>NC_134953.1:78651949-79296040 GCF_965638725.1 Aptenodytes patagonicus | reverse complement strand
AAAGCTGGGTTTGACACTTGCTGCACGCACCACAGCTGCTGTCTCAAAGAAAAATACACGGAATAATTCAACAGTACAGGCTATTTTTGTCTATGTGCTGTAGTGACTGACCCAGCTAAAAAAGCAGATATCAACGACGAGATGCTATTCATGGAACACTTACCACAGACATAACATACTTAGCCTGCTATACAAATATTAACTAAATAGTCATTATAAAACTCCATCTGATGACTGAATCATGTGTGAGCAATCAACCTGTGCTGCTATAGAGAGCAAAAGGGGAACTGCACACTTGCTAGTCATAACTGAAAGAACTGAAAGGTCAGTAGTCATTAGTTGGCCTCTGCAAGCAATCATTAATCCCATTAGATCCTCAGATCAAAGATAATTTAGTACTGATGGCTAAGAGATTCCCTTAATCAAAGTAATTCAAGAGCAAGGTATCTAAAAGCACATTTTCCTAGAACTTGGTACCACTTTATTCCAAGTGGAACCGTAGCCTATTAACTTCTAGTCAACCTAGCTCCCAATTTCCAGTGACCTGAACAGAATCTCAAGCACTCAAAAGTTGATCTGTTTTTTTCAGCACTATTACTGGGGCCAAGAAGGCATTTTTCTTTTTGTGTTTCGCTGCATGCAACTTTTACCTTACACATAGACTGTCAGGGCTACTGCTCCCATGACCGAAGAAAGCAGAAGTCTTAGTATACTAGTGTAAATCATATTCTTAGTTCAGAATTACGCTGGGGTAAACTGAGCAAGATAAACTTTCTTGGGGGAAATGCAGCTGACAGCTCCTGACTTCACTTCTTACCGCACTGCGCTGTGATCTGATATCAGAAAGGAAGGAATGCAATCATTCATAATTGACTCCATCACTTCAGGTTAGTACGTTAGCTCCATTTCATGGTCGGCAATGGTAAAGTTATATGCAATTAATAATCAAAGAATACCAGCAAATCCTTCATTAACTGCCCTGAGTAACATGGTGAACATCAGTTTTCATGTAACAGTCCAGTGTTAAATCTGATTACACATGGACATAATTCCTAGATCTAGGAGAAAAACAGTTTACCCTCACACATTTAAAAAAAAAATAAAAACACTCCACACAGTTCTGTCTGATTTTTTAAAACTGATTTTTGAAATCTGAATGGCTTTGGCCAATTTGGAGTCTGAGAATTTAACACCAGATGTATATTTGATTTCAGTGCCAGTTTGGGCTAGATCACAACTTTTTAATTCAAACATACGAACAAGATAGAAAATTGCGTGGTAACCTTCCCTTCCTGCCTTTTCCATTTCCTCCTCCAACCCTCTTCCATTCTTAGGCAGAAACAAATGCATATAGAGAGACATGAAAGTACTCACTAGTTACAAAGGTACCTGTTTCACCAAGTACACAGAGTTTAGATCTCATAGAACACGGCTGAACACACGTGGATACGAACACACTGATATTTAATAGGCAGCATATCTTGGAGATGTACTATCATGGCAACCATCCGTTCTGGAGAGCTGACAAGACTGAGCATTTCTGGGAAGAGAAAATTGAAAGAATCTACTTAGCATTAGGATTTACTCTTCTATACAACCCAGATCTATTTATCCTAGGAAAACTCTCCGTGGTAACTGTGGTGATGAAAGATGGCTGCTGAGGGGCATGATGATAGCCAAAAAGCTAATGCTACAAAGACATCATTCTTCTTGCATACATAAAGTGATTTGGCAGCTCTGGAAAGAATATCTATTCAACTGCCGAAGACACATAACACAAGACAATCTCGTGATTAATATGCTCAAGTCTGTGTCCACTCTGTTCATACAGAGAAATATTTTCTTTAATAATCCTAAACCATATGATGAGCCTAACTTACACCAAAGAACCTCTTATTTCCTGTATGTTAACAAAATCTGAGAAACTGGAGATGGAAAATTACTCTCCTCTAGAGGTTAAGTTGCAAAAAAGTACTGATTACTTTGCACCCTCTCTACAAAAGGTAAGTTCTATTGGCTTAAGGCAACAATGTGAAAAATTGCTGTTAGGAGTTTGTGTAGTTGTTAAAAATATGTTCAAAGTACCCTCTCTGGACTCTTCTAGATTCCTGTAACTAGCATCTTAGTTCAAAATTCTCCCTTACTGAACCTCTAGTATGCTCTAAGAAATGCAGAAATATCACTCATAACAATACCTGTCTTGGGAAAAGTTCTCTTACACCCCAAGTGTCCGGAAAAATCTTGGGTGAAGTACAAAACCCAGTACTCATAACAAGAAAGTATCACAAACAAACAAACAAACAGAAACCCAACTGACAGAATAAGCAAGCAGATGGATGGAAAAGTAACAGAGAAACAAAGGCAGTGCTATAGTCAAGAAAAATTGCACGTAAATGATGTAGAGATGCATCAACTTATTCCTAATGGGGACACTATTTATCCCTTTCTCATGTACACCAACAAGTGAGTTTATCAGCTTTTTTTTTTTTTAAATACTCCACAGCCCTACTGCACAAGTCGCAGCCCACAGCTGGGCAAAGACGTGTAAACTTGAAAACTTTGTAGCCGTGCTCTGGAGCAAATGAACTGTCCATGGACCTGTAATTGGGACCAGCTAGATAGCAGGGAGCTAAAAGCCTCTTCAATTCTTTTGAAGCTTGATTTACGCAAGCAGCTTCTACTCCACTCTCCAATGATTCAGTCATATAGCAGTCCCAGCGAGCTGTATTACAATGGCTTTAACTCCTCCCCTTAGGTAAATACTGTGTAATCTGGTAGAACTTAATATTTTCCCCATATTTTGTTGCACCTCTTTTTTTTCATTCCCTGACAGTTCTGACCATGTTATTTGGCTTGATTCCTCAAGCTATATGATAGATAGGACGTCTGCCTCAGGCACAGCATGGCGTGATCAGTCCGACAGCTTGCCAGGAGAAACTAGACTTTCGGCTCCAAGCAGCTTCTCCGTCCTGTCCAGAACATCAGTCACAACTCAGGAGCCTGGGTATCATTGGCTAATGGGCACCGTTCTGCCCTGACAACTATTTGGGGCCAATCTGCATCGCACAGTCACTTCCTGCAACAAAAGGCAACCACAGCAACTTGCAGTTAACGACTTCCCCCTTATGCCAAAGTTCGCGTACCTCTTATGCATACACGTTGCATTTTATAACATCAGCGCTGCTGCTGACTTGTACCAACGCCTCCTGCTGCCAGTACCACTCTCAACAATTTTTCTCTCTCCTAAAATGTTGGTTGGAATTTCTGGTATTGTCTCTCAGTAAGTCATGTCTTGGCTACGTACGCAGCTCTTACACACTTTTCAAGCATATATTAAGTGCAACTTAACATATTTCTGCTTCCCCACGAATTATTTCCAAGTAATCTTCCTATTCCTGCCTCATTGCTGCCCAAAACAGAAGGTTATTCCAGGTACAGTTTTGCTGTGCTATACAGAAAAGGATTGTGACCTCACTGGTCCGTAAGTTTTATTTCCGTTCTTCATTTGTATCCTTGACAAAGTCAGTAAAACATTTCTTTTGAACACACACAAAAGTAATGCCACTGGTATAACTTCTGCACATGTGATTGACTGATTGGATGGCAAACCATCAGTCATTGACCTCCTTGTACGCTGGCACTGAGGAACATCTCAAAAGGCTTACACGTGGTTTCATTTATTAACTTCCTAAGCTTATAGGAAGGCTTTCTGTTTGCTTGGTTGTTAGTAAGAGTGCTGAATTGCTACCATCAAAACGAAAAACTATTACAGAAATCACACTTCACTCCAACATCTTAAATGGAAAAGTACAGTTTGTATTCATTGGACACAGAAACACAAGTAACAGTATGAAGATAAATACAAACCAGGTCACTGCATGAACACCACAGTTTCCCTCCTCACACTGATGAGAAGTCTGAGCTACGTAGTAAAGGCTAGAGTAGCCTAAAATAAGCACAACTGAGATCAGAAACTGCCTCAGCAAATTTAACCTAAAAATCAATTAATCAAATTATGAACAGATAGCGTTTCTGATTTAATTTTTGCCTGGTTTAAAGCGGACTCCATTACACTTAGACCAGTTGTATTTATATGGCTGGATTTTCAGTGGGATTTACACCGCAGCCACCGATACAAAATAAATCAAGACCATATAAAGCAAGAGAGAAACACTTAAGATAGTATTGAAGTAGTTAAATGAATCATCTGCAAATCACAGAGCAGCTTACTCGGTGTCCCACAGCATGGAATATGAGAGGAGATCATGAAGAGCGCTGAGCTTTTACACCAAGCAATGCAACAGGGGTTTATGTGTTCTAACAGCTGTTGCGTAAGCGCTTCTGAAGGGTAGCCTGCAGGTTTCTTCCTGAATATTAAAGAAAATTTCGTAATTGAATTGAATCACGTTAATAACCTAAAGAACTTAATTGAACAAGTGGTCTATTGGATTGCATACTAGAGGCGACTTAACAGACTTGGGTTCTTGTCTCCATTCTGCTGACGAGTCACGTAAAGAAAACCATAGCTTTCCTCGCATACGAAGTGAGAAAATGACAATACTTACCTCCTTTCTCATCTACTACTAAGTGCAATATAAAAACTAAGCACAATGTTATTTATAAACTGACACCTTAACAGAAAAGATCCAACAAGGTTATTGAAGAACACAGTAATTTTGATATTTTGTGTCTAAAGCTCATTTACCAACATTAAAACTTACTTTAATGATAACTCAGAATACTATGACAAGCTAACTCTTAGTTTCCTAACACTTTCTTAAGCTCCTTATTTATGATGTCTTTGTTAAAACCGTAGTAGCTACTTGAGCTAAAAGCAGCATCATTAGACCTCTGGGATCTGCATTATACTATACAGACCATCGACTTGATTTTAAATTCTTTTACTCTCTCAGCCACAGATGTGCCCCTTTCCTGCAGAGTGGTGCCACTAACCAGCATCACTGCCATAAATCCATCCTTTTCTTTTTCATTTACCGCATTTGCGTTAGGAACATTTTGACTGCAGTATTCCAGCTGAAACTGCCTCTTGCTTAGTACCGCATATACCGAAAATGTGAAACTGCCTTCTGAGGAAGATTAAATATTAGATGATTTTTCTGAAAATTAATAAATAAGGCGGAACCCATTGTGATGCACTCCTACAATGATTACTAAACATGTATAAAGCATGATTCATTTAGATAAAACAGTTACAATTCCAGTAAGCTCTTGGGAACCAAACTCATCCTCAGCATAAATCCATTCAAAGTCCATGGAGTTACACCAGGAATTAGGCTTTTGACCTACGTTTCCTAAATGCGTGAAAATAAGATAAACACTTTCTTATGAATAAGGCATTTAGTCATTAGAAACCTGGGTGACCCTTCCAGCTGCGACTGTCGGTCTGACTCAGCAATTCCCTGCGTCAGTATTACTACCAGGCTGCCTTGGAGGACAAAACTCCTTTCAGAACAAATTGTCAGCTCACTTTTAGGACGCTGAGATTCATTATAGGCTCTGACATTGACGTGTAGATCTTTAAACCGGTCAGTGATTTGCCGCAGCCAATGGCTCTGGCTGCAGAGTGTCAAAACAGAACACCTCTCACAACATGTATCCGACTCAGTATTTTCCCAGTATAATTGCAATTCTTTTTATGGTGAGGATATGAAATACGATTCGTATGATCTCCCACAATCCTTTCTTCATAACACCTTGTTTGAACAAGCACAAATGATTTGTAGGTTTGTCACTGCCCGTTCTCTAGGGATCAGTCTGTTTCTACTGCATGACGCTAAACATGTGCCTTGGGGTTTTGAATTCTGAGAACGCTGAATTTGTAATAGCCTTTCTAACATACATTAGAAACATATGGCCACAAGTAAAAGCTATCAAAATGATTCTGGTTTCACCTTCCTTGTGACTACTTCTGCTAGGGGCACAACAGAGGTTCACAATATGTATACATATATTATGCATTTTTTGTAATTCAAGTTATTACATGATTTTTCATTTTCTGTGCATAGATGAGGATTTCAAGGATCTGACAAGGCTCTCGTTCTGAGGAACTCTCAACTCGCTGGCCAAATTAGGAGATGAAGGAAAGGAAAGTAGGACTTTGCAGGCCAAGATCTGGCATTCCCACGAATTTCTCTGATGCTACTTCATCACTCTAAATATTATTCACTACCTAAATCGTAATAACATTGATAGACTCTGTCATCATAAACTTCCACAAGGAAGAGCTCTGTGGATTCTGCTGGGTTTGTAAAAGTGTAACATACCCTGTTGTCATGTAAGGAGTGTTATTATTACTGATGTGATGAGGCAAAGCATGTGCAAGGATGCCTATGAGTGTACAGAAACTCTCTTCTATTACGATTTATTTTTTGCAAGGCCCCTAGCATCTAATGGGTCTGCGAGGTGTGCGAAGTTTGGTTTAAAAGACCAGAGGCTGTATTTTGAAGAGATTTGTAATTAAGCCTTGAGACCATAGAGGAAAGAGGCCTCTAATGACTAACTATCCCAATCTGTGCACAGAGAGGCACACTTGAGCAGGGTGCTTCATCTCCAAGGTATTCAGAAAAAGATCAGTTAGAGAACAGCAAGCTTCTTTAGGCAATAAGGCATGAACTATCAACGGCAGTTAGGCTGAGGATCTCAGGATGTCTCTATTCGGAAATGTCTCTATGGCGGCCGGTCACGAGCGGTGTTCCCCAGGGCTCAGTTTTGGGGCCAGTTCTGTTTAATATCTTTATCAACGATCTGGGCGAGGGATTCAAGTGCACCCTCAGTCAGTTTGCAGACGACACCAAGTTGGGCGGGAGTGTTGATCTGCTCGAGGGTAGGAAGGCTCTGCAGAGGGACCTGGACAGGCTGGATCGATGGGCCCAGGCCAACTGGATGAGGTTCAACAAGGCCAAGTGCCGGGTCCTGCACTTCGGCCACAACAACCCCATGCAGCGCTACAGGCTTGGGGAAGAGTGGCTGGAAAGCTGCCTGGCGGAAAAGGACCTGGGGGTGCTGGTCGACAGCCGGCTGAACATGAGCCGGCAGTGTGCCCAGGTGGCCAAGAAGGCCAATGGCATCCTGGCCTGTATCAGAAATAGTGTGGCCAGCAGGAGTAGGGAAGTGATCGTGCCCCTGTACTCGGCCCTGGTGAGGCCGCACCTCGAATCCTGTGTTCAGTTTTGGGCCCCTCACTACAAGAAGGACGTCGAGGTGCTGGAGCCTGTCCAGAGAAGGGCAACGAGCCTGGTGAAGGGTCTGGAGAACAAGTCTGATGAGGAGCGGCTGAGGGAGCTGGGGTTGTTTAGCCTGGAGAAAAGGAGGCTGAGGGGAGACCTCATCGCTCTCTACAACTCCCTGCAAGGAGGTTGTAGCGAGGTGGGGGTCGGTCTCTTCTCCCAAGTAACAAGCAATAGGACGAGAGGAAATGGCCTCAAGTTGCGCCAGGGGAGGTTTAGATTGGATGTGAGGAAAAATTTCTGTACTGAAAGAGTGGTGAAACATTGGCACAGGCTGCCCAGGGAAGTGGTGGAGTCCCCATCCCTGGAAGTATTTAAAAGACGTGTAGATGAGGCACTTAGGGACATGGTTTAGTGGGCATGGTGGTGTTGGGTTGACGGTTGGACTCGATGATCTTAGAGGTCTTTTCCAACCTCAATGATTCTATGATTCTATGATTCTATGATTCTATTCATAACTTGCACTCTTTCATGCGAACTAGCTGCTAGCCTGATAAGGCTTCATTCTAGTTTTAAGCCCAGGAAGGACTATTTCTGGAACAACAGCTTTATTATGAAAGACCTATAGAACTTCTGCATTCACATTATATTGAAATGTAAAGGTAGCTGAATACTGTTAGTTTTCACTGCAAATTTTAGCCTAAATAGATAAAAGATTTTAAAAAGAAAAAAAAAAACCCAAACCTTCACTGTGAAATTTTCATGAGACAGAGTTGTATGGTTCCCACAAAAGATAACTTCTTTTAATTTATTCCATGGGAATAAAACTTTGTACGCATTTGGTACAATAGATGTGAATCGCTGTAGCCCATTTGCATCCATGGAGTCATTTTGCTTCATGAGTTCTAGTGGAATTCAAGTTCCAGAGGCAATAGACTCTTTTAAAGTGCTAATAGTATAAATTATTTCAAAAAAACACCACTCCAGCTTAATGACTGAATGTCTGCCAAATTCCTATTTTAAATCTTAGCGTTTTAAAAGTAGAATGAAACAAGTTATCAGTCTATTAGTTGAAATCCCTGCTGTCAAAATCATCAAAGCATTTTTTCATCAGGTTCTGTAAAGAAAATATGCTTAAATATTCATCATCCACTAAGTAAATGAAATTTAAATATCATATTCTATTTCATAATTACATAATTATAATAGCCAGGAAAATCACACCCCTAAGCTTCAGACGGTAATGCACTGTAACAATCTCCACTTTTATTCTGATACTCCGGAGTACGTGCAGCATACGATTACAGATTTTTGCCTCTTGCTGAAGTCAACATTTATTCTTCTTGTACAACTTCTATGCAGTGAAAGACAGTAATTTCTAGCAGTGCTCCAGAGAGGGTAAAATAAAGGCTGAACTTCCACTGAACACAAATTTCTGCAGAAAGCCACTCCTGCTGCCCTGACAGAAATGAAGACAGGATAGAAAAGACAACTGGATTGATCGTCTAGATAGAAGATGAGACTGATATTGAGAGTGATTATACTCACCTGTAAATATCTAGACTATCAGCAATCAAAAGGAAACGCACAGAAGTAGACATTTGGGACTTGGAGTTTCGGAAAGATACGATACTCCACAAAATATATCTGATCTGCAGAGTGCTGCTTCAGTTCAGTTCCGCTGGTGGAACACGTTCCTACAGACTGCTTGGCTGACAGTTCATTGTCCCAGCAAATGCAAAAGCAGCCCTACTGAAGCCACAGACATAAACTATCAATGCATGTCATTAGATTACCTGCACGACAAAACTGCCTGCGACATTTCCAATGAACTGAACGGAAAGCAGATACAAAATATTGTATGAATATATCTCTATCAAAGGCAGGATTTAAACCTACCCTTTCTCTTCAGAAATACACCCAGTGATTAATTCCTGCCGTAATGCTATTGCTTCTCTTATTAGTTGGAAAAATCTACTTGGTTTAACAAGATTATTTTTTTTATTGCAGTACCTTTCATTTTATTCTAAGTATGTTTTATTCTGTGTACTTGGAAAAATCTTCTAATTTTTTCTTGAGTTCATTAAATTAAGATGAGAAAGCTACCACTGAGCTGCTCTTCCTCCCAAAATACTGTTCTCTACAGAGTTGAAAGCCTACCCTACATAGTTTCTCTCTGAAAATGATGACTTTACCAAGTCTTAGTAACTTCACAATCTTCTTCTCACTTGAAAGCCACATTGAGTATCTTCTTACACAATATAATAACAAGAACTGAAAAGAAAACATTCCATAAAGACTAGAGCATATATGGGTTGAATACTGGTTACCTTGACATTCTTCCTGTCTCCTCAAACTTTTAAGAAATGTGTTCTTATAAGATAGAGGACCAAATCCCACTCAGCTCCCTTCACACTTTGATATTCTGAAAGTCTTGCACATTGAAGCTGTAAGTATGAGGTGAATCTGATTTGATCTGGGTGCCAGTATTATAGCTGTGATGCTCTGAAGCTCTTCTCCATTATATATCTAGATATTGTAAAACAAATTAGTGCTAATTAACAATAGATTTATCTCATTTTACCATTAGTTTTAGCATGAAAAGTCACATTTTATAATGGATTTTCACATGACATCCTCTTCTTTCAGAAGTGTTAAGCACTTGCATTTGAAGTCAATAGATATTATGAATGCTCCATGCATCTGAAAAGCAATCCCTTGATTTTATGAGCATATTCAGCACCATCCATTAGAAAGTTAAGTAAATACATCATCGCATTATTGTTCTTGCACTTTTGAGGCCTGATAATGCCCTATGTCAGGGGGTAGGATTTCTTCTGCCATTATGATTACAACTTTAATATTACTGTAGTATTCAAGGGTCCTGATCTTGCATAAACACAGAAGGACTCATTCTTATTTTGTGTAAAAAATTGATGAATGAACTCCTAGCACTGCTATAAAAATCTCAGCCAATACTTTCTCTGCTGTCACCTTCACCAGCAGCACCCAGGGTCATTACCACTCGAGTAAAAAGGTTGTCACAGCAATAACAGGTCCAGCCTAGACTAGGGCATGACATATTAAGCTAGCAAATTAAACACAGTCCAAGCAAAGAGGTTTTCTCATATTCAGGAAAGCCAAATCAGGTTATCAGTGTGATAAAGTATATTAAGGCCCCACAAATTCAGTTTGCTATAAGACTTCGTGCATTGTGTCATTTGGACTATCTTCCGTCATTAATGTTCTACCCAGCACCTTGTCTGTCAGAGCGTCTGCCTGGTAAATGGTGATGGCTATTCAGTGTGGATCTAGAGACCCAAGTTACAGCATAATCATAGTAACAGGAGTTCTAGAGATGGCACGCACGTGCAAAAGTTTTGATGAACTGTCCATCCTGGAGAGGAAACATGGCCTTTATCTAATGTGCCTGATAAAGAAGCTCAGAAAAGAACTGTTTCTCTTCCATCATAACCAGCAGGATCTGCAGGCAGTCACAATGATTTATATACTGAATTGGGAAACTAAATCAAGATGAGCTTTCCAGCCCTCCCTTCAGCTTCCTGAGTAACGATTCAAAGAGGTCAAACCGTATCTGCAGGGCATGTAGTAAACAGCCCTCTTAAAACTGCCTCTGCAGTGGAACAAAACCAGAAACAAATACAGAAGAGAATCTGTGCAAAGATGGCACTTTTTTCCTCTATTAATTTAGTTTAGGTGAAACCCCTGACTTCCATGGGCTTGAAGAGGCCAAAAGTTTGCACTAAGTCTGGTCTCTCAGGAGCAAAACTCATGAGAGTAAAAATGCAAATAAAGTTAAAAGGTCGTTCGCTTTTTCTTTTCTTTTTTTTTTTTTTTTCTGGCTATGAACACAAAGGGTTTTTCTATCTCAACCTATTATGTCCATAAACTACTATGTTATCTTTTTTCCTAATTTGTTCCAGCAGGAAAAATTAATTACTAATAACTTATCCTTTCTAGTATTCCTGTGGGTTTGGAGATAGTCCTATCCTAGTGACTGATGGTCCTTGTTTACTCATACCTCTGTCATTTTCCATCCGGACTACAGAAGTTCAACAAATCAAAATAAGGCACAAATAACCCTTAGGAAATTCTATCCCGGAAAACCGTCATCCTCCTCCTCTGTCAGGCAGGCTGCACGATCACACCAGACATATCCTCAATCTTTTCATGTACTCTAGACAAGATTTTCACGGAACATAGAATCAACTTCAAAGCCTAGTCATGTCTGCAGATTATTCAACAGCCTGGACCAAATGCATCAATGAATCAGCCGCTTGTGGCTGAAGGCTGTGGTAGACCTATCTAACCTTCAGCCGTCGTAAACAAAGCAGGAGACCAAACTTTCACAGGAGTCACATTAAAGCTGTGGTACCAGCTGCTACAAAGCCATGGATGCTATGGATGATTAGAAAGCTGCCCCCCCATAAATTCTCTTACCTAACACGAAACAGTATGCATAACTACAGAAAAAAACCCTTGCTCTCAAAAGATGAGCCAAAAAGCAAAACCCTTTAAAAAAACCCTTTGTATTACAGAAGCTTTTCTCCCCTGTAGAAAAGTAGTGAGAAAATAAACTACCTGTGGCAGATCTTCATTCTGTTGTTTCATCAGTGACTTATGGAAGTGATCCCAAATGCTGTAGAGATGAAGCAGTCAGAATGTGAGAAAAAGAGAAAATGTTGTGAGGAAATATTCCTCAGAAAGACTGAGGAAAGACTCTCCTCAGACAGTGTTTTGTGTCAAGGCCTTGCCCAAACTAGGAAATTATTAACAGAGAACATTCATCTAATTAACCCATCTTTCAGTACATACAATAATGAAGTCTGGGTACAAGAAGAAAAATAAATTAATGAAGTCAAAAGTGATTATGAAACTTAATGCAGCGTCTTCCAGTTTCAAACACTACCTTTCTCAATTTCATGACCTATCCAGAGATGTTCACCTCGTTCCTTGACCCATCTCTTAAATTTCTGCCAGAGGGTATTGCGTATTTCTTTTTTGTTTCATTTTACTATGTGTTATTGAAAACAAAAGGCTAAAATTCCCTGTACTTTCTCAAGCACCCAGGACAGTTTCTCCTCATTTCCATGAAGTTGAATGCAGTCTTTGGGAACTGACAGAGAAGCCGACAAATACAGGATAACCCACCCCAACCATCAAGAGTCAAGTAGAGCTAATAACGAGCCACCCTCACTGTTCCCTTTACAGATGTATATGAAGTGCATTTTTAACGTATCTGTTATATGGGGCAGGAAAAGAGTTGAAATCTCAGTACTACCTGGCTGCAGGAAGAAGTTCATTTATCATTTGATTAAGAAATTCGTTTACAGTCATTTTAAGTATGATCTCCGTCAGTAGCTGTTATATTCATCTTTGGTAAAAGATTGTTTACTGTCTTGCTAGAGGAAAACTCTGTCTAGCTATGCCTGTGGGATATCAGAATGTCAAAAGCATCTGTGTATGTCAAGGGAAGGCCAAACTGTAGTAGCTAACAGTGTTCTAGAAGCATTAGAAACTAATATAAATTATCGAGTTGCAAAATTACAGGGAAAATGGAAATAAAATACAAATAGTTCAATTTCAAGATAATTTGACTTTCGAACGTATTTTGGCCTTGCTCTGATACAGGGACAGCTTTTAGGACAGCACTGAACACTGTGAGCACGGGAACACAGTTCAGAACAGCCCTGATTGCCCAACGCTATATTCTTTGTGCACTGGGCAGGAGCTTTGTATTTCATGTATTATTCACAACTTGCTGCAGTCATTCAGCAAGGTCAGTACATGCATATCCCTACCATACAGTAATGGAAAAAGATGACATATACTTAGGGAATTAGACAATACAAAAATGTGAGCTGTCCTTCTCTGCATCAATTTCAAAGCCTCAAGTTGCTTTTGAAGCCTGGTTCTGTGTTTCGTTAGAATAGGTGCTCAATAACAACCCGCAAATGACAGGGGGACTTCGTGGCTTGATCTGATATTTCTATCCCCTACCAGCCCCAGGCAGTTAATAACAAGAATAACTAAATATACCCCAGTTATAAATCAAGATCCACTTACATACCAGGCTATAACTTCACAACATGCTATATGTTGATTTATACTTTAATCCACTTTTATCCGATTTCCCTCTCCAATGTCCTTTGTTATTGTAGGGCTCAATCTAACCTCAAGCGCTCTTTCCTTATTCTCCTGTCAGTTTAGATTTATGCATATTCTGCTCCGGGATCACCAAAGCATTTTCGATTACCTTCCCAAGTTCAAGAGAATTCCAATCTGCCTCTCCCAGTTTCTTCCAAGTCTCACTTTCTGCCGCGGCTAACAGGAGTACAATTGTCTTTACCCGACACCACATCCCAGCTTTGACTTAGATGGAAGATCCTTAGGGGTGAAAGGATAACCTGAGCTCACCGGCAGTTTCAGAGTGAGGATTCTGCTACCAAAGGAGCCGACTACCATCATTGCCCAGTATGGTTTCACTGTGATGAGAAGTAACAAGAGGAAGACAGCTGCTGCATAAATGAGCAATTGCGTAACACGGACGGAACAAGAAATGTTCCTATTCCCTCACTTCTAACATTAATACATTTTGTTAAAGCATCTTTTCAGTACTTCTTCAAGAAATTACACAGCATAAAAGAGGACAGAGACCTTTACGTGGCTTAACCAGCATGTTTAGCACAGACCGTGTGTCACCATTTAATCATAAGCCATTTGAGCTTATTCGAGGTTTCAGTGGAAGGTTGAAGTGAGCCAGGAGTGCTACAAAAGCATTCTGCAGACTACACCAGAAGGGATTTTTATTCAGAGGTTTCTGGGATTACCACATAAGCCATCTCTTAACTGATACGCAAACTTTTAAAATAAATGAGAGAATAAGTTTACTAAAGAGTTAGCATGACAATAGAGACAAGCAAGGAAAAGAAACCACATCCTCCGCTTCAGCTGCCTCACGTCTTTTCCTTCAGGGTGAACTTCTGGTAAACGCAATTTTACAGAGCACTGTGCTCTATGAATTCCTCCAGGACTGATTTAGAGGCTTTGCGATTTGTAGGAAGATTACAAAAGAACGGAGACACTTTAGACTTTGGAGCAGGAAGATTTTGTGTCACCTAACATTGACTATTATTCTGAACTAACTTTTTCACAGGAAATATGCTAGTTGCATATTTTAAGCTTTAAAATGGAACAAAACTTTGATTGCAAGCCTACTACCACCACTGAATTTTCCATTAGATTGTTTTCTAGAGTTTTTCACAGACCTGCTAATTAATTCTGCATGGATTTTAATTCTTAAGACTTCAAAAGATACAATTTCCACTAAAACTTCTCTTGATGTAGCAATGATGTTCAGGGATTTCCTTCCTATCTGTTTCCACAATTTAATTCTTTATTTTTTTATAAAAATTTATATTTTCCTAATAAACCCTGCAGAGCTGACTCTTCAGGCATTATACCACCAAATAATCCATAAGGTCATATTCTAGTTTTAGATAAATGGACTTAAATCTGGAAGGAGTTTACTGACAGCCTTTACTTATATTTTGTACCTTTTTTACCCTACTATAATGATTTTAAAAGCCTTCTTAGATACACTAAATCATTCTAGTTTTATCACAGGTGCATTTCTTTGAAACAAGAGAGTTTGTATTGAAGGTGCATGTGCGAGTAGAAGTGATATTATACGTATACATACTCAACAGTCCATTCTATTTTCTCTTTCTGTTCTCAGAGGGTAAGATCCACCTGTGTTCAAAGATCCACGGTAAAACCTACACGTTATTCATAACATATTCAAAATTAGATCCACTGTAATAAAAACAGGAAGGAGGAAAAAAAGCCCAAACAATGCAAGAAATGAGAAATAACATTTTTGCAGATCCAAACAACGTGCTGAAATTAGATCAGGCAAATAAATGCCTGTGCAATTCCAAATAAGATAAGCATCGAGCAAAAGGAGAAAATAAAAGTAATTAAAAGTTTCTTTAGATTGCCCCTTTACTTTTATATTATCATTCCCTACTATTATTAGTCCTGCAAGTTTAATTAGGAAAGGTATGTTGATATCAGTGCAAGGTTTTGAGAATATGACATAACCTGATGACAAATCTTTAAAAACACAATCCTTATTTTTCAGGCCAGTTCTTTCTCCACAGTATTCTACAACCAAAATAATTTTTGTTGTCAGAGAAACGGATATTGGCTGAGATAGTTAAGATGCTGCCATATTATAGTGGAGTAGAACTGCTCTTATAAATAGGGGTGGTACCAGCTTAACAACTAACGGACTGTTTTTCCAAGCCTTCTAAATGACATGTGTTGTCCTAAAAAGCAGTCAGTACATTAGTATTTTATTTCCTGGGATACAGGCATTTAACCGTAGGTTGAGTCAGCGTTCCGGAAGGCAACAAAGCACTGTTCATTAATCTGACCAATACTAATGAACTTCTTGGACAAAAAAAAATAGCTTTTCTCTATTTTCTTTGCTTTTACTCATTTCTACATTCTTTCTGTACTATGAATAAGCATCACTCCCAGACAGGTACAGTACCACAAAGTCCCTTTTTCCCCCTCTATCCATGGGCTCCTGGGCCCGGTTCCCACCTAGCTCCTGCTGCGATAATTAGTGCAGCTTTCACATAGTTGTGGTCGTTAGCGTCGACAGAGAGAACCAGCTTTAGAGAGAACTAGTTCCCAGCACCTTTCAGGGGGTTCATTATTGTTGCTTTCAAATTATTATACATGTTATACAGGAAATTGAGGCATCATAAAGATTTTAAGTCAGGTTTGCTGTGCTGCTAGATGTTATACAAGGAAGACCTGGAGCACGTTTAAGCGCGTTGTAGGAGCCAACGCTAACAGGAGTTGTGCGTGTGCCTCTCTGCAACGCGTAAAGGGTAGCTTGCTTTGTGGGAGTTAGAGAACAGATTCCTTGGCACATTTTCTTTTGTCTTTTAAAAGAACACAGGAAAAACTACTTATAAAAGGAGGATTAAAAAAAGAATTTCACAGCTCATCCTGCAGTTCCGCTGCATTTCTTGTTTGTATTTTATTGGCAATTCCACTGCAGTTTCGAAGTAAAACAAAGAGGAAGCGTTTAACATTTAAAATAAAAATCAAAGTTTGTTTCAAATATTTCCCTTAACTTCTGCTTGCTTGTTTTACCTTTATTTGTGTTCTATATGTAGACAATGAAATGTACAACTGAAATATTACCTACAGGACAATAGTCAAAATATCACTACATGCATTCTAATAGATTAGTATATCTTTTATCACCTATTTTAAAAGGGCCTCCTACAAAGACTCCTAAAGACTGGATAAGAACATATCTTTAAAAATTTAAAAACATCCCCAGTACTAGTATGCTGCTTTTATAATTGAGAATGGAATTTATTTCATGAAAATGAATAGTGACACTAAAAGACAAATGGTTTATTTTATACAATTTGGTAGATAACGTCAAAAGAATACGAAGCTGTCACTGCACGATCGTCTCCAGCTGATACATAAAATAAGTAAACAGGTTTATTTTCAAAGCAGGGGACACTGATGTGACTATATTCTTTCTTAATCATTTTATTTCTACTATATACAATGACTTATGTCGATCTTACCGTTTCTTTAATGAATAAATGCTGGAGCAGTAAAGTGTCAGTTGCTCACTGCTGTCTTGTGTCCCGAATGACGTACAGAACACAAACATAATGGGTGTTTCAGTCTTTTCTAGTCTACATGATTCAAAAAATTACTTTTTAAATTCCTCGTGTACTGTTGCAATGTGCTTACTCTAGGTGAAGTTGGGGGGCGGGGGGGTGTCTTTTAATTCTTTACCCCAAATACAGATCAGCTCTCCAAAAGTTTGGTGGATTAGATAAATGTCTTTTGGTGAACTAAAGCGATTGTCTTCAAGCAGTAAGCCTGTGGTTTCTTTAGAAAAGAGAGGAGAAGGAGAAGATGTAAATGTAAATGACTGTAAGTTAAAAAAGCTGATGTCTGCAAAAATAATTTCTACATTTAGTTCTTCCATCAGTGCTGCAGATATTTTATTATCTTGGGGAAATATCCACGAATAACCAAATAAATGGTATATACATGAAATCATCAATATCACGTATGGTGATGCTACTAGCTAGCACGCTACTTTTCCACTCAGGAGACTCCTGAGAGGTGGACAATGTGAGAAAGACTGATCGATAAGAATTATGTGTGTCACTGAAGGAAAAAAAAAACAAATCAAACAAAAACCAAATTAGAAAGAATAGGTGAAAGGTTATGAGCTTAGTATGGGCCTAATCAAGAACTGAGACGCGGCGGGGGATTTACTAAGCAGAATTTTCTTTCAGGATTTTTCAGTTGAGAGCTCTCCACAGTAGCCGTTCCTGGCAGTTACACAGGGAGTGAAGAGGTCCAAGATAAATTCCTAGCAAGCAGGCTCACTGGCTCTCTCATGCACCAAACTCACCCAGGAGGTGGTGAGGACATCCCCTTTGCATTCCAACATCAATTTCTGAGGACAGCGCTGATCATAATGTACCAGATACCGTTATTATGCCACACGACCGTCTGACTCCAAGCAGTAATACCCCATTCCCTAGAATTTCCATTCAACTCTTAAGCAAATTTCTAGTTAGAATAACAAGATCAGCTTTGTTTTTCTGGGATTCCCACTTCAGTCCAACCAGAAGTCTAAATAAGCCCTTCACTTACATAAAATAAACCGCTTCATAAAACGTAACAAAATTCCAGCACAGTTTACTATGACTGGCCCTCCCTGATTCATATAATTTGAATATTTGCAATTAAAGAGGCTCATTTACAAAAATGATTTTAAAATGCATCACTGACCTCAGTGACAGCGTCACAATATTCTAAAATAAACAAAAAACACCACACACATATATAAACACATGGCTAGATATAACACAACATAATATAGTGGGAAATATACCTGTCAGGAATATTATATCATCAGCTGACACATTTGGCCTGGTCACTCTGTTGGTTATCACCCTAAATTACTTACTATTTCAAGGCATTTAACAACTCATATTCCTTATTGACACCATCATTCCTCTAAAAGGAATAAAGCTGTGATTGTAAAAGGTGCTGCAAGAGAGCAGACCACTGACTCCAGTAACATGAGGGAGCCCTCAGGAAGCAGGAAAAATAAGGTACGTCTCTCTCACGTTCGGACATATTTCACTTTTTGCTAAAACGCTCTTTCTCTCGGAGACCACACAAATTTGGGGAAATTTATTATCAGACTAAAATACGGAAGTTCACAATCAGAACCTAACGCCAACGCCTGTTTGTGTTTGCAACAAAATGTGTTGGTTCCATACCTTGACATATTGGCCCCCCGGAAAGGAAGAATACTATTTAGCCTGATTGTCAGATCTGCCCGCGATAGAGCCCACTGTCAGGTAAGCAGTGAGCGCGCAGGGACGGGTGTTGCCTCGCTGTCTTCCAGCAGGATTATCTGAGGTCATGCTAATTGGACGAGCAGAAAGTTCTGAACACCTGCATGCACTCACTGCATATGACGGTAACCAGGGGTGACTGAAAACTAACTGATTTTAACCGGCAAGTGGCTACCAAGTGTTCTGGTTCTTTTCTAAAAAAAAAAAAATAATAAACTGAGAGCACACGAAGGAAAATTTTCCTTTGTGATTTCGAAGTATCTGTAGGCTTGAAGAATTTGTGGGCTAGGTAAAGCAATAGGGAATTTGTTGCCTCTTTATAGTTTGGTCTTTTTCAGCTTTTGGTTGGTAACAGTCATGTATTCATTCCTTTTTTTTAGGCTAAAATAAGCATTATTTTAAAAAACAGCAACACACGGCGACAACAAAAAAGAACCAAGACATTTGGGAAAGGTGCTATTCAAAGGACAGCAATACAGACCACAGCATGACAGAGCCCAGTTGAGAAACAGAAACATGACCAATAATCATGGGGGGCAGGTAAGAAGACTAAAAACTGGGAGGAAAAAATAATGCTACAAGGATTAGTCATGGGAAGTACTGAGGTGAAGAGCTAAAAACGTATTTGCTGTGCTTAGGCACAAAATTTGTGTCTGAAGGTGGTATCAAAGCTGTGTTTGCTCTAGATCTCATTTAGCAATCGTCAAGCAAAAGGAATATAAAATGATCTCATTTTAAAATGCCACAGGGTTCAGGACACTCCATGGTTTAAAGAAGCTTTGAGTTGGATACAGATGAACAAGTCTAAGCAGATAAAAAAATACTCCTACTCCTTTGCGGAACAGCCCCTTCCCCGTGTCTTTATCATCCCGTTCTATGAAAATATCTTTACAATGTGCTTTAGGAGAGGTTGTGATTAAAACAAACCAAGCGCAGTCCAAACAGTTACAATCTTGCCAGCGTACAACACAATTAAGTAACATAAGTGATGAGCGTAAGTGATTTGTACTTATTAAATAAGAGCACTGCATGGGATACACAATGAAAAAAGCAGTAAGGGAAACAGAATATTGTTTCAGAGTATTAAAATATTCAGTTAGAGGTGATGTTTTGAGACGTTTGTATTAGCAACATACAGAAGTCAAACAACAACCTGGTTCTGAATTTCATCTCTGTATCCATAAATAGGTATTTGTTTCACGGGAAGCCCTTTTTGCACGGATCCAGGCAGGGCTTTTGCTAGCTATGAAACATATACTAGAGCAGCTTCTATTATTATTCATCTAGGGTGTAAAGTAGCTGTTTGTTCTGTAAGGAAATAGGAGGCTGATTCAGATGCCCACAGACCAGCCCATGGTGAAATCATAGTGTCTTAGACGCTCAGAAAGCCATACACCAGCACGTTAAAGCCCCCGTGTAGTCCAAACCTTCAGCAGTGTAAGGCGCTAAGTAGTACAAGCCTAGAGGAAGTAAAAATGAAACATTTCATACTTTAATGAGATCATGAACAACATGGGCCACAACAACCCCATGCAGCGCTACAGGCTTGGGGAAGAGTGGCTGGAAAGCTGCCTGGCGGAAAAGGACCTGGGGGTGCTGGTCGACAGCGGCTGAACATGAGCCGGCAGTGTGCCCAGGCGGCCAAGAAGGCCAATGGCATCCTGGCCTGTATCAGAAATAGTGTGGCCAGCAGGAGCAGGGAAGCGATCGTGCCCCTGACTCGGCACTGGTGAGGCCGCACCTCGAATCCTGTGTTCAGTTTTGGGCCCCTCACTACAAGAAGGACGTTGAGGTGCTGGAGCCTGTCCAGAGGAGGGCAACGAGGCTGGTGAGGGGTCTGGAGAACAAGTCTGATGAGGAACGGCTGAGGGCACTGGGGTTGTTTAGCCTGGAGAAAAGGAGGCTGAGGGGAGACCTCATCGCTCTCTACAACTACCTGAAAGGAGGTTGTAGCGAGGTGGGGGTCGGTCTCTTCTCCCAAGGAACAAGCGATAGGATGAGAGGAAACGGCCTCAAGTTGCGGCAGGGGAGGTTTAGATTGGACGTGAGGAAAAATGTCTTTACTGAAAGAGTGGTTAAACATTGGCACAGGCTGCCCAGGGAAGTGGTTGAGTCCCCATCCCTGGAGGTATTTAAAAGACATGTAGATGAGGCACTTAGGGACATGGTTTAGTGGGCATGGTGGTGTTGGGTTGACAGTTGGACTCGATGATCTTAGAGGTCTTTTCCAACGTTAATGTTTCTATGAAAGGTAGGAAATATGCGGGAAGAGAAGACAAAATGGCCTTTCTTTTCTTGTGACCTAATAGAGAAGAAGGTCCAGAATTCAAATTAACAGTGAGAAGTTAGCAGCACCCAGTGTGATTCGCAAGGCCTGAGTTTTCTCTTTTGCCCTCCCCAGTCAGCGTATCTGAACAGCCTCTGTTTGACAGGGTGTAGAAAAGAGGGGAAATATTTTTCTCCTTCAGGAGTGAAGCTCTTTCTCTGCTTGAACCCAGGGAATCCATGTAGGCTTCCCATGAGGTGTCCCCCTAACTATTACAGAGAATCCTTTGGCAATCTCTGCTCTTCCCAGACACTGACATGAACTGAGTATGTACCATCTTTTAAAGAACAAGTACCTAAAAATTTTACATTGGGAAAGCTTAGATTGTGAGAAAATAAAAATTTCCTCACGGACTACATTTGCTAGCTATGAAAATAAATGAAGAAAAGGATGCTACAATGCTGTAGCAAGAGCAGAGGCCTGTTGCACCCATAAAGTAGAAATATATTAAGCAGGATACAATTAATACTTGCTTTTCTTGAATTCAGGCATAGGTATTCTAAACTGACACAAACATACGCTATCGTTGTGTATAAGCATTTTGTAATAGAGCTAAGTGTAATACATAACAACAAAAGGGGCAAGGAATATAGAAACACCAACAGTGTGAGAGGAAAAATAGGGAAGAATGGCTTTACCTACAACGGTTCCGTATTCCCTCGTCGAAGAGCTCTACAGCCTGATCATCTCAACCTCAGTGACTAAAACCAAGGACCGTATCCATCAGCACTGACCACACAGCTCTGTGGTACCGTCATTAATTTAGGATAAGCTTGTTAATAAGAATGGACTGCTTTTAAGTGGTTATAACAATTAATAATGTTTAAGAACTAACCACTGGCAATATGTATTGTTACTAAATGTCAGTCTAGTATAGTTCTCTTTTGAAGCTTCAAACTGGCCTGATTTATTCCAATTCTACGTACTCTCATTGCTGCAATCTCTCACTCGCTTATTCTCTAACTTGCACATACTTGCATTCACTTGCAGCTGAGCAGGTAAGAAAAACATTGCCAAATAAACTGTGAAAATACTGAAGTTGCAGGCTTGGAAACAAATTTTTATCTCACCAAAGTTTACAACTTTGCATTTCTAGAATTTAAAAGGAAAATACTGATATTTTTACCAGCAGTTCTGCCCGGTCTCAAGCTGTCAGTAAGAGACCTTCACTGAGTTCTGATCTCCTACCTGCAATCTTGGCACCAACCGAATCTGTAATAGAGCCCAGCAGTGCCTCTTCTGCTTTGGGCCTCCACGCAACAGCCACAGCCCAGAGCCACAGTACCGTGCATCCCACTAGGGTCTGTGCCCAGAGGGGCTTTGCTGGAAAGCACATCCCTTTCCCGTCAAACAACCTTCTCGCCTTCCTCAGGCGTTTCTCTATCACGCTCCGGGGCACCTCTCTCTCCCTTCACACCTCCCCTCAAAATGCAGTCTAAAGCACTGGATTCACAATATTCAAGCATCTGTGCTGTTGTTCCCCACAGGTATTGCCTTATGGCTTGGCATAAAGTGGAAATTTTATATAATAGTCCATCTTGTTTCAGGAAAGTATCAATAACATTGTGGGAACAGATCTTTTTTTACCAGGCAGGTCCAAGGAATTTAAAAAAAGGAAGAAGATTATTGCTGATGTAAGTGTGTTAATTTAATCTCTAAAGGTCAGGTTAAGCCTGCAGGATATCGGATATCTGCTGCCCTGTACCAGCTTACCTTGCTGCTGCACTTCTAACAGAGCATTTACCGTGCGGGAAAGGAGAACGTACGCGCAACTGTGGCAACATAGAGGAGTTTCCCTGGAGAACGAAGTTAGACCCCAGACTTGTTCTGGGCTACGCCACCAGCCCACGCTTGCTGTAAGAAATAATCAAGCAAGTATTGCCCCTTCCCCACCGTGACCCTCACCTCGCCGGGTCGTGAGCATGTTCCTTCAACGTGCAGCAGGCATAATCCTTTCCACAGCAGTCACTCAGTGTGCTACAGTGGTAGCAAAAAAGAGAATTACTCCTGTCCTGGGCTACACGGTATGGCTATTGGTGGCTCAGAGCGTTCTGACAAGCGTGGCCTCTGGATACCTCCAGTATAGCGAAGGAAGAACATGCGAAGTAGTGAAGAGTTCAAGGACATATGGCTTTAAAAAGTTTGCACTACGGCTTATGCCGTTTGCTGTGCGGCCTGTATTTGATCATGATACTGTTTACCCTTCTGTGCAAATGATATCTTAATGACAATGTTATGAATAGTAAGAGTCATTAGAAGCAGAGAGAATAAATGACTAAAATAAATTAACGAAAAAGCAAAGGCAAGAGAGAACGTCAGTGGAGGAAAAGCAGAGCTTTGCTTACTGATGCTTTTCTCTTCCAGGTGCGGGGAGTTGCCACATCACTCGAATCATTTTTAAATGGCCCCCAAAACACTGAAAGAAAAAATGCAGAAAAGCTTTACACTGGAAATGTAGTGGACTAGTTGAACAGATGATATTCATTTCTTGCACCCGCTCTTGCCTAAAATGTCTCTTACATGTAACGTACTCAATCAATGCTGTTTACAGAATGCTATCGTTTTATTTTTGATAAATCTGCAACGAAATTCTGTTTAATCCTAATGCCGATACAGAGTTCAGCAGTTTCTGCATTCCATATTCCTTTAGAACTAGGTTTTCTATTTGAAGCGGAAGAAAAACTTACAGAGAATGCACGTTTCCTGGTTTGAGAGGTAGTCCTCCCCATGCAAGGCAGCGGCAATAAAACAACAAAACTCAAACTCACACAGGCTTAAGGAACTGTGGTTCCAATTAAAATTGTATCAGAGTAGCATTGAGAGAGAGTGAGATAGCACCGAGAGCCCAAGGATATAGGAGGTCAGCTTATACATAATTAATTTGTTAATCTTCCATGGCATTTCATTGAAATGTGTTATTTTCTCAAATACATCCGGAAGGATGACGAGCTGTCTTTTCAAGTGGTTTTATGCGCATGTGCTCAGCATTCCATATTTCAACAATAAATACAATAGGATGACGAGGTTTTAACCACTTTTTAACATCTCTCCTAGCGTTCTGGGATTTGTTTACTTTGCCGTACGCTATTTAGTGGCACATTGATGATCAACCGGAATGTTCAATCACAAGAATCTAAAAATACCAAATGGCATTTTTTTTCTTCACAAAGCAATCACAGGAAACTGACTCTTCAGAAGCAATTCAGTGTGATCCTTTATGTTTGATGTTACAGATCTTTTCAGTGTTCGGAGTTTAACTCAAAGTTCAGGGGTAAGAATGCAAGCCTTTTGATTCATTTAACTGATCTGCATTTTTTGGTTTACTAAGTATAAACTAAAATTTGTTCAAGGCATGCCTTAAAATGTAGAATTAGATAATTCCTTAGTACAGTGGAGTGTTAAAACTATTTTGTGTATTGAACACTGTAAGGGAATCATCACTTACAGTGAGACAGATTTTACGAGGAACACTTCAATAAACGCATGCACTCCTGGACTGCTTTGCTATTTTGCGTGACACTTTGCTGCCTTCTACTTCCCAAAACCTCTCTGAGAAAATAATAATTATCAAGATGCTTTTAAAAGAAAAAATAAATCTCTGAGGAGGAGCTATATTATAAAGTGGTTTTATTGAGGTTGCAAACGGTAAGACACGTATTTAACCAAAATGATACTCCAGGCAGAAGGCTCTTGGTCTGCATGCGGTATCAAAAGAAAAACGTTGCTATGAATACAAGGAGCAGAGGCAGTGCCTCACTGAATACTGCAAACAATATTAACAGGAAAGACTTGATGCTGACCTTGAACACATAAAAACAGCCAGTGCTGTACGTCAGCGCTGACTAGTGGGATGATGCTGACCTACATTAACGTTTGATTACCTTTTGGCACTGCTTTTAGGATGAGCCGAGGTAACATTCAGTCATTACTAATTTCTTTATTGCGCTTGTTGAAAATAGAGCCATCCAGGTGAAAATCGGGCAAAGGAAGAAGAAATGAAATAAACAACAAAATGCACTTAAATGTAGATTGAAGAGATATGTTAAATATTCATCATGGAGTATTTATTTATGATAACAGCACATTTTTCTATTCTCAGCTGCTGTGATCTTTTATTATGCAAAATGTGAAGTTACATAAGGTTTTTATAAAAATCCTTACCAAATAGCTATTTTCAATACTCTCTATAGCTAATACTAGAAGGTGGAGGTAGTACAAATTATTTCAAAGGCATATATAGATTGTATATATATAGTTTCAGGATCGCTTACTAAATTACCTCCTTCTAAGGCATAACGTTTTGGATTCTGAAGCTTCTTTAACTGGTTTAGTAAATTACCAAATGACTTCATACCTGGCATGACAATTGCATGACTGCCAGACGGTCAAGAAAGTGAAGAGCTTCAGGAAGCCAGAAG
Source organism: Aptenodytes patagonicus (assembly GCF_965638725.1). Classification (NCBI taxonomy): domain Eukaryota; kingdom Metazoa; phylum Chordata; class Aves; order Sphenisciformes; family Spheniscidae; genus Aptenodytes; species Aptenodytes patagonicus. The sequence goes on along the minus strand of NC_134953.1, from coordinate 79,270,659 downwards.
TCAGTGTCCTCAGAAGCGTACAGGCATTTAAGCAAAAGAGGGAGTCTAGAGGGCGTAACCTGGCCATCGGCACGCTCTGAGCCTAATGGTTTCCTCCGCCTTCACGCCAACGTCAACAGCAGAAAACTGTGGTCTGGAGCCTTTTCTTCCTCCCTCACTGAGCTTGCCATCAAATACTCGTTATCATTCTAGACTCGGAAAACAAAGAGGAGACTCAAGGAGCAAACTAAACGATAGTGGCAAGGGAAAGTATATCCACCAGACATAGAATCCTAACCTAAAACCCCAAAATACTCAACACACAGCTTCAACGGCCAATTATCAGCTCCCCTGTTCTTTTAGTACAGCTTTAGCCCCTTCGGTGTTGAAACCATTTTTGTCCTGCTACATTTAGGCCTACTTATTTAGGAGATATATGGCTCCAATGCAAGAGAGTGAACATCGTCTATAAATGATATTTTCTAAGCTTTTTAAAGCCTGTGTACAGAAGAAAAAGGAACAAATGTTTACAGTGAGAAACTACATTTTGCAAATGGAAGAGACAGTTTGAAATTAACGTTACTACATCCATAAACACACGAGGAATTAAAATACTAAAGCTTTATAAAGCTTCTGTGATTGACAGAGAAAACCACTACTACACTACTATAAACATATAAACATAACTGGAAGGGAATTTTTCTCTTTTTTCTTTTTTTATCTAAAATTAATTTCATAAGCAAATGGAATGTATTTAGAATGGAAATAGAGAAAATGTGGAACTACCTTTGAGTACCAAAGATTTTCAGCCTTTGCTAATGAAAGAGGAAAGAAGGCAGGAGACAAGAAGAAGAGACAGGGGAGAGAAGAGGAAAAGAATGGTTTTACGTTATAATAAGTGAACTTTTAGACACAATAATTTAAGCTGATAGCTGCTGAATTTAAATATAGGCAGACACATTGCTTGGAGCCCTGTGACCAGCTTCCAAATGATATGGTAGAATGCTAGGGTGAAAAAGATATCAAAAACAATGCTCAAAGAGAGAAAAATCAATTCCCCTGTAAGGACCGACCTATTACTTAGAAAACTTTCTTTAAAAGCTCTAGAAAGAATAAAACGATAGTTCTTAAATTGCTGGGTAATAAAAATCAACATTTCAGTACAGAGAACAGAGCACTTCACAAAATGTAACTATCTCGAAGCTCATTCTTTGTTTTAGTCTAGTCTTGAAATTTGCAACCAAGCTGTTCCTTTTCTCTTCTCGTGGCTACAAAAGTATTTAACTTGTGAGCCACAGTTAACGTTATTGTAAGGGTGCTAAGAAGATTTTTCAATTGGCCTTTCCTACTGCTGATACCACATGAAAAGTAAATTTCAACAGTCCCCTAATTAGTAGACTTGAACTAGGTTGTGGAAGATTAAACAACTCTAATAAAGCAGTTTTACCTCTTATCAGACTGAAGACGATTTCTTCCAAATAGATTTTAGAGAAAATGACCTTGTCTTCACCAGGTATTCCCTTCTCTCAAATTTACCACTGCTGCTGTGCCCGTTCAGCAATGTCAGCAGAGCTGAACCAGAGATAAAAATGGTAGGCAGTGGAAAGGGAAAAAGATTGACTATGCTAGACAGCTCTCAACTGCTCACCCAACTACAGGACATAAGTTGTAGGAGACTTTTCTATGAACAATGAGAAGTCTCCAACATAAATGAAATCTCTCTGATTCTTCTTGAGCATTCCAACTGATAACCATTCAAAGAGTAGTAATACTAGCTTCTAGAAATAATTTCTTTGGAACCATATGAGAAAGTAAGAGTGGCTAAACGTATCTATTTCAGCACAACCTTAAATACCGTACTATTCATCCCAAGCTCATTCAACTCCTTCATTCCCCAACAAAGTTGAAGGATAAGAGTGGAAGAAAGTACATCTTCAAAATACCATGGGGCCTTCAAATAGCGAGTGGTTAAAAAGACATCCTTAGAATAAAGGCTGGGAAACAGTGGCAATATAGAACTTCCAAATCTGGGCAAAAGCTGTCAGGAGACCATAGTCAGAGCTGTCAAAATGAAGGGATGTGCCGAGTGTCCACTTACCCTGGGTCTGAACTGGCATATTGTGCCCTATTTGGAGCAGCACGCTCTAAGACTTATATCTCGGATCGAAAGTAAAATGCAAAAACTATCACCGGGAAAGTTGGATGATGACACAATCATTAGGAAAACTGTAAATAACAGAGACACAGGTTAATCAATTTGAAATCATCTGCATCACAAACAAAAGGTCCTACATCTGGAAATCACAGAATAAATGCCAGGTGATGAGAGAAACTACTTATTGCGGAAAGCAGTGATTTCGAAAAGAATTTGGGGTCAATGGTGAATAATCAGCTGTATAAACCATCACGCCCTGTGCCAAATGGACTAATGCAGTTCTAGTATCTGCAAAAAGAGAGACTCCCATGTAGGACTAGGCAAGTCTTACTCCTCTACTACAAGCAGCAGGAGCATGTATGTACATCAAGAGAAGTGTATGTGAGAGAAAAGAGGTGTGGAGATGAGAATTTATCACATGGCTTCGGTGTCTAAAAAGGGCCAGTCCAAAAGTGCACTTTCCCATAATCCAATTTTCTTTTATTTTACAGATGCTAACAGAAGAGTATGTAGAAAGATCTGTATTCAGAGTTGGTTCTAGTCCAATTTACAATAAATCGACATTGCAAAGCAAAGTATAGCCTTGCTGTATGTAAAACCCTACTGTATGTTCTTCGAAAAGGCACACGAGGGAAAGAATAAAATTGCTTCATCAAGCAGAAAGATTCAAAAGCTTAACAACTAGCTAATGGCAATCATTCCTGGATTTTCAAATACAAGGTCAAATCCAAATTTAGCCTTTCATCTTCTTCATAAACTCTACTTTCCATTAATTCCAACCCTCCTTTAGTAAAACACAAAACTTAAAAGCTCTGGATTAACATCAGCACCACGACACTCCAATTTGCTAGAAAAGCAGGAAATTTACAAATTATAAATTTATTTATATAGAATGTTGGCACTAGTTCTCTAGGGAGGCAAAACTAGTTGTTCTAGGGAGGCAAAACAGGGTGCCCTGTTCCTGCTTTCATTAACATCCTTCAGGAGCTCCATTTGCACGTTAGTTGCCAACTTTGGAGTCAAAGGTATTTGGTTTTCCTCTCCACATCAGATTAGCCATTTTTCCTCACCATCCTACACACAGTGAAGCATGAATACATCTAGCAGCTTTTTAATTCATTTACTGTATTTTGAGATACCTACAAGGCTCTTTTAGTATCCACGTTCTCCTCTTGTAACACACTACCGTTACAATCTTTGATCTTTACTACTGTACTGGAGCTGTTATAGGGAGTTGGTTCAGAGCGTGCAGCGTAAGTATCCTTCGAGTCTTTTTAAACTCATCCTCAAACCGTGCCTATGTCTACAATTTTGAGCACTGGAATTGATGCTCCCTTCAAACAAGCTCACTTCTAGTTCTGCGTTCCTATCAAGTACAAAGAAATAACTGAATACAATAAAAACAGTGATGTATGATTTTATCCCATCCATCTTTTATTGCTTTACCCACATTACTTCTATGACTTTATTTCTTCCTTTCAAAGTTCAAAAATTATTTTAATAATTGTAAATGATGATGGGAGAAAAGTAGGAATTTGAAACAATTTGCACCCCAGAAAGTTTTCCCAGTTGAGATGACCAGTAGTCAATATTTAATTACAGAAGTTTGTACTGCATATACAAACTAATTAAACGATCAACACAGAATTAAGTTCACAATGAAATCATGAGAAACATAGAAGTAAAAAATCAAAGCAAGAGGAACAGAGCAGCATTTAATAAAAGGAACGTTCTTAGTACTTATCCAATGACTCTTCCAGCTCAGAGACAACTGTCCCGCCATGTAGGTTGTACCTCGGAAGTCTGGTGTATCAGAGGCCAACTGAGAAGGAAGACATTGACGCACGGACACCACAGTCAGCTGCTGTGACTGGAAACTGCCAGAGGCAGAAACCTGGAAATACTTGGACAAAGCAAATGAGGCAGGGAGATACAGCAGGGGCACGGACTGAGAAACGAAGGGACGATTGACAGACTTTATACGCTATAGCATAGGTAGGAATTGCCTAGGGTGACCCCAGGTATTCCTGAACCCCTGTGCTGGTTTTGGCTGGAATAGAGTTAATTTTCTTCCTACAGGAAAATAAGCTGCACGGTGGTATGCATCTCGTGGAGGTCACTGTAAAGCATATAGTGCCCCGGTCTTATATAAGCTGGGAATGGACCTTCTTTTCCCTAACAGCCGAGTTGCTCCAGAGCTCGTACAGAGAATGCTCCTCAAGCAAACAGCCCTGACCTCGGACCTGGCTTTGTATCTACACGAGCCGCCATTGAAAATGACTCAACGAGGATCCAGGGAGATGGTGGGATGGGAAACCAGAGCAGACAGGGAACCTGGAGCTGAAGAAAAACCAGACCTCAGGCACTAGCAAGTGGAAGAAATGTGGTTAGCCGAGAAGACTGAGCCCAGGAATGGACTCAACTTAGGCAGCAGTCAAGGAAAGAGAATAAATCTGGGGGATGACTGCAATTCTGGAACAATGGATTACACCTGTGGATAGAGCTCATATGTGAGAACGTGCAAGTCCCTTAAAACAGACTGTCACATGGCTAATTGCATACTTTGTATATTCTGGGCATCTAAATGCCCTGTCTTGAGATCCGCAGAAGTGCTGAATTCCCACAGCTGCAACTGAAATTAATGGGAGTTATGCTTTAAGCATATTAAGCAATCATATAATAAGAAGCCTGAAAAAATAAGACTCTAGACATTCAAATTAGGCACCTACAGTAAGCGCAAATTTTTTACTTTCCAATTTCTGTATTCTCTCTTTGTATTTCTACAAAAATGAGGTTAACACTGCTACCCTACTCTGCGAGCACATTGTGGAAATGTATGCACTTTCTAAAGCACTCATATTTTAGTTACGAACATCATTTAGAAGCTCATAAATAAATTACTAATAAAAAATGCCATGTTTAAGCAGCGTGCATGTATTTGGGGGAAAAAGAGATGCCAGAAATAGTACATAGATGCTCAGTGAGTACTGTCCATCTCGCACCTTGAACAAGGAAAGTGCTCTGCAGCTGGGTGCAGGAGCATAATGGGCAGGTGTATCATACAACCATCTAGTTCAGGTTATGCCACCTTTGTTAAGTTGGGCAGGCAGCAATACTGACGTTTCCCAACTTCTGAATACTAAACAGTCGCAGTCTCAGTCTTCTTTTAATGTAATTTCTGGGGTGCGTCTGCACAAATCATTCATATTACACAGTGCTTCTTCCTCACGATACACTACCAGTCACTCCAAGAAAGGATCTCTTCACACCCGCCTCTGCTACACAGAGATACACCTCTCCAAAGCACTTCTAACCTCCAGCATTTCCCATGATACAATTTTTAAAAATAATGTATTCAAGGAGACACTGCCGACAGAAATGATGATTCAGAACACTGAATAACAAGAAACACAAAACCTTCCTGGAAGAGAAAATCAGGCACGCTGCTATGCATGATACCGTACTTCTGGAGGGACTGGGAATCTTTTTTTAATCTATTAAACTGTAGGGATAAAAATCTAATGAATTATGCATTTCTGAATGGGTCATACAGGCAATTAATCAAATGCCTTGTTGCTTTTCACATCTTTAACTGTTATGAATTAGTGGGGTTAGATATCCAGTTGGAAAGATAGAACCTGTTTTGCATCAATGAACTGTCTGCAGAGAAAAAAACATACAACGGACTATGTATTTCATTTTACAAGCCGCCCTAAACAAAACAAACAGAAAAAAAAAAAACCAACCCACCACACATGTTTATCACAGGAAGATGTTAAGGCAATTTCCCACAGGAGACATTTTCTACCACCATCTACCTCTACACACAACTCCGTGCAAACATCCCTTACGAAGAAAGTGGTGTAAGTCTGCACAAAAGCAGAATTGAGAAGCAAAAAAAACCCACGCAACAGACATATATGTATTGATACGGCATTGGTTCTTCCATGTAAGACTGAATTACCACAGCTTTAAAGAAGTCTTAAAGACTCTACCACACAGTGCATGAGAAATGTCAAATAAACCAACGACAGCAGTAAATGGAAGCAGGGTAATCTTTGCTAGCAGGTAGAATTTTAGAAACGACTGCACGATCAGTAGTCAGTATCAGGAGTATTAGTATACAGTAGTATTAGTAGCAGCAGCAGCACGGTATGAGCGTATAGTAGCAGACCACCTCAGTCAGGTCAGTAGTATTTTCATCATGGGTGGATTTCAGCTTGAACTACCGCGTGGCAACCGGATTCCGCAACACAGTATTTGCAGAGTAAATGCTTTTCAGCACTTGCTCACATCTACTTAAATCAACGTGCAGGCTGCTGTTCGCTTCTTGGCACCCTTCGGTGTACCTCTTAGGCGTAATTGTGATCACTCTAATCAACACACATAAAAAGCACTTTCAACAGCTTAATGTGCATTTGCGGACATTAGGCAGAGAGCTTAGCTAGCAAGCACACAGGATGGGCCTTTAGGAACAAAGCCGTAATGTTGAAATACAGAAATGATGAATCAGTTTTAAATTAAAAAAAAGGAATACTAAATTATAAAAAACCTACCAGAATTAACACCTCTTACTTCATTATTTAAACCCTTTCTCTAATTGCATTCAGTGTAGCAACCATACACTGGGAACTGAATTTCTTCTGCAAGATCGATTCAAAACAACCAAATATTTGACTGGAGAAGATCAAGACTTTGGTTAGAAATTACTTGCATTGTACACTAGATGCATTTTCATAAGAATTAAATATAAGTCCATGAATCAAAAGTAAAAGTGTGCTTAATGCTACTAGAAAAAAATAGACATAAATTCATATGAGATCTCAGCATTTAATGCTTTATTTGGTCAATGGATACTTAGGGAAGGGGGGACAGTTGCACTGCCTAATTTTACGTACTTAAATTAGGTGCACAGTTTAGCAGGCTAGCCTCCCAAAGTTCATGTATATATTTATCCAATATAAAAAGGCTCCTACAGAGGACTATACAAAAAGAAAATGAGATTACCACAGACTATTATTCCTGATGCTGATTTCCACAAGTCTGCCTTTCACACAGGCCAACTTCTGATTACCCACTATAGAGGCTCTAAGTCACCCATGCAGATGTCTGGATTCCTTGAAGGGATGTTACACCACATTGTTCGCCAAAGTCCTGTGCAGGTTCCTCTTTCCGTCAGTAGGTTTTTTTGGGATCTCTCAGCTGCTGTATAGCTCGTCTGCTTGAAGTCTGACTAGAAACCGATATTGTCTTCACTGCCCTTAAGCATGGTTCATCAACAGAAAGCAGAAACCAGTGCTATGAGGTCTACTATGTGAGCCACTGTTAGGCAGAAAATGAACAGAATTAGTGATGACCGGCCATCAGGGGCATGTATGGCTAAAAATCAACTATAGCGGCAGCTTGGGTAGCCTTTATAGCTAGGTTGTTTAATGTGCTGCAAGATACTGATGTCTTAAGTTTTGACCAAGGGAACACACTTTGAATATATTTGTCGGATGATGCAAATACCTTTTTCTCACCCTTGGCAAAAATAAGAATATTGTTATTGTGGGAGGATTCTTACAAGCACTCATAAAATATAAAGTTTTCATTACAGAGGGCAAAGATTTCTTGTCTGTGGTTTCCTCCTTCTGTCTGTCACGAATGTCAGGCATTCCAGAGTGTCCTGGTTTAATCTCAGTTGGCAACTGAGCCCCACGCAGCCGCTCGCTCACTCCCCCCCGGTGGGATGGGGGAGAGAATCAGAAGGGTAAAAACGAGAAAACTCGTGGATTGAGATAAAGACAGTTTAACAGGTAAAGCAAAAGCCCCGCACGCAAGCAAAGCAAACCAAGGCATTCCTTCACTCCTTCCCATGGGCAGGCAGGTGTTCAGCCATCTCCAGGACAGCAGGGCTCCATCACGCCCAACGGTGACTTGGGAAGACAAACGCCATCACTCCCAACGTCCCCCCCTTCCTTCTTCTTCCCCAGCTTTACATGCTGAGCATGACGTCCCATGGTATGGAATGTCCCTTTGGCCAGTTGGGGTCAGCTGTCCTGGCTGTGCCCCCTCCCAGCTTCTTGTGCACCTCCAGCCTGCTCAGTCGGTAGAGCATGGGGAGCTGAAAAGCCCTTGGCTAGTGTAAGCATTACCTAGCAACAACTAAAACATCGGTGCGTTATCAACATTGTTCTCATCCTAAATCCAAAACACAGCACTGTACCAGCTACTAGGAAGGAAATTAACTCTATCCCTGCCGAAACCAGGACACAGAGCCATTAGGAGAACCAACAATATCCTGTAGGAAAGGCAGCTAGTGTGTTAATCACACCACCTCCCTCCCTCAGTGCCTCCTGATCCCTTCAGGGATACCATTCAATTACTTTTTTTTTTTTTTTTTTTAGGAGAGGCATTGCCATGACTGTTGCTGGAATAATGAAGTGTTGAGGGAAGAGCACCTGAACTCAAAAGCCACCCTTTCAGTTGAAAAGGAGGCAGCTGGTACATGGTAACTAGGTAACTAAGAATGCGTGAACGTTCATTTCAACGATTCCGTAATTTTGGGTAACATAAAACATATTGCTTTAAAGCAAACTGTCACTGTAATCTCCTCCTTATTCCAACCTAAAAATGTTACTACCTGAATCACTTCTGTTTAGTCATTATTTTTACATTCTCATTGTACACGTACTTATGATATGCTTCAGATACAACATTTGCTTGCAGACGAGCAGAAAAACTGTGTAATTTTTTTCCTAAAAGTATATTGAAATCACTTTTAAGCTTCTCAAAAATTTATCTTAGAGCTGTCTTATATCTGGACCTCTGATTAAAATTGGTCTTGCACTTTGGGGAACAATTTTAATGACGACAAGGTTCTTTAATTTTTCCAGTATGTTCCTTCTTCGCCTGGGAACTTTTTTTCTGCAGAAGAAGAGATGGGGATGAACATGATTATATTTCAGTAACTGTTTGTATCAAATACTGTTAACGTTTACAGAAGTATGACAAAGGGGATTTCTGAATAATGAAGTTACTCAATTAAAAATAAGTTAATGTGCTGGATTAGCAGGGCGTTGGGAGAAGACTGAAACAGTCACCTGGCAATTGATCAAGGAGCCTTGTCTTACAGAACAACACTAGCATAAAAATAGCTCATAAATCTGAAAGGCTGATTACTAAAACTGTTGTGGGAGCTTTATTTTTTAGAAGAATATTGAATTAATGAGAAATAATACAAAGGGGGAGCTTAATTATTCTGAATAGAATAATTTTCTACCCTAGCCTCTCAGGACAGGTACGATTACGTAGGTCACATATCTATAATGACTTTTACGCGTATTTCATTAGAAGCCACATCTTTTCATGAAGGACAGTAAGCAATAAGCCCTCTTCAGATAGTACTCTCTCTATAGTGCCTTAAATGAAAGCTATTTCCTTTGTGGTTATGGAGCTGTTAAGATGAGCAGTCAATAAACACAAAACCAGGCGTATCTTATTTATTTTATTGTTTTCACATAATAATAAGTAAGTTGTTTCCTTTCTCACTCTCTCCAAACCCCCCACCATCATTTTGAATGCACAGCAATTGGACATCGGCCAGGATTCCTAGCCTGCTTGTACTTCTGGAGAGTTACTATCAAACTGATGAGAACGCTAGATAAGCATTTTCATGTTCATCCAAACAATGAGATTTTGAGTTGATTTGTAAGATTTTTCAAACATTTCCAGTTTCATTTTCAATGAAATTTTACAAAGGCAAATGAAACTGAAGAACATCAATAACGAAATTATTGATGAAAGATATTGAATTTTCTTAGCTGGCAGCCACTTTTGCTGTTTTCAGACAGGAAGCATTTTTACATCCCATTTTTGTGTTTTTCTGCTTTAATTTTTAACTGGATTACAGATTTTTTTTTTTCATTGTAATAAAACATTCCTCGCCAGATTTACACATAAAAATGCCTTCAGTGAAATACGCGCACAGTCTTTTAATCATTGTTGTCACCTTTTCTTAGCTGCAAGACTGAGATTTGGTGTATTCTACATACTTCCAAGAAATGGTGAAAATGTTTGGTCCATTAAGCATCAGAAAGACTAATTACAATTTAAATGATCATTTTCTGCTTAAATCTTAAAAAGCTAATGTGCATAGTGCAGGATCAGAGGGTTTATCAGGTACTGTCATAGATAATACTAAAACTTGGATCTCTCAGCTCAGTAACTGAATGTGTGTAAAGTTCTAGTTTACCCAACAAATTCTACTGGTGAACTGAACTGTACTTCATCGCATGGCTTCAGAACTGAGGGTCTATGTATTGACTTATTATACTACCATGTCCACTTACGAGTACTAAATAGGTGCTTGTAATATTTAAGTTTAGGAGAAAAAAATTCCTGGACATTCCTGTACTCCTGCTTTCATTTACACTCAAGCCTAGATATAAATAACAATAAAGATAAAACCGTGTTCTTGTTAAATTATGAAGACACAATTTCTATCCCATTTTGGTATACGTCTTGGCTGTGGTACTTTTGTGTCTAAATGTTTGATGGAGCTTCTGAAGTATTCTTCTAAATTTCAAATAATACCAAAATTAGTTCCATGGCTATTTCCATAGCTGACCTATTTTAATCATCAATGAGCACTAGTTTAAAGAAAGGGTAGTTGGGGTTAAATTGTTAACCAGACATGAGGAAAGAATGTTAACCAAACACGCAAAAGATACAGTTTAGCTAAGAACATTAATTCATCGCAGAACTACTCAGCACTGCCTCATACAGCACAGATCATGGTTTATTACTTGATTGCTTCCCTTGGTTAGAGAATTGCCATCGGTCCCTTTACCCACTGCTGAGGCTGCACAGCCCTCCCATTGCAACTTTTTACCCAATTCCTTCCTCAGTGTAGTGACTCTACTTATCATCTGCTTTAATGCCATTGCGCTCTGGCTTATTAAGGCTCCAGACCCCTTCCGACCAAACTGTGTCAACCGTCTGTTACCTGATGAACTGTGGCATTTTGAACTATCTTCTTGCCAGACGCGAGAGAGCTTTGGTTGGTGGAAGCTGCCAACCTGCACTAAACTGGACATGAGGGGAAAAGCTTCCCATTCCCCAGAGAGGCTAACACCCTTGCAGCTGACAAAAAACCCAGACACATACTAAATGAAAAGGAGGAAGGGTGGAAGCTACACTCGTACTGTGGGATAGATCTCAAGCTAGAGTGAGTACAGGTTTTGTACACACTCCATCTTGCGTGCAGAAACTTACTGCCTATACCATCAATGTTACTCTGCTTCCCCACGCTACCAAATCCTGCCAACTCAGAGTAAAAAGATGGAGAAAATGTTCCTTATCTACCCCTTACATCAATGACCTTTATATTCTTCTTCCTACAGGTGCATGCTAAAATCTTCGTACGTCTGAAAGTGTAAGAGCCCCCGGGACTGGTTCCCAAGCAAGAGGTGATATGTCTTCCAAAGGACCCTGGCATCCTCCCACAAGAATACACAGGGCAAGAATAGGCAGGGTCTACACCTGGGTCTAATACAACCAAGTGACATTGGATTCACCACTTCTCCTGACCCATTTTTTCCCCTAGGAATATATATTACTTAGCAGATCCCGCACCAGCATAGCCCTGCAGTGATTCATATACAACACAGTTGGAACAGGCAAGAAATATGAACTGCTTCAGAGCTGCAAGTGATTCATGAGCTAAAGCTTGGCTCCCCTAGGGCCATTAAACATCTACAAGAGAGTGAAAAATTATATGGATTTTCACACGTCTGCTAACGCAAAGATCCTAATGCTATATGCTTAAGCTTATGGATACCTTTTGTGCTTAACTTCCCATTTTGCTTGTGATGATAAGCTTCTTTTTGCTTAGTTTTCATATGCTGTCTGTATTTAGGGTATTTAATCTGGCACAGAAATTACTCCTAGTCTGCACAAGACCATATGCCACACTTAGAGAGCAGAGCGAATACAAACAAGGAGCTTTCATTTAATCTCTTATTTAATTTGCAATGATCTAGACCACTGTGATCTGAAGGAGTACCATACCAACACCAACGCATAAAATCAGACAAAGAGTGCAGAGAGCACACCTGCTACATCAACTAGGTTGCGCCTGACCTCACCCGTATATAATATGTGGCTGGACATGATATGGGCAGCTTATCACAGGGATCATAGGAAATTTTTCCAGCAATTACTCCTCTGAAATGAATAAACAAAATGATACCCAGGATCTGTGCACCCCACTGTTTTTAGCTGGCAGAAACTATCCCCAAGTTCTTATAAACAGTTAGACTCAGTCTCAATGTTCCCAAAATATTAGCTTGATAGCTGTTAGTCTGAGCCTAGGAGAGAAACCAGAAGACAAAACTGCACTAGCTCTTATATACATGATTAAAAACGGAGAGGTAAAATCATCAGCTTGGCACCACAGGCAAAAAGTAAGAACTGAGTAAACTTTGCACTGCTCAAGTAGGCATGGGTAAACTCCAGCTAGTTGTACTTATCCTTTGCTACACCTAACTGAGGTTCCATCTTTTTATGATAGCAATACAGTGGGTGTGCTTTCGTGCAGAGCAACTGCTTCTTCAAGACATCTCAAACAGCATTTGTACCCTAAGAGACAGTCTTCGTTCAATTCTGACTATGACTCAAATGCTGAGACATAACAGGGACAACATAAACATCAACACTGAAATATTTTCCAGTATAAGGGATACTTAATCATCATCTCAGCAATTAAACTAACTTTTAAGATCACTGTAGATTATGCAAGGGGAAAAAAAAAAAAGCAACAACCATATCCTAAGGGGTGGTTTTCTCCTGCCTGAAAGTTAAGTGACATTAAACGTTTCTAAGGCTCTGTGTTACTTACACAATAGATAGAGCTCTCTTAGCCATTTTTATGCGTGTTATATATGTCATTTACACTGAACGACAGTGACTTAAATGTCAGCAATAGGTATATGCATACAAGCAAACCAAGACTCTTGGGAACAGCACAGTACTACCAAAAGGTTCCTAAATTTCAAGTCAGCTCACCACCTGTAATTATTAAATGCCTTATTAAATGCCTTATCTGTAAAAAAGAACGATGTCTATGCAACAGGGTTATATCACAAGACAGCAAGTCCTTGCTGATTAAGAGTTGATTAGAAATATTATAAATAGAATGCTATGGGAGTATTTTTGCATTTTCAGTTTTAGTTAGTTGAAACTCAAAATGTATAACATAATTCAAAATAATACAAATTTAGTAAAGCACGTGTTTTCAGGATGTGCTTAAGGTTGGGGCTTTTTAGCCTAAGCAGGTAATGAGAAGTTAAGAAAATTTGAAGTAATTGTTTTGGATTTGTTTTGTTTTCTGTATTGTTTTGTCACTCCACATTTTTATTTTAGTCACTTTCCCTCTTTTTATACCTCTGTTCACAGTGCCTCCCCTTCTCTTACCTTCATTCCCCTTCCACTGCTGCGTGTATAATTAATAAATACCTGCAGTGCAAACATTTTCTAAGCTACCACTCCAAACTTTTAAAACCAATCTATAACTGACCAGGTCAGAAAATATCAGGACCAATAGGAAAGATTTCCTTCTAAGCGATATTCTCTTAATTACCAAACAAACACCATTTTTCCTCACAAAGCTTGAAAACTCTTTACCAAAAACATGAAAACTGTCCCGTTTAGTCTTCTCTGTGCGTACGTAAGTTCTATACATACAAAAATCAATTAATATGAACAGTTTCATATGCAACTTTTCAAGCAACCTAACTGTGCATTATTCTGAAGACCACGGTTTGAAGCTCTGAAATACAAATAGCAGAGTTTTACATAAGTACTCCTAATATCTGCCTTTACCAGCCTGGATAGCTGTGCCATCTTTACAAGTCTTTGTTGTCTTATGCAAAGCTTCTTGAGAAAGCACCTACTGCTTATATCTGATTTTTGTCTTAAATGAGTGCCTTTGATCCTGCTTTCATCTTCTTGTTTAAGTCAGTCGCACAGAATGAGAGACTCAAGTCACATGAAAATCCTTACCGTGTTTTTAAAAGCTATCATTTAATACTTGGGGAAAAGCAAGACTGTTAAAAAACTTTTACCAAGATTTCTGTACAGCTGTGATTGAAAGAGGTTGTTTTTAATTTTTAGAGTAATGTCAATCTATTTCAAAGAATTAATTTTCTAAATCTATTTAGGCAAAACATCTTCTCAGTTTAGGAGGCTGAGTAATAAAATCAAGAGCTTCTAGTTCAGTGTTTTCAAACAATCAAAATATGCAGAATGCCTGTTAATTTCATTTAGGTGAAGACAATTCATTGTGAAATTACATTTCAGAACATAGCTAACCACACTCCTATAGAATCTAACGGAGTCAGGGAACAACGTCCGTACGCCAGCCCAGTCAGGCTGCTGTTTCAAAGGCAATGTTACTCTTCTATCTGAAGCATAACTCAAAAGCGTTTGAACACAAATGACAGCTACAGGTCTATAAGGGAATAAAATTTAGTACTATATTCTAATATATTTTGTCACAGACCTACACAGTATACACACAGGCATCTATCTATTTGAAAACTGGTAAATTCCAGATACTCTTTTTCCAAGCATTTGTACATAGAAACTGGATTATCAGCAAGGAACCGTCAAACTGATGTCATCAACTCCAACTGAAGATTCTCCTGTCTGGAGACAGCATAATAAAAGATTAAGAACCCTTCCCTTTCAAAGCATGCTCACCTTGCCCATGGACTTCTCAGTATCAGGTGTGTAAGAGATCCCTTTGGCCCATGACTGGTTCAGAAACGAAGGTCTGCTGATCACCTAGCTAGCAAGTCAAGCAGAACAGTAAAATGTAAGACCTCTTCCCTGAGGGCAGCACTAATGTACATCTGTCCTCTGTACCACTAATACTTTTTTCCCCAAAGCCAGTATGAAATTGATTTCTTTGACACGTCTATCCCTCTCTTAAATCTGGATGAAATTAGCCAACATCTCATTCCAAAAAAATAACGGGAAGATGAAGGAGGGAGCAAACGAACGATGTGATTGCTTTTTTTCCCCTGTAGGAAACAGGATCAAAGCAACAAGCTAGTCAACCCAAAGACTTTCCAAGAGAGTTCATCTCTTGTCAGCCTGTTACTGTCAAAGCAGTTCTCCAAAAAGCATCACTTTTTTCTTTTCCAGACAATTATTTTCGAGTATTTAACGTTCTGTTGAACTTAAGCCTCATACCTTAGCAACAGAAGTCCTACACGTGTTCCTTGGCAGATGGAAACAGCATCTTCTCAACTAATGATTCAGGGTATTATCTTAACCCCTGTCAGAAGTTTGTCTGGAGCCATTGTATGCCTTCTTTGTGATTTCTACCATCCAGTTATTAAATTAAACCAATAGATGCCCACAGCACACATTTTATTAACACAGTAAGGACTTCAGCAACTTTCCAAATAACTAATTCACATACAGAATTCATATAAATTATACATTTATAAGCTTTTATCATTCTCTTCCTGGTTAATCTCGCAGTTCTGCCCAATCAGAAATTTTCCTTCTTTTTCATACTATGCCTAACTGCATTAAAGTATGAAAAATCTATGCACAAAAACTGACCACAATAATTTGGACAGTTTTGACCACTTCTATAAGGTAAACAGAATTTCCACTGCAATGGATTTATATGCAAAAATATTCAGTACTATTGCCCTAGACAGTGCCAATAACCTGTAATTTGATTGTAAGCATCTCAGCACAGCTGAGTGACAGCTATAATGGAATCAAATTGAAAGCTTACAGCGGTCCAAACTGTTGGTTTTCTTGGCTGAATGAATTAGCCAAAACTAATGTTTAAAGTCTGTCTGTGAAAAGACTTTAAGACTTCCTAGTCTACAGGTAATTGTTTTTCTTTCTTTGAATTATTCTTCTAATGTTACATTAATATTCTGAGCTGTAGTTTTACATTGGCATTTATTTTGTAACAAGCTCAAACACGAGAAAGCAAATGTTTGCCTTTAAACACAAATAAAAGAAAAATGGAAGTTATTATGTGAATAAAGCTTTCCTTTCTCTCCAGTGTTCTTTAATCAGTTAAGAAACTAATACACTTGTGGAAAGACAGGAACACTGATTTGTGCATTGTATTACCTAAATCCTGTCAAATATATCATAATAGTTTGTTTTTGTTCTTGACTTTTACAGAGGATACACCTGAACTCACACTCCGTATTAACTGCAGAAATGAATTAGTCGGGGAAAAAACCCATTATATCCTATATTACAGGAGTTAAGTTCTCAAAGGATAGGTGTAGAAAGGAAGCCTCCACAATATGAAACACAGAATGGAAATACAGCGCGATTCCTTTATGACTGTGCTGCTTTTACTGGAGGATGGCAAGAGAGCAGAGGCCCTACTGTAAGAGTCTGGCAGTAACATCAGGCTCCCTTTGGATTCAGGCTGAAGACTTCAATTATAACCAGCACATCCAGCAAGGCATTAAAAAAAGAGGATGCCAGAAGCCTTGCCGCTGAGCTTTTAATGTGTCTATCACCTAAGCTTAACAGGTGAATTGTAGAATGCTCCCACTCCCGATGTGTGTTCATCATGTGTGGGTGCGTTTGGTTTTTTCCTCCTCTTGGGACTAACAGATTTGAAATTCTGTATTTCTATTTCCAAATCATTTAATAAACAATTAGCAATGCTTCCTTAACAGCGTGGGGAACACGACGTCATCAGAAATTACATTCTAGGGCTGCAAAACACAGTAACGCCAGAAGCAGAGTTAACCCTTGTAAAATTTTCAGACTACTAGCCTAAGTGCTCATTTATTACACCATTCTATCTGACCTACTTAGCCACTGTGACTTACAGTACTCTTTCTGCTGAGAGAAATGCTTTCCACCTCCACTGTGACTTACAGTTCTTTTTCCGCTGTGAAAAATGCTTTCCACCTCCACATCCACCCTCCCGGTCATTTGCCTGGAATGTTTCAAATGTTCATTCAGGTCAGATCAAAGATCGCTTCACCGATCAGCTGTGAAGCTCTAGGACATCTACCTTTTTAAAATCCTCCAGCTAGTTTCAGGATGCAGCTTAATTGTCTTGCGAAAGGGTCACCTGCAATACTGGGGCCAGGATTCAACGACCCTTCCACTCCCACGTTCCTCTTGTAAACAAATATGTCACTGAAAGCTTGTCATTATCTATGTTATTCATTATGGATCTTTAAATACTCACTTTGAAAAAATTTGATCAGACTTCAGCTGTTTAACATAACTTCAGGACCACCATACACTCTGGCTTGGGTGTCTCCTCCAGGAAATTAGAATATAAGTAATTTCCAACAGGTCTGGCGCTGAACAAAGGATCACACTAAAAGCACTGGCCAAGAGCAGTATCTAATTCTAGGCTTAGCTCTAGATATTAACCAGTAAAAAATAGTATTTAATGCATGTATTTAGTATTTAATATAAAATAGTATTTAATGCACCAGTTCCATACAAAATCCCAAGAGCCTTAACTGTAATAGGACACACTCGCAAGGCATCGTTGTTGATTTCAAGACCTAACTGAAGGTTATGCACATCTCTTCGCAAAGTTCTAGTCTCTTCTCCGTTACAAAAGCGTAAGGTGTAAACCAGCCTCATGTTATACTGACTCTACCAAACTGGCAAATATTTTAATAAGACAACAAATAAAGCTTCAGAAAAAATAATAATAATAATAATAAAATAAAACCTCACAACATTCATATTGGTTGATAGCAGTGTTCACAAAAATACGGCTGAAGAAATTCTCCTGCTGTTTTACTTAAATGGCCTGTACGTCTGCTAGAGCCAACCTAAGCATTAGGTTGTCTGCTAGATAAGAAGAGATGTGAATCAATGAGCAAATTACTTGAGCCACTGCACTGCCAAATTGGAACCGAGAGTGACCAAGTGGGAAAGTACATTAGAGTTGCAAATATCTTCCGCATCCATACTTAACACAAAGAATCTGCAAGATGCAGGTGACCGCCAACACAAAGATGCAGGCAGCTCATGACAGAAATGGTTGTCTCTACTAAAAAGAACAGAACAAAAAACCAAAAAAACCCCAAACCCTATTTCTTTTTTGTAATACTGAGAGGAAATTCCAAAGCAAAGCAGTATTATATCCTTATTTGAACTGCAGCAGCGCTCAGGATCCTGCCACGGTTCTAAGTGGTATAAGGTACTACAGCGTTAGCCCACTTCTTGAATCGGTGAACTCCAAACGCAGTGTGTTCATCTTTTAGAGTTGGTTGAAATATAGGGAAAAATCATACGCATTTTAAAATGCATATTCAAATGAACTATTTAGCTTTTTTCTTCTTTTTTTTTTTTTTACAGTAGTAATTTCCATTTTATAAACAAGTTTTGCTCAGAGTTTGGAGGGTACTTTTGATTTTGTTTTGTTAGGGTTAAAAATGTCACTTAACAGAATTTTTAAAGAAAACTTTTAAAATATGTCACAACTGGACTGAAATGAACAATCAAAATTATCAATGCAAGAATCAAAATGTACCACAACCTAGCAAGCCAGATTAGTGACATAAAAACTTAAAAATATTCTGCTGACACACAAAGTAATTAATCCACTGAAAGCTCTTATTAAAATCTTTTAATATGGAAAAATATTATTTTAATTATTTTTTTTTTTTTAAATAATCCTAACTCAAGAAAAGGAGTGATTTTGACAAATTTCAATCAATAGTAGCTGTTTCTCTCAAGGTCAACATACATATTTCTCAAAACGTTTATAAAGAATTTTAAAATACAGTGTACACCGTTACTTGTACTCACACTGTCAAATTAGCCTCAAATTATATTTTTATATAATATTCCTTCCAAGGTCAGTATTTAAAAGCATAGCATGATACAATAGCGGTTTTTGCAATCGTTACAGGGAAGAACTATTTCAGCTATTCTTCATCTTTTCACAGAGAACTTTATCTGAGAAGCATTATTAAAAATGACAAACTTCACTGGAAAATTAAGGAATTAAAAGGAAGTGCCTAATAATACAAATTCCATGAAAGCTATTCATTAAACATCTTCAAAAATTCTCAGGAATGTCTATAATAGTATAAAATTGTACCCATTTGCTGAAATGTAGTTTTGAATGAAATGTTGCGCACAAATTTTGATCAATTCAGAATGAAACAAATGTAAAAAATGTCAATTCTCCATGATACACAAATCAAAAAGTTTCAGTTTGTTCTCACGTAAATGTCAGTATTTATCACACCGTGACAGCAGCAATGCAGTAACATTGAGATTTTCATAGTGCTCTCAATTGCCTTTTCTTCACTATGAGGTCACGGGCAGATCAAAAACTCATGGATTACAAAAATATCATTATGTCTCCCATTTTAAAGTTGCATTTTCAGTACCAACTGCAAATACTGAAGTAGGATACAGTGTGATTTACAAAGGAGAGGATATTAAAGCTACACACGCACACACAACCACAAACTTACAAAATCAATTTATATCCTATTCATCAGGACTTCACCATCATTGTCCGCATACTTCTTCACGAATATTGCAAGAAGCAACCACGCCTCAAAACAAGGATAAGAGAGTTATTTGGGGGTCGTATTTTCTCCTGTAACTTCGATCTTCTATTTCCATACTACAGAATAAAAGTTTAGAGATGAAGAGCAAGCGAACACAAAGCAGGTGTGAAATTCAAAATGTAACATAAGTAAAATGAAGCTCTTTGGTAAATCATTCACCCGCCACCCTTCTTGTCTAACATGTTAAATTGGATTTAAGCAACACGTTACTCTTTACAGATATTTCATGTTTAGAACGGTGATCTTATAGTCTATTACCTTACGCAGTTCCTCCTACATTTTGAAAGAGACCCTTACAGTAGTAGACTTGTATTTATCATCAAGCTCCTTCATCTTCTGGAGAAAGCCAGTTGTCAATATAAAGACAAAGCAAGCTAAACATAAGTAGGAACTTAGTATGAGACAGGCATGACTTTATAAAAGTGTAGGAGAGTCTAGGACTAATATAAATCAAGATGTAAACAAATACCTTTTTGTCTGAGACCACAAAATCATTTAAAAAGGGGGGGGGGAGATAATTGAAACTTGTTTTTATGTTTAAAGAAAAGAAAGTGTTGTGAAATTGAAGTTTATGTGGACTATTTTTTCGTAAGGTTCCACAAACAGCATAGAACTAAGTGTGCCTAAGAGTCAGGAAAAAAAAAAAAATTAAATGAAGACCCTATTTTTCCAAAGATTTACAAACACATTTCATTTGATACATAATAAATGCCACCACTTCGCACTGATGGAAATACAGACAGACAACATTCCTACCAACTTCAATGGATTTTATCCATGTTTATAACTATGCATATAAATCTCTCCAGGCTTAGGAACTTAGGCTGCTGCAGAAAGTGCTTAAATAGCAATGAACATTTTTTTTCAGCAAATTACTAAGCAAAATTAGCATTTTCCTATATTGCCAATTATCTGTAACTAGATAATAAGATCTACTCATTGGGAAATTTTCACAGTTTTCTGAACAAATTTTAGTTTTAAGATTTCTTGTGAGGTATGCAGTACTGTGTATTACTTAGTAATACACACTAATAAATTAATAGTAGCCTGTGTGATTGGTTTTTTAGATCACATGATAATGATCCTTTTTTGGTAGATGACGCAATATTTCATTCACCTTTCATAAATAGATCTAAGAGAGAAAGATACCAATTTCTCTTCATATTTACACAAATATCGTCAACAGGCCTTAAAATTCAGTTTCTATAAAGCCATACAAACAGAAGAAATGTGGCTTGAATAGTTAGAAAGGAATAAAAAGAAAGACAGATAAGATAAAATTGGACATAGAAAATAATGGCAAATTCCGTTCGTACAATATGTTCAGCTCTAGATAAAGTGCAAACTTCCAATATTCAGCAATAATCAAAAATCTATCACATTTTTCACCCATGTTCACCTTAAAAGCCCTGGCCAAAATTCAGCGTAGCTGAAAAATTCAGATAGCATTCTAGATTTTTTCTTTAGTACCCCATTATTCCTGCTTCTGCAAGTCTGATAAGAACACTGCGATAGAAAACACCATCCTTGCAATCTCCTGCGTAGATCGGAAAATCGAGGGGTTTTTTCTACCCGACATGGCAATTTTTCTTACGCAGTTAGCATATGCCTTCATTGCTCATATTCAGGGGTTTGCTAATATGGCATCTAAACCAGACTTGATCTGATATTATACCAAAAACTGGCCAAATTCAAAGGACGTGAGTATTACTATTGAAAAGTCACACACAAATATTTGCTTGGTCATGGCATTCTTTATTTTTTTTTCACGACCTTTCATGACCTAATCCCCAGGCCTTCGTCCTGGTCCCGCTCAGATATGCATCTGTGGAAACTTTAAATCTGTGCTTTAATGTTTGAAACACTGGGGTCCTGAACCGCACTCCACTGGTTTTATAGGTTCTCCCTCTTCCAACACAGTTGTATTCTAGGAAGAAAGCAATAGAACACCACAATTAATTCCTACCTGCTGTGACAGTGCCCCCTCAGGGTAAAGATGATTTTTTACGTTAACACACCGAAAGCTTCCACTGTGACTGACCTTAAAGACACTGACAAATTAATTACTTTGCTAGTCAGTATGGCATGGCAGCTTAAAGATTTGAGCAGATACCCAGCCAGCTAACATGCATGCTGCCATCTGCTGAATGTGACAGCAAGGGATTTGTACTACTCTCTCTGAAAGAAAAGCTACCTAGAGCCTTCCAAGAAATACGTTACCAAACCCCTCATTCATAGCTTATTTCACAAGTCAAATAAAGACTGTTCGGGTTCTGTAAAAGAATTAGTAGTATCTCATGTTTCTTTGGCCCACAGGTTTAAAGCGAAAAAGGAGACTATCTCAGAGAATTCATTAAAGCTTTGGTTTTGAGCCCACTGCTTAACAGCTGGAGCTAGGGTATATTCAAAATGATCATGAGATTTGTATGAACGCTCACGCAGTGCAGATGTGAGCAAGGGAGGTCATAGTTTATGTACCTCACTGTCAAGCCTCGGTGTTACCCTGATTTAAAGAGCTCTCCTCTGGCTTGAGATAAAAAAAGTGGCAATAATATATAAACTGAAGTTCCGGCAAAACAATGGTCAGGGGCCAGCACAGAGAAGTGACTTTTTTAAAAAAATTAATTATGAGAAAGCTTGATACCGTTCTTACAAAGACTACAGCTATCGTCTGAAAAAAAAGCAGAGGCATACCAAAACACCATACTTTTTTTTTCTTTTTGTTTTTCAATAAAACCGCATCAAATTAGAAAACTGAGTAATTTGTATGCTGTTGTTCCTGTAAATAAAAATATACATCAAACTGGTCTAAAACTATATATACACATAAAAATACATACATATATGTATACATAAAACTATATAATATACATCATATCAGTCCAGAAATTCATACTGATGGGAAATACGGCACCTATTTTTTCACAGGTATGTTGAGGGATAAGATAGGTGGCTCCAAGTCCCTCACACAGCAGAAGCAGCAAGCCAGTTGTGCAGATCACCGCTGTTCACATTGATACAGGATCACAGGATAATTCAGGCTGGAAGAGACCTTAGGAGGTCTCCAGTCCAAACTGCTACTCAAAGCAGGGTCAGCTGTGAAGTCAGACATGGTTACTCAGAGTTTTATTCAATCTGGTCTAGAAAACCTCCAAGGATAGACTGTACTACCTTGCTGGGCAACCTGTTCCGCTACATGACTATCCTAATGGCGAAAAAGGGTTTCCTTATGTCTTGAAATATGTGCTATTTATAGCTTTTATGCTTCCTGAATATCAGATATTGTAGGTATGATTCACTTTTCAGACACACTAGTTGTAAATGAGGGATAGCTGTCCAAAAGACCAACAAATTTACTGGAATGTAAACCACAGTATGAGGGTCTGCTGGTTTCAGCTGGGGTAGAGTTAATTTTCTTCACAGCAGCTGCTATGGGGCTGTGGTTTGGATTTGTGCTGGGAACAGTGCTGATAACACAGGGATGTTTTCGTTCCTGCTGAGCAGTGCTGACACAGAGTCAAGGCCTTTTCTGCCTCTCACCCCACCCCACCAGCGAGCAGGCTGGGGGGGCACAAGGAGTTGGGAGGGGACACAGCCGGGACAGCTGACCCCAACTGACCCAAGGGATGTCCCACACCATATGGCGTCGTGCTCAGCATGTAAAGCTGGGGGAAGAAGAAGGAAGGGGGGGACGTTGGGAGTGATGGCGTTTGTCTTCCCAAGTCACCGTTAGGCGTGATGGAGCCCTGCTGTCCTGGAGATGGCTGAACACCTGCCTGCCCATGGGAAGGAGTGAAGGAATGCCTTGGTTTGCTTTGCTTGTGCGCGCAGCTTTTGCTTTGCCTGTTAAACTGTCTTTATTTCAACCCACGAGTTTTCTCACTTTTACCCTTCCGATTCTCTCCCCCATCCCACCAGGGAGGAGTGGGCAAGCGGCTCGGTGGTGCTTAGTTGCTGGCTGGGGTCAAACCACAACAGAGGGAAAACAAGACCTTTTGCTTCAAAGCATACTTTTATTACAATTATTTATTACGGATGATTTAATCCAGTTATTCCCTCTAGAATTTATAAATGGGCTGATATCCCACAGAAAATTGAAGAAAATCTTTATAAATTTTCTTCTCTAAAGAAAAGATACCGTGTTTACTTTGACCAAGTATCATAGCCAAAGCTATGAATGAGTGGAATTGGAATGAATGGAATCATTTCATCTGTCCCTCTGTTGCTGCTGCGCAACAGGAGAGGAGTGAAATCAAAACAAAACTAGAGCCAACTCTCAAGTGTTTGGGGTAACACTGGGCAAATGGAATATTATAAAAAAGGGATAATATGTCCCATGTGCAAGTTATAGTCTCCTAAATTTTACAGTGTAATGAGAAAACAGAAAACAAACGACACTGTACATTGTGGAACGCAGAATTTGCTGAGCTGTTAAGTCTACCCAGTGCAACTCTTAGTCAGCACACCTATACTGCTTCGAGACTTGGATGGAGCTAGTTTGGAGGTCTCCTCGCTCATGACAATTAGTGTATAACCTGGATAATCTTCTCACATATTAAGAGTAGATACCATTTGGTAATTGCCAAGAGACGCACCAACTTACTTTCTAGAAAGACTTACTTTAGAACCTAACAAATGTTGTATGAAGTAAACCGAAATACCTTTTCAAAATATTTCTCTTCCTAACATTTACCTTTTAAAAAGCTGTTTCCCTACCTAAACTGATCTCAAAGAGAATACTGACACATACTTTTCACAGCCACGATCCTACATCAGTATTCAAAATCTAATCTTACAGAAGCACCAGAGGAATGCCAGTCAGCATCAGCTTAGACAATTACTTCTTTTCAGATTAGTTATATTCTAGCATCCAGCTGGAATTAAAATATCAAATATGTGTCAACCAACAAAAAACTACCATAACAGTGCCGGAGTTTGTGTCACCAGCTATAACAAGCATCGTTCTTGGCTATATGGGACAGAACCACGAATATTGCAATAGTACCACAAAGAGCACCATACTACCAGTTTCTTTTAAAAACTGAAACTGATTAAAAATCAAAGCAACGAACTACTGTATTACAGAAAACACCCACCTCTTAAGCTCATTTATCTTTGTGACAAGTTCTTACGCAAACTTCTCTTTCTCCATTCCACCAGAAGTCTCTGCACAGAAGACAGACGTGAGATACTAGATACACCGATTCTTCATTTGGGGAAAAATATCAGGTATGAAGGTAACATTCACAACCTTAAAATAGAACAGAACATAAAATCCATCAGAATGTTTGCATCATAATTTATAAACACAACCTAATCTTTCTTCTAAGTACTTGTGCCCTTAAGTGATTACGACAAAGACTGGTATTGCAATTGGACTTTTAGTAGTGATTCCTTGTTATTATTTTTATTATTTTGAGAGCCAGTCCTATGGGATGCTGAGCCCCAGGAACTCCCCAATGATCAACAGTTGAGGATGCTCGAGTCCTTTCAATTCCCACAAACATCAGGTTGTTACACAGGAATATTGCAAGCAGCCCCTTTACTATGACGCTCTGGTCAATAAATATCTATATATATGCTATGAGACACAAACTAGTTCTGCTTGCATATAAACGTTTAGAGAATTTAAATTACTACCAAAATAAATTCATAACTGTGTCGTCATACAGCATGCTGCTCTGTCTTTGTTACTTTTGCAGTATGTGTTTGCAAAGTACATTATGTTCTAAATTAGAAGAAACACTTAATATTAAAACATTCTACAGGTTCCTAAGACTTAGCTGGGGAATTAATTCTCTGATCACCAGTTACTTAGCTCAACTTTAACTGTGACTTGACAGGCTGCAAATTATGTATTTTCAGAGGTAATATTCATTTTTAAATTATGCCAAATGAATATTTTACTGTTCAAAAATTGTATTATTCCTACTCACATTGAGTAATTGTACCTTCTTTATTTTCAAAATCTGTCAGCCAAACTAAATTTCTATTAAACAACTGACTAGATTTTACTATCTGCACTAGAATTCTGAAATAAAACACATTTCAACCTTAGTTCTCCAAGTTTGACTTATTGTATGTGATCATGCAATTTTAAGAACAGAGAGTTCATCAAGAATACATTTACTATCCTTGTAATCTTTTAAGGAAGAACCTTATTCCTTAAGTTTTATGATATTTAAAATTATAAAAGTCACGCATAACCAGTAACACACTTAAAGGCCACTCTGATGGGATATGTTGTATTGTACTTGTCCATATCGGAAGGGGAAAATATGAGAAAGCTTGCGAGCAGAGTTCCATAATCTTCTAGGAAAAGCATTTTTGGTAGACAAGCATTCTTCATATATGCTGCCACTTTCATGAAGAATGCCATTCCTACATTTCAAACTGATGTAATCTTTAATTACATATTTTCCTTTCTATTTATACAGTAATTTATCTTTAAATATAGCTGTTTTGTAAATCTGAAAAGACTAGAGCTACGTGGTGCTCTAAAGTAAAGATGATATTAACTCCTAAAAGGCCAGAAAGAAGATTTAACTAATTTGGTTTTGATACATAAATGAAGTCCTGAATTTAAAAAAGCATAAATGATATCTGAAAGAAAAACAAAGTGAACTGAATCACTTTATAGAAATATTTACAAATATTGATATTCATATTAGCCTTACATACAACTTACATTTCCACAGAGTTAAGTCTTTGTTGTATTTCATGTGAACTCTAAATACCTGGGAATACTTTACTAGGGCAGTTTCTTCACCAATTGAAATTAAGGTCAAACTTAAACTTCAACAGAAGTAAATTCTAGGTGCGGGATCAGTTTTAGAGAAAGAGCTGGCGATCTGAAAGAGGCACCCAACTCTCTGGTCCCCTATTAAACCTGTCCACTTCATCCAGTACCTCAATATTTCTGTACGTCTGTCACGTGCAACTGTGTATACTTCACAGAAGCCAGGAACAATTATGCTGATTCACAGCTACTTGCATCTACAGGACACTTCACGCTGACATTGACAGTAAGCTCATTGGGAAGTAACATTAGTACTGCGGTTCTTCAGAACCTTGAATTTTAACTATTTTCAGTGCACTCTTATGGAGATATATGCAAAGGAAGGTAATTTTCACAGAAAAGTTCCTAAAAAACCAAAAATTCGTTTAAAAGATTCACTTTTGAGAGAGCAGGGAGTAGGAAAAACATCAACTGCTAGATCTATTTTCAATAATTATTTAGTCACCTTTCAATTTTGATCATGTACAGAAAAACAAAATAAATTTTTCAGGTATTAGTAGGATTTCAAACAATACTCAGTGTTGACCCAATTGCACAATTCTATTTAGTAAAGTAATCATCACTAGGATAGTTACACTGATAGAACATGCTTCTAAAACCTCATTTCAATATTGTAACTAATATAGCAATGTGGATTAGGAAGTGAGTTCGTAGCATTGACAGATTCCAAAAAAGATGACCCTCCTTACATCACTGATAACTGTAAAGTGTATTTCAATCTGATGGCAAAATCTATCCAAATATAAGCCAATTTAATAATTTACAGTAGTCCTGAATTTCATCCCATATCTGCAATGTCTCTGTATTTTATTTAACGTCTACATACCCTTCACCGGCTAAATTAAATGAATTGGTATTTTACTGATTTTTCTATTCACCTCATTTAACAACGCTTCAAGCATTCTGTTTCTCTCACGTTCCTTACAAATATGATCAAATACAACACCTACCGTAAAAGTTCAGCTTCTGTATCATTAATAACTTAATTTTGTTTTTATCTTTTTCTCTCTTTAGTCTCATTGAAATATCAAAATCTCTTCTGTAATGGAAGACACATTTATGCTCTCCAAGGACATTTCGGCTCCGTTGAAGTCAACAAGGGTCAGCATTCAACCCCTCTTCCCCATTCCTTAAACTTTTCATTCTTATAATAAATACGGAGAATGCCTAAAATTCCAAATCTGGACCACCTTCCTAACTTAGCAGAAAATTCAACTCCCATGACGTATTCAGTGTAAGACCCATTTCATGAAAAATTTTCTCGTCTAGAAAAAATATCTGATAGCACTGCAATTAAAAATACAGTTTTCAGATGTGACCTGCTATAAATAACTTAAAGACTGTCTTTCTACAGATGCATGTGTATGTTGTCTTTTCTCATAACTCCCGTCAGTACTTTCGAGCTGCCAAACTCAGATTGCAGAACTTGGAACTTATTTATATATAATTCAGTACCTACATCCAATTTATCAACTTCAGTTTCCAGCATGCCCAAGTGAACAAGTATCTGTCTTATTCCAACTGCTAGCAATACATCTTGCAATACAGTGTGAAAAAAAAAAGTTGTTATAACTTTAGCCACACGCTGAGAATATCCTTCACTATCTAGACCAGCTGTATTCAGCACGCCTCCATTTTCCTAATACTCTGTCACCGATGCCTGCAGGAAAGCTTCTGATATCTCTTTTCTTCTCTCTCATGACTATTTTACCCTGGCTGCAGCCATCTCCACACAAAGAATTCAAGAAGAAATGTAATTCATGCAGAATTTCATAGATTTTTAGGATTATTAAAAGCTTTGCTAGAGAGATCTTCAGAATCAGGTATTCCCCTTGCCGCTTTGGGGCACGCAGCAGAAATGAAAACTTCTCATATGGACTTGAATTTTGTTTAATTTTTCAGATACGTTTCAAGCAACCCAATTATTTCAGGTCCCAATTGCTAGTGATTCTCACCACTCTTCAGACAGCCTTTTCTGACAAAAAATGACTAGCCGGGTTTCTAGAGGGTGGAGGAGTAAGACTATTAGGTATTTTCTTTTTCTTCTTAACAGATTGTTAAAATCAAGCAGAATAGAATTGGGTCACTTTATGCCATCCTTTTGAAACACGTTTTGCTACCTTTTTATACATCAAACAAATTATTAGTTTGTAACACATAAAAGTATCTGAGGAGTTCAGGACATCTGAAGTCTCACTTTTTTCAGGGGCCTGAAGAAAGGTTTGTTTTATTTTTAACTTCTACTCTTCAGTATTTTACTGATTTCAAAGACGGATAGTCCAAGCAGCATCGGGAAGCGCACTAACATGCCGCACCACTGAAAGTCTTCAAAAAGTTTGCGTTCTACGATTAATTTAATCGTTCATACATTTTGTCAATTTTATCTATGATAGACTGAAAAAAGGAAGGGGAGAAAAGCGTGGGGGAAATAAAGGTAGGGAAAATAAGAGAACTAGTCACTGAGGTACTCTAGAAAAGATCTAAATACCTTCGTACCTGCCTTTGTGACTTTAGAATCTAAGTTCTTTTTTCATAAAAAATCATTTCTTTTGAAAGCACCATTCACTTTGTTCTTTGGAGAACCTCAGATTTTCAGTGCTTTGGTACCATTACTTTACTTATTATTGAATCCATATTAATACATGCAGCTGTCGCTTTTTGTATTTTTTATCATTTTTTCATAGAAAATAGACCTTTTACATCTTTTCTACAAAAAAAACCCCACTTTAACTGATCTCCTTTCTGTATCTTTTTATATTTTTTTTTTGTAGAAGGAAATTCAATACAGTCTGTATGAGAGAGGATTCTCTTTCCATTGTAGACATTGGAATGCCAATGGAAGCTCATTCATAAATTCTATAATTTCCTTTTCTTGTCATAAAGAACCACACTTTGTAGATCTACCTTCCACGGAAATGAAAGACTCCACCTTTGTAAAAAATACTGCTGACCAAAGGGGGCTTCTCTAAGTCATCTTAGCATAAAACATAAATTTTGATTCACTCGCAAAAGAATATCTGGTTATTTTAATCCTAGAAGAACTTCAGAACTCAAAAATATAACAAACCACTGCAGGAAAAGTTGGCGTTTTTGATCTGGGAACATCATGCCAAGGATACGCAATCTCCTCAGAGAGCACGTGGGCAGAACAGTTTCTGCTCCATTTGTCTTTCAGTCATGGTCTTAAGTCTTGAAGACAGAAGACACCAATCTTGTAGACTTGGAGAGAGTAAGTTAGAAAACCACGCCCTGTCCACGCTCAACCAAAACACCCTCCCAAGCTTGATTTTTTTTTTTTTTTTACACTGAAGTTTTGCTTCTTTAAGGATATTTTCATCCTATTTTTCTCTCTGTTAAGACGACATAGCACCTAAAAATCCACAGCAGCGTTGGCCTTTCTGTGCTAGCTGCTGAAAAAGTACACAATGTAGACCCTAGAGAATCTAATCAAGACAAAAAAAATTACCAACCATAAAGCTAATACATTTTTACCACGCAAAGCTGAAAAACTCATTTAGAAGAATCTTAGTTATAATCTTATAAATAAGGCTACCCTGACCATAAATCATGAGTTTGAGTCTTTTAAGGGAAAATAATTGAAACTTTAACATGCTTTGCCCATGCTAACAGGATGGAGCTGTTGTAAGCGTGATTTACATTTGGGCCATACTCAGCCGCGCTGAGCGCGCAGCCCTGCGGAAGCCAAATCCCTGCCTGTACCTCCTCATGCGTAGCTGTGGAAGAGCGACCACGAGGTGCTGAACAGGCAGACGGGCCCACCCGGAGCCTTGGCTGGCAAACCAGCCTCGGCCGACTACAAACACGCTCGTTGAAGTAGAGCAAAGGAAACTCCTGACTGCGTGCTACAACATGGCGTTGGGAGGGCTCACTCTTCAACCAATGACCTCCACCAACCTTCACCTATACAGGCCTTCCCGCCGCAGCTCCGGCCAAAGGAAGGAGACACGACAGTCCCCCGCTGGCCCATGGTCCAGCTGGAAAGCAGGGCGGTGGCTTTCCCCTCATCAGGGCTCAGCCGAGCCCTGACCTAACTTTCTAGGCGGGGGAGCGAAAGGTCGTGATCCCCCAGGCGAAACCCCTTCCCCTCCGACCGCCCCCTCCCCGCTGCGGCACCCGCAGCTCCCCGCAACAGCCCGCCCTTGCCCCTCTCCCGGTGCCAGGGCGCTAGGCGCTCCCTTCAGGAGAGCCGCACCTCCCCGCCCGCAGCCAACGGGAGAGCGGTGCCCGGCTGCACGCTACCCCTCCGCGGAGGAAAGGGCCTCCGCCAGCCGCCGCCGCCGGGGGCCTGGGGGAGGGATAACGCCAAGTTTGGGTGAAGGGGCACGGGAGGCCGCCCCGTGAGACGGGACACCGCGCGCTTTAGCGGCCCGGGTCGCGCCTCTCCTCAGCCTGCGGCTGCTGGCGCCCCTCAGCAGCGCAGCCCGGCTCAGCTCAGCCCTGCCCAGCTCGGCTCCGCAGCCCCGGCCGCCCCCCGCTAACGGCCCGCGGCTCCCCCGCGGCGGCGGTGATGTCACATCCGCCGCCCGCTCCCGTCCAGCCGCGCTGCCGCCGCCGTCTCCCGGGCCCAAACTTTTGCGGTGGGCTGGCCGGGGGCGGAGGGGAGGGGCGGGGGTGGGACGGGGCAGCGGAGCCGCTCCGGCAGCACGGGCAGCGCCGTCCTCGCCCGCCCGCCCTCCCTCCCCGCGCCGAGGCTGCCCGCGGAATGAGCGTCCCCCGGGCGGCTGCCGCTGCCGCCTCCACTCGGGCTCCGGCGGGCGGGCGGAAAGCGCGGCTGCCGGCGCGGTCGCTGCAGCGGGAGCGGAGTGAATGACCGAGGGGAGCGGCGCGGAGAGGCAGCCCCGGGATCAGGATGCGGGCGCCCGCCAACATCCTCAACCTCCTGCTGCTGTCCTTGCTGGCCGGCCTCGACCCCTCCAAGGTAGGAGCCGGCCGGGCGCCGCGCCCCGGGCGCCCCCGCGGACGGCAAGTTCACCCGGCCCCGCAGCGGCGGAGCGAGGCAGGCGGTGCCGGCCCGCACACGGCGTATGCGGTGGCGGGGGATGCGGCTCTGCCGGGCGGCTGGACGGCTCCGGGGCGAGGCGGGCGCTTGTCCTTGGTTGTCCGATCGGCCAAGGCGGGAGAGTTCGCGGCGGGAAGGGCTGTCCCCGCTCCCGGGATTACCGGCTTCGCGGTGCGAGGCGGGGGAAGCGCGGGCTGCGAGCGGTCAGAGGGGCTACGGGCGCGTACCCCCCCCCCCCCCGTTATCCCCCCCCACGACCCGCCGGCACCACCCCACGCACAAGTTGTATCGGCTGCAGAGAGAGGAGGTGGGCAGCGGGAGCGCCGGGACGGCTGGGGCAGGGCAGCGCGGGGCTCATCGGCTGCTGAAGGGCGGTAGCTGTCCGGCTGGAGGGAACAGCGAGCCATCCCACCCGAGGCGAGGAGGTATTTATAGGGCCCGGCGACCCCACCAGTTCTGGGGAAGCCGCTGGGCGCTGGAAGCGGGGATCGACAGCCTCCGACTGGAAATAAATTTGTTTAGAGCGGAACCGGAGGCATCACGTGAAGCCGCTGGTTTTGGTACTACAGCCACGCTCCAGGCAGCTGCAGAGTTTCGTTATTTTCAGATGCGTTCAGGTCGCCAAAAGATCCCATCTGATGGTGAAATAACGATAAAAGTAAACAATATGTTTTAGCCGTGCAACCTGGCTTGTGAAGGTGATTTTAGATCAAATCATCAAAAAAAAAAATCAGAATTGCACTATACCACTTAAGAGGAACGATGACTGAAACCCCCTAGGCCTGCAGTTGTCTGTAGTGCTGCATCTTGGAGATGTACAACTTGTCTCATTTGTCTTTTTGTGACATGCAATCCTGTAACCGTGAGCGCTATAAAAAGGTAACGAGAGAGAAAACATTCTTACAGTATTGCAGTCCGTTACCAGCAGTAGTTCATACCGTGTTGCCACAATTTATATTGTATGTTGGTTGAACGTCATTTTAATGACAGTGTTTAGGTACCAGACAACGTGTGAGGCAATGTTCAGCTCTTCTGGCAGGTTCTTTCCTTTAAAATAAAGGAATTAATCACATACAATTAATCATATACAAATACGTACTGAATTTCCAACAATGTGAAAGGGACGTTGTTCCTCTTTAAAAATATCAAGAGAGAACTTAAAAAGCAATTCAGTGGAAATCTGATTTACGGCTGCAGTATTCTGACCGCTTTTTAATCAGTAAGATATACAGTGACAACTGAAAGAAGCAGGAGGTGATATAGGATTAATAACATTAGCTAAATAATTAATTATATCAATGTTATTAAACAGGAGCTATTTGAAAGTATCAGCTAGCACTATCTCTGTAAAGAGACTTCATCAGGCAATGCACAGGAGTTCCACATCTGTGTGAATAGCAGCACACGGTCACATTATAACTACAGCTTTCTACACACACATTTTTCTTTATTTTTCTATCTTCTATTACACTTGGCAAGATCTGTTAAAGTTAAGAGACTTAAAGAGGCTGTGTGAAAGCAGGAAAAGCAAAATTTGTATCACTGTCTACCCACAGAAGAGTAAAACCACTAGTGAAGCAAACAAGCTTCATCTGGCAGAATTAGTCTTTGAGTTTAGGTGTCAGAGATATGCCCCAAAATCACAGTGGGAAGAAACGCTGTCACCATCCAGCACTAAAAAGCAGGATGAGCCACTGGAATGAAACGGCATAAATTAACTTCTGAAACTTTGCTTCTAGCCCTTTTCGCTGCGGCGTACTGTGCAGAGGGCATAAAAATGGCCTTTTATTCTCCACTCTGTGTGACGTTTTCAGGGATATTAAAACGTTCATTGCTGGCTCTTTCAACTTTGTGAAGGGGTCATGAGCCAGGAAGCTCACAAGTCCTTAAGATTATGTAAAAATAAGAGCCCTTAATCAAAGTCTGGTGTTTATCAGAGCTAAATTGGGTTTTCAGAAATGAAAATATGAGATCAAATGGTTACTCAGATCCTTGGTTAAGATGCTACACCCACATTCAGCATCTAAAAGATGCCACATGGCAGATAATAATTCAGTTTTGTTGACGATGAACAACAGATTTCATATGTCTGTGAAAAATGATATACGTAAAATGTTTACAGGTTTTTTTAGCAAATAAGTACAAGTTGCGGTTGAAATCTCACTTCAGAAATGGAAGTAGTGCTCAGTTATTTGTCTTGCTTTATGCTAAACTGAAATGGAATAATAACGTTCTGCCCAGCAGGTTGGGAAGCAAATATATCATATGAAATTAATTGTAAGAAACAAGGGGATATTAAATTCTTTCTTTTCCAAAAAGAATTGTGCGATATGCTCATGACTAGACAGACAACTTTTTACATGCCCTTGACACTCACAAACTATTCAGCTTACGAAAATAAATCACATCAGACATTTCAAAGTACGCACAATACACTCCTGTTCATGTCTTAATTAATATTCAAGTAATAACTTATTTTACTGATGAAGTGCTTTAAAATAATGCCTGGGAAAAGCAGCTTTGATTTAGTACCAGGCCATCACTGACTCAAGGCTGCTGTCCACAGGCACCCTTATTATGACAGGGCTTTTATGCTCAACTTACTGGGTTATTTACTGATTGTAAAGTGTTTAACTATCGCCATCTTATGGTAAAATGTGTAACAAAAATATATATAGTTTATTCTTAAATCTCTGGAACGTTAAGCTTTTATTTCAACCATAGTAATTTATTGCCCGTGCTTTTGTATTTCTTTTTTTTTTCCCCCTGCTAAACATGATACAGAATATTGACCAGCTCTGGAAATTCTTCTTTAACAAATGGAAGACAGCTCACTACTGATTAATTTTAAGCACCCTTAGTGCTAATTACAGAATACCAATTTTAAGAGACTTATTAAATGTTGTATCTGTTCATTTGAATTCTAATTTTTCTCTGTATTTACACAGAAAAATACAAGACAATATAATTATTCATGATAATATATTTCAGTAAAGTTTTATTTCCAGCAGGGTGGCTAGATATTCAGCAGGAAGCCAGCTATAGGGAAAGGACTTGGAACAGAAAATCTTTCCTTTCTCCTACACTTAAGTGCAGTATCTTGAAAGAAGGAACTATTAAATATTAGGAAATTTCTAAGAGTTACTGCTAGGTGGCATCTCTGTGCTGCTTTTCCGCAAGCCTGGAGTTTTCTGTAGTGACCTTCATAGTATGTAAAGTGGACTTCTTATAAGGGTTACGTTTGCTGGCCATCATTTGATAATCACAGTAGTATAACCAAGTAAGCATTGTAGAGCATTACAATGCTTCTCCACACAGAAATCAAGCTCAGCAGGTTTCAAAGTCTAGATGGCATTTTTTAAGTTTAATTTTGAAAATTTAAATAGATCTGAAAAATATGTTCTTTTCCCATTAGATGCATATTGCCTTCAGGTAACGGGGCTTCCGCCTTTCTTCTGTATTTGGTCAAGTCGTAAGCCAATAAAGGAGGAACAATTCTATGATTCTAATTCACAAAATATGCAAAGAAGAAAAAGCTGAAGCAGAGGAGGTGACTGTCGGGAACAGGAAATGCAGTGTAACAGCCGTAGCTATCCAGCTGTAGCTCTACAAACCGTGTTTCCAGTTGGCGACAGATTTAACACAGTTATAAAGTTCAAGTTCAAATCCATGAAGTTCATAAGGGGCCTATTAAGAAATTAACAGGCAGTCCTCAGAGAGGCTCCAGTCTGTTTTGGGCATCGAAATCCCCTTTTTCAATACTGTAGTGGCCTGGTTTCGGCTGGGATAGAGTTAATTTTCTTCCTAGTAGGTGGTACAGTGCTGTGTTTTGGATTTAGGGTGAGAATAATGTTGATAACACGTTGATGCTAGTGTTGCTAATTAACTCTATCCCAGCCAAAACCAGGACATGTAGTATGCCAAAAATGCTTCCGGGCATCACTTTGGCATTCTTACTGGATCCTCACTGAAAACCAGGTAAAATTCAAAAGCCCTGTGTCAAATCTTCACAGCAGTTGTCTGGGAGGAGTCCTCTCAAAGACCATCTTTCACAAGAACAGCAATCTATCCTACTGCTTCACGCCACAAGGCAGCGGATTTCTTGTCTAAGATGAAACCTAGCAAAAGTGAGGACTCTGCGTGCCTGGGTTTGAATACAGAATTCTTTTCATGAGGCAGCATTCAGGAACAAGTGGAAAACTTCTCTTACTTAGAGAAATGAACTGAAAATTTTGGAAATTCTTGCATTTAAACCTAAGTGGCATAAAAACAGAATGAAAGAACATACCTCAGAATTCCAGACCAGATCGATTCTTCACATGTTTTTAAACCAAGATAGGTGACACAAGCAGATGTTTCTATACACGTTAATCATTCCACCTAAGAACACAGACAGCATAATTCTTAGTCCTCCAAGCCAGTAAAAAGCAGAAATACAGTAGCAGTACATATTACTCTTAAAAATACTTTGAATGGTCTACAGAAAAAACATTCAGGAGTTAAACATTTTTATGTATTTGAAGAATTCTGACAGAAGATCAAAGAGCTTAAATTGTACTTGTTTAATATAAGGATACAGCGTGCACTACTTCCCACATGGTCAGCTAGTAAGCGTGCACTTGGTGCACCTACAGAACAGAACGATTTACTGTTCACCTGATCTGACCTCATTTTTCAAAAAGGAGTTCTTTCACAAAAAAAAACCCAAACCAGCTCCAAATCTGTCCCTCTTCAGTATTTTTACTCACCTTTTTTTTCTAAGAGGAAATTATCTTAATGCATTCACAGGGAGATCTCTTAAGAACTCTCAAAGTACACAGCATCAATCTTCATGCGCTTCGTCCTGGCATTAATGATGTTTTTGTCGAGTTTGCTAAAAAGAAAAAACAGGCAATAAATATCTTAACCATTCCTTTATTCAGTCAGCTGGGAAATTTTCCTAACACTAGAAAGAAATTCACGTTCTAGAGGACACAATTACTTCAGTACTAAGTTATCTTTACCACAAATTCAGAAAGTTGATTCTTTTGTCATATTTGCACTGGAACACACTGAATGCTAACCAGAAAGGACAGCGCGTGTTATCCAAGAAGTAAGAATACAAGTGAAACAGAAGTGTAAAGGTGGCTGTTTTGTAGTGACAGCTGCATAGAACTCTAATTTAGAAACGGACAGAAAGTTGCAACTTCAACAATTCTGATTATGGCACATTACTATTTAGGTATCTGAAGGACACCCATCCACCACTGATGGCCACTTGATATCTTCCACTGTCTGAAATAAAGGAGTCACCCTCATTTCAAGACGCAGGAATCGAACATGAGTAGTTCAGTTAAGGGAGCATTTGTCTCTGTTCATGAATCTAAGATTCATATTACAACATTTGGGTGATGGTGAAGTCCAAGCAAAGACAATTCTGAGATTATTTCTTAATGTTGTGCACAGCACAGTGTCAAGAAATGTATCTGAAAAAGAAGGCGACTGACCTTGGACGTAACCTCTCACGTCACAGCACAGCTTCCAAGAATCAGTGACACTTCACTCAAGCGTGGGCTGCAGCTTCAGATTTTTTCATTAATGACTCCAACCTTAAAGGCAACTGAACTTCTATCAGCAGCATAATTTATCAGAACACTTGACACTATTTCAAAAACATTACTATTTTGATTGTCATTGTCTTATTCCTGTCATTAAAGGTTTTTAAAGTCTAGACTTGGTTTTGTTCGGAATTGGAGAATCCGTATTTCTGTCTGAAAGAGATACCAGAATGCAAAATAACAAGTTCCCCATATGGATTATCTTATCCCCATTCGTAGGACCGTCTCATTGGGAATAGTATTAAAAGACTTTTTTAATAAATAAGGAAATAACCTATGTATGAGACAAAGAAAGTTAGTACCATTTGTCTAGCTAGCTCTGTGTTGGCTAAAACTAAATGATCTCTAGTCTTCATCTTTACTGGCCAGCTTCCAGAAGTAGTTTCCTAACAACTACCTTCTTCTGACAATCTGACTGATTCATATTAATGAGCTAAATACACCACCAAATGTGCATGCTTAGGGAAGGAAACACAGAATGCAAAAAGTTGGTGATACAAGCAGTTAACGTCGAGGAGGTTAATGGATACAGGAATATACACGGTAATTTGCTTACTTAAAGTTTCATAGTGGTATCGCACAGAGCATATACTTTTTTTCATACTATCCTGTGCCCTCTTGAACTTCGTGACAGAGGTTTACTTATCAGAAAAGCAGACGAAACCACCAGGCATATTTTCGTAAGTCAGTAAACAATCATAAATTGGAACTTAATTATGGCCAAACGTAGGTTGAATAGGAAATACCAGGCCTACGGATATGGGATTTTTGTAAACTCTTACCCAGCTGCTTCTGTATCTATGTCTTTTTCACAAGAAAAAAAACCATAGTATGTAATTATTCACAAAATAGGCACTCCTATTTATTTAAAACTTTTTTCCTCAAGAGAAATTAGAGTAATTTTAATATGCTGACCCCTTCTGAGCCTTTCTCGGACTTTTAAATCAATTAACTAACCTAAAGCAGCCCCAGATAACACAAATGTAATTTTTTCATTCCGCATTCCCCTCAAGAACAGGCACCCGTCTGCCGCGCTGCCTTCTAACCACACAAATCCTTGTAACTGTGCATGCAGATTTAATATTTCTATTTACTTATTTCACTGAGAAGCATAGATCAGTCAGCGTAACAGTGGCTTAAGCAAATTCTGACAGCGAGCAGCCCTCCTCACTCCCGTGGTTTTGGGAAATAGCGTTTACATCCTCCTGAAGCTGTAAAGTAACCTGTGAGGGGGGAGCCAGCCCAAGTGGAAAGGACTCACTCGGTTCTGAGGACTGCAGCTTCATGAATTCTCTTATTAAGTGCCAATCACAACCCTGTGAATAATATTCTTCTTAAATTATTCGCGCATGTTATTAAAAAAAAGACAGTTTTACAAAGATTTTCACAGACCTCCTTTTTTAGAACCATTCCTTTAGAAAAATACTTTAAAATGTATTTCAGTCTATCCCTTTCAAGGAGATAACTAAGCACTTAAATAATTCTCCATATATGAAATTGTAGATGTTATTTGAGTTTGGACTTCAGTTTTAAAATTAGATTTACAGAAATACGAACTTCCGCACATTTAGAATACATTAATACCTGTGGTGACAGCAAATAGTATTGATCTGAGATCTCATAAACGCAAACCTGTCACACGCTTACTGATATGAAACGGGGTTGTTCAGTCTCAGCCTCCCTACTGCAATTATTTTTTCCTATTCATTTTGTATAATTTCTTACATATTATTCTAACAAATCCACCTTCTTATAATAAGATTCTGTGCATTTTCAATATATGGTTTTGGGACTTTTCCAAGAAAATACACAGAAAACGGTGT
Source organism: Aptenodytes patagonicus (assembly GCF_965638725.1). Classification (NCBI taxonomy): domain Eukaryota; kingdom Metazoa; phylum Chordata; class Aves; order Sphenisciformes; family Spheniscidae; genus Aptenodytes; species Aptenodytes patagonicus. The sequence continues at coordinate 79,231,686 of NC_134953.1, read as the reverse complement.
AGTTGTAACACTGAGCTACTGTACTGAGTAACAAACAGTACATAGAATAGATGATGGTATGAAAAATTTAGATACAGCTGTAGATATATGCACTCTCAGTTCTCAGGGAAACTGCGTGACAGGTTTGAATTTATAATGAGATCTCAGATCAGTATTATTTGCTGTCATCACAGGTATTTCTAGGCACTTGCATAAAGAATACAGAGGTGCACGTCAGGCAGAGTAGCAAATGAGCACGGTACAACAAATACGCCTTTTCTGAAGCGTAAAGTAGGGAACTTTGAATATTTAGTAACTAATTCATACTTGCAGAAATCAACTACCGGTTATGTCTGGTGTCTTATTACGAAAAAGTCAGAGAAGCTCAGACATCACAAAAGTCCACAACTATATTAAATAAGAAAAAACACAGATACTAAGTAATATTCAAATTACTGCACCAATAAAATCATTGTAGAAATGAACGACAAAATACTGGTTAACGAAATCAGAATTGCTAAGTTCTTAAGATTTCTTGGAGAACTGTGACCTCCTAAATTATTTATAATATGCCCTGCACATATTTTACTCACAATGACAATGAAATGAAAGCTCTGAAATACCTTATTCAGAGAAAAGGTTTCTGCAAAGCAAATTTAAGCCTGAAAGTTACTTCCATCGCCTCAACTTAGCCAAAGAATTATTTTAAAATATATGTTTCAAAGAACATTCAAAATTGTGGTTGTTTGCCTCAAGGTAAAATTACATCTCCTATGGGATCAGCATCATTCAACAGATTATTTTCTTCTGAGTTAGCCTTTCTAATACACTCGGTGACTTACTTTTTAAATCAGTAGCTATTTTTCAGATACACAAAAAGCCTCGTTCAAGGTGTCAGTTACAACGTTATATTCACTTTATTCAGCCTGGACGTAATTTCTATTCTGATAACTGATTTATCTCGAACAGCAGTTACTTAACGTGCTTTCAGGAGTGAATTTACTAAGAGGAGTAAAGGGCTGTGCAGACTTCCCCCACTGTCGGTCTCGGTGCATTCCCAGGATCTGTTCTACGGCTCTGGCTCCCCAATCGGGATGTCTTCATGACAACAGTACAGTAAAATCTGCCAAAATCAGAACCTTGAATAACTCTTTTGGAGATTACCCCTCCTGGTAATTATTTCAAGACATGCATATATAGAAATTAAATGGAAAAAAAAAAAGTGCAACTCAAAAAAAAAAAACATAGTAAAATGTAGTGTAATAAAACTTGTTTTCCTGAGGACAAAGACAGGGAATGATATTAACCTTTCACTCAGTCAATACCAAATTAAAATAATACTTGGTAGTTGCTCTTTCATGGCAAATGCATCCTTAAATAGACGACAAAAACCTTTTCATGAACTCCTTAATAGTCTGAAGCTGTTTTATACGAAATAGGTCATGAAACTTTACCATCAGTGCAGCCAGAGACCTTTGGAGGTCTTCTAGTCCATGCCTCCTGTTTCAGAGCCCCTCTGAACAGCAGCTCTGACCTTCGGCGATTTCCACTTATTTGGTGTCACTCTGCTCCATCATCCTGAAGATGTTAAACGTTGTCGACCCCTCAGCAATGCCTCTCACTACCAGCTGCAGATTAGACTTCAAACCACTACCCTTTACCAGGCCAAACATTTGTCTGCCTGCCTTGTAATCCACCCATCCAGTTCATAACTCCCCAGGTTGACTGCAACAAGGATGCTGTAGGATACCACGTCAAAAGGCTCGGTACGTGCCGTCCTCTGCTTATGGCTCAGGTAACCTGAGGCATCTAGTGGTTTCTTTGTTTCTGTTCCTATTTTTCAATCGGGCTCTGTTGGGTATGGTTAAAGTCCATTCCTGGAGGAAAAACAGATTTATCCAGTGTATACAAAGAGTAATTGCGAGCTCATACAATTTTGTTTGGGAGTTTGCTCTCATCAGGTCCTAAAAAAAAGTCAGTAAATACTGAACTTTATAAAACTCTATGGAAAAAAGAAACACCGGTATTTTTATACAATGATGATTTACGTCTAAGTCATTTTCTATGTATCTTCCCAGTGCAATGTTATCATGAATAATAGTTTTCAATTGCGAGATTGTGATAATATAATCTTATTATTTGTTTTCTTATCTTTTTTTATTGGAAGAGGAGATGCTGATTTTTCCACATCACAGTTCTTATCCTAAAACCATTAAGGCTGAATTTATAATTCTCAAACTTTTCAGCAGCAAAGTAAGGGCCACAAGCATAGACTTTAGTGAAGTTCTTGGATTGGTCAATTCAGAATGACTGGAAAATTTAATTGTTTTGTTAGTGAGATACTAAGGTATCTCCTGGGCTTTTTTTTCCCTATGGGAGATGTAGAAATGTTGTACAATATACTGTGATCCATCTTCTTTACCACTTCGTCCACACCAACTCTTAGTTAACTGACAGCCATCACTCTTAGTTAAACTGAATTCTACCTCATGACAGTGGGTTTTGTATTATTTTTTATATTTGAGAAATAATTATTTATTGGTGTAAAACTCTCCTTTTTTAGACATTGGATATAATATCCTTACCCACTTGCACTACAAGTAAATTCAGGAGAATAAACAATTTTACTTTCTGTAAATAATTTATTATTCTTATACTTCTCAGTCTGTCCCCTTTCTAAATAAATTTATTCTAAGTACTACTACTCTCCCAGTGCTCTAATACATTTTTCAGCAACGCTAGTCCTCCCTGCTTATTCTGCTTACTCCTTTTTGAGGTATTCTAAGAGAAACTCATTAGATTTTTTGAGATACACATTACATCACATAGGGAGAATTAGTCATATCTTTGTCCTATGGGTATTCCTGGTCCACATGGAGGACATCTGGTTCATGGATAGGCTTGTTCTCTGACTTCTAGCAATAGTCTGTCCTGTTTGAATGTATCCTAAGAACAGCTCAAGATACAAAGATTGCCACTGACCTGCTTTCCATCCTATCTCTGAATACATGCACAATTATGACAACATTAGAAACATATGCGTTAACAATCTCCCATGAGGATCAGCTTTAGCCACAAGCAAAGAATATGGTCTCCTGCGTTTTGTCTTCTCAAAGCCTCAAGTTCCCCTCCGACTCTTCAACCTAAAGGCTAATCCTACTTCCACCTCTGCCTGCCACGTAACAGGCAGGAATTTACTGACTCCCGACACCTCCTCGGTCCCCAACACAAATTTTGCAAGTGCTCTTGCTTTTCTTTCTCTTTGTGATTAACGTGTTGATATGAAAATGATATGGACGTTACCGTTTAACAAGCTCAACAGTACGTATGTTAGTGACACATGCAATTAAACTAGATATGCAAAAATGCAGCGGAAAGGCACATAGAATCATAGAACGGTTTGGATTGGAAGGGACCTTAAAGATCATCTCATTCCAACCCCCCTGCCATGGGCAGGGACACCTTCCACTAGACCAGGTTGCTCAAAGCCCCATCCAACTTTCAAAGATGGGGCATCCACAACTTCTCTGGGCAACCTGCTCCAGTGCCTCACCACCCTCATACTGAAGAATTTCTTCCTTATATCTAATCTCAATCTACCCTCTTTCAGTTTAAAGCCATTACCCCTTGTCCTATCACTACATGCCCTTGTAAAAAGTCTCTCTCCAGCTTTCTTGTAGGCCCCCCTTCAGGTACTGGAAGGCTGCTGTAAGGTCTCTGCGGAGCCTTCTCTTCTCCAGGCTGACCAACCCCAACTCTCTCAGCCTTTCTTCATAGGAGAGGTGTTCCAGCCCCCTGATCGTTTTCGTGGCCCTCTTCCGGACCTGCTCCAACAGGTCCATGTCTTTCTTATGTTGGGGGCAGTAGTCTGGGTGGGGTCTCACAAGAGGTGGAGTAGAGGGGGAGAATCACCTCCCTTGACCTGCTGCTCACGCTTCTTTCGATGCAGTCTGGGATATGGTTGGCTTTCTGGGCTGCAAGCACACATTACCAGGTCATATTGAGCTTCTTATCAACCAACACCCCCAAGTCCTCCTCAGGGCTGCTCTCAATCCATTCTCCACCCAGCGTGTATTTGTGCTTGGGGATTGCCCCGACCCATGTGCAGGACCTTGCACTTGGCCTTGTTGAACTTCATGAGGTTCGCACAGGCCCACCTCTCAAGCCTGTCGAGATCCCTCTGGATGGCATCCCTTCCCTCCAGCGTGTCAACTGCACCACACAGACAAGGATGTCATGCGGGACAATGTCAAATGCTTTGCACAAGTCCCGGTAGATGATATCAGTTGCTCTTCCCCTATCTACCAACGCTGTAACCCCATCGTAGAAGGCCACCAAATTTGTCAGGCATGATTTGCCCTTAGTGAAGCCATGTTGGCTGTCACCAATCACCTCCTTCTTTTCCATGTGCCTTAGCATAGTTTCCAGGAGGATCTGCTCCATGGTCTTGTTGGGCACAGAGGTGAGATTGTGTCAGTCTCACCTGACTGATTCTTCAATAAGAATCACCCAGATTAATGAAGAATAACTTCAATGAAACCAAGCAAAGCACAGCGATGATGGTACCAGAACTGACTTCAACATGAAACAATCCAACACCACATACCATTTCCATCTTTCCTGCTCTGGAAGATTATTATGACAGATGGAGCCTGAAGTCATGGACTAAATGAACTCACCGAACATTTTAGAGGGATGGCCCATAGACTAAGGGAATGATATCTCTGTGTGTGTATATATATTAAAAGAAACCCAGGAAAACGGGTGGTGATTAATGAAAATGTACTGGAAAATATGACTTGAGCATGACGTAGATGGTATAGAATAAGGGCTGGCCTGTAGTTTCCCGAGTCTTCCTTTGAATGAGGGTTATGTCTCCCCTTTTCCAGTCAGTAGGAACTTCACTCACGAGTGAACTGGAAGCTATATTCCATACTATGTCACACAAAAATTAAAGTTTCCAGTCTTACAGAAGTCCCTCCTGGCCCAGAAAACTATACTGAAACCAGAAGCAAAGAATAAGAGAAGTTCCTCTAAGGTAGGAAGGCATATAAATAGTGACACGGGCTATATCTTTATCCCTCTACTGAATTTGCACATAAAACTTCCGGAGTTACGTACACACCACATATTTCTACATCCTGTGATATTACAGGTTCACTTACAACATCAAAAAAATCTGTCAGTTGTGGCTGTCGCAAGGTTAAATATCTGATTCGCATTCTAATCCTTTTTAATAAGAAGTTTATAAGAAGTTTATAAGAAGTTTAGGACGAGAGGAAATGGCCTCAAGTTGTGCCAGGGGAGGTTTAGATTGGATGTAAGGAAAAATGTCTTTACTGAAAGAGTGGTTAAACCTTGGAACAGGCTGCCCAGGGAAGTGGTTGAGTCCCCGTCCCTGGAAGTATTTAAAAGACGAGTAGATGAGGCGCTTATGGACATGGTTTAGTGGGCATGGTGGTGTTGGGTCAACGGTTGGACTCGATGATCTTAGAGGTCTTTTCCAACCTCAATGATTCTATGATTCTATAAAAATAATTTTTAATGAACTTCTGCTATACTAGTCCTGCAGACACTGCTAAAATAAATACTTCCGTATTAGCAGATGGTACAGGAATACATCCCTACCTTGTTTCCCTTCCATACTTCCTGCTGTGATCAGCAATCTATGCAGCTCAATTCAGGGAGTTCAAATTTCTGTGCTGCGGTCGTCGTCTTTTGCTGATCTTCCTTTGCCCTCTGGACTTGCTTTCTCATAAAACCATGTACATAATTCTGTTAAAGTTCAAGCCAGCGAATGCGAGCATCTTCACTGCAGTGCTAGAGTAAAATCAGTGTATCCAAAGTTCCAATTATTGGCCTCACATTTACATATGGTACCCCAGTGGCTTTAAACAATTCCTGTTATCCTTATCTAGAGTGAATGTTGCTTATTGCAGTTCTCCGAGATCTTTAGAGTTTCTTTCAATTTAAACGGCTTTTAAATATTTCTCGGCACCACAGCTGGAACGTTCATTCAGGTGTCTCTTACAAAATAACGTTATCTGTAAGTCATTTTGGTTAGTGCTGGTCCAATGCATTTGAGTCAGAAGAAGTACTAGAAATGACAAAATACAAAGACCCCTACTACATCATTTTCTTCATAAGCTCTTCAAAGTTTCAGAAAATCTACTTTTAAAGCAAATTTCAGCATCCAGAAAAAAATTAAAACTAGATATACAGTAGTTTATGCTCCCCGTGATTATTTTCCTAGATCTAACTTTTGCTGAAATGTTACAAATTTATTATTAATTGTGATGATCTGAGACAGAAAATTGTTTTGGAGAGACGAGACTTTTTACAGAGAAACTCTCATGAAAGAATAACATCACAAATTCTGTTTAGAAACGCTATTAGCCTATGGATTGCGGTTCTTTGTAAGACTGTGATTTTATTGGCAAAAAATGTAATGACAAAAATGCTGACCCTTTCTTTGGAAAAGGCTAAATGTTTACTTAAGGAAAATAAGATCTCTATCTCATTTTACATTATCCAGTCTATGCCACCAATCAATCTTTTTCATAATCTCTCACTTGAGGGACAAGTTATCTTTATTATTTCTAATGTTTATTTCCTGCTCATTTATGAAACGTTTAATTCACTATATCTAGTTTTATTGATTTAAAGATATAGCTTCTATTTTAAATATTCATTTCTTATAAAATTATTTCTATTGGGGGTGCGAAGGATTAAGGACGAAGGGCAGAGGAAGTGGCTGGTTTATTTTGGTTTTATAACCTTTCAATAAATTAAACCTTGAGCATTTGTATCAGTCCTTTCAGTCAGAAGTCCACTATCAGAAACATTTATTTCAGAAGCACAGCATCCTCCATTATGTCCACTGCGTTCGCTTTGGTGTAAAACGCTGCTGGACAATAAATCATACCCACAATAGCAGCAACGTTCTGTCCTTTGTTTCAAGCAGCAAAATACAACTTTAGCCTGAGGACATATATGCTTGTTCTCCTCCTCTTTCTCAATGAAAAACGGGACGCATTTGAAGAAAATTTTGAATGGAAATACTGACTGAATCAGCGTTCTCAGAATGTCCCATTTATTTAGACTGTGGTGGTTATCTTTTTTAAACAGTAAGCGCTCCCTTCTCTAAGGTGGCCGTTCTCACCTCAAGAACTCAAGAATGAAAACCTCTATTGGCTGAAACAATCATCATTTAAAAGTATTTCATAAAGCGATAACTTTGCTTTTGTAAGTGCCACCAGGGACTAGATGGTGGAATTTTGGAGTGGGCAGAGAAGTACAATTCCTCCTCCCAAAATGCCTGTATTTATACTGCAGTCGGCGGTAGCTTTCCCCCTCTTCCTCCTCCCGCTCTGACCTACCAGCTCCAGAGAGCAGCACGTGAGGAAGAACACAAATGCTACTCATCTGCTCTTCCAACTGGTTCGATATCGTCTGTGTGTGGAGGGATGTACGGGCAGAGCTATTCCTCTACTTGTCGGACTAGACAACGAAATTATCCCTGATGGATATGATGCACGAGGAAGGGGAAGGTATGTGTTGCCTTAACTTGTGTTTCCTCTGGCCTGAATGAGAAGTGAAGAGACACTCTTCTTCCTTTGGAGATTTCAAAACGCTCTCCGAAGACAGAATGACATGGCTTCCCTGATGTCTCTGGTAAGGCCACTGTACAAGAAACCACCGGGCGATACTGAGCGCCTTGAATTTTAAATTTTTTGAGAAGATGAAAGAAAAGGGATTTTGATGCAATACTGGCAGTAGCTGTAGTATTCAAATTTACCCAGTCCTCGATTTGTCAAGTGAGAAAGCTACACTAATGGCTAAGGTCCACTGCTGTTGTTCATACAGAAGAAAAATTTACCCAGGTGCTACTGGCATTCATATTACATTCGCCGGTGTCTATTTTATTCACAGGAATAGAATAAATTGCTCTTGCCTATAGCTCGCTCCCATTTAGAAATGCCACAGAAATTAAATAAGGTTAAGGCTGGTCAGGTCATTGAGTCCGTCTCTGTACAAGGGACACGACCAGTTCATGTTTTTTCATATGGTTCCACAAATCACTTTCTAAACAGATGGCAATAGTGATGGTAGTTGTTGAAAAAAATTCCTGATAAGCCCTAACCGCCTAGTTCTTCTGTTAAATAGAAACAAGGTTGCAATTTTTTCTCCTTCAGAATTTTCCCAAACCACGCGCAACTAGATATTGTCTAACACTGACCTTCCCCTTCTCATGGGTGTTCTTGGACAGGTGCTATTCGTATTTTGTGATTTTCCTGTTTCAATAGCCTTTAACGCTTAAGAACGACTGATGTTATCGTTTCACTTTCTAATTATTCTGGACCCCTACCTCCAGGAACTAATCTCCTAGGCAATTTTTTTCATGTTAAAATATCACTCTTTCCTTATCTGTTGTCATAAATTTCAGTTACAGTTCTAAAGACTTACTGTATCACGTCATCAATAGTTTCCCAAACATGTGCAGTTTTTAAGAAAGTACACTAGTAAATGTGATATCTATCTTTTCTAATATTTTTGCTTCCTTTGCAGAAAATACGCTATTATTAGCTAATGTCATACCAAAGTCCTTAGGCTTCTCCTTTCTTCTCCCTCCAAAATGCTAATTGTTATTCTGTACCCGCACACTCCTCGTTTGCAATCTTGGACCAACATTCTGACCAGCCACGTTCCTTACAGACCCCTTAACCGCTAGGCATTTGCTTTTGCCATATTCAGTCATCTTTAGGCTTCTTTTTCCAGGAACCTTTTTGATGTTTCTCAGTTTTGAGAGATTCTTAAGAGTTTTGCTAAGTTTTGACAGATTCCTCCAGTCCCCTTCATATGCTGAATTTTGTTATTTCTATTATTATTTTTAATAATAAGTGAAACCAAATCCTCTGAGCTACAAATAAGTGCAGTTAAAGCCAAATGCACTGTTAACCTAAGGAAAACATCCCAAGATTACAAGAATTCACCTGATTACGGTTCATGCACCATATATGTTTGATTTTACTTAAAAGTCCGTAACAGACAGATCTAGTAACTTGTTCATTGGACTGGAAAGACTTTCAGCTATCCTTCCAAGGGCATATATCCGAATTCTGGAACAGTTACTCCAATTAGTATCAGTTTAACTAAAATGCTTCGTGACAGGCACTGGGGGGGGGGAACAAACCAAAAACCACCACTGCCTAAAGGCACCCTTTTTTTATATAGTGGTTGTTTTGGGGAGGCCATTTTTTAACACAAGTCTGCTCGAACAAAGCACTGACTGTAGCGGGAGGAACGAATGATCAGCATACCTACCACCATCAATTTAAACACAAGCTTAAGAAATATCTTAAATAATCTACTTGGTTATTTTACATTTAAAAAAAAAAAAAAATCCAGCCAGACAATTCACATTTGGAGATCAGGCCTATTATTTCAGAGTCTCTGCTTTTTCTGCTGAACTCTTCTTTGAATTCAGAGCATTTTAAAATCGGCGTTTAACATCTTTACGCTAAACAGAGCGTAAACCTCCCCATTTCCAGCCAATAAGGCTTTGCACTTCTGTTTTCATTAGGACCAGTGTGCTCAGACCTACAATCATTGATGCTGGGGGAATTCTTGCCTGACAAAATGGCAAGGCTGATTCCACAGGATAAGTGAGTGCCATGGTGTCTATTCATTACAAGACTCCACCTGAAGATTAACTTCCTTGAAGATTAACTGGCTGAAAGACCAAAGATAACACTGGAAGTAATGGGAGCTTCAGAACAAACACTTAAATGCCTAACTGTGGGTACAGGCTATACCACTGCTGACTTTTAAAAGTGACCTCTAAATCCAATTTCAAAGCTACATTCTAGACCACCTGCGGTGTTTACCTTGAGGCATGCCAGAGGAAAACCTTTCCAGCAAACCATCGTAGTCACGTACCCAGTTGCAGTATGGACATTCCCATAACCAGGCAGCTTAAGTGTAGCACAGAGGGAGCCATACAGGCTTAAGAACAACTGCATATATATATATATATGTATTGCTGGCCTGTACTCTTTTTTTGTTGAGAGGCAAGCACATAATCATTTTCACTGGACCTTTCTTCTCTTTTTTTTTTTTGCACCACTGATTCTGAAGTGAGAACCAGCACAATACGTATAGTTTCTGGTACATTTCCCCTACAAAATCTGTTTTCTACAAGTGAAACATCTCTTGGTGACAAAGACTGCCTCTAGACTGACCAGTAGATACGTGCTAGGGTACCTCTGGAGGCTTGACTTGTTCATTGTACAGTCAGGGTCAGTGGGCGCTGGGACTTCTTTGCAGCTCTCCTTCTTGGGTTTCCCTCCCGCTGAAACCGAGGTATGGGGGAGCCCGGTTAGATGCCCGTAACTAGCCTTATGTGGGCTTATAGCCAAAGCCTGTACCCAGAGCTAGTAGCTTGCAAGCGCTCTCAAGAGCCCAAACTTAGAAAATCAGAACTGAGCAGATAAATGCATCCAAACACTTCTCTTGCCACTTCAGTTGTCACATGGCACAAAAATTGTTTCTTCTGAATTGTGTTGTTTGGAACAATGCCTGTATTATAAGTGCTGAATGCATGAGATACTGTCCTTATAGGATAAAATACAAAATCAATTTCAAATGAACAGACTGTGATACCGTGGTAGCTTGCGATGGGAAGAAGGATGGCAGTAGTAAGGACTTAGCAGAATGTGCTAATAGTGGGCACATTGTGAAAAATGTACTACGTACTCTGAAAAGTGGAAAGAATAGGCTTAGGAAGATAACAGGAAACCCAGATGATATGATGTGAGATTAAAATAAATAATACTAGTGGGAACACCCTGGAAACGGAAATATCTGAAAAACCATGATAATATCTTGAGGCCTGTTTTGCCTTTCATAAAGGTACTGACCTATTAATAAAAGAGCATATTAAAAATAAGACTAACGGTACCAAAGTAGACTGTGACTGGGATATGTTTCATTAAAAAATACACTGCTGTTTGCCTAAAGAAAGCCCTATGGCTGTACCTCCCTCTGCCTTCCACCGAGGACAAAACCAAGAGATCTCTGAAGAAAAAGTAGCGGCCACAGCAGCAAAGCTAGGTTCATTTCTCGCTTGCAACGTCAATCACTTGTGAGTTAGAATGTTACCATAGCCGTGACGAGGTCAGCAGGCCTATGCCCATCAAAGATGATCTCTTACTGGACAAGCACATCAGTGCAAGATGCCTATGAAGAAAATGAGGATCAAAAAGATTAAATGAGTCAATATTTTTCTTTCCTAATACACTGTCCTCGGTAGAAAGGAAAGAAAATAGAAATAAAGTCTTCCACAAATAGTCATTCCAATTTTTAAACAAACGTAGGTTAAAAATTGTTTGTACTCCTTTTCTAGCCAGCAAAATTGATGACAGAAGAGAATGTTAGGTGAATATTGTAATATATTTTTGAATACGAGTTTGTAATTTGTACTTGCATTTATACAGAATAACAAATTTTGCCTACTCATTTAAGAAATGCCAATATATTTTATGGCTTATCAATCCAAAGTAGCTCAAACTTTAGCATTCAGGTTTGTGAATTATTCATAAAATAGCTACACACCAGGAGCTACAGAAATGTTGCTGAAAATAGTACTCTGTCTGTAGACTGATTCTAGTAAAAGAGGAAGCTAATTTTGTTAAATTGTTTAGATCAAATTATCTGCTTAGCCTTATTATTGAGTATACAGCGCAGTCTATTTTTAACGATGCGATGGGGCGCTCAGCACTTCTCAGAAGAGCATGATACAGCCTAGCACATTCCACTGCTGCAATTTTTTTTCCCCAGTTCTTCACGCTCAGATTCAGTCCCTACTGTTGTTTATGACAAAACCACCCAGAGTTAAGTAACGCTTACAAAGCAGTATCTGTTTTACTGATTACTGGGGAGGAGAAATACATGCTCCTGTTGCACTTTCTAAAAAGTAATTCCATACAATTATGAAAAATTAGAGAAAACAGGCAAGGGATCTCTGACTCATTGTATAGACCCAAGGATAAAAAGGGAAAGAAAGGGATCAGTCACTGAAGCCTTACAGAAGAATATTAAGTACTATTCAATGGCAGGGAGGAGTAAAAGACTAAGAGATGATTGATTTTCCTTCAACATATGTCTGAGAAACGTGTCAGAAAGCAAACAAAGCAAGGAATAAGCTACCGTTTGAAACAGAACCCTACACAATGTGATTTACAGCTGTTCCCAGGTTTTATCACTCTTTAGCTAGCCATCAGTCTCAAGTAGTTTGCAACAAAGAAAAAAGCTCTTTCCTACTAGTTTTATAGTTTCTTGCAACATCATTTACTAGATTTTGAAGTCATTTATTCATATCTTTAAATAATGAGCACAATCACATAAATGTATTTTAAAGGATAAGGGGGAAAATTACATGCTTGGTTTTTAAAGTAATCTGTCATTTTTATTTGCTTTTTTCCCCTACTATAAACATATAGATCTTTGCAAGATGGGTCTAGATAGATAGATAGATAGATGGATGCGCGTGAATAGGAGTCATCTTATTAGTTGTCATCATAAATGAAAATATCAATACTATTCTAAGGTGAGATCACATTTTCTATGCTGCTACCAAGACAGAAAATAGCATTTCTAACTCTTAGTATTCTCTCACATTGTACTAAGACTTAAGCAAATATTATCGGGATATTCCACTAAGATTTAAAAAAAACCAAAACTGGTACCATCCATACTTACACTTTCACTTTGTTCATTTTCAAGACCATTTTTGGTGTTAGATTTTCAGTAGCGTAGATATACGTACAATTTTAAAGTTGTGAGCTTAAGTATTTTCAGAAATTCACATTCTTAAATTCAGACAAGTTTTTATACTAGAAATACTTGTCCTCTTAGGATTCAAAAATAAGCACTTACGACTAATCTGACCAGTCAAAATTAACCATATAAACTGCAATGCCAGATGCTTTCAGAGACAGATTCGTAACAAAACTTCAAGGCAAGGTTTCAAGTGGGTCAATACCACAGCTTCTGCCCAAGACACTTGAGGACGTCAGCCTGGTATCCGTTACTTTGCGGTTAGGCAATGAGACCACATGATTTTTTCTGCCAACAGTCCACCCAGCTCCAACAGTTGTCTTTCTGACAGGTAACAGATACAGTATACCATGAGTCCAGAAGGTGCTTTCCAGAACTTCATGAGACCTAATAGCCTTTTGGTCATATAAAAAATGCTACTAAAACTTCTCAAGGTAATGTCCATGTTTTCTTGTCTACCCAGGAAACAAATATTGTTCTGTAGGCCTACTATGAACATGTGATTATCAATGGATCCAGTGCATGGATTTGCTTTGAACTCTACTATTCAAGTAAATCTTTCATGTTGTTCCTGGGAACTGCTAAGCCATCCTCTTCCGTTTCTGTCCAGACTTTTTTCTTTTGAGGAAATCATACAGTAGGTAGAAGAAACAACAGATAACTTCCATATGAAAAAGAATAAACAGAGTAAGCAAGATGACTGTTATTATGGGTTCACAAGGGATTTGTACAGCACAATCTCAAGGCAATAAATTTCCTTATTCTATAGCTAGAAAAGGAATGTGTTGGAGTTAAGTTAGTTTGAGGTACAATTAAAAAGCATTAGGACACCTAGGCCAATGTTTCTGCTCAAGGATCAACGTAGTTGCAAACAATATCTGCACTGCAGCAGGGAAACAGAGGCAAAGACTAAGGACTGACTGATGACCAAAGAACGTCAGAGAGGCATCTGATCCTAAAAGTTCTGTCTTACAGAACTGGTTTACAGTTTTCATGTATTCATGCTGCAGAGTTATGAAGACATTTTTTATCAGAAAAATACAATCACACTGCACTCCAAGTCCTTGGGGAGAAGAGTGATTTTATTTTCCCGTTTCAGTACTCTTTTTCTTTTACTGCCTGAAAAAAACCAAAACCCTTTTTGAAAGTTTCTCCATGTTTGGGTTTCTTAGCTATTTTTGCTCTGCCATTTACAAAGATTCATAAAAGGGAAGAAGAAACTTCTGAAGCTGAGAACTGTAAAAGCCAATGTATGAGCTGTGGGAAAGCGAGAATGGGAATTAAAGTTAATTTCTTCATTAATACCAGACAGAGAGATCGTACTTAAAGGGGAGGAGCCATCCACAGCAGATCATAGAATCATAGAATCATTAAGGTTGGAAAAGACCTCTAAGATCATCGAGTCCAACCGTCAACCCAAATCGACGCAGGCAGTGTATTGCTTGGATGATTCTGTGGACTCCAGATATTTCGAAAGAACAAAACAGAATTATACTGAGGGTGCCAGAACTTGTAACCCTTCTGATAAGCCCTTTTGCTTTGGCCATTCAGGTTGTATATGGTGCACGAGGATAGCATAAAATTACCTTATCTCTGGTCTCTACTTCTACCTGAGAGATGCTGCAGCCCCTCAGCACTGTCCGAAGCCAAACAGGCAGAGTTATACCAGTTGAGGATCTGACCCTAACTAAATTCTTTGTCATAATTTTATGGTGTTACTGAGTCCTAGAGTGATCCGGCCATCCCCAAGCCAGTAATTACTGGCTCTGCCTGGGACTGATACCCACACAGCGCTAAAAAGCTGGGGAGATGAGACAGAACCTGGCCACCGTTATTTAAAATCCTTGCCCCCGTGTTCCTCCTTCCCTCCTCCTCACTAAAGGAATCCTAAGCTGAAATAACAAGACATTTTTAAAGTAATTTCTGTCACCAGAGGTTCTCAGAGAGGTCAGGCTGAGTCAGGAGCTGGACCCATTCTAGCGCTAAAGAGAAGTCTAACTGCTTTACATGCAGTGGAATTCTCAATTGCCTTTTCTCCTCTGCTTGAAGGATTTTTAACAAAGAAAGTCATGCTGCTACTTACTCCCTGTTCATCATTAGCTAAGTAAAACTGCTGCATAAATATTTTATTCTGGTAAAACCTTAATATTCAAATAAATCAACATACTCCGACAAACACGTCCATTATTACAGGTTGCTCTGAGTTGACCAGGCATGTATAAAGATTTCCCCCCCTAGACGATAATCAGAATTATTATGCTTTGGAAAGGATAGATCACCCTGAGCGTTTTTGTTCTATTTATCTGGTGAACCAACAAGCAAAAGCAATGTCCAGAGAACAAAATTCTGACATCCCTTAAACTGGTGTAAACTATTCTGAAGACAGTCACTTCAGGTTTACTCCTAGATATCAAAAGACACAATGGGGCTCAGTACTTTTCGAGAAGACAGCTAAACTTGCATAATACGCTGACATTTAGTACTCAGAGTCACCACTAACAACCACCTTAAGGAAAGCTCAGAGTTGTGTTTCATACGCAGAAAGGCCTATGGAGCTAAGCATCGTTTGTACTCGGTAAGGATTTTGCTCATCGTTTTTCTATTAGTTATCACGCAGACGCTGTTTCATTATTTGCTAACACCAGGACTGGAAATCTACAAAACACAGATATGGTAGTTTTGAATTCATGTCTTTTTTTTTCAGCTCAATTTTCAGAGACTATTTTGAGAACAGTGCAATAGCAGAGTGTGAAAAACAGAATGGTATCTTTTGTTTCTGTACACAGTGACAGACAACACAATTTCTTTTACCAGGCACACTTGCAACCAAGTAATTATGTTTGGTGAACAGACAATATGGAGCAAAATCCTTAATCCTTAACTTGTCTAACTGAATAATAATTTAGGGATTTAGCTTTACATAACAATTGCTTCACATTATTAATATATGATTACCTTTACCATGTTTAATGGTGAGATAATATGTTGTCACCCAGTGTTTAGAATTTATCGTACATAATCTAGAAACAAAGAGCATTTATGTGATGTTGTCTCATACATGCACATATATTCTCCATACATTGTGAAGTAGCATATAGACATGCTACCGAGAATCATACAGAAGGTAGATTTATATCGTATATAGGATATCCTTTTTATACCAAACCTACAGCGTAGGGGCTAGATTTCATCACAGGAGTATTCAACTACAATCAACAGACATTACATTCAGTTCTACCTCTATTGCAGTCACTCCAGGGTTTTAGGAATTTAACTGTAGTTTCCTATCCGTGACAAGAACACACACTGTTCACATGGTATGGGAGGTAACAGGATTTTTAGAACTCCTCCTTTTTGCTGGGCTGGACTGACCGTGTTAAAATACTATGACATCCTTAGATTAAAGTCTCCGTCTAAATTAAAATCATTACTATTACCAAAGAGAAATTAAGGAGCAATTTGAAAGACAATGAAATGGAAAAGAGTTCAGTCAGACTTGTTCCAGACTTAAATACTTAATGTCTTACTGTGAATTAAAATCTTGTTGAACAAAGAACCTGAGCTTGGATAACCTACGATTAACCCACATGAAGTAGTTTTGTGGAGTCCCTCTGAGAAGCTCCTATGGCACTTGGGAGACAGCTGATTAACTGCGCTACCGGGACAGCTTCCACCTCCATGGAGTTTCCACAGCATGCCTATCAGGAAACCCTCACTGTAAAATTAGCCTACTCTTTACTGACTGAACCCGAAAAGATGAAAGTGCAGTGGAATTATTTGCCAAGTAACACAAATTGATCCCTTGTCCTTAATGAAAATTGTGTTCCAAACCCTTCAAGCTTTTCTCGTGCATAGAGTACAATTCATTGCCAGATGATCTAAGACCATTCTTCCTCTCTTTATAAGATTAAGCCTTTGGAAACTATATAGGTTGTCCACCTCCAAATCATGCCCTGGGGATACAATTCTTAATGAGCATTAGATTGTTTTACTATTACATGAACAGCACAAAGAAAGAATTGTTTCCCCCTTTTCTCCCAAAGATGTTAATTATTGCTATTAATATAAGAAAGTATTTACTATTCTTGTCACGCTGGCTCATTTGCAGTGGCAGGTATCTTGGGAAGAGAAGAGGCAAGCCTATATCCGTTTCTGTATTCCTCCCTGCCCTGAAATTCTGTATAGCTCTCTGTGGGAAGAACAAAAGAACAGGACTCGTTCTTCCTTAGTTTCCTCAGCAGTCACACAGCTGATTTCACAATATAATGCTGAGTTCATAATGCTTCCAGTGTTTACCAAAATAAGGGAGAGAATGCTGCTTGTATGTTTGACTTCAAATTATGAGAGATTTCAGGAATGTATACTCCTGAATGAACTGGAGGAGGGAGGGAGTGGTCCAGAGCTCAGTTTGGTTTTTAATGTTTCTTGCTCTTTCCATTCTTATTTCATCCCTGTTTACTAAAAGAATAATGTAGAAAAAAAATATTTGTAAAGGGACACAGGAGGGACCCTTCCTTTGTTCACTCTGACACTTCCCTGGCATTTATTCTATCTCAGTTTGGCAAAATTACATTGCAGCTGTCTGGAAGTGTTATTTAGTCTGTTATGAACTCTGCATGAAGTATTTTTAGATTTAATTTTGTTGAGCCTCCTCTGTTTCAGTAAGTTATTTTTAATTCATATGAGTTACACGAACTTGAGAGCTCCATTAACCTTCATTATGCCATCTCTGGAGTTCATAGTCTGAGCTCACATACAAACACAAAGAAAAGATATCCGTGAACCAGTGTCTTAAAAAAGATTAAAAATTTATCAAACTACTGATTTAAGGAGAAGCTAAGAGGCAGAGCTAGCTTATCTATGCAAAGACAGCACAGTTGTTCTGTTAGACTTTTTAGTAGACCAGAGCCTAGTCTATAGTTTCTGACTTTTGTGTCTTGGTTTCTTGTCAGCTGTATCAGAAGAGCTCGCTTTCTGTCACTCTGCTGCCCTCTAAGAACATAGCTCACGTTAACTGTATTTTGGGGGATTTCTTCCCCCCTTTAATCCCATATGAAAAGAGGAAAAGTCTCTCGGGTACTTCAGAAACTCTTCTCCTTCCCAGTTCACTCCCTCCACCCAGAAACAAATCTTGCACTCCCTACCTTCATCAGAGCTATCACAGCATCACAGAAAATGAACTACAGACAGAAGCTCAAAAAGACATTTAATCTGTTCCTCCAAAACTGAACGATTTAACATACTTGCATCATAAACTCTTCGCCCTGCATCATCCTAGAAATACAGTTGAAATTAATTACCTTTGAGTGCTTTAGGCTGACAGAGGATGTCATAAGACCTTTCTCTTAAATGGTAATGAACAGATTTGTCTCAAGCTAATGAAGACTTCAGGCCATGCAGATCTTCCCTTTTGCTCTAAAGTCTTCAGAATCACTTACTGAATTTATCATCTAAGTATTACCAAGTTCTCACTCGAAACTTGTAACTATGCATTGGGCTATCTGATGGAATGTGCAGGTGGGATTGAGCAGGTCTAAAATACCGTGCTATGGAAAAGAAAGGAAAAAAGCGATCAAGTCAGTGCTGTGAAAAGTGTCACAAGTTATGTGTGGCCTGAAGTTCGAGAATGTTATTCTGAACATAACTGGCATGCCTTATGTTCCCTTTAGGCTTTAAGTCACTTCCAGTTCATTAATTTCTTTGTTAGCATTGCCTCAATTACAGATGATAGCTTATACTATATTTTTTAAAAAACGTAGTACGAAGCAGTGACTTTCCCTCTGTTTCCCAGAAAAGTTTCTTAGAGTACTTATATTCCAACTGATAGGATGTTACTCGTATGAAAACAACCTCAGCCGTTCTCACTGACGCATCCTCCCTCCTACAGCACCGTGCAAGGTCTTGGTCAAAAGTGTGGGTGTTGCTGTCCTCTGGAAATGCTCTTCTCTTTTGTGCAGGACAGGACACATTTGCCTGGAAAGGCTTAACCTCAGTGCTCCTCTTTCAGAAACCTGCTAAAACACAATTAAAAGTCTTTGAAGTCAATGATATTTGATCACGTCACGCTGCAACATACTGATAGAAATGATGTCATGTTTTTAGAAATTCATATTATATTTTACAAAACTCTTTAAAAAGTTGCAGTACAGTTTCCTCAATTCTAAGTGTTCTTTACAATTCCTGTGAGTAACCAGTAATTTATATACTACTTCACAAGAGCAGAGGCAGAACCCATATTGGCATTCTTGTGCGTATTCCTTTAATTATAGGATATCCATGAATCTGTATCATGAGCAGGAAAAAATAAGTGCTGAAATAACAATCAGTGATTCCATAAGGTGAAATGAGAGGTTTTCTTTCATAATTTCATTGATGAAATAGTCAACTTGTAGCAGGAAATTCCCTCCAGTTGTTGATTGGAATGAAAGACGTTTCACTGGGCACTAGTCATAGGAATTTTTATTCATAAGTACATTCCTTCGTGTTTCAGTAAAACTAAATCAGACTTGGGTAGAGCGATTAATTCATGCATGGAATATAAACTGTCAAAAAGCACCACTGTATACAAGATTTTTTAGTGATACATGCACACTCCTTTACTATTGATAAGGAACTCCGAAGAAAGTGTCACACACCAGTCCTTTCCCTTTAAAACCGTATCTCAGTCCGAGAGCCTGGCATTTCTGCTGCAATTTCCTAAAGATTACAGGTTCACTGTTCAGGAACCGCTGACATGTATCCAGTAAAAGACCAGAGGAGAAGGGATAACATGATCATAAATCACTTGTGGTACTGCAGTCTTGGTGTTGTCAGGAGACCGTGCTCATCATAACACAAATCAGAGTGGACTGAAGCCTATGATGCCAACAACTGTCTCAGAGGTCCAGGAGGACAGTGAGCAAGAGAGTCATATAAGCCAGAGATCTCTTCATGCCGAGACACCCTTTCTCAGCCAGTGCAGGACAGCTAGAGTGTCCCAAAGGATCCTAACAGAAACCAGAAAGCGTCTGGTTTTTTAATTACGTCAGCCTTAGTTCTTACTCTTTTGTTTCATTCTCGCTGTGAAAGAGCTCAATTCTCAGCTACGGTAGTTTTCTTTTGGTAGGTTGTTAGAACGTTACCTCGTGGGAACACCATACTAGACTGAGGAAAAATCTTACTAAAAAGGGTCGCTATAGAATAAGGAATAAAGAATATTACCTCGTTCAGCTTTCCATAATAGTGTTCCAGACTGATTGTTGTAAGCCCAAACACCCAGTGCCCCTCTTGTTTCTCTACTTTGACTGCCCCTAGTCTGAGAAAGACAGAATTATCCATTAAATCTCAGGTTACTCTGTTGCTGCATACATTTCCTACTGTTTTAATCCGTTCTTTCTATTTGTGTAGTTCTGTGTTCCTTTTTCTTCCCTGCTTTCTCATTTAATCTTGTATTAGCCTACGTCGCATTTCTGCTTTTTCCCTCTTTTACAATAGATTGCAGACAACTGTTTCCCAAGCCAGGCGGCTTACATTACAGTATGTATTTGGATTGTGAATTGCCTTAGATTCTTCATAATTACTAAAGACTGACTTTGTGCAGTAACGTAACTCTCTGTATAGAATGCTGGAAGGCTTTTATTCTAATGGTTACATTCATAATGCATAAAACAGTGTACTATGTTATAGCTACATTGCAGTTCATATGCCTTCGGCATAAGTAAGGGCTTTAAGTAATATGGAATTTATCATCTGTCCTTCAACATCTGATAAGCCACATTCTCCTTCAGGGTTGCTTTTCTTTTCCAAGATACTGATATTCCCAGCTGTCAGCCCTTTCAATTTCTATTTCATTTTTAAAGGGTCTGTATGGTCATCTCAGCCACACTATTTTCTCCAGATTGTCTCAGTGATGGTAATATGTTTGATTATCTTCTCTACAGGTATCTAATATTTAAAATTTGGATTTTTTCACATATAGGCTGTAGCGCCAGTTTTCTCTCTTGTTCTATTTGGTAAGTTCCTGGAGAATTGTTTTGTCTAATGGAGCAGTACTTGTATTTTGTGCTCTGAAACAATGTTGTTTCCAATTCATTACATAAAGAGAAATAAGGCATCTTGTGAAGTAAGCAGCAGAATATGAAGTCAGAAAGTCTGCATTGCTAAGCCAGATTGCTCTTTGGGGAAATTGGATATTTCCACCCCACTAAAAAGCTATCATAATCACATTCTTTTGACTGCCAAGCAAGCTGCACTAGGGACTCCATTTGCTCCCTCCTTAATGCATCTGACTTCTAATACCTCACTTTTGAGTCAAAGCAAGAGATTTTACCATTCTTGTTGTGAATCTCTTGCACCTCCTTTCCCATACTGGTTTCAGTAGATTCTAGCACCCTTGCCAAGTCCAGGACAACATAAACTTGCAGCAACACAGGAACAATATCTTCTGAATTAAACACCAATTCCTCCAAGGCCCAAAGAGGAAGAGTAAAAACAATAAATGGCGTTTATATCTAGACAGTGTTTGTAACCTTTATACATTCAACCTTAGCTTTCCAGCTTTATCTCTAGAGCGCAATGCAACTGAGGTAAAAGCTGAAGTTTCTCATCTTCTGTGTAAACCAGTCTTTTCCTATCTCCTCCACTCTGCCTCCTTGCTCTGATGTGTTTGGGGTAGTACTATGATCCCACATTTCAGGCTTGAGAGAAGTACTCCATTCAAGGCTGCAGCAGTCAGACGTACTTTCTTCTGTACTCGTGATCAAGCCATCGTTGTTTTAAACCACTTGAAGCAGTTCGCCTGGGCTTTACCTTTACCTCCATTTAATTTCCTGGATGTTTCAAGTTAACGATGCGCATTGAGAAAGGATAGCATCACAGAAATGAGCTCATTTATATATGGTATCTTGTTATGTTTTGAAAGAAATAATTACAAATCCAATATATTCTGTTTGTCTCTGGGACTGCTGATCAGCTCAAGGGGTTTATAGCCATGACATTTCCCATACGTCTAGGAATTCATAGCAGGAATGAAAGTCATCAAGGAACACTGCTTGGGATACTGCTTTGTGTTTTGCTATCTGTTCTAAACACACTGCACAGTCCAAAGTTTATTTATAGGCAATTAATCATGCCCTCGAGGAACTACTGGGGAAGTCCATACTAGGAAGGCTTGGACTTTAGCAAATCTAAGTCTACAGTCTGATACCTCAATTTCTTAATACGGGTACCCTCAAGCTACAACTCCTAAGAAAGTATTTGACCCTGCAAGGAAAGATGGAAAATCTGGAGCCAGGTTACAGAATTCTTCTGAAAAGAGATCCAGAGCTGCGAATCTGATTCCGAAATCAATTGTTCTAAACCCAGAAAGCAAACTGTAGCACAGAAAACTAATACATGTTAAGGGAGCGTTCTACATTCATGTATGTACATAAGCCATGTAAAATTTTTAGGAAGAGATCATATCATTTATTAAACCAACTGATAGAGTTAGAGAAAATGGTTTGCTAAGAGAAAAATTTGGCAATTTATAGCGCTTAAGAAACCATAACCATGAGTTCTGAAGAATCAAAACCACACAAGAACTGCAAACAGCTTCTTCTGTACAGCTCAGACATGTATCTTAACAATAAATAAGCATGAAAGACTGCCAGCAGCAAAACATTCAGTTAGATTTCAGGATAAAACAAGATTGCTCGAATGTCCCCAGTTAAGTGCGTTTTTGTAGTCTGCTTTCCCAGGCCCTAGATCATTGCCATACGCTGTTTTGCTTTTAGAGCATGGCTATATCCAGTACCCTGTTAAACAACAAAGTAAGTATTTTTCAAGTCTCTATCAATTTTTCAAAAGAATTAAAGTGTCTAAGCTGGTATTTACTCTAAACCCTTTGAAATGAGAATTTGTTGTTCAGCCCAAAATATCCACTCATGTTACTAATAAACCATTGAATTTATGTAAAGTGGCTTGATTGACAAGCTTTCTGTGGATCAAAAAGTCATTTGCAAGCTAGGGACTTGTCTCTTTAACGTATTAACAATTGATTAAAAGGAAGCATTCCAAAATGTTTCTTTGTGTATCAAAGTCATTTAACACAGTCTCCAGCGATAAGTTTAATGTTTTAAATTTATCAGAATATTTTTAATTCATCATACTACAGATTAAAAAACGTGCCTGTCACTAACTTTATCTACCGAGTTTCCCTTTAACTCATGAAATAACTCATCTGCATCCTTAGTACACTGAACAATGAACCAAAAATCTCACAGTCCAGAGCAGAGCTTAACAACGTGAGCAAAGGTAATCTATTCAAACCAAAAGAATTGTGACATACCTCTTGTGCAAATCATGCAAGTCATGCTTTGCCTTTAAACTGATTTTGATTATTTGACTATAATGAGCAAAAACCATTTGCAAAGCGACTGTCATTTAATGAAGTTACTCCAGAGCTAAAATTTAGCACTTTATTTTAAAAACTCCACTTAAATTCTTCCAGGAAAAACGTGGTACAAATTCAAGCTGGGTTTTGTTGAAGTGCCCTTCAGGAAACGGCTTGTATTACCTGTAAAACGTGCACGTGGTAGTAAAAGAACAACAGCTCCCAGGGGAGATAATTTAGAAAAGTATTATTAACTGTCTTCAGCCTCAGGTAGTCATCCCTTGCATCACATTTAAGATCTGCAGAAGTCTGTTTCCTAAACAGTCTAAAATAGGTGAGAGGCTGCAACGAGCTAATTATTGGTTTATTGGGTTTTATTTCTATTGACAAAGCCAACGTCTTTAAAATTACCTATTACTGTCTATCCATTAGGCAAGTTTTCTTGTTACTACTGACTGTGCGCTGCTGAAGTCACGCATTAATATTTCTACTTTCCTTGCTCCTTTGACCCTTTCCTTCCCCTTTGACTGCAAAAAAGGTTATGAGAAATAAGAACACAGGCAGCAGGCGTTTCCCCTACAGCAACCATGTTTTCAAGCTAGAGAATGCATTTTCACCTTTTTTTTTTTTTTCTCCACATTATATGTTACATTAAGGAAAAAAAGCCACCCAATTCTTGCAAATAGCCCTATGGCATCCCATCTGGCCCAAAAAAAGACAACTATTTCCCCCGAGCACTGGCTGAGGTGGGTTCCATCTGGAATCACTTTTCTCCGTATTTGTGACAGATTGACTGTGTGTTATATTCATAAGAAAACAAACAAACAACAATTTGCTAGTCCATCCAAAGCAAAAAGTCAATAAAAAAGAAGCGTATGTGAAATGCAGTTTCTTCAGCTTCCCGCTTTTGACCTCTGCAGTATTTTCTTCAGCATCTTCCTACTTCTGTCAAACCATCTCTTTTTATATGGATTTTAAATCATTTTATTCTAGTTATAAATTTAACACTGATTTCCAAGGCTAACAGTGATGGACCTTAGTGCTTTCTTATTGCTATTTAATTGCCTTAACACCACCAGCACTTTGACAAATCGGCTAAGAGGTATCCATTTTGTTCCAGTTTCATGTTAATAGTTTTTACTTGTATGGTTTAACGTCTTGGTGCTTTTTAAAAGTCAACGTGTAGCGGGTAATATGTTCAACGTCAGGAGATCTGAACCTTGGCTAGGAACACACCAATGCAAGACGACAACTCAGAAGAGAATTTTCGCTTCGTCGGGACAGACGGCCGTAAAATACAGAAAAGAACTGTAGTTCTTTTGAACTTGAATTACGACTATAGTCGTAATTATTTCTGCATCACGCCGCTTAAGCAGCAGAATGGCAAGTCACACCCCTTAACAGGAAGAGCACCTTGCCTGCAGGCAATTTTATTGGGCTTCAAATAATGAAAGGAAAGCTATGATAATGTTATTAGATTTCAAATACTAACTATTTTAAGCCCACCAGCAATCATCAACCTCCTTATATTTAGAAGTGCCTGAAAACAATATGTATTTCACTGTGTTCTTGAATCATTTCTCTATGGGATATTTTGGAAGTACCGAGTGATTCAAATACAATTCAAAAAACATAACCCTAATATGCTTTACTCGGCTCAGGATAAAAGGTAGGAAATAAAATTCCAGATATGGTATAGTCTGATCTTTGAAAAAGATAGTTCACGTCTGAGGCACTGTCTCCAGTGTTCTCAAACTGGATTAAGATTTTGAGAGGAGAGGAAAGCAGCCAGGTTTTTTTCACACAGATTTTGCTGGAAATATTAAATACTTGATCATTTTCTCCTCCCAAGCTACATTTGAAAACATAAGCTCTACTTATTTACGGCATTTCCTACCTCTCTCTTGCTATCAAGATGGTGAAAAAGCCAGTTTCACCCCTCTAAGCAACGTGTCACACAGAGCACACGCCGCGTCCCTGATGTTTTTATTAACAAGGGCATACTGGGTTTCCAGCTGAAAACTGAAGTGTTTCTGCTCACTATGAAGGCCAAAATTACGACGCTTTGTTTATGAAAGACATTATTATGACTCATGATACTAAACGATGGTTCACAGAAATCACACAGCAAAATACTGTCCCATGATTCAAGAAGTTCACCTTTAGCTCCAGCAATAATGACGACACAATTTCAACAGTTTTCCTCTGTTGACAACCAAAGTATCAATATTCTCAGTTACTTTCAGTGTATGAAGGACTGATATACGAATGGTTTGGGTGCAAGAGGACTAGATTTATGTATCTGGATCTTGAATGCTATATTCTATACTATATTATATGACTGATGGGGTTTTTTTCCCTTTTAAATTACAGAAAAGCGCATACCAGATAGGCTGGAACTTAACGCTTTCATGAAATCCAAAGCAGCGTCTCAGGTGAACTGTGTAATTGGCTGTAGTTTAGTCATTTCAGTTTTAAGATACGGTGATAGCACAGAAATGAATTAAAACTTTCCCTCTGCAGACATTCAGGTTTCAACAGACCTGAAGAACGCAGGGATTTTGCTTCCAAAATGCTGCGTACTGTTTGATATTAGGGTGGGGGTCTTACCCTCATGACCTTTACAGTAGTTTGGATTGAAATTTCCTTTTCTCGTTTTGTGATCTTTGAGATGAGTTTGTCCATGTTTTTTAAATGATCTTTTGGGATTGAAAACACTTTTCAGGAGCTCCAGCACAAGTTGTGTGCCCAAAGTTATTATTTGCCCTTGTGCAAATAGTTCCTTCCCTTTCTGCATCACTGTTAGCCAAGCTGCAGAAACGAATTACAAGATTTAGTAGAAATCTTTTATTCAATTTCTCTGTCATTTGCTAACGAGTTAATTAAATCTCCCTGTAAAACTAATATCAAATCTCGAAAGTTATGTAAATGCCTTCATTAACCAAAATCTTGGCCCTTTTTTATGAATTAGATCTAAAAGCTTATGTAAAACTTCACCAGCTCTGCCTGTGAATTTTATTCTTCACAATCACATTGCTAACCAGTCCTTCAAAGACTCACTGACTTTGTGATTCTTAATTGGTGAATTCCCCCAAATTCAAGCTAGAAAGAAAAATGCCTGCGTTGAACATCTTGTGGACAGAAACCTTTTTCTCTAGAAATGAAGTCTTTGCTTCTAAGCTATTCATTGATGCCCGCTCCTCACACATTTCATATTTTTCTCCTGTGAGATAAGTGATCTCTACAGCTTTTAATTTTGATATTGTAAACAGAGGATTACGACCGCACACAAGGATTACATGCTGGAGATGATAAAAAATAGCCTCAGAGTTAAACTGCTGAAAAGACATTTTGAAAATGTAGGTTACAGACTGTACGGAGAGCGTCAGTAAACAGAAGGCTTCCCATGTGGTATCGCCCGAGTCTTCATCATTTATACTCCTCTGTTGTCAGCTCACTAAACCCCGCAGAACTGCAAAATTCCAGTCATCTCGTAAATTGGGAATGACCTTGTTTCCTTCGGTCATAAAACGCGACTATGAAAGAATGAGTGTAATGTGACATGATGTGTACCGTTATTTTTTTAGAACACTTTGCATTTCGAAGCTGAAACGTGAGCCTTTTGTGTGGGATAAGTCATTGATCAGTTTGATGTCAGAACTGCTTACTGCGCTGTAAAAGCTTTGTTCCCTTTCACTGCCATAGCCTGTAGTATCAGACATTCCACTGCATGACTGCAAAGCAACACAAAGCCCAACCATTTTCCACTGTCTCCTCAACTGCCGCAATCATGTTCTGTAATAACTGAAAAATCACTCGTTATTAGTCCGAGACCGCAGCTTTCTAACTCGGAGAATAGGATTCAATGCCTGTTTTAGAGACACATGAAAAATGGGGTAAAGGATAACAGATTACAGGGTAAAGAATCACAAGCATTGAAATGATTAACCTTTAAGTACCCCCATGCAAGCCACAGTTGTATTATGAACATAGTTGTTTAGACTATCCAGTTTTTATTTTCCACAAGACTCAAGAAATATTCTACGTTTATCTCAGTGTTTACATTGGCTCACAATTTTCTGTGCCTAGTTTTACGAGACCGTTCAATGTACCCCCCTCTTTTCTAATCAAAAGAACATGGCCTCTCCCGAGTTGCTAACTATTGCGTATATATGGATTTGTCTGAGCATTGTGCTAATACTAAAACTCTGCAAAGTGGTACATCGATCACACCTAAGTCAGAGCGCTGGCAGAAACGGAGGAAGGAAAGTCAGAATACAAATTGACTACTTTCAAAACAGCGTGGGTATCTGTGGCTCTCCAACACGCTTGCTGAGCCTGGGATCCTGGAAAATCATAAGCTGTATGAACTACAGTAGCCTTATTTGTCCCAAAAGAGAGGTAACTTCCAATACTAAGAATATTAACCAGTTCAGGACTTTATTAATTCTCAAGGATGTCAACCCTCACACAGCAAGCAGCATTCCCCAGGTGACAGAATGACCATGCTGAGGATGGGCACACTAGCATGTCCGCCACCGTCCCACGCATAAATACTAAATTTATAAAAAGGTGCTTTGGACTGTCTTATAGGTGTCTGTCTTCTGTTATATTCAAGTGACAGGTTAGGAGCAAAGAGGCAGTAATCCCTAATGCCTCACCACTAAGTATGTCTCAGTACTTACAGCTCCATCTTTTTCCCCCCCCTTCCCTTCCTCCCTGCAGCTTGCTTTTCCTTTCTCCTACTAGTTTTACAAAGTTATTGTAAATTTTTCATGTTCAAACTAGCTCTTACAATCTTGCTTCTCACGTATATGCAGAAATCTCAATCACCCATATCAAAACGTACAAAATTGGCATTTTGTCCTCTCAGGAAAACGGTAGCCAAGACTAAACCCACATTTTATTGGCGGTTTATTTATTTGTAGGAGCCAGTGTTACCGCATGAGAGGTAAAAGCACTGATCTTCACAACGCCTGGGACACACCTGTGTTTTTTCATATTTACATTTGGGTTTGTTCGCTGCTGTGCGTTACAGAAGCGCATTTCTCACAGTACTGTCTTCAGACAACAGCACCAATTTAATAAGTTTCTCTTTTCGCTCACTAGGGGCTGGGAACAGAACCTTGGACCTTCAAACGTGACACCCAAATTCCTCATCCGTGAGAACCTTCGGTTCCTATTAGCATTCCGGCCCTCAGCAGCCCTGCAGAGGGCAGCCCCCATCCCTCACGAGGATGGACCCAGCTCAGCCACCCAGAGCGTTACACGCCTGTTTTGATAATCTCAGTAAGGGGAAAAAAAAAAGGAAAAAGAAAAAAAACACACCAGGGTAAAGGACAAGCTTCATAAGAATGAGTAATTGAATCCTTTAAAGTGAAATAAGTTTTAAAACTTTTTCTGTTCTATAAAAGATAAATAGAAAATAAAAAAGGCAGCTAGAAAAATAATACGTCATAATTTCAATGAGGTCTATGAGATACCTGGTATTATTTTTCTGCAAGTAGTACAATTTTGATGCATTTCCAAATATCTTTAGTTCTTCTCAGCATTATTCAAATCAGAAACTTTCAGGGTTGTTACAGCCTTACAAAATAACGAGCGTTTGCTTTCTATACCCTTATTTAAACATAAAATTATTTTACAGCATCTTTGATCTCGGAGCACGCTTTGTGGCATATACATGGACTATTTTACCCGCTACTGAAATGCAGCCACCTCTGAGGTGAAACACAGCACCTGTTTAATTGTATTCAAAGCACTATGCAGCGTTTAGAACAGACTGCAGTATCCAACTGAAACTGCAGGAAGCATTTTGCGAGACAGAACGTAGCTAAGTCTACTGGAATTTGGCCATAGCGTTCAGGTTAACACCTCTGTCTTGCAGGAAAGATGACCCGTGGAATTTTCTCAATATTCACTTAATTCTCCTTGTATGCTTTCATCCCTGTGCAAAAGTAAACTAGTCCTTCCGGAATGGCGTTGAGAAACAGTATACATTAAAAATGGATTCGCTTGCAATGAGACACGTTCACAAAATCTTGTTTTTTGAGGACTCTGCAGGAAACACACGCAGTGCTTTCTGAACAGCCACGTAATTTTCTTTCTCGGTCTTTCTGCCTACTGAAAGAGAGCTTCCTATCTCAGAAGGGAATTGTCGTTAATGCCACTTGTTAGAAAATCCTAACAGGAAGATGCTACAGACTTTAAATGCCATTATCGGTGCCATGCCGGTTAAATCTATAAATTTTTGGCTAATATCTAAATATACTGCAGCCTTTGGGGTGCCAGACTACTGGAAGTAAGCACTAGTTTAGACTTCTGAGGGATTTTTCCTATTTCATCCTTACAGAGGATAGGACACGGATACCTCAGCAGAGGGAATCAGTATGACATGACAGTTTGAGAAGAGACCTGCCAAAAGAAGGTATGACACATGGTGGGATGAAGGGCAAGTCAATAGGATAACCCTCCCCATGCCACTTTTTCATTAGTCGGTTTATAGAGTCTTGACAACTATCTGCATCAGGAAATAAAAGGAGGATGAAGCCAAGTGTTTCTGTAATGCAAAGCTGTTAATTTACAGAGAACATACAAAGACCTGTTTGGCAGAATACAGCAGGAATCAAACAACAGTAGATGGTTCCTTTGCTCTCGGTTCCAAAGACAGCACGTAGCCAAACGCGAATACAACCATACTACTAAATAAAAAGCAAACGAGCTGCTCTCTTGACCCCGAGGCACAGCTCCTTTCCACACACCGAAACGACTCTCTTCCCCTCCTGAAATGCTGCATCCATGTCCAAACCATCTAACTCCGAGTCATGCCCAGGCATAAAAGGAAAAGGTAATCGGGGAGCGTGTTAACAACAAACAGTATTGTTTGCTACGGGCCAGTGTCCAACCCCATGCCCCAACCCTGTTGTACTTATAAGTACAGACACATAGCCCGTTAGTCTTTTCCCAAAGCCAAAATTCCCCTTTTACAGGGGATTTTATTTTACAAACCATTTCTACTTTCTTCATTTCTGTCTTTTTTGCGCTCACAAAGATTCGAGGAGATTTTGAAAAGGGACTGAACAAATTTACCCGTGGCTATTAAATGTGACAGTCCACAGACAGCCTCCAGTTTAGGGGTCTGTAACCGCTGACTGCCAAAAGCTGCAAGCATACATTAACCAGAGGAAGGTTCAGTTACATTGGCCATTTTCAGAGTGTAAATGGCCTTCTGTTTTAAGTATCTTATGTCTCTGTTTTCTGACATCTAGCTGCGGTCAGAGCCAGCTGAAACCACTTACTTTATTAAATTACAACAAAATTCACTGATTTTCATGGCTCAAGCTCTACTCCAGGATTATATATGATCTAACTTCATCGTGAATTTCAGCTTCTAGACATCTTAGAAAAAACAAGTTTCTTTTTAAATTTATCCTCAGTGAAAGCCAGCTCACCTGGCCTCAAACAGAATAATACGTATTTTGAGGAATGGAAAAAAGACAAAATTACACGTGGTTAAAAACCTGAAGCATGAGGATTACTCCAGGAGGAATTATGCGTAAATCCTTATACCCAATCCCTACAGCTTTCAAAAGAACATCGGAACTGCAGTACTGTGCGATGCCCAAACAATTCCCGACCCAGGACCATCCAACATTGCACCCTGCCATTCTGTGGATGTTCATAGCAAGAGGAGGGATCCCAGGATCATCCAAAAGCACGCAGATTCCCAGCCTCTGTTGAAGGGAAAAGGACACGCTGCACAATCGTTAGTCATTCTCTACTAAATAGATATCTCTTTGTATTTTAGAAAAGAAGCTTTTTGAGTAAGCGTGAATAACTTTGATCACCCAGAGAAATAAAAAGGACAGAACAGAAAAGGGTGATCTCACTGAACTCTTCTTCTCCCATTAGATCCATCATCATATCACACATTTGAGAGAAAAGCTTATGAGGTTTTACTGAGTATCTGATGTAAATGTTATTGAAAATTAAAATTTTGTTTCAATTAACCACAAACTTTCCTAAAGCACACTGCCCAGCCTGCTTCAAGTTTCAGGCAATTCTCATCGCGAACTAAGCCTACTGTAGACACACTACTTTGTTACTCTGTACGCTTGGGAATTGCTAACAGCAGAACAGAATAGGTGGGGAAAAAAACCTGAAAATGCTCTCTAAGAACAATGTCTTCATTCAAAGGAAGCGCCCTGAAGCCTGAAAAATGAACAAGCGGATAGCTAAGACCACGTCAGAAAGAACGTCACCTCAACAGCATTGGTATAGAAGCATGTAATGGCCAACAGACTTTAAAAATCCCTCCCTCAATACTTTTACTATCAGTGGAGATGCCCGACTGAAGAATATCACTGTGTATGCGCAGATGAGCTGCTGAAAGGATTTTCTCTAGAAAGGGCACATACCTCTCAATCTGCTCTTACAAAGAACCTGGATATTACTACTCACAAGTAACACTGCAAAGCCAGAGGGTTTTGTTGAACAAAAACATAGCGTTAGATGAAGAAGCTAATGTTTTCTCAGTGTTTCTAAATTCAGAGAATTGGAATTGAGCTGAAAGGGCAAAGATGTACTTGCTCAGTCCACCTGAGCTCTATGAATTTTAGTTGCTATTCAAATTCTGAGAACTTTGCTTTATACATGCATTAACCTTATGTGAATAAATAATAATGCTCAGGAACACGACTAATGTACTGACATACATTTTTGAAATCAATGTACTACTGAGTCACCACCAGAATATATCACATGAAGAAAAAGAACGCTCTACGCTATAGAAGAACAACACTATAACAAGGGAAGCTTTGACTTTTACGCATGAGCTTGCTTTCTAAACCTAACCTGTCAAAGTACAAACTTACTGAGATTGAAGATTCCTGACTTTGCTCCGCTTCAAAGGAAGCTATTTAAGACATCTGAGCCATGAGTATGCAATCACTTTCATCTCTATCTGCATAAAACGCAAGGTTTTAGGCAAAGCCATTATAGCATTTACCCATGAACGTGATTTTGAATTTTAAGAAATATTTGGGAATGAGGTAACTTATTTTTTTCTTAACACACGTTAATTAAGCTGACATCAGGGTTAAGTGACTGCTGCTGAACTTCACCATTTCCTCCTTCTTAACGATGTTTCTTTTTCTGTTTCTGTTTTCTTTTCTTTTTGTTTTTCTTTTTTTCTGTTACCTCCAGTCAGGAGGTAACTAGACATTTTTCATGCATTTATGAGTGTGTGTGTTCACATATCGCTGACTCTCAGGACGTTTACTTTGTCGATATTCCTAATACTGGCGTTAATTACTTTTTCTAGCACAGAGATTATCATACCTCAGTTGTGATAACGTAACGTTGGGCTGTATTCTCATTTACATTAGACTTTATTTAACCCAAATCAAAATGTAACAGGATCTCAAAGTGAAAATAAACGTCAGAGACTAGAAGAGCCTCCAACCTCTTCTTATATAATAACAATAAATAAGGGCATTCATACAATATCTTAATAATACCTTCAATACCCCTAATAATTTATAATATAATAATTGAATATTACAGACCTGGTATACAGTAACTCTGCTAACAACACTGAAATTGTTACAGATTCGCATGCTTTTGCATAAGATCAAAATATGGCATCTGTAGTCATTCTGTATAAATATTTTAGCTTTTATTGACTTTAGAAGAAGTTAGCTATGAAAAGAGGAAGTTATCATACCAGTGGAAATTTCAGGGTAATCAAGAATAACGTTCAGATTTTAGAACTGCTGTTGCTTTGTAGCTCTAGTTCAGAAAACTACTTCATAGCAGTTTATCGTAGACTAGAAATGTGAAATTGCACCTTTTAAAAAAAAAAAAAAAAACCAAAAGCAAAACACAGAGCTGAAATGAAACACAGATCATAAGGTTTTGTTTCTACTTCCTAACGAGATGAGAACAACTCTTCAGTTATTCTGTGGTTTCTGGTAAGATCTTTATATATGTGATTTCAGATGTGTTTCTCACAAAAATTTTCTACTATTTGCTTGCCATTTTTTACTTTACCCAAATATTTATGGCAAAATACAGCTCAAGTTTTAGTTCCTTAACAGAAGGGTTTATTGGACATTTCTACAGTTCTGATAAGAACACAAACAAAATATAGTTCCGGTGAGTATTTCCACTGTTCAGGAAAGAAACCTTTTCAGAGACGTATCGTTCCCACAGATGTCTTCTCTCGCAATACTACTCTGAAGCAACTATTTGACAAATGGGTGCATGAAATGAGGAATATTAGATACCTAGAATATTGACTATTACACCGAACAAGTAATGTCCCCGTCTACGGGAAAGGTGTAGCCTATGTAAACAAACCCAAGTCTAGCATTACATTTGCAGCCGTACAGGACACAGCCGCCACATACTTACTTACAGTCCTAGAAGAACGGTTTTGCAGCTTTCCAGCGGGAGCTACGCTGCTGTCAGTCCCTGGGCTAGGGCTGCGTTAGCAGGCTCGCCGATACCTCTACAACCTGCCATCATCCCTGCACTGCAGCCCAAATGTGCCCTAAAGCCCTTGTGCAATTATAGGGGATCTAACGTCAGCACCATGGGGAATCCAGACACCGACTGTATGGTAGTTTTAAATTGTATAACCAGCCAAGAGTACTGGAGGATTATCTCCTGCTACGCTCTTTAAAGATGTATCTAGCAGCAATACCGTGAATCACACGTCAGCAGGTTTTCTCTTTAGCAGGCAAACTAGTTGGAAGAAAATAAAGTTCTAAACTACGCTAATGAATACCCTGTCACAAGAACCAAGCAGCGTGTCATCTGTTAGGAATAATCATAATAACCAAATAAACAGCGTTCTTTGCAGGAGTTGACAATACACTGGATTAAGGATAATCAGCAGTTCAACTATTCATCTGGACTTCGGAAAAGCCTTTTATTGTCTTTTGAATGTACTTTGTCCACGGTTAAAACAGTCAAGAGGGGACAGATTATGTTCTTTCGTGGAACAGAAAACGCTTCAGAGAAGAAATCCAAAAATACTAACAGCTGCAGCTCAATGTGGTGGGAAAAAAAAAAAAAAGAATCTATCATGACTTTAAGGAGACGTGTTGGAACTGGGGGAATTAACGTGCTTATTAAACTTCCGAAAGAAGACAGGAACAAAAAAGGTGATAGAACTGGTGAATGACAATCTGTTTTGTGTTAGATCTAGAGGGGATGCTGAGGGACTTCAGAAGAACCCAATAAAACTAGAAAATTATGCAACGCTGCCAAATGTTACCTAATCCATATTGGAAGTAATCAATGGAATTACCCGGGAAATTGATAAATTGCCAATGAAGTGCAACAGTTCAGCCAAAAGCCTGCCTCTCGATGTCATTCTGGACGGTTCAGTATGCACATCTGTTCAGTGGAGGACTTTGAGCCTATCTCCACAGAAACACGAACTCTGTTTCAAAGACTCAACCACCACCACTCGCTGTGCCCGTCATCGTGCTGAGGTAATGCCTGACTGACCTCTCAGTGTCAAGACACCATATCAGGGGTGTCTTGCCACAGGGTCTCTGTCTTCAGAGAAATATACCTAATGGCCACCATCACACAATCCAAGCTATTACGAAATTTATCTTCTAAAATACAGAAAATACGCTGAGTAAAACAGCTGCCATTACAGAACTGTGAAACGCAGGGGTGCTTCTGAAGCTCTGGCTCCAGCAGCACATCCCCGTACCACCACAAGCCCATACCGGCCTGAAACGTGGCACATACCAGCCAGCTCTGCCCTCTGGTATTCACAGTAAGGAAACCCCGATGCCTGGCCGGAGCCGGTGTATTGCAGCAGTTGCTTACTCCAGACGAGCAGGAGGCCAAGGCCCTAGAACACACCCCAGAGGGGAGGCACAGACACCACTACAAAACCTGATTTATGAAGCCTAACGCTGCTGTTGACTCCTTTGGAGTCAAGAGAACAACAGAAAGTAGAGCCACCACTGGCTCTCAAAAGGTATCAACAGTGTTATGAGATTTAACAAAACCGAGTTGTTTCACGGGCTCGATTACCGTATTTGCAGTATCCAAATGCATGGATAAAGGGTTTTTTCTATTCAGCAGCTGAAAGCAATTCTGGTTGTTGGAAGTAGACAAAGGTTGTAATTTTCAAAAAAAGGTTTTTCAGTGGAAAATTGCAGATTTGGACTGAACACCAGCATTTCTCAAATTTGCAGTCTAATCATGACTTCTAGTAAGTATGCTTTTCACACAAGACATAATTAAACTGTGCAACTCCGTGCCAGTGGATGTTGTGGCTCCTAAAAGTACAGATGAGTTAAAAAATTATTTGAGAAATTCATGGAAGAAAACATCATGAAGACTGTTGAACACAAAGTTACAACCTCTGGCCCACTAAGTACCTCAGTTTGCTGGAAGGTTACACCAAGATAAGTATTCCTGTACCTTTGTTCTCTTCTCACACTCCTCTTTTAAGCATCCACCGCTGGCCATTGCTAGAGAAAGGAGCTAAATGGATCAAGGAGACTGATCCAGTGCAACTTTTTTTTACTAGGATACTTTTTTTGGAACTGAGCAAAAAAAATCGTGTTTTCTTATTCAGACATCAGCATCATCCACTATCAGTTCATATTTTGAAAGCAATCCAAGTTCTCTGGAGATAAACGGCCTTTGTGTGTTATTTTGTCCCAAAAGTCTTGATATCAATTAGACAAAGTATGTGAGATAAGTCAAAATGCACGCAAACAAGTGTGTGCATTCAACATGCTACAGGTAAATAAAACTACAGCATGTTTACTATTTAATTGATTATCGTTTTCATATTTTGGTCTTTTACTGCAATGTGTATATAGAGAGAGAGAAACTAGCAAAAAGCTTATCTTTCTGTGCAGAATCTGTATATAAGGAAACTCATATTCTTTCGCTGTTTTCAAATGCATCTCTTCAGTGAATTAGGTTTTTTGGGTATTTGAAATATTTCACAGCTCACCTTACTGTGTAACTCCCAGAAAACATTTAATATTTGGATGTGCAGAATTTGTCTCTGTATTCTATTGCTGGAAGACTCCTTATAAGGTTATATAATAGCTCTCAATGTGGTTTTCAATTTCTTTTTAAAAAATTAATTTTCCACTTGTCTTCATTAAACTGCAGAGTTTTATTGAAATAATTCTGAATGAATGTTGGAAGAGAAAAGTCTAGCCTGAATTTGGTGTACGAGCTCTGAGAATCTGAGAAATTGTTTGCAGGGTTCTAGTAACTTTAATAAATACATTCATGATCACACACTCCTATAAAACTGCATCCCTTCAGTTTCACTACAGGTTTCCTTCCTACAAACCACCAAAATTCCTTAAGAAAAATACAGTCTTTTGGAAGCAAATTCAGAAACAAAGTCCATAACTGCCTCTGGGAAAAATACAGTAGTCTACCTCTCTGCAAACTTCTAAGCAAGTTCTCTATAAAATAATTGCTGTTAGAAATCCTTGCTCAGCATTTCTTCTTATTTAAATAATTCCAAAAAAAGTAAAACTACCCCAACAGCACAATGATTTCCACACTCTTTTTTTCTGGTGGGGTGGGTTTTTCCCCCCCCCCCCACTTGCTAATTTTCACTAAATTTATGAAAAAGATAAATTGCTACTGAACCTGGAGATCATTCTACAGCACTAGGAACGGCAGATTTAACAGCAGAGTAGAGCCAAAAGAAGCCTCAAAATGCTACATGAGCAACCCACAATTTGTCTTCTCTTCCCATCCAAACGGCAATGAAGATACACTGAGTCTGCCAGCCCATGTAATGCAATAACTCTCGGTATAAAAACTGGTAAACTAACAAGAACACTGAGAAATGTGAATCTTTACTGCTTCAATGTACTTTTACAAACAACAAATAGCTTAATACCAAGCTGTGCGAATTATAAAGTAACTGATGCTTGTAATTTATGTGACATCAACAAATCAAGGAAGGTTCAGAAAGGTTTCTGCTGTTTTCATGGGCAGGCTTGACAGTTCTCCCCCTTCCCCATCCACTTGGACAAGTACAGGATGATATTTAGAAACAGACCTGAGCATATTTCTACCAAAGCAGCGATGGGGAGTGGGGAGGGTTATTTGTGTTTGGGTTTGTGATTGGGCTTTTGCATTTCAGACAGGAACATGTATCACTCTGCAAGGACGGAACTAATTAAGCGCTAATTGACTCTCTGGCACCTATGAAGAGGTAATTCACCCACGCCATCTCCCACTGGAAACTGCAATGATTATTAGCATAGAAAGGACTGCTTATTTAGTGGTCAGCATAAGATAGTCATAAGTATCTGTTAGGAAGAGCGGAAAGACAGAGGGCAAATAAGGATATGAGTATTTTAAATGGATGATTAAATCTGGGCAGCTTGATCTCCTTTCATGCTGTGGATGTTGTGTGCTGCAGTCACGCCTCTCACTGCCAGCCTGCGCTGGGATGATAATCAGTCACTATGAAAACTCATTAGCTCCACAGCAATGAGTCCTCCACTGCTGAAGCTTGGTGCTGTTCTTAGTACCATGGCAATGATCTCTAACTGGATGTCCCAAACTCTCCCATCTCTGGTAGGACTCAATACCACCAGAATAACCACTTCAGATACTCTAGTAAGTAGCTCTGATGTGTTGCAAGCCATCTTACTGCTGAAGTAGTATTTAAGTGCCAGCAAAAGCTTTAGTTTGTTGCCTCTTTGTACATCTCTTTTTAAGCTACTAATCTTCCTATCGTCTCTTAATGCATGCTTCTCTCTGGGCATCATAAAACTGCACATTAGCGAGCATGTTGTGGTCTTACTATGAAAGGAAAGATTTTAAAATAGCATCCTTAAATATTTAAGAACAAATGCCTTCATCTTGAGCGTGAAATGCTAAAAATAGTACAGCAATGTCGTTTCATTTGTCTAGACTTTTTTTCCTATGTTTACTGCTCCAGAAAAACGTATTGCATTATTAAGATAAAAAAAATATCTGGCAGTAGGTTTCTTTTTGTCTGAATAATGTTATATATTAGCTATTCACTACAATATGCAAGGGGTCTGATTCTTTCCTAATTTTCTTTATCGGAATACAGTTAAGCAAATAAAGAGCTGTTAGAAACAAAATAAAATTGGTACTAGGAGGTTGGGTACCAGAATTTTAGAAAGGCTGACGTGGGAATAATACAAATGACACAAATATCACTTGGTATGGTTGACGCCCATATACAGCAGCCTCTGTTAATGAAGACCTACAGAAAAGCTGTGATTAACTACTCATGAGAAGCCTAAATATTAAAGTAATACTTTAAATTGGGCAAGAGGGAACACTATACTGGTATTCATAAATTAAACTAGAGCACCATTTTCTTAAATGTTTAGTAAAACACTCTGTGTATCTTTTTGTGTAACTGCAATCAGATGTTTACATAATAGTATGTTATGTAAAATGTAAATTTAACTATTTGTACAGTAGTTCACTATGCTCAGTGTTTAGTTGCAGCTAAAAATGATGCATTTACTAATCAACATTTAATTAATTGAATATATGCAGGAAAAACATTACTGCAGAAAATCACTGCACTTAGACTTTAAATATTACTACTTTAATTAAATGATGTTGTAAGAAAGAATTCTGTTGTGCTTTAGAGCAGCAGGAAGGTGAGAAGACAAGGAAAAGCTCTATTTTATTTTCCTTAGATGTAACTTGTGCTCATTGAACTAGAATATATATTGCTAGTTCTTGCGGCAATATGATGTGACAAGTAATAAAGTTCCCTGGCCCATTTTAACCCAAGTTTAAAGTTGCAACTGAGCAACTAAGAGATGCCCACTAGTTATTATAACACACGCGCATCTATTTGCACACACACACACATGCTTTTATATATTAACATGTTCAGATTCCAAGTAGGCTAAACTGTAAACTGTCATGCTTCCCTTGGTTACAACAGAGCGCTGCTGATATAAATGCCTCCTAAGTATTATTTCAGCAATGCTCTTTGCACTGAGTCGGAGTTAAATGCCCATTTTGTGTTTCAAGAGGGGTAGCAGGAGCGCCTGTAGAGCTGGGGAAACAATCATAAAAACCTGATTATCCGAGCTTGGCAACATCTGCCAAGTAAAAGAAAAATACGAACTTCAATCACGTGGGGTTCTTTTTGCATAAAACCAAGCACCCCAAATCTCCTACCTTCTTCTAAACTTTAGATGTGGGCTGAGAGACTTTACGCCCCAGGTGCACAGTAATACTGAGGCCATCACGGACTGGTTTTTAACTGCCATCAAGCGCTATCCACCGGCAGCTTGTCCCGTGAGCAGTGCGGCACATGCGCTCCTCCACAAGTGCTCTCCTAGCACATACGCAGCTCCTAAATTGTGTATATTGTACCAGGAAAAAAAGAACAAAATTTAATTAATTGAATATATGCAGGAAAAACATTACTGCAGAAAAATCACTGCACTTAGACTTTAAATATTACTACTTTAATTAAAAAAAGAACAAAAAAGAACAAAATTCCTCCCTTCAGCTGGAGGAATTGCACAGGGAGGTGGGGTCGGGGAAGGGGCCTCCTCTTTTCAGCTCTGTTACAGTCCCAGGATTGAAACTGCAAGACAAACCGAAAAAATACTGTTTATATTTAAGCAACCATATTAAGTAGACATACTGCCATTTGCCCTGTCACTAGTAACAACGGAGGTGACTACAACAGTTGTATCATATAAAAGTGCACGTGAAAAAATAAATCTTTTGGAGGTAAGCGAAGTGTCTGTAGCACAGCACCCTGCCAAGGCAATGATTAATATTGGTCTTTGTAGGGAGTCCTCTGGTTTCCCCAGGTTTTCAAGAGCTAGCATAATTTATTATCATTGCTGTTCTCCACTTGTTATTTCTGTTCTTGTTTGTTTAGTAAGGCCTGTCAGCAGTAAGCCTGCATTTGAAGAGTAAATTCAGTAGCTTCTGTAAGGTTTTGATGCCTTCTAGCTCCTTCCCTGCACGGCACAGCAGTTTCCGCTTGAGGTAGGAATTAAATGTCAAACTAAAAAAATAACAGAGGGGGAAAGAGAAAAAAATAAAAGGCAAAGTGCACCTACACACACTTGCTTGTTTTTCTCTGTGATCGCTCATATTACCCATCCTAATTAGTGAAGGAACCGTAACGGCCCAAATACAGGGAGCCACAGAATACCACAAAGAACTGTAGCCTGAATTGTGGGAGTACTATGCGAGCACTTATTTATGCACAGGCAGCCGATAACCATGCACTCAGATCGGGCCTGACAGTCTCTCGCTGTGAGAAATATTTTCCCAAATTTTTAAAATCAAGCCGTATGTTAGACACCGTAAGAAAATATCTGCCAAGTTAATAAATAAAAGGGGTTTTTTTTTCCCTCAGATAAAGCCGAGAGAGACACTCATGACATCTTAGAATATATAATATAATATAAACGTTTGATAACGCAGCTTGGATTATAATGGCTTTACTATAGACTGTGCATGATCCTGGTATCTCAACCATTCTCCACTGTAGAAAACTTACTTGAATGCAGTAAAACCAGTTGCTACCAATCTAAACGAAGCAGGTATAAGGCTCAAATGTCAGAATTTTTCATAAACTCCTATCAAGTATTTCTGTCCTAAAGGAATTATAATCACAAGCTCTGGGTTCCTGAACTTGTTCCTAAACTTCAACAAAAATTTGGTTTCCTCGCTCTTGCATGACACTGTCTGGGCGTAAGTTCTACAGAGAATCATGGAAACTACTGGAGCAGATAGAGCTTACGCTTAGCAAGGGTTCCCAGCCTTGATAGGCTTCAGCTGCTCAAGCTTGCAATTTTAGTAGCTGCTCAAAACCAATTTAGCTTGTCTCTGCAGGTGTAATTTTGTTTAGTTTTTATTGTTCTCCATGTCTTAAACTAGATTCCCTTTGCCCTAAAAATTAAGGCGAAGAAAACAGCGTAGAGGCAGTATAATTTAGCACCGAACTCTGGATGTGCCTTTCTAGCAAACCCTAAGGCAAGTTCAGCTCTCCTCTTTTTACAGTCATCTACATTATGACACTTCATTTTTCCGTGCAAAACAAGGGAACAATACAATTTTGATTTTTTTCATTAACTCCGCAGTCCCTGCTATCTTCAATGACTTCAGAAGAGTCATTGTTGTGAAAAGTCTGTGCTCTTTTCCAACCTCAGTCTACAGAGATACTGCACCTCTTCTGAGGTGAGGAACTCTGCAGCTTATTCGGCACTAAGCTGCCAGTAAAGCATCAATATCAAAGCTTGCCAGTTCAAATAATCACTCTCTGTGCTGACACCGAGTACAATTCTATAATATAACTAGTAATTGATTCCAGCCGTGTCCAAACCAGACTTAATTCAATGGCATCCATTAGCATCCGTACTATGAAATTCAGTAGTCAATACTAGATTATTAGGAAAGAATAATGCATAATATTATCTTGAAATTACAGATTAAAAAGTAAAATAATTACTTCTTGTGTCCATTAGTTTTAATTCCCTCACCTGAATCTTTTCAATCATCTAATTATATTGCTTTCTCTCATTCTTATGCTGTGTATTTCTATACATCCCATTAAAGAGACAGATACCTACTCTCACAAGGTATCACACAAACTTTAAATGCAGTGCAGTGTTAGCCTGCTCTGCAAGCAAACGTGGGTTTTTTGTTCTTCTCTCTGAATGGTGATGGTGGTTGCTGTAAAAAGGAACAGGTTAGGAATTTCCAGAATTCTTCTGTCCCAGTGAGGGACGTGCAATGTCTTAATTGCACCGTGCCACGCTTGCCACGACCCCCATTCACCTAAACTAACCAGACACTTTTCAGTACCACCCTGCAGCAAGCCTCTCCTCCCTTTGGTGAATGTGCAGAAGTCGTCAATGGAGAACAGTTTTCTCTGCGCTGCATCTTTAAGAGCAAACCTGCTAACCCACGTCCCGCACCGCTTCCGCGCCAATTCCCCACGCGTCACTCACATACACAGTGCTCGCTCTTTGGGGTTTTATATTTGTTCTTTTCTGTCTTTGTTGTTTCCATTAGTCTAAAGTAAAAGTCATTCAGGCTGAAAGGACATGTTTGTTCCCTGCTGATGAAAAACCATTACATCCCCTTGCAAAGAATTAAATCAACTAGCTTGTGCTGAATCGCAAGCAGAAAACTGTTCTCATCCACCCTGGCAACAATGTGTGCTGGACACTTCCAGAGAACTATTACAAAGGCGTGAGATATGACAAAACTGTGCGAAACCACCAATCTAATTAGTTAAGAGAGTAAGTGTTGACTAGGAGAAACCTCATTGCATATGCTGCACAAATAAACACAAAAATATTCTGAGGTAGGGGGTTTTCAAGCAACAAAAAAATCCATTCAGTTCCCATTATTTTTATTATTCTGTTGTTACAGACTCAGATTAGCCCCAAGGAAGGGTGGCAAGTTTATAGTTCAGCCCAGGATCCTGACGGCCGTTGCATTTGCACTGTTGTCGCACCTGAACAGAACCTATGTTCAAGAGACGCCAAAAGCAGGCAACTCAGACAACTGCTAGAGAAGGTAAGTCTTCCCAACAAATTCCTCCTTTTGATCACTAAACTTCCCATGGAAATCCACTCCTTCCCCTCTAATTTTAATACATAATGGAGTACTGAAGAGTTATCTAATCAAAATACTTCTTCAGGCTGTATCCCCTACCTGTGTTCTCACCACTGATCATTACTTGTTTATTTTCCTTGTAACACACCTTTCCCAACCCCAGCCCCTTATCTAGCAAACTGAAGTTGCATCTTCTCTCTTGTTCACTCCTCCCAAAATTCTTCCTTGCACACAGACAGGACTGGTTTTTCTGTGTAAAAACAGTTACAAATCCCACCTCGAACTAGTTAGCTGCTGTGGGACTTAAACTACAGCTTCTGCTTCAATCCTATGAGACTCTCGAAGGTCATTCCTTGTCTCTTATCAACAAATAACGAGATACAGACGTGACAGCATCTACAAAGCAGACTGTACAGAAGAGAAACAGTTCCAATTTTCTTTCATTTGTTCTTTCCTCAAATAATACTATTTATTCATTCTCCGGTGGCGCAAATTTTCCCCAAACAACCCAATTCTTATTTCCAGTATTACCCACTATTGCATATATAGTAAACCCAGTGAAGTGTTATTTTGCGTCAACAACTGGAAAAAAATGCCGCAACCATGAAAACACAAACTATTGTTCTGCGTTCC
Organism: Aptenodytes patagonicus; assembly: GCF_965638725.1. Taxonomy (NCBI): domain Eukaryota; kingdom Metazoa; phylum Chordata; class Aves; order Sphenisciformes; family Spheniscidae; genus Aptenodytes; species Aptenodytes patagonicus. Next base: position 79,188,272 of record NC_134953.1, on the reverse strand, counting down.
CTGTATAAGTAACCAAGGTTACAGCTACTGTATCACAGCTGGCGGTACAGAACCTGAGGCCTGGGAGAGCGTTTGAACAGCAGCAGAAAGCAACATAAAATGTAGACTTAAAAATACTTTTTTTTTTTTTTTTAGCATACAATTTTCAGTATTTTTCTAGCTATAAAAAAATCACTCCAGTGCTAATACAGTGCCAGATCCCCGCAGATTTTCCCTCCCTAAACCTCCGTGAACTTCAGCGGGGACTTGGTTTCAGGTTGTGACAGAGCCCATAGCACGAGACGCAGGGAAAGGACGTTGATGAACCAGCACACAGAGGAGCAGCTACCTCCTCTCATGTTGTCTGTTTACTTACCAGAGGAAGACTTCAGTCCCCAGAGTCTTTCCTCTAGCGTACTTCCCAAGCACTAAAATATTAATGTAAAAAAAAAAAAAAAAAATCTTACTTTCTTTTGGGGTGGGGGCTGGAGGGGTGTTAAGAGCTCAGCACAGTTTTTGAGCTGCCACAGGAAAGAATCTAAATCATCAGTCTCTAAAAGTTATTTTCTTGCGATTAGAACTGTGGTAATTAGGGGTATGTAAAGTCATATTATTACTTCACTAAGTCCATGCACAGTCATTTAATTAGAGCCTCTATGTGAATGCCTCTTCTCCCAAGTGGAAACACTCAAAGTTCTTCCAGGACCTGAAGGACTTTAGTTGCCTGCTTTCAACAACTGGAAAGCAAAGAAAAAAAAGAAACATTACTTTTTTTTCATTAAAAATACTTTCTAAGAATTGCTAATGGCACCTGTGCAATAAGTAACGTATACTATTTTAGAGTCTTTTAAGAGTATTTCCTGAATCCACACATTCTGTAGGTCACAACACATTCGTTTCCAACATGAATACCAGTTCAAACATCGCATACTCTTGCAAACAACAGGAATACTGCTGGGTTTGTCTTTTATTAGGAAGGTAGAATTTTTTTTTCTTTTTTGCTTGAGCCAAAACTTCACTATGGTGCCTAATACCTTTCCAGCAGTCTACTTTGTTCATGTTTTGGGAAAACAAGACACTTACTGAAACAGAGTAACTGCACTTGCAAAATGTGTCATTTTTATGACTGGCAAAGGCATTGCTTTTATAGCAGATACTGGTAAAAATATGTATGATTTACCATAGGTGACAGTTATTCTTGCCTCATTGTGGTAAAAGTGCTCACTATAGCTACAAAGTCACTTGCTCTACAAAAGTTACCTGAACATTCACTACTTCTCATCCGTTAAAAAAAAAAAAAGGGGGTTTCTACCAATGAGACAATTGGGTAAAATTTCTAATTTTATATCTAATACAAAATGATGAGCAAACACCTATTCGATGATGGGCACACCCCCTTTTATCTCTGGATAGTCTCATGAACTCCTTATACTGAATTATTATATAAATGCCACTAGCAATAAAAATCATGCTCTTCAAACCAACCAAAATCTCCAAATCTCAGTCCTGTCCCTCCCGAAGTGCTCGGGAGGAAACACGTGCTATATAACACATCCTGAAGAACAGTCAGCTTCTACTACGAGTGTGTCGTGGTTTAATCTCAGTCGGCAACTGAGCACCACGCAGCCGCTCGCTCACTCCCCCCCGGTGGGATGGGGGAGAGAATCGGAAGGGTAAAAGTGAGAAAACTCGTGGGTTGAGATAAAGACAGTTTAATAGGGAAAGCAAAAACCGCGCACGCAAGCAAAGCAAACCAAGGCATTCCTTCACTCCTTCCCATGGGCAAGCAGGTGTTCAGCCATCTCCAGGACAGCAGGGCTCCATCACGCCTAACGGTGACTTGGGAAGACAAACGCCATCACTCCCAACATCCCCCCCTTCCTTCTTCTTCCCCCAGCTTTATATGCTGAGCATGACGTCCCATGGTATGGAATGTCCCTTTGGCCAGTTGGGGTCAGCTGTCCTGGCTGTGCCCCCTCCCAGCTTCTTGTGCACCTCCAGCCTTCTCAGTCGGTAGAGCATGGGGAGCTGAAAAGTCCTTGACTAGTGTAAGCACTGCTCAGCAACACCTAAAACATCGGTGTGTTATCAGCATTGTTCTCACCCTAAATCCAAAACACAGCACTGTACCAGCTACTGGGAAGGAAATTAACTCTATCCCTGCCGAAACCAGGACAGAGTGACAAAGTAGACTCTGCTGCCTAACAGCCTTTTTTGAGCCCGTTGGTAACGGTGCTGAAGGGATCTCTCTCTCTTTCTACCTCAAAGAGGCTAGTCCAAATCATTTATGGCTTCAAGGTCTTGCTCCTGATAGTCCTCTGTTAGCCCTGTTCCCCAATTTTTGTACCGTCAGCAGTTATGGGATTTAAAACTATACTGTGGTATAAATGACTCACAACTAAAGCACTGACATAAGCACATTTTATTGCCTGACATTTAACTACCTAACCAGGAAAAAAGTAAAGCAACAAAAAGTGCATTTAGAGAGTGTTCTTCTTTAACAGGTTCAGAATATGTCCCAATCTATTGAAGTTTTAAATCTACGGACTCAGAGGGATTTCCAGTATGTTTTAAAAATGGAAACACAAATGAAAGGGCTGAAGGCCAAGTTTCGGCAAATTGAAGATGATCGGAAGACGTTAATGACAAAGCATTTTCAAGTAGGTTTTATTTTAACACTAACTTTGAAAGCCTGCTGGAAGCAATGTACTAAGCAGCAATGCATGGACTGCTAAGATCGCAGCTTGAAATGCTTATGCAAGAGCAACATTAAAGAGAAAAGCATAATAAATCTTCTTTTATGATGATAAACTTTTGCTCTGTCCTATTTAATTGTAATAGGGAGTAACCACTAATTAGTAAGTCATTAGAGAAATGTCACTATAAACAGATTCTTGTTTTTTCTGTATCAATGTGCATGTCATACTGAGAAATTCAAGCTCCAGTGATAAACGGGGAGATCCACGGGAATGAATAGCAAACAACTAGAGAGTTCTGCACTTCTACTGTTGCCTGACATTTGCTGCAGTTGAAGGGAAGAAAGCGTGTAATAAATCAGGTTATTGTAATTTTTATCCAGTACAATTAAGATCTAATTTCATGTCTGAAGGTTTGCTATTTTGAATTTGGGGTAGGGGAGGAGGGCAATCATTCCCAGTCACATTTGTGTGATTAAAAAAAGACTTCCAAGGAATTTTAACGACAACAAAAACCACAAGCCAATCTTTTTGTGAGGAAGGAGGGTTGCAGAGATTACAAAAGAGCATTGTGTGTTCTGAAAAAGCTTATCGGAAGCTTTAGCTTTTAAAGCTAAGTACTCTTAAGTAATGATGTTACAAGAGCATACTTAGGTTCTTTAAATATCAAGTCTGATAAGTTGATATTTCAAGACTACAAGACAGGATCTAGAAAATACGTTCTGAGGATTACAAATATATATTTTTAAAGTGTTTATGAAAGGTCACATAAAATGGACTTAATTTTCTAATTGGTGCTAAAATTAGATACCTAAACAATTACATAGCTACGGGGTCTAATTTATGTTTCAGAGACGCTGAATATCCAATGGGTCTTAATAATACCAGGAATTAAGTACACTAATGATCTGACTACCAAACTTTATTCTTTATGTCATCATTCTTAGTTTAGATTAGAGTTTGAGCACATACTTCCAGTTATTTTCAGGTACTAAGAAACATCTCCACCTTTTTCCCCTTCATCACTCATTGCTACTATAACAACACATTTGTACAATGCCATTATATATCCTGTATGCTCATTATCGTTTTCCTTGGGAACAAAATATCAAAATTTGAATGTCTGATACACGATGTCAAAGGTAGCAGATTTCTGCAGTACTCTAACCTTTTAAATATTCGATATTTGTATTGGCCAGTCATTTAACTTCAGTTTGACAGTGTGCCAGGAGTATAAAACAGATTTCCAGCCAATCAAATTATAGAGTAATTTAAAAAGTCAACACAATACACTATGCTGCTGGCTTTTTGAAATTTGATCTACTAAAATTCCAGTGCTTTATCTTTCCCGAGACAAAGAAACTCATTCTGGATACAGCATAACCCCTCATGAAGTGCCAGAATATGTCTACCACCTATCCATGTTGCAATACAAATTAGTTCTTGTACCACTCATCATAGCAACAAGCTAGGAGCGTCAGCAGAAACCAATAAAATTAGTTTCTTTATCACGAAAATACTAAAAACGTCTTTGTATCATTTACTGAAGTGAGATACTCTAACGCTGTGGTTCCACGCTGATGAGAACCAGAGAGTACAAATTTGATCCAGATCACACTTGACCATGCGGTCATACTTCAGTCAAATCAGCATTTACACCAGGCAGGAGATACCTGATCGCCACAAAAAGTTACCGCAGTTTGCTCAAATGATACCTCATCCGGCATAAATCCTACCTTCACTAATTCTCTTAAACACATTTTATCTTCCTGAGTTTTTACAAGCCTTGCAATTTTTTACATCATGGTTTACCCATGATTTTTGGCAGTTCACTGCCCCACAGAACCCTGAAGCCTAAGTTCGTAATTTCAAAATGAAGTAAAAAAAACTTTGGCTTCTAGAGCTCTGCTTTCCGTGTCACAAAGCCTACTCTCCTTGTCGTCACGGAAAAAATAACTGTTCATTTCAACAGGCATAAAGTAGGCTCAAGTTAAGTTTTTGATAAAAATAGTTTTAACTGTAGACAAAACGACTCCACTTCTTTCTGTTTCAGTAATTCTGCTCCTATAATGTAATTGGAAGACCCCTTTAGAACAGAACCAATAGAACTCCTGAGACTCTCAAACCCATTTATAATGACTTATCTGCTTATAATTTAAAATGCAATTTTCTGGCTATTAAGATGACCTGTGTGCACAATATACTTCCTAACAACACATACAAGTCTTTATTTTGAGTAAATAACAACTCCAATACGAAAGCAATTGTTAGAACAACATGGATATATTAGCTAGGTTATGAAGAGATACTGCAGAACTCTCAAGCCGTCTTAGAACACGTTCGAGAGGCAAAAATTCAGAGGTAGATCTTCAGGCAGCTCAAATGCTGACCCTGCCTATCAGCTTCTTTCACATCTCCTTAGCAAAAATGCACTTGGCATCATCACGTTATTTATCTTGGAAACGTCCTACCCTGTTCATTGCATCCTTTAATAAAAGTGATGTAACAAACTGCACGTGCGTGTCTTTGCACACCTCCGTGACTATAACCTCCAGCCACATTTGCTTCTGCACCTCTTTCTCGTGCTTGGGCTTCCATTTAGCTCTCTTCTGCTTTCCCTTTTAACCTGCTGACTACTCCAGCTATTCTTCAGGACTTGATTTTTTAACCCCCTCAACAGCCTCTCCCTGTGTGTCCTCACCTGTTCCCAGTCTCTGTTACCACCTAATGCTAGTACCTAGCAGATCTTTATTCCCATCCTTTGACTTGTTTTGTCCCGGCTTGCACCTCCTCATGTGTCTCTGGCATTTGCTCATGGAAGTCCTGCTGTTTCCTCAAATTATAAAAAGATATGCAGATCTCTACATACAGATGATACATCAGGGAAAACCCGTCTGCTTTTCAATAAAGCAAAACCTTTTGACTGCAAAGATTCTTTGAGGTTTTCTACAGAATAATAACCAAACAAAAAACAACCTCGGACAATTAGTTTAAATTTAACAAAGCCCCTATGATTAGTGCATTTAAGACTAATTAAGAAATGAAAGATGAGCAGCCAATATAGGTTACAAACCAAGACAAATTCTCAAAGTGTATGACTCGGCAAAAGTCTGAGAAAGGGGCAACCCGAGATCCCAAGTGGAGCCTTATTTTATTTAATCAATGTTTAAGAATAGGATTGGCAATGCAACGGCAACTGCACATGGCAAAAAACTCCATTTGTGATAGTCCAGAAGAGAGATCAGCTGAGGAAGTTCAAAGGCACCCAGCGATGTAGCAGGATGACAAATACAGAGCACAGTTAAGAACCGTGGATTTTTCACTTCAGAAGAAAGAGCTGTATATCGCTGTGGCCGGAACAGAACTGAACAGTGTTCAACAGCTGTTGAGAAAAGAATGAATTCAGTCTTTCTAAGGAGTGAAATAGAAATTAACAGCTCACCAGCTATGACAGCACTGTAAAACAGTGTGACCTCCTCGAACGCCACTGTGTGTTCAGGCCTCATCACCTTCCCTCGAGAAAGGTACACTTAGCAGGGATTTATATCCTCTGGATGGAAAGTCAGACCTTCAACAGGCTTGGTTCAGATCACTTGAAGGTAATTGGGTACTTTCAGCAGAAAAACTATGCTCTCATACATTTTATCTACTGCTTACTACCATTAAGTCTGAGGTTCTAAGACCTTCACGATACTCTAATAATAGACCTGTAACTAAAATCAATAATAATTTTCAAGTCTTTTTAATAATCGGGCATAAATATTACATTAAAGGGAATTAGGGGATTGAACTCCCTTAAACTGCTCTAACGTACATTTGATTGCCTTTAACAGGAGCTGAAAGAAAAGATGGATGAGCTCCTGCCACTGATCCCAGTTCTGGAACAATACAAAACCGATGCCAAATTAATCACCCAGTTCAAGGAGGAAATTCGGAATCTGTCTACTGTCCTCACTGGGATTCAGGAAGAAATCGGTGCTTATGACTATGAGGAACTTCACCAGCGCGTACTCAGTTTAGAAACCAGGCTTCGAGACTGCATGAAAAAGCTCAGTAAGTCAACAATTTCATGGCAAATTTGGTCCCTCGGCTGTATATTTTCAGTTGTCTCTATAGAAAGATGCAGTTTTCTTTTTTCTTGTTTGATGAAAGACTGCATTATATTCTGATCTGTGCCACCCTAATAAAAGTCACGAGTAACTCAACCTAAGGTCAGTCATATCATTCGAAGTCTGCACCAGTGTATCTTACGTAATGATCTGCCCTACCATATACAGAAGGAATTAAGATGGAAAATTAACAACAGACAGCAACTTTAAAATCTAAGAGATTTACAACGGCTGGAGAGCTACAAATATTCTTTAAAAAAAGCTCAGACAGGCATTGCTACTTAGGTCATCTTTGGGATGTCAGCGTGAAAAAAACTTTAGTGGGAAGTAGACTGGAATCAATTTTGAGATGTCCACATCATAACCCTGTCATCTTGCTATGACACCTGGGAGGCCGCTCTGATTGTACTGTCTTTAGACCTGTAGTATTAGCATTAGGAGAGATGTGCCATTCTACAATTTGCAATACAACGTAATTAAGCATTACACCTAATTTAAGGGAACAAAGCGTGATTTTTGTAGGAAGCACAGCAACAGCCTGTTGCGAGCGCTGCACTAGATTTACATCAGGCAGCCTCCACCTTATGGCTCACATGCTGGCTTTAGTTAGAAAGAGTCAAATGATCAGCACCTCTGAAAATCAGCGCTAGCTCGGTATCAGCCACCAAAACTAAAAGCCTGAAGTATCATTATCAAGCGTCAGCCTTAACTTCCATTACCCAAAGAGGGACAATTAGTACCTTTACAATCACATTGCAAAGGCTCCCCCCTCCCCAATCTATCCGGACTCCTGAATGGATCGCTATTGCAATCCGGATTGCTACAGCCAACGATCCAGCCCCTCTATGAGAAATAAACGCTTTGTAAGTTGACACTGAACATGAATAAACTAGAAATCCCAAGGTTCAGTCCTGCGATCGGTATCTCAGTTACCAAGTGTGGGACGTTTACTTTTAAATGCTACATGTGACATGAAATATGTTATTAACTTGATGAGCAGTGCCTGTATTTTTGCGAAGCAATGGAATGAGAAAAATCTAGGTTAGCCTCTTAAATTATTTATTTTCAATTTCTTTATTTTACACTAGAAATAACAGTGATGATGGGCTAAAATACATGAAAGCCTTCTTCAAACAGAAATTTCGTATGATCCTATTTTCCCCTCAGTACACACACATAATAGCGCATCACTGCATTGACAGGAGGCAGTCAGGAGAAAACGGCTGCGCTGCAATACCGCAGCAAGCAAGAAAATTCATATAAATAGACAGTATTTTCTGATAGTGAGTGTTCCAGTAAGTTTATTAGACACCAAAAGATCATTAACTTATCTTTAATGAGCTTCTTGTTTTTCTTTGCTTTTACAGCATATTCTTGTAAAATTGATTAGTGAAGTGACTACAGTATGATATATTTTATACATTGGGATGAGTAGGTGTATTCACAGGGGGCTTTCTCAGAAGTTATTTACTATTTCCCTATTTTTCATCCACGTTTCCCCTCCTATCATCCTGAATTCCTGCAACACATTCTATTTCTCTTGATGTGCTGATGTTAAAAAAAAAAAAAAACTATTAAAATTATGTGTATCAACAATAGAGGGAAAATTTTTGTATGAAATAGATTATTAAGCACATCCATTATTAAATGGGGTTTGGCCTTCTCAAGCTCTAATACCGACTTACTCATCCTTAATGGCATTATTCCCTGGTCTTAGATGCTTAAATGACTTCTATGCTCACCTGCTAATGGAGTGGCTGTATTTCTGGCCTAACCCTGTGTGGCTTTTAAAGTAAAACCAGCTTCAGTTAGGCTTACTGTAACTCCTCAAAGCTGGTGCTGTGTGTTCAGATCAGCAAGCGTAAAGGAAAAACAGCTTTCGTGCCTACACCTTCTCCCCAGCCACATTCACCACGCTGGAGATGACCCAGCTGTGACTGTCCGTGCCAATGTGATGGCCAGAAGCCATTGGCAGCAGAAGGCAGGCTGGCCCCGATGTGCCACAGGATCTGGCTCAAATCTTCACAGATTTTGTTGCGTTTCACAATATAATTATCTAACCAGCGTGTGTGATAGCTATTTTCCATTCTTCTCCCTAGCAGGTGTTTTTCAGCAATATATTTGCATTATTTATACTGTCCTGGCCACTTAAAAGGGATCTTCCATCTGCACTGGCAACACTTTCAACACTCACTAACATAACAGTAAGCAGTTGTCTTACTTTCAACTGAGGTTTAATGATTACCACAGCAGTTGTGACGACTGAAACTTGCTCCTTCTCTTTTGGAATAAGAGAAAATTCAGGCTGAAGCTGGTGAGAAATTTGTCCCCAAAACTTTAAAAGGGTGCGTGCAATTAAACATGTAGGAATAGAGTGCACACACCACACATTCACATACACTCGTGCACGTGTGGGTCCTTTGCTGGCCATCATCTAAGGCATGTGCATTTATAAGAGAATGCAGGTTGCACAGTCTGCTTGGGACTCTCCTATTCTTGTCATAATGTGTTTATGAAATTGGAAAAAAATTATATGGGTAGCATTCATAGAAGCCAATACTCTGCCAGATGTTGCTTATGAAATATGAAGAAATAATTAGAGTAGCTACACACTAGATTCATTTGTAGCTACATCCGATTATAATGTAGAATCTAAACAATATTTTACAGTATCATTTTTGGTTAGAAATTCAAAAGTAGAATATTCTATGTATCCAAAGAAATGCTGTTACATCAGTGGCAAAAGAAGTGTTAGTGCAGGCATGAGATTATTTGATTGATTACAGTGCTACCTGTACTTCCAAAGCATCCTTCCCTTTGGGATTTGAAGACCTTTATGAATATCATTTAGTACAAAATTGTGCAATAGAGATATATATTGTTATCCCCACTTTGTAGATGAAGGAACAAGCAGCCCAGGAGGATAAATGACTTTCCCAAAGATTACACGGCAAGTCATTGCACACGTACAGAAGAATCCAGAGGCTTCCTCTCAGCAAGCTCTAGTAACTATAGTGCTTCCTGGATTTGTATTATGTAGGACAACAGACATACACCCATTAAGTAAGAACTAATTATTCATTCCCTCACATTACAAAGTAATGTTATGACAAATTTGATCATAAGCAGGAAAGTGCAAGTAGTAAAACACTGAGAAGTCATTTGTGCAACCACTGAAAAAAAGACCCGCTCCATTTTCCCCTATTTATTACCTACAATAAATAGAATAATAATGTTTACGAACACTTCAAGAGAATGTTTTGATTTTATTTCCCTTGCAAGCCCGTCTATAAATCACACACTCACTTGGTATACAAAGCAGCTACCAATATTCTTTTGCATCACAGAGACTGGGGGCTATCAACTACCTATTCCTAGATGTCTTCAAAACAGCTCCTGTCCAATTGGTCTATCACAACCTTCTCCTGGTATTTGCTCCCTTTGGAGCAGCTTTCCAGATGCGTTCTGCCCCATAGACTTTCCCAGCCTGCAGGGGTAGTACATCTACTTTCTTTTTCAATGGTCACTTCGTGCTCAACTTCTTCCTTAATATAAATAAATACAGGAAATCACAAATAGACTTACTGGAGTCCACGGTACAAAACTGTTACAAGAGATGAATCAAGCCACGAACACCCAGATGGTGCATGATACGATGTTCCTTCTACAGTTCAATTTAGGATGCATAAACACTCAGAGGTCTGATTTTCCAATTACTACCATCAGTTATGGTTGGGATTTTCTAATGGAGGCAGCTGCTTCTTTCAAAGAAGAAAGTCTTCTTTCAAGAGAAAGAGACTGAGTGCTTCTAAAAATCCCACTCTTTTTCTGTGTAACTCCATCTGAACCTGTTAGGGGTGGAAAAAATGCCTAGAAATATCTTTTTTTTTTTTCTTTTTTCTTACTGTTCCTGAACTTCCTGACATTTGCTCGTATGGATATATATTTGTCCTACCTTCTCAGGAACATCTGGTCCTTCTCCTGTCAGGGAATTAAAGAGCAGAGGTTTGCTATAAACCAAAACTTTTCAACCGGTAAAAAAAAGCTTTCCCGCCATCACAAGAGTTATTTCCACATCCTCATAGGTTCCCTTCTGCCAGAAAAAAAGAAAAGAAAAAAAAAAGGAGGTTTTGGCCATATTTAAAAAAAAAAAACAAACCCAAAACCAAAAACCAACCAAGACACATAGGCCAGTTTTAATTCTCAGCCACCTCACTGCTATGGAAAATTCATAGCCCAGAAGCGTTTCCCATTTCACATGACATTTGTCTATGGTCTATTTCCCTACACACAAAATGAGCTCAAGAAAAGTCTCAACTGGAAACTAATGGGCATTTTTTTAATTTCAGACTCCCAGACTTGCCATGCCACAAAAGTGTTAAGTAAATGATCCTGCTTTTCAGTATATTAGTATCACCATTCCCTAGCAAGAAACCTCAGCATGCAAGATCAATTTCAATATAGCCACACGAACAATTATAAGGTTCATTCTGCAGCTAAGAATATAGGCTGGGATTAGATCAACACATTTTACACTTAAGTAGACAAGAAGAAGCTGTTTCCAATTCTGGTGAAGGAGTGAGGAAAATTTCTTGCACCAAATTTGAAGTTGGAAGTGCTTACAACCACACAGAAAATTCACCTTGCTTTATCAGTGAACTGTTAAACATTATATTGAGCTTTACTCTTGAAGGCGTTGTCGTTCATTTAATTTCTGTATCAAATGCAAGATCAGGTTTGGGCAAGCTGTAAGGGAATTCACTTTATAAAGTCAGTATCGCTAATTATTTTAGTGTTAAACAGACTGATAAACTGCATATTGTAGTAACATGTCATCAAAATGCTGTGATATTCATCTGGAATAAATTATTTAATTGTATTAGTAAGTCAATAATACTTCAGCACAGACAGCACACTTGCTACTTTATAATGAACAAAACCTAAATGACCCCGATTCTGCCAATTTTTATAGGTCTGCTGTAACAAATGGGTAAACACATCTGAAGGTAGGGCTCCAAAAGACAGAACTGGAGAAAACGACGATACATTTCTCTTGAAGAATGAGAAATTCGTTTTACTGTTTTCTTAATTGGATTCACTTAATTCTCTTAACTTCCAATCAAATACTAGAAGCAACACTGCATTAGAGGACTGTCTGAAGGTTTGACAGAATAAAGCGTGAACTGAATTTCAGAGGGATCTCAATGAGAAGGGGAGGACAATTTGGCCTCAACTACTTTCTCCTAGTCTCACATTTCCCTGCACCATCAGTCAGCAATAGGTTCACTGCGTTCACAAGACCAGTATTTAGCAAGCCAGACGATTTGTGGAATACTTAGGACAACTTACTTCTACAAAAGTTACTTGTGCAGCCTTAAACAGTTCAAAACAGCATGAGCTGACGTATCAAGTTGACCATTCAGCCAAGACATGCTTTGGGGCCTTGTCCTGTTCTTTCAAGCAGTTCTTTTCTGAACTCAGAGAACTTACTGGTAAGGGGTTCCAGTCCGCATGTATCTGGAAGCAATGGTTTGAGTTCTGACTACTCAAAAGAAAAGACAGATGACACCCACGTACTTGGCCCTGAACGTTTTTCAAATGAAGAGAAGAGTGAGGTTCTGAAACAATCTTCAGTTGGAGTAAGGGTGAGGGTAGGCAAGCGCAAACAATATTTCCCCATTTTTAAAATCGTGTTAATAATTTTATAAAAAGGCTGTCTGCAATAGCAGGGTGCTAGACTTACAGGACTAGAATTTTGGTAGAGACTTCATACATGAAGCTCCTGTGCCTGAGGAGCTCCCAGCTGTGAGGAGGCTGTGATGACAAGACAGAGGTGGGCACCGACAGCTCTGCTGCCTCCTTCTTACTGCCCACGCTGTCAGCAAGCAGGCCAACAGGCCTCAGGTACTGCTGAGGTTCACAGCAGAAACCTGCTGATGGGATGTGAATTATCACTACAGCGGGAATGGCTTACCATATGTGGAAAAAATACTTGTAAGTATTACTCCTTAGTTTTAAATACCAGTTCCATCAAGTTATATCACAAATAGGCAGATTTATGGGTTTCTGTTTAACGAACAAGGAAAAGAAAAGATGGGACATACTACAGGGCAGGAGAGAAAAAAAAAAATCCTCGCGCCTCTCACAAGATGCTCTGTTTTGTTATGCTGAAAAGAGAAGCTTTGTCATTTTTTCAGTCAGCTGCCCCTCAGCTATATAGCAACTCTCTTAACAGCCTTCCTTCCTTTCTTGATATCACTACATGCTATCTGGGAATAAAAATTTAACCACATAAATATACCTTGACTCAAACCGCCAATCATCTGGTGGCTGAAGTACAGCATCATCTCTTTTTTCACACTGAATGGCATCCCAATACGTTTTGAAAGATCACGCTCTAGAAGCATCTGACTCCCATCACAGGGGAAAGCTGCTCAGTTCATACAGCTTAAACCAAATCAAGACTGAAGAGGTTTATTAAATATTAACGACATGTAATTAGCTGGCAATCAGTGAACTGTACATTCAGGATCAATACAAGTAATACAACAGACGAACCAGAGTACTAGACACTTAAGAAACATTAATAAGCCTACAAATTTCTGGACACCCTTCTCTAGCTAGTATCAAAAAGTTCCAGTCGCAGATAGCACACCACGTGCACAGACACCCATGGAGTTACGTGCATGCACACACACACACACCCCCCGCAACAACCGGCGTGGGCTACAAGCACACTCCCTCCTTTTACAGCTCTCCTGCTGGAGATGTGGGGCCTCGAGCCCGACGCGTGCCCGTGCTGCTCCCCACAATCCGCTAACACACGCGCCGGTGAGAAAGCCCGTGAGTTCACAGGCACCTGCCCTGGCCGCGGGACTGCCGTGGTTTAACCTCAGTCGGCAACTGAGCACCACGCAGCCGCTCGCTCACTCCCCCCCACCCGGTGGGATGGGGGAGAGAATTGGAAGAGCACAAGTGAGAAAAAGTCGTGGGTTGAGATAAAAACAGTTTAATAATTGAAATAAAATGATAATAATAATAATACGATAATAATAATACACAAAACAAGTGATGCACAGTACAATTGCTCACCGCCCGCCAACCGATGCCCAGCCAGTCCCCGAGCAGCGGCCCCCCCGGCCAGCTTTCCCCAGTTCATGTATTGAGCATGACGTCCCATGGTATGGAATGTCCCTTTGGCCAGTTTGGCTGTGCCCCCTCCCAGCTTCTTGTGCACCTCCAGCCTTCTCAGTCGGTAGAGCATGGGAAGCTGAAAAGTCCTTGACTAGTGTAAGCACTGCTCAGCAACAACTAAAACATCGGTGCGTTATCAACTGTGTTCTCATCCTAAATCCAAAACACTGTACCAGCTACTAGGAAGGAAATTAACTCTATCCCTGCTGAAACCAGGACAGGGACTCGGCTCACCGCCCCCGTACTCTGACTCCACTCCCCGAGCGCTGGCTGCTCACGGTACCTGGTGGGGTGGCTGCTCTGCCTGGCCTCGGCAAAAGTCATCGTGCCAGCAGACAGTTTTGCAAATTCGACTCACACCGCGCGTGCTCCCGTGCCTACCCCCAAGACGTGGCGTTACGTGCCAAAGGTGGGCTCTGTGAGCAACCCCACATCTCTGCCATGGGCTCCTCTCTAAGTTTTGTCCGCTCAGAAGCGAAATTTCACAGCTCGGTTTTGATTCCACATTTAGCTTCCTGGATATTTTTTTAAATGGAAGAAACAGCGGTTCAGAATTCCAAATTCTTTGGTTATGTTTTCCTACTGATTTCAATACTGTGTTTTAAAGGCACCAATCGGTATACTCTTTAACTCAGACATTCATTGTATTTTAATTATCTTAAAAACTACAAATTCAGGAGTAGTTAATTTTTTCCTGATTTCTTTCTACTCATTATTAGTTTTCTGATAATTTTATTCCAAATTAAACCCCTCTGAAGGCTTGAGTTTACCTCATGCCCGTTTCTGGTACTATTTACTAACATACCACCTAGAAATAAAAGCCTTCACCGTGATAGGATACAGTCCTCTACTTTCCAAGCTAATAGCAGTTCATTGCTGTAGAAAAACAGCACTCGGCACACAATACTAGAAGCCTATCTACAAAAAATTCCAGAATAAAAGATTATATACTATGATAACCAACTGTAGAAAAGCTATAAGATTCTATAAAATGGGAAATTCCAAAATATCTTCAAAAGATTGTAAGATACATAGATTGAGATACGTAAATAATAATGCCTTTGAATTGACCCAGAAAATAGACACGGCCTACGCTGCTCATTGCGGTCTCGGCATGTACTCGGTTATCTTCATTTCCATTACACTCCACCTCCCTGGCCGGGAACGAAATCCCCGCGAGCAGCCCCTGAGTTGTCACCACAGCATTAACCCCCTTCTAATTGACTGAAACAGGCTTGCACAATACATTCCTTGCCAGTTCCATGAAGTAGAAAATCCAGGCTCGATGTCACCTTCTCTTTTGAACTGAATAAATTCACTCTCAACACCAGGTACAGTTTGTTCTCCGCATTTCCGAGACAGATAGGGTTATACAATATAGCACACCCATGTATCACGGAGAAGCACTTAATTTTAAATTAAAGAAACAAATTAAATGCGTCACTTCTTTTTACATTCTTATGGAACATCTTTTCTTCAGAAACATGCTATTTCAGCTAATCACCTACACACCACTGTGTGATATTAAGCCTCTTGGTAAACTTATGAATTCCACCAGGGGCTTGTTGCCAATAGGTATGTTATTAATGTTACCTAAAATATAGATTTTTGGATTGTTAGGAAGGTCAGCATCCAAGATCATATCGACTCTCATTATTTCCTCCCAGACAGTCCAATATGAGACAGCCTAATGGATTAGAAGCCAACTGATACAGCCAAGGTTGCTGAATAATTCCCATATTCGCTTTCTTAACTTCAGACAGGCCCCTAGTACTGGAACGGCTACGTGTGTGTAACCGCAGGGCAGACACAGGCGTTTGTGTACAGCTATACGTTTTGTGTACAAGCTCGTTTTTTCCTGTCCGCCCTTAACCTCCTTGTTACCCTGGTCAATGGCAAACTGAACCATCCATCAGTCCTAGCCTTGCACTGAACTTTCTGAAGGCAAAAGCGAGGGGAGTTTGTGTCTTCTTTTCATTTATTATTAAACGTTATTCACTTCAGCTCAGAAGATATTTTACTAGGTTGTATTTTTCTTTACGCCCAGAAAATGTAACTGTGCTTTGACATATATAAAAACAAAAATATACACAAATAAACTTTTATTTATCTATTTTTAACATATTTATATTACTGCTTGATACGGAAAAGTTCATACGGTGAAGATGACAATCCATCTTCAACATAAGCCTGAATCCCCTGGAGCCACTATTTAGTTTAGAGCAATTGGTCTTGTGCTCTGACTGATGTCAAGGAGAGTTGTGTAATTATTTGCATTAATGCATTTGTTTTTCTAATTTCAGCATGTGGCAAATTGATGAAAATTACAGGCCCCATTACAGTCAAGATATCCGGAACCCGATTTGGAGCCTGGATGACAGATCCATTAGCATCAGAGAAAAATAACCGAGTATGTTAAGGCACCGAGTATCTTTGTGTCCTTCTGGAGTTTTACTTGCTTTATTTTAATCTTTAAAAAGATATTTTCTCCCTAGGAGGTTACACTCGCAAGCATGTTTCTTCTACTGCCACCATTTTCACTGTTAAAAATCCTCAGAAAAAAAGCAACAGTGTTTGTGCAGAAATATCCACAGACAAAAGTTAGCGAAGCACCTTTCTGCAATTTCCTTCAACTGTTTCAGGGCTGATATACACCTATCTGACCCAACTACACAATTTTTTTTTCTTTCTACCATATTTAATTGAGCTTGGGTCTTTAAGAACCCAAGTAATATAACGCCAACACCAACGCTTTTACCCAAGTGCATAACCCATAACGCAGCACAGCCAAAATTTGCAGGATTAGGCCCCATAAAAGCGGTATTCAGGCCATTTGCCGTCTCAGATCCAAGTTATGTTATTGTTCGGATCTGCAATAGGATCTCAAAATTGGCCACAGCTTTGAGGAGGTGCTCCCTCCATCAAAGGGCTTTTGAAGGAGAGCCAGAAGGTTCATTTTTTGAACACGATAAAAACCAAAGGCAATAGAAAAGGCAACATACAAATGGTAATAACTAAAGAGTTGCGTGCAGCTCTCCCCTGCCCGCTGTGTCCATGCAGGTTTACTGCCGGCCCCAGGAATCTCAATTACCTTTAGGAGAGCAGCAAACTCTGCTCAGCCCCATCTTGTCCCAAGGCAGCTTCTTCTGCCACCTCAGAGCACCAGTGGCTGCTCCAGAACCACCCCCATGGGCCCTCGCCCCCGCCAGCACCTGCTCCCCACCGTGGCCCCCTCCCTGCACGCCCTGCAGCCCCCTCCCCAGACAGCCTCCACGTTCCCCCCACTGCCACCCTCTTAAAGCAACACAAAGACTACCCGTGTGCATGCAAATTAGAACAAACCACATCCCTCATTAGCATCCCAACTAATAGGACGATGGGGAGCTGAACTGGCATTTATACAAATATTCTGTTAATGCCAGTTGTGAAATCAGCACGAAAAATATCTCCAGAAATTATTCTGTTCTGTTGTTAGTCAGGTCCTCTGACAAACTATAAGGAGAAAAGGCAAAATGCATGAAGGAAAAAATGGGGGAATGGAAGTTGGCATACAGAACATTAAAAAAAAAAAAGTATTGATTTTGTTTTCTTTTGCTTTAAAGGAAAAAAATGGTTCCTAAACTTTACTGGTTTCATTGCTATTGTATTTTGGTTTCTTTACTAAGAATACACTATTTTTCACCAATTAGAGGTTCAGCTGAAGACAATTCAATGAAATTTATTCCTAATCATAAATCCAAGCTTAGCTCACATGCCATTTCCCATCTCCCTCTTTGATTATTAGTCCCTGGGAATATCTTTAAGCAAGCCCCATACAGCAGAAACCCAAACACTGAATAATCCAGAAATAAATTTCTCTGAAAATGCAGACACTGTAGTTAGTAACAGTCTTCTTGAGAGTTCACCTGTATAGGTAAGTTTTGATTCCGAAACTCCAGAGTTCCTCATACTTTTGTAACAGGAATGTGGACAATGTTGTACTTCGATAGCCTGCTGCACACCTAAAACCTTTTTTCCTTCTTTTTCTGCAATGCATCCATCATGCCGTATCATGGTCATGTAGTACCACAGATTGTGTTCCAGGTGTTCACTCCCAATCTTTGTTTTCTTTCCAGGTCTGGTACATGGATAGTTACACTAACAATAAAATTGTCCGTGAATATAAATCAATTGCAGACTTTGTCAGTGGGGCTGAATCAAGGACATACAACCTTCCATTCAAATGGGCAGGAACCAACCACGTTGTCTACAATGGCTCCCTCTATTTCAACAAGTACCAGAGCAACATCATCATCAAATACAGCTTTGACACTGGGCGGGTGCTTGCACAGCGTAGCCTTGAGTATGCTGGCTTTCACAATGTCTACCCTTACACCTGGGGTGGCTTTTCTGATATTGACCTGATGGCAGATGAAATTGGGCTATGGGCTGTGTATGCCACCAACCAGAACGCAGGCAACATTGTCATCAGCCAGCTAAACCAGGATACACTGGAGGTGCTGAAGAGCTGGAGCACAGGCTACCCAAAGAGAAGCGCTGGAGAATCCTTCATGATCTGTGGCACCTTGTATGTTACTAACTCTCACTTAACAGGAGCCAAGGTCTACTATTCTTATTCCACAAAAACCTCCACTTACGAGTATACAGACATTCCTTTCCATAATCAGTATTTTCATATATCCATGCTTGACTACAATGCAAGAGATAGAGCTCTCTATGCCTGGAATAACGGGCATCAAGTCCTGTTTAACGTCACCCTTTTCCATGTCATTAAAACTGAAGATGACACATAATTTTCTTTCCCGTTCCTTCACCTCCCTCCCTCAAAGCAGTGTCATTTGTGATAAACGCTAAAGCATCCACCTCTCTCAGTTCCTTTTAATTTACATTTCTTTTTTCATTAATGAAAAAGCAACATTTTCTACCATACAATGCATTCCAAATATGGCTGAGCCTGTTAAAAATGACCTGTTGGAAATAAAAGCATCTTAACTCATGATTCTACAAGGTCTGTCAAGACCATGTCTTAAAAAGCACTGAAAAGGATTTAAGTGGCTAAAGACAGTTTTAAAAAGATTATGATCTGCCTTATTTTAGAGTCAGAGACTAATGGTGGCTTAAATGCATGAATGTCTTTTTTTACCTCATTTTTGTTTTTAATCTATTGCTCAACTTCAGGAAATATTTTGGTAGTGTCAGACACATATTGCACATTGTATTTTTTTTTTTTTTATTTATTCCAAAAGAAAGATTTAGGAATTTAATTTACTTGGACATGGAGTATGATTCATTTTGCCATCACCCAATTTCAGATGTGGTGCTGTACAGTATGTTTTTAAATCTCTTGCAAACATTTTATCGACAGTATGTATTTCTACCATTGTAACCACCATTGTGCAATTGTATCTCTTCACTTATGTGAAAGTAAACTAAGTACTATTTTTTATAAAATATATTGAAGCTTAATGGCAGTTCTGGCTATGGGTCAATTGAAAATGGTAAAAATCTGAAAAAAAAAGGTTGTTGTTTCTGAGAAAGACCAATAGCGTCTCAGGCGCGTGATCTCTATTCTCAACGTTGCTTGGTAGACCCCTTCTTACTCACCACTGGTGCTTACCGGTAAATTCATAACATTGAAGCCTCATACCACAGAATCATAGAATCATAGAATAGTTTGGGTTGGAAGGGACCTCTGAATGTCATCTAGTCCAACCCCCCTGCCGTGGGGGCAGGGACAGTCCCAGCTTTACAATTGTTTGCCCTGCCCAATTTTTATCTCATGCTGCTGGCTTCTCTCTCTCTCAATCTCTTTTTCTCCGACTCTCTTTCCTTCCACCATTTTATTTCCCTTGTTTATGCCCACTCCCTGATCTGGGCTTTACAAGAGAGAATCTGAAAGCGGGCTGCTGCCCATGCCTCCCGCCCGAGGGTGAGAGTGCAATCCCGTATTTGCGCTGTTCTGGGGCAGTGAGGAGCAACGTTAGAAGTCAAGTTGCTTTCCTTAATCTGCCTGTCTTCTTACCAATAATAGAAGAACATTTATCTGTTGACAAAGCTCTTCTCTGGGATGACAGTAAGCAAGGAGAAAATACAAAGGGAAAGGTTCAAAGCCCGAGTGATCAGTGTGGCACCTGGTAGCCACCATATTGCGTGCCCTTGCTAGAAAACAGCCACAACACTGAGGCCAACCTCTTGCAAAGAGGTTTGGGGTTCGCTAGCAGTAGTATTGTTACTTACGGTCAAAACTGATGCCTTTAAGAAACAAATATTTGTGAAGGCTATGTGGCTCGCTACACTATCTCATTAGAAATTGGGGAGGCGGGGGGGTATTTTATTGAGGAAAAGGAATGAGGTGCTATTTATCTATTTTGGCATAAACGGAAAAAAACTAACATTAAGAACTAGTATAAGACTTTTTATTAAGCTGGGCTATCACATAATGCAAAAAGACAGGTATCTGAAAAATGGTGTGAAAGCTGTGTTCCTCACAAAATCTGAGATTCTCCTCTTTATACCCTTTGCAATTGGGCTCATAGAAAAGCAAGAATATTTACAAAAATGTTCCTGTTTAAGAACAAGAAAAAAAATTAAATGCACCGACATTTTGCCAGATCTGGTTTGAAGACATTTGATTTGCCGATTCTTCCAACATACCAGCTGAGACCATCTTAAGTCTCATGAATGTTTTTATTATTATAAATATATATGTCTATATACATTTACAAGTCTGCTTTACAATATAAGCCCATGTGAAGCTGAACAACAAATTGCCTTATTTTTGATACTGGTTGCAAAACAGAAAACTACGAATTAGGTTTCAAGAACTGATAAAGGGGAAAAAAACAACAAATTGCATTACAACATGACCAGAGAAAAGTTATTCTCCTGCTTCCATTTCCCCCCTCCTGCTTAACTGAAATGATAGCTGCTATCCCTTACAATCAGTTACATGGGATTTGGAGACACCGAGTTCAGCTAAACAGACAAATTAAACCACTCCCGTAACCAGCTTTCCTGTAGTGACAATGAAACCTCCTCTGTGACACGCGAAAGTGTATACGACTACTCATTAAAAAAGGTATTTTGTGTCATATAGGAATGTTTTATGAAAACAAAGTATGTTCAGATTTTTATCAAAAGCCCTAAAACAAACCCTAACCTTTCCCCCCCCACAGAGTAACTGCAACAAAATAGAACTTTTTCACAAATACAGCATTCTTAAAAACATTAGTCATTAGATTGAGAAATTAAACTTCTACTGTATCATCATAAACTAGACTAATAGTCATGACATGAGGATCACGTCATCTGAAAAAATGGTTACTACCATAGTTCTTTATAAGCATTTCATACTGTGTAATTAGCATGCATACATTAGTACAAGTTGATAACAGTTCTTACAGTAAGATTAATCCCACCTGATTTTGATGCCATTTAGTTAACCATTTAGAGGGTAACAGACTCCTGTTAGTCAAAGGAAAGAGAGAGAGACGCTACTACAGGGTGCTAGAGATGGGTGTATAAGGGGGGTAGGAAAGGCACCTTTGAAGGGTGGTTTGTCTTACTGATGAAGCTACTGTGCTAAAGCACAGAAGTCATACCTAGATAAATCCTGCCCTTCTAAATTAGTAACAACGGGTTGGATTCCAACACCTTTAAACATGAAATAACACCTTGCACAGCATCAATACAACAAAACCTGGTGAGACATTATCAGGTAAGCAGCACTGCTTCCCACTAAGGAGCATTCATTTTTTCTGTGAATCAGTGTTGATCACCTGTCTTTTCCAAATTGTAAATTCCAAAGTCATATTCGCAAAAGGCTAAAAACACCATGCCTCAATATAAGCAATTTTGTGTTACAAGCTTTGCCTCCATAATTGAGCAGCACAAGCAAATCTCCATAATATTGCAGCAACCTGCATACATATCAGCCAGTACAGTTTTATTCTTACAGTCAAAGCATAGGCTGTTTGTTATGAGGAGGTACTGATACTATGGGGGGGGAGTCTCTCCTTAAATATGAGAAAATTAATTGTAGCGCCTATTTCAGTATCTCAGTGACCTCCTGCTTCAAGGGATAAACATGTAAAAGGACCACATCATTCCTGCACCCAAAACACAATGCTTAAATTTCACAAAGCTGTGCTGCCGGCAGAGAGGGATGCACACCACCACAAATCCAGCACAGGAACGCAAGTCTGCCAACTCCACCAGGCAGGCCTCTCCCGAGGAACGTGAACGATGCACGCCGCAAAGCCCACAGCTTTCTCCCTGGAAGGGGCTAACCATTCCCTGTGATAAAACAGGTAGAACAAACCTCCCCAGAGAAAGCTTCCTGAACGGTAATAATCTTTTATAGTCCCTTCTGGCAATTTTTTCCAGTGAGTAACTACCAGGTCTATTGTTATGCACAGAGGCTGCTCAGCCTGCCCGATCTGTCACAGCGTGCTAAGCAGGCCACTGGCAGAGCGACTCTGTGGAGCCTACTCGGCACTGCAGTCACCGCTAGCAAAAGGTGGTGTTCAATTTGAAAAATTAAAAGAAAATAGTTGAATGAGACCGAGCGTACAACGTTTTAATCACAGATTGCTTATATCTAAGAATATTCATTTCCAGACAAGCTCAGGGGCACTAGCTGTCACTCAGCTCAGCAGGCTGGATCCACAGCGAAGGAAGACAGATCTTTGTTTCAAACCACAGCCCAAGTAAATCTGTTACCTGGTAATTTGCCATAATAAGCAATTGCTTAGAAAACACCAGAGTAGAGATGAACAAACCATTCACAGCAAATTATTCATCCGGTAAATTGTATCCTTTTCCAGTTCAAGAATTGCCAGGGAACAGTTTTGATTCATACCAATTTTTATGCTAGTCAAAATGGTTTTGGAAATCATTTGGATGGGCACGTATCTTCCTAGAAATCATCCAAGCATTCCTGCTGTGAATGTTACTCTACGTCCCTGGCATTCGGGAAGCAATGCTGAACATTTGGGCATCTTTTTGGGACAGAGCTGCATCTCAGCCCCTTGTGCCGACAAGCTCCCCGCTGCACTAATTCTGAGGAGACCGACTCCTGCTCCACCACATTTTGCAACCGCATCCCACCAGAAGCGCACACTCAAAAGGACTCAAGCATGCGAAGACTAACTTCCACAGGTCATAGAGCCAAGTCCTGAAACTCACTTCCCCACCAAGAATAGAGACCATCTTACTGCCAAAACAAAAAGCAAAGCCCATTTTCTAAGCTGAGCTTTCCTCAGTAATTCTCCCACACATGACCATATACATGCACATCAATACGCAAGCAAATAAATTAACTATAAAGTAATCCTAGAGTTATAGAATAATAAGGTTATTTGTCCCACAGAAAACAGACCATTTAGGTCATGCAAAGATCACTATTACTGGGGTTTCTACATTCAGTTACTGGGAAACTGAGGAGACACAGAGTTACCCAGCACCAAGTTGTGGAGGCTATGCAAAAATGAACGTTTTGTGCAGTATGGCTTTTGCTGGGCTCTAGAAAACAGACACGCTACCTCGATGCAATGGCTATGACCACAGATTCACAAAACTGAGATGTGCAGGGGTTTTCTCCAAACTGCAAACAGATCATCCACCTGATTATTCCGGTATTATGACTAATTACCACTCTTATAATCTGTGAGCTCTTGTAGACTTTCCAGTGCTGTCAATCAGTGTGTTTAGTAAGCATTTCAAGACGACTTCTAGCCTTCCACATCTCTCTCTCTTTTTCCTCAGAGGCCTCTCACTTAGGTAGCACACACTGCATCAGACAAGCTGCAAGGGTGATGAACACAAGGGACATACCCTTTCTGCAGCTCTCATTCAAGTCAGCAGGGATTATTCATAAACATAGAGATTGGCCCCAGATATCAGAACTCTGTATTTCCTCTGAAACCACCATATGGAGAAAATCCTCACTCTTAAAATCCAAATCACGTTTATTGATTTTATATCAACAGGAGATGCACAAGCTTCTCATAAGAGCGTTCAAGCCTCTTAAAGACTAAGGATATCTGTCTCTATCCCTGAAACAGAGGCAGGGAAGAAAATTCACATTTTCTTTACAATCAGAAATTTCTGCTAGATTCATACGCAGCTTACCAGCTGAGCAGCAGCAGCGCCTGTGGAGTTTTCCTGTGTCTACTGCTTCAGAACACTCCATTAAAATAATTACATTGCAGAAACATTTCAGCAGTCCAAGTGAAACAAAGCTTCTTCAGGATTTTGTTGCAAAAATGGCAGAGTTTTAAACACAGCCCACTATAAATGCAGATAATCTTTAGATCAGCTGCATTCTGCCCCCACCTTTGAGACCACTGTACAGAAGTCCATTTTCCCTGAAAACTCTGCAACTGATACACCATAGCAGCACAGAAAAGTATATGAAGACACATGAAAATGACAGCTGACAGGTCAGATTTGGCATCTCAAAACACAATCCATTTTACTGTGCTTTTTATACAGAAGCTTGAATTCATATTTACACAGTTCTTATGGTGAACGTGAACAGCAAGAATCCACTGGGTCAGAAATACTCATTTTATTACTTCAGCCTGCAGTGACATAGTGCAGTGCTCATATTGCTTCATGCAGCTCAGTATTTTAAGCCCTATCCATCTCGCAGCAGAAATTATGTTCCTAGCACGGTGCCCCGAAAGGTAGACCAAAGACTCTTCTGGCTCTGGTAATCAGAACATGCTGGGGTACGTGCACTTACAGCTCTCCATTGAAAGAGTCCGAAGGAGCTCACAAGGGCCTCCACACTGCTGCAACTGCTTATTTATAGACGGGTCAAGTACCTTCAAGCATTGTTACACTCAAAGGTCCTACTGACAGGTACGCTTACCTGTAGCTTTATATGCTTTGTATCATTCTGGATTATTTTCGTTCTTTGTTCAAAAGAACTCACAATACTAAAACTGCACTTGCAGTGGCGTTTATAAATTTATTAAAGTAATTGCTGTATATTTCACTCTATACTAGGTTTGATTCCATGTCCTTTTCTTTTTTTTTTTTTTTAACATAAATGGTTTGGAGCCCTTTAAGATGAAAACATTTACTGTTAATACGAGACACTGAAGCATCAAAGAAGCCACGAATTTCAAACTTCTGTAGAGAGTAGTTGCCGAGTATTCTCTACTCCTGTCTGCTCCCAGTGGAGAGAATAGCTTATTTTAGGTTTCTAGCGAGCGCTACTACCCCAGCCAGCACATCAGGAGGTGGAGGGGAGAGAGGCAAGGACCCAGAAGAGGGTCCCGGGCAACTACCTGCAGCCAGAAGGAATGGAGTACTTGCATACGTTTGGTAACCAATGGATGCTGCTCCCTTCTGCAGATGCACAGGCCAGAGTCCAAACTGGGCTGCTTAAGCAGGCGCAGTCCCTCTGCAGCCATTCATTCCCAATCTAAGGTAGTGTGAGCTGGTGTACATAGATGAGAACTCTTCCACTCCAAAGACCTGTTGGCTTTGAGTCTCACTGCTTTGAGTTTCTGTGAGAATAAGGAAAATGGATTTTTGTGCAAATAGGCGTCAACTGCTATACGTCCTTTATCTAAAGTTATACATTAAGTTAGTTTGAAACGTGACCGCATGAAAAACATTTGGAGAGGAAAATACCTATACAGCAAAGTTGTTGTTTTAAAGTAATCTGAAAGAAATGTACCATATTGTATTACTGAACTGTTACCCCTTTGATTTTCTTAAGCTTCCTGAAGCCATTCCCTTAGTTTCCCTCACACAGTATCAGCCACGTGTACAAACCACTCCAGATTATTTTTCTTTGCATTTTCTCCTCTTTTGTTTGTTCTAATCTTCTTGATCTTCACCTAAACCTGCTCCAACCCCTCTCATCTTGCAGTGTAAATTTTAACGAAGGGCTGTTCAGACAGAACTCAAACTGCACTGAAAATTTATAGCACAGCACGCTTCATCTGGAGAACACCTAATTTTATTTTCCCAGTTATGTAAAATTTAGCTCTAGTGTGCCCATAAAACTGCCTACAAGCACTACTGATTGTATATCATGGGTTGCTCTACAGAAATAATTTAAAGCAGACTTCTTCCCTTTTATTTCTTTATTTTTAAGGAAATATTTTGTTTCATATCTGCAATGGTGAGAAATTAAATTACCACCATCTTTGCCCAGAGCAGGTTCAGACATCCATTTCACCCTTCTGGATGACACCCTCAAGGTGGTCCAGCAACACTTCCATCTCCAGGAAACCAGGCGTCACAGTAATCGAGCGCGCATCCTGTCAAAGGCGCTTATGCCTTTTGAGTTAAGCTCCAAGTCTGTGTCGCACCATGCAGACAGGCCATTTATTTAGGCTTCCCCTCATGCGGGTAAGCCGGGCTTACCGTCACCCTTGAAGGACATTACAGACTAATGGTTACTCAGGACCGTCACTGTCAAGTGTTGCACTTCGAGAGACAACCGCCTTTTGGAGTAAAGTACACAGGAGAACTGCTTTAACTCATTACTACAGCGCTAACAGTAGCTCGTTCCTGGAGAAAGAGCACACACCGCCCGGCATTTCTGTAGCAGCCACCTCCTCAAGATTGCAAGGCAATTTACAGACACTAACACGGTTTCCACTCTGTCAGGAAAGAGAGGAAATTTTTACAAATCTCATTCTTCCAGCTGAGCAGTTTGGACAGAGAACAGCTCACTTAAGCCTAACAGGGTTTCTTTGGCTCACCAGGAGTTGATGTTAGATTTCTACTATCTCAAGTCAGCGTACCATTCATCAGCTCTCCCGCAGAAGCAAATCTCTGTGCCCAGAAGTTCAGTTCCCACACTCTTACACTGCTTTTTTAATGGCTTTTCCTATTTTGTTTTCAGCCTCATAAGGAGGCCTTTGTTCATTGGCGAGGTGTTAATTTTAACTCAAGAGTTCCAGCCTCAGTGGCATGTATTGCAGAGGCGGCTGGTTAATTCATAATGATGGCACGCCTGCCATGGATAGCTGCCTCCAATGATTTCTGAGGAAAAAATGTCACTTTTATACGGAGTTACTTTGTTTCCCTTCACGGAGAAGAAATCCAAAGGGTGCTGTATGGGACTATTTTTACGCTGCCCGTATTTTGCATACCTGCAAAGGTCTATCTTTCCTACAGACTGACTTACAGGAACTCCAACGCTGCTAGACTTTACTAGCTTCCCTTGGTCGTGAAGAGGATTTAGGCACAGCGCAGAGCACTTTACCCAACCCAAGATGCTCCCACGGGCAGGGCAGCGTGAGGGGTGGGGTATAACCTGGCGCACAGCCCTTAGCAGAGCTTTGCACTGACCCACGGGGCTGCACATACGCATTCAGAAAGAACAGCGGGTACCTACCTAAACATATGGGAGGCTCTTACATCTCTGGGCTAGCTCTCTTCGCTTCAGAGCACAAACCTCGTCAAAGTATACTCAAAAGCAGTTCCGTTCCCCAGGCCAAATGAGGGAGGAAAACATAACAATTTTTATATGCTTTTACACTGGATTTGAGAGCTGAAGTAGGACTTGGGAGATTCACAGGCCTCGTCCTGGCCCTACGCCCAGGAATGAATTTCACTCCGAAAGACTAGACTGCACTCTTACGGCAAATGTTAATGTGCTGTTATTCTAACAGTATAGCAACATCATGATACAGAACAGAAAAATGACACCATATACAGCAGAGCCCCTAATCTGAAAGACAATAAACACAGTAAAATATAACATATTAAAATAAATAAAATTATCCCAATGGACTGTTTCACAATACATCCTCTAGCTTAATAGCATTCAGTTATAGTTATTCAATAGAATATACTAAATAAATACCAACTCAGTTGATTTTGTTAGTATTTACTGAATGTCAATATGCATGACATACGCCTAGATAATTATGGAATTGGATAGTTATGTACCATATGAAAATGGCTATTTATGTCATTCGACTGGCTCACAAAAAAATCCAGAAAATCCTATAATTATAAGCATGGAACACTGCTTATTTGCCATATTAAAACAGAGTAAGAAAACATATGGAAATAGAAATATTTTACACTGCGGTGTAAGATGATATTCTATTAAAGATGTAAATTAGAAATCAGTATATACAGTGCATCAAATACATCTAGATGAAAGGGCTACATAAATTTCAGTTTTATGTTTTCCTTTCCAAATTGCATTTAGAAAAAACACAGAACTGATTTTACAGATACTACAGGCATAGATGCAGATGTAAATACAGACACATGGCTGTACCTGAAACCCACATGGTATTTACAACCGTGCCTGGAGACACCATAGCACCTCTGGGCAATTGCTTACACACTGGCTGAAGCATTAACATCCAGAAAAAAAATCCAACAGCACGCAACATAAGAAAACTACCCCCTTGTTAGCCAGACTCCCTGAAATGGAGCTATTTCTTCTACCTGCAACAAAGTTTGTCACGCTGTGCAGGGGCTGCAGCCTGCCAGAGATGGTGGGACAGCCGTGGACCCCAGTGCCCAGGCAGCTACCACCGCGCAGTGCAACCAGCAATATATTCATCCTATGGAAGCTGTAAAGCTCTCGGCAGATGGTCCTGAGACATCCTAATGCGCCTCCTTTGCTCACCTGAATAATCAAAGGAACCTTTTTAATAAAGTCAAGCAAACTGTACAGTGTAACAAGCTTTGTAAGAAAACAATCTTACTTGTAAACAGCTTCTGTCTGACAGAATAAGCCCTGTTTGCCAAAGTTTCATGCCACTGCCTAGCTAGTCCACTCGCTGGCACAGATGCACAAAGAGGGCATTTTTTTTCCAAGTTTGCCACCTGGCCTCCCGGGAATTAGGTGAGGGAGATGGGAGAGATTTATTACAGAAATTTTGATAAATGAGCAGACAGCTACAGCAGGCCTAGAAAAGCTAATCAGGCTGTTTTACAACTTTTTTCTCATTTGTATTCTTTTAGGATACCTTACTTATCTGCTACTAAATAGGGACTCCTCTGGCCTGCCAAATAACCCATTTAAATTAGCATACATTTACATACATTGACAAACAAATTGGCCGCACTGTCGTGTTTGGATATGGTCTTGTCTGAATCCACCTATCAATATTATCAGCTGGATTATCGTTCGCTGACACCACTGGGCCCACTCCTGTAAAGTTTCTGAGCCCTTTTACAAGGTGTTTCGCGAAGTTACAGGCAAGGGGCTTTAGCGTTTCAAGTAATTAGACATCATTAGATATCAGTTTAGTAAATGCTCTGTTTTCCATTTCCATTCTTACACAAGCAATACTGTCCATTAATTTTAAAATGGGGCATTAAGGAACAACTCCTAAAGAGAAAACTTTTTAATATCAGTAAGAGTTGTAAAAGAACTGGCTGAGGAGATTTCCGTACCCAGCGATGTTGGCTATGTGTGAACTGTCATCAGTTACACCACAGTTTTGCTTCAGTCAATCCCAAGCTATCGGACCCAACAAGGAGTCCACGCTGGAGTCAATTTTGGAGAAGTGTAATGGTCTGTGAAATAGGAAAGGTCAGATTAGGTGATGCATTATTCATTATAGCCTGAAACTCTGACTGCTTGAATCTCCGACATACTTAGATCTAAAGCATTTATCAGCGCTTTTGGGTGCATTCTTCCATTCAGATTTATAAAGACCAAATATAAACATAGCAATGCTTCAAGAAACATAAGAAGGTCAACATTAAAACATTGTCCCATTGATTCGCACTTTCCTGCACTTATTGAATTACTGATCTAGAAAGTCACATGTATTTATGAAACTTGTTATGAATAACCCTTCGTGACTTTGTGCTTTTCAAAAGCAGGTAATATTAAACAATGGTTACTGTGGGCTGTCTTTTGGTAATACACATAAGATACCAGCATTTAATCGATTTTTAACAATTTGTCCTTAACAAAGATCCTTAACTTTGGGGATTTTATGGGATGAGTAATTTACTTGGAAAAATTATAGCGTGATTTCTCTTTTGTCAATGACTGTTACAGGCTTGGCATGAATCAAGACTGCAATCGTGAGGTTCTATAGAGTATAGTTCTATGTTTCATTTTCAGTAATAGTAAATCCAGTTAAAGAGCTTCCCACGTTTCTCTCCCTGTCTCTGTTTCCACCTCTCTACTGCAACTCACAGCCTCTTTGAGCTGATAAAACTGTTTGTGGGGTATGCTGTAAAATGGATAAATGGAATAATCTAGGGTTAAGAAGTCAAAAAAAAAAAGGGATATAAACAACTAGATAGATATTGCCACATAGACTGGGAAAAATAGCCAAAAGTATCTCATGAGGTAGAAAAACGCAGTACTCATTGAGTTGAATTAGAAGTTAAGTTAAACAGAAAAGATTTAGTATCTGCTATAATTTTGAAACGTGATTACAAAATTGGGTATTGAATTGTCACAAAATACAGAGCCTTCCAGACCTCTACCTTGACTATAGTAAAGGTAACATTGCACGTGGAATACAAATGTTAAAGCACGAAATACAAAAGCACCAACTACAAACAGCAAGATGCAGCAAACCGACTTTCCTATTTTTGGAGAAATTTAAGATGAAGTTTTAAAATTGCCTTGGTTAAAACAAAAGCATGTTACAATAGCTACATCGAAGATCATGGTGAGCTACTGATGGATTTGGCTGAGCAAACCTCTTTAGGTAAGGACAGAAGCATTAGAGGGATTGTCTGAATTCCACCAGCCCCTCACGCGGGTGATTCTCCTGGCTGGCTCTGCCCTGCCGAGGTGCCTAGCCGACAGGAAAAACAAACCTCAGGCACACTGAGGGGATTCAGCCTGTCTTGGTATGGCTTAAAGAAACCCAAACAGTTTGGGAAAAATACAAGCCAGATAATCTTGACAGGTATTAGCCACCAGATAACCTGACCTTTACTTCTACATATTTATGAGTCAGGAACTGGCTGTTTATTCACTTCAGTGAATACTGTGGTGTATGTATAGAGGATGCTTGTAAACAACAGCCATCTTTCCTAACCACCGCCTTTTATTTTACAAATACACCAGACTGAGTTAGAGGCCTCCGTATTTCCATTTAATTTTATTATCAGAGACAGAAGCCCAATTATTGTCATTGTACTTTTTTGCTTTTCATCCTTGAAGATGCAATAGTAGTCCTATGAGAATATTCTTTGTCTACTCAGCTTCCAAGTCGGTATATTAAAACACCACAGACTGAAATCTTTCTAAGAGAATATACGAAGACACCAGCCTCACCTTTCTGAATATCTGAGTTCTTTCTAAAATAGCTATCATTCCTTCAGGAAGTATTTTCTTGATTAATTGATCCAGGCCCATCCATCTAACTTCAGCAGAAAAGGCTGAAATAAATACCTTTCAAACTCTTTTACAAAATTACATGGAATGTAATTTAGCAGATAACCATGAATTTACACAAAACATCTATACAAAAAGCCACTTTATTAGACAATTTTCTGGCTCAGTAAACCATGTTCAAGAATCTCCAAACCTGTACTAAGTAACCGATTGTTGCTGTTTCACTGACTCAGCTGACAGACATAGCTTTTACTGCATTAGTATTCTAAAAATTCTTCCATTCTTTCAATTTTACAGAACCCATCCATCGGTATCACTTACAACAATATTGTCCGAGATGCTATCCTAGCATTCAGCTATAATTTCAAGAGGTACTAAATAGGTTTTCTCAGGCTAATAATTCATTACAGAAGCTGAAGTTGCTAGACCGTATCAATTGCGTTGCTCGCAACCACTGAGGCTTTTTTTTTTGGGGGGGGGGGGAAGATGGTGCACCAGCTTCATGCCTACCTCGTGGTAGTATAAACCTATATAACTAGTCAGTTTTACAGCTATGTTTCTGTCTGCGTTGTCACACCAGGGTGCAGCAGCTGTATCAAATCTGCCACTCATGGAAAGCGAAAGACATTTTCAGGATCACTGCTGATAACAAACACACATCATATGGAGGAGGCTCAGACTGTATGAGGACGAGTGCCCGGTACTTGATGGTTATTTCATGGTTCTTTATCATTGACCAGCTGTGGATAATTTCATTCTATTTTACTAGGACTATATCAAGCATAAATTCAAAGACTGTATTAAATGCAGTCAATAACAAGAGAGAGAACAGACACTTCAAAGCCTTAAAGAAATAAGTCCACATTTTATCTTCACGAGTTTAGTATGCAGCTTCTATAAAGGTCTACATTTCAATACAACAATACTTTGATGGGACTTACTTTGCTTGAGAGCTGGATCTCTATTTTGTACACTTCAAAGTATCTAAATGCTAATAAAAATATCTTTGGGAAAGAAAAGTCCCACTAGAACTTGCACATGAAGTTGAGCCTTTCTACCAAGAGTATTACTAAATCCCACTAAATCCTATTTCCATTCAGTCATCAGCAGCTCTGTGCATAAATAGATAGAAAGAACGCTATAAGGGATTATGTTTGCGAAAGAACTATCAGCTATCATTCTTGGCTCACTCTTCAGCAACAAAATAACGATGATTCTTCAAAAATTATTTTTAATCTCCCTAAATCAAGAGGTTACTGACAACACTATTTTAAATCACATAAGTACCTTTAAAAACTTTAGCAAGATCAAACCATGAGAAAAACTCCTAGTGATGAGCACTTTTCTTACCGTAACTTGATGTTAGTAGCACAATGGTCAGGAATACAGAATGAGGGATTATATCAGATTTGCCCCAAAATACTCTGAATATTGGTGGAAAATGAAAGATGTCAATAAACATATAGAAAGATGTACGAGAAGAACTTGGGGGTTTTTTTTGTTAGATTGTACGAACTTATGCAACAGGGAGAGAGTTTTCTTCTGAAACACTTTTTTGAAAGGAGAAGACAGCAGATGTTAAGACATAAAATATTTCAATAGCTTTAAAACAAATCCAGGTCAAACTTGAAAAGACACTTTTCACCCCAAACATCCTTGCACACACAGATTTAACTTGTAAAATAATATGATACTTCTGAATAATATCTTGCTTCTGAACTACTACTGCAAAGCTAACATATTTCACTTCACGTAAGGGAGAGAGATTTGTTTTGCCATTATGAATGGAAGGGAGTTCTTAACCTTATGAAGAATGTAATCCATCCAACAATTGCATTGGTTGGCAGAAATTAGATGCAACACAAACAACATGTTGGGAATTGCACAGGAACTGGTAAACACATGTTGGTAAGCGGCAGGGAGCTGTCTTTCCAACTGCAAAAGTCACCAACTTTAGTGTCCACAGGGATTCTTCCATCAAGGTACGTGGATGAGCCCATTTCTGGACTACCAGCAACACTGTCGGCATCCATTCTTGCAACCCATTTGTCAGCACTTTCTTCCAGGAGGTCTTAGCCCATTCACGTCACTCGCATGCCGCTTCAGGGACCAGACGTGGATTAACTCACCCTCTGTCCCTGCTCCTCAACAATCGAACTTGGTGATAGCTCACACTAAGAGAAAGTTAAGTCCTTGCGAGTGCCTTTAAGGCACATGGGTGCCTTAAAATTATCTTCCCATAGGACCTGCCTCTGAGCCTACACATCCTACTTTAATACTTCAACCTTAATTACTATTTCCATAGCTTCCCTCAAAGGCCGAAGGGAAAAGTGTGCCTACTCCTGGCATACTTCTCTGTCTTTAGCCAGCCAAACCTGTACTCACTCAGGATAGGTCCTGAACCAGGAAAATATTCCCTGTTGGCTGTAGAAGAAAGAACAGATCAAGATTTACTCATCGCCTCTCAGAATCAGAGGGGACAGACTCAATATTCAGATATCATTAAATTTATATATATTTTGAAATACTGCATTCGTTTCACTAAGATTTGAGAACTTTAGTACACTTTCATGGAAATTGCCCCTCAGAATGCCAGAAAATTCTCAGAGAAAATTAATTTACCTCACCTAGAGCAATTTTTTTCTGATTTAGCCATTTTCTAGTCTGATATGGGCTTCAGAACTTGTGCTGCTAACTGCATGCTATACACACTGATGACTTTGGGGGTTCTGGAAAGCAAATATTGGGTTTGGTGCTATTCTTTCTTCTCTCTACAGATATTTGCTCACCTCAGTGGCCTTAGAAAACATTCAATTCAGTACCAATACTGAAAGAGCATTTTGTTTCCAGTAATGCAGTGACGGTGGCTGCACAAGCAGGCTACCTTTGCAGCATGAATAAAGACAAACATTTGAAGCCGAATATATTTCTCGTTCACAGAGACTGCAGGTTAAAAAAAATCTCTGTGGATTTACATATAACAACTCTAGTGTAAGTCTTCATATTTCGGAGAAATTTCCTTATGGCATTTTCTATGTTGACTTTCCCATAGTAAAAAGTTTCATATTTTATATTTTTTAACGTACCTTTGCAGTTTCATTTTGATAGCTGACTTTAACAGCCTTTTCCTACATACTATAACAATTTCAAATGCTCTGTCTTTATATACGGCTATATTTAGGTTCAGACAAACTTTCCCAGTTTCTTCACATCTGCTAGCAACAAGTATTTTCAATTAATGTTTGGGGGATTTTTAGTTTGTTTTTAAGACCGTATTGATAAGACAGAAATGGTGGATTTTTATGCTTTTATGGAATTCAGATTACACATGACTGAAAATTACAATGAAAGAGAGCACATCATACCAAACAGGAACACCACGTACAGTAATAAATCAGATTATTCAAGCAGCATAAAAACATCAGACCTGAATTTAAACCTACATTATTTGTTTAGCCTAGAAAACATAATTCAATAATATGTGCTGTTGGAGCTAAAACCCCGAAGGAAACGGAGCTTTAGTCTCTAAAATACTAAATGAGAAACAAAACAGAGATACACCAGTGTGTGTGATTTCAAGAGCAGCCCTCTCCTTCCCGAGTTTGTCTTCTTCTCTTGTAGATGGACCTGCTTTTAGAACATTTCCTTCAGTTTCCAAATTCATAAGACTACTAAAAAACAAAAATGCAGCAGCTGATAAGATGACTAGGTGGTAAGATACAGCAAACTGTATAGTTTACAGGCTATTTCAAAGCACATCAGTGAAGACTAGGATGCAGCAGAGAACAGAATTTGCTTTTGCCAAGTCCAAGTAAGCTGGGCTTCCTAGCCCCCCACCCATGCCTAGTTCGCAACGAAACAAGTTACATTGCCCTCAACAGGCAAACTGCAGGGAATTAATACCTTCTGATTACCGTACATCATACGTGTCGCAAAATAGCACCGCAAACACCTTCGATTTAGACCTGAAGGGACCCCATGTTGGCTGTGGATAAATTATTTTCTTGCCATACCCAACAGCCAGAAGTAACACAACATAGGATTCAATGATGTGGGGAATCCCTACCTGAACAGAACACCCAGAGATGTATTACAGTTAAAAACTACCAGCATTTAACGCCTACCATCTTTTTCTGAATTAAAGTAATTGTCTCCATCCTTCTACCTATTCTAGTTTCTGCCAGGAAGTGATGCAGAATCTTACAACTATCAGATAAATGTTGGATATGTAGGATAAATATGTCTTAGCACTTATTCAAGCCTTTTTCAAGTATTGGAGAAGCAGAGAAATATGTCCGATAGCTACAGGAAGCATCATAGTATAGATAGAAACATGGAAACCTGAAGTTCCATACCTTGAACAGCATTGATCATGCAGATAAATAAGACAAATAGATTAAATGTGCCCTATAATGTTAATTATATTCATAAAATGAGAACTCCAGTGAAGGTTAACTAATACTGAAGTCCATTCATTCACTTCAGTGCACTGTAAAATCATCAGCTATGATTATTTTATGCATTCCATTAACATAGCTAATTTACTATGCAAGGTGCCTAGTTAAATGAAATTACTTTATCAAAATATATAGTTAAACTGTAACTGACAGTATTTTTGACTGTGACTACAGCAAACCTAGATTTTTTTCACCAATACTTAGGCTCAGATAAATGTTTATAACCCTCCCCTCCTAAAGCTGTGACATTTTTCTATTCTGACCTTTATACAGCATTTATGATGGATAGACATTGCATTGACAGTACGACCATACATAAATTTAAACTGTCACAGCATGAAGAAAAAATAATGTATTAAGAGTAGCCAGGAAAACTGCCACCTACTGTATCGATTCTTTTCCCTTCTTGCTTTCTTTTTCCCTTCTTTGAACTAGAAGGGTCAGTAGCTGTATGTGCTTAAAACACCAGGCTTTCTTTAAAAGATTACATGCAAATTATTTTGAAAAGTCAAAGTGTCACCATCATTTTTCATCTATGGAAAAACAAAAGGGAAATTTACAATATCTATATGAGTAGATAGAGAGACAAGCTGTATTCTTGACTTTTCCCTCCATGAGATACTAAATATGATTGAAAAATAAGTGTTATTTAGCTACATAATATCTGGTGATAGACAATAAAATTATTGTATTGACCAAATTGCAAGGAGGAATATTTAGCGATGTTTACTTTGATTCCTTTTAATCTAGCTAGTAGTTACAGTGTTGCATGTCAAACAAAAAACAGAATAAATCCAGACTCAATCAATGTTTTCTCTAACAAAATCCATTTCTAATTAACCAGATTTCCCTGCACTCTAGCCTACCAGCACTAATTTGTTTTTTTTGCAACTGCATAGTGTCTTTCCTGCATTCCTGTGCTTTGATATAGAGTGCACGACAGAGACTTGGGCAGTTTCAAATTCACTTCTGCAAAATAACGAAGAGGAGGATGAGTATCTGCCTTAGCTGTGGAACAAGGAGTGCTTTGCGATCGAGTCCTCATGCAGGAAACTGAAGACATCAGGCAGGTTACCCTCTGTTCTCTCTTCCTTCATGACCTCCAGTCTACTCCGAGTCCTGTTGTTTTTCCCTAACCCATGGTTAGCCTCTCCAGGGCAGGTTTTCTTACACGCAGTGAGAAGTAGTATACATGTATGCTAAACATTACAACCTGGAATTCCCACGTTGTTGTAGAGGAAAAAGGAATAAGAGGAAGAAAGAGGAGAAAATAAATGCTGCCTTCACTTTAATTCCTGTTTATACATAGAATCTGAGTGCTACAAAAGGCAAAACAGATCAAATAAATTAATGAAGAATAGCCATCTGCATACATGTGCCGTGCCACATGTCCTCCCAGAGACACTGTCTCTTGCTCCTCCCGTCCCGTGAAGACAGTGGACGATACACAGCTTTGTATCATTATCTCTTCACTCATATTTCAGTAGATCAATAAAGACTCTTTGTTCCCTACTTCCCTACAGCTAAACATTGATTTACAGTCACTAGAGTAGTCTGTCAGTCTCTGTGCACATCTCTGGTTCTACATGATAAAGGCACTTTTTGTAGATGGTGAAAGATTTTGTTATGCTTCATCAAATGGTGTGAAGACGGAAGTCTCTGTGAAACACAGCACGTTGTTAAGCGTGGATTAAAAATAAATATGCGGCAAACTTCAAAAATGCCTACCTGTTTTCTGGGAATTGAAATTATATTTACATTTCATGGCTGTAGCTGTACAGCATGTGTACACTTATTAACTTTGGGGATATACTACACAGATCATCTTTCTTCTACAGAAACAGACCTGTGGAAATAGTTACAGTTTATTGTAATTATATAGCTCTTACAGAAGTTTTCTTGCAGCAGATGGGAATTATTAAAGTTATATCCTATAATAAGTCAGTGGAAATGCTTCCCCTGACTGTGGAAAAAACACTGTTACTTTTCTAATAAAATAAATACCTGAACATCTGATGTTCTGATTCTCTAATTGAGAAAGGAGAATAGGCTTCATTCTTACTGGCAATTTACCTGTTACATTTCATAGACTTGTATTTCAAATTCACTTATTAAGTGATGACATCTCAAATGTGAATTGCAAATGTGGTTTTTTGTTTATACATATGCTTACTAAGACACAGATTGAAACTAATATCCAGGGTTTCCAAAGTGATTGAGCGTTACAGAAGCTCAATACTCATCCAATTCACGTTTGAAAGATAACAGAAAAGCAGTCCATGCAACATTAACAAAAGTTTCAATTGTGTTCCCTCCCCACCAACGTTTAGAAGAAAAGGGAGACTGAAATATTATTTGGATAGATAGTCTCGACTGATATCTATTGTTTATTTTCACAGGCATCTGAAGCGTTCTGAAAATTCAAAGCCATTAAAGAATAATACCTGCAAGTCTGTTGACAGACTTAAAAGCCAGATATTTTATGAAAGATCCTTCTGCATATGGTTGCATCACAGCAAGTCCTTGAGGACTTCTGCTTTTTCCTTTCTGGCGGCACTGTACATATATGTTGCAATATCTGCATATTAGTTAAAACATAATGTCAAGAGAAGCTTGTCTTTTGTTATGCAACTTCAGTAGACCATGGGTTTTTCCTATTCATAGAATCATTGAGGTTGGAAAAGACCTCTAAAGATCAAAGTCCAACCGTCAACCCAACACCACCACCCACTAAACCATGTCCCTAAGCGCCTCATCTACTCGTCTTTTAAATACCTCCAGGGATGGGGACTCAACCACTTCCCTGGGCAGCCTGTTCCAATGTTTAACCACTCTTTCAGTAAAGAACTTTTTCCTCACGTCCAATCTAAACCTCCTCTGGCGCAACTTGAGGCCATTTCCTCTCGTCCTATCGCTTGTTACTTGGGAGAAGAGACCGACCCCCACCTCGCCACAACCTCCTTTCGTTGTAGAGAGCGATGAGGTCTCCCCTCAGCCTCCTTTTCTCCAGGCTAAACAACCCCAGTTCCCTCAGCCGCTCCTCATCAGACTTGTTCTCCAGACCCCTCACCAGCCTCGTTGCCCTTCTCTGGACACGCTCCAGCACCTCAACGTCCTTCTTGTAGTGAGGGGCCCAAAACTGAACACAGTATTTGAGGTGCGGCCTCACCAGGGCCGAGTACAGGGGCACGATCACTTCCCTTCTCCTGCTGGCCACACTATTGCTGATACAGGCCAGGATGCCATTGGCCTTCTTGGCCACCTGGGCACACTGCCGGCTCATGTTCAGCCGGCTGTCGACCAGCACCCCCAGGTCCTTTTCCGCCAGGCAGCTTTCCAGCCACTCTTCCCCAAGCCTGTAGCGCTGCATAGGGTTGTTGTGGCCAATTAGACCATAAACTTTTACGTTCAGATGTATGCTCAAGCTACAGCATTATGAGAGTGGCTAACAGATACACTGGCCAAAAGCTACAGCACACAGAAGAGCAGAGATGCTTGGAGAGGAGTATTCCATGTGAAATCTCTTAAATCCCTCAAATCCCTCACTCTGTCTGCATAGGAATCAGAGGGGGTTTTTCAGTTGGCAAACCTTATTTCTGGAACTCAAGTAATTGGAAAATTTTTTCCACAAAGAAAAAAAGTCACAATTACATATGACTTCATACAATAATTGTCAGATACGCGCAGAAACAATACAGATCTGACTCCTTAAGCTGGCATGGTTACTCTGCAAAGGAATCGGATCCATAATAAACAGCTATATAAAAAGCACTGCTTTGGTACCTCTGGAAAAGCACCTCTGTCACTGCAAACATCTGTGCGTACTCGTGCTGTTTTTCTAATTGTCCAAATCTAAGAGCATGCAAAGCAATATCGTTAATATTTTTACAATACATGTAAGAATTTTTGTAGAGAAAAAGTACCATATGAAAATACCCACTTTTGAATGACACCGGGAAGCAACATTATAACAATTTTGGAACTAGTTTGAACACTCTCTGGCTAGCCTCCCATAGCTGAACACAAGAGTGGGAGCAGAGATGTGATAAATTTTGGATTTTACTATTACTAACACTTAATTATTGAATCTAGCATTTATCCTAATGCCTGTCTAGGAGGTATTGACTCCCTTACTGGTGAAAGAATAAATTGCACTTCATCAGGAGCTAAACCTCAAATAGCACATCAAACAAGGCTTTCGATTGTGGAAATTTTCAAATCTGACTTCTGGAAACTGCATCCAGTGTTACATCTAGTTTTTGGTGATGGGGGCTGAACTCCATGCAACACATTAGTGAAATGCTTAACTGGTGGGAATTAGCACAAGTCTACAGATGTCAAAGCAGCAGTATCATCATAGTGTCACTTTACCTCCCCTCAGTTCCTGAGCCTTTAATTCACAGTATGTAATCGAATGGAAAAAAAAAAAAAAAAAAAGACGTTGCTAAATATCTGCTTCCAAAATGCAAATTCTAATTAAAAAAATATTACCCACTGAAAGCACTATGACTTTCTAAAGTTTATGTGAGCGCAAAAATTGGCCTGCTATTCATTTTTTATTAGAATAATCTTAGCTGAAAGACAGAAACATTCACATTTCAATAGCAATCCTTTCAATTTCCTCCCTCAGTAGATGAAAAGACCACAATCGAGTATTCGGCTGGTTCACCAACTATACAACAGTTCAGTCTGTACAAAATAACTATTAAGGATGCCAGTTCTCTTAATTTAACCATGCCAAAGTAGCTTACAAGCCTTCAAGAATATCTAACAAATAATAATTCAACAGGGTGAATACAAGGGTCCAAGGAAAGCGCTAAGGTATTTTATAAGAATAACAGAGCTATTTGAAGAAACAAAACAGCCTGATGGTTTCATTAGTTTAAACAGTTCATTAGCTTTTCCATAGGAAAAAAAGTCCATTAGCATTAAGAATGTAAAGAACATTTTTAAGGGTGAGAGACGAGTGCAGCCACACTGTTAGCAAACAGCTGAAACCTCCAGTTAGGGCTTTCTCAATTTTTCCCATTTGTGCCTCATATGTGCATATATGCCAACAGTAATTATTTCAGCAACATACAGTGTCTCCTGTGTGCCTGATATAACACAAAATACCCATCTCATTCTTAGTCAATGTTTATTCATTTCCTCTCAGTTTGCCTAGTTGAATGAAATGTTAGTTCCATGCATACCGAGAATCGTTCCAAACCTCCAGGCAAACGTTGCCTTAAATACAAAGTAAAGGGGAATCTTTAACAAGGTATTTCAGAGACACCTCACCTCCACAGTGTATTGCCCGTGAAACTACTCTGCTTCTTAAATCTGCTCGTTTACCACGTTCGCAGGCATCCTATATTTCATTGTTCATGTTCTTTGTTCACCACACAGATATTGAGCTTTAAGAGGCTAAACTGATTCTGAGCTTCTAAGGGCAGTCCCATTGATTAGACCACAAGCGTACGAGCACAGGCTCCCTCAGGATGCGGGAGTGTAGAGAAGCACAATCGTGCTTCTCTACAACTCCATTCAGTTTTCCGAGGCTGGAAAATCACAGGCTGACAATGAGTTAGAAAAGAATTAGGACAGTAAATCCAAGGTCCAAATCAAAGACAGGGATATAATCGATGCTGCAGCATATATTGCTTCTTGGGTTCGCAACATACACAAAAAAGTTAGGTTTAGAGCAAATAAAAACTCTAAAATTTGATATGTTCATACACAAAAAATTAGTGCTCATGTGCAACGTTCCATTAAAATCTGTCCTACTACTGATATCCCATAGACAGAGTCGATGCAAATGATTTACAAGTAAAATTTTTTGAATTTAATGTTTTCAAATACCTACTGAAGCCAGTCTCCATTGACTTTTCCTTGTAGACAAGTTTTAAATGAATAAAACTAGTAATATGGGCAAACTGTACTACCAAGACATCTTAGCAATGTCTGAAGTGAATTGGACACGTACTTCCCATTCTTGTTAATACTAGCAAATCATGCATTGTGCTGAAAACAGCTTTCATATAGCATTTTTTATTTGTATCAAACATTATTGCTGAAAAATCTTCCTACGTGTGTAAGGCACCTATATCTGACTTTCTGCCTTTAGGTCAAGCATAATGGGTAGTGTAAAAATATCGCTGACCCTAGACTCCACAAATACAAATTAATTCAAAGAGGTAAAACCACAAAACATTAGCAAATCTGAATGCAGCCTGATAGCACCTTGTTAAAGTAAAACCATTTTAGCCAGTTCTGCCTAGATCCATTCCACCTCTATAAGCACCTAACCAAAATGATTAACCTAGAAACGCGGTGATCCTAAACTGTGTATCTGTATCAATTCATCCAATCCCTCAGGGTAACAACTTCAAGGAGCCTCTAATCCTAACTTTGGTGCTGCAGTTACCTGCCTAGGGATAGGTGGGCTTAACTGATCTCCCATCTGCATCAGCACAAAAT
This sequence comes from Aptenodytes patagonicus, assembly GCF_965638725.1. Taxonomy (NCBI): domain Eukaryota; kingdom Metazoa; phylum Chordata; class Aves; order Sphenisciformes; family Spheniscidae; genus Aptenodytes; species Aptenodytes patagonicus. Next base: position 79,146,070 of record NC_134953.1, on the reverse strand, counting down.
TCGGGGCACACGTGTATATTCAGTCAAGGTGTCTGCTGGTGTCCATGTTTTGTGGCTAGCCCCCTTGAAAGAAATTGTGGAATTATTTAAAGCACCAAGAAACTGTGATGGTGAGAACTGTTCACATTCAACTCAAGAGACTGTATATTTTGCTACTCATTAAGATAATACAAATATCAACAATAAAGGGAAAATTTGCCCATAGCATTTGGCTAAGGAGAAGACATAAGTATATAATATGTCATAATATAATTTGTATTATTCCTACAAGATCAGTGTATATACAGGAACTATTCAACAGTTGCCTGACATTCTCTATCGATTACTAAGGGCCACCAAACTTCCTTCCACTGCTTTCCGTTCACCTGGTCCCAGCACCAGTTTGGGCACACAGCACCCAACGCCTATTGTGCCTGAGGAACAAAACATTTCTAACGAGGAGATGGCCAGTTAGATGCCTCAGCTCTAACCCCTATCTTCACTTTGAAATGCTGCTTCTATTCTGCTTTCGTTTCTGTTTTGTTAGGCAGCAGGCATTTACACTGCACCTCTAGAAGGAACCATCAATTTACTTAATTCCCTACCTACAGCCCTTTTAGATGCCAGAAGTAGGAGTCCCTGGAGCAGCAAACACAGCAGCTGTGTATCTGGGTTAGTTGCATAGCTGTACCATTCCTCCTCTAGCAGCTCGGGTACTGAATGCAGAGTGTCATGGGGAAGCAGTAGCTTTTCTGGATAACCTAATTTAGCAGTTGCTTGACAGTCTCCTAGCAAGCGCTGGACAACTCCCTGCCACTGGCCTTACTATTTAGCCAGGACGGATTTGAAAATTAAAGGAAGTTTTCTTCCATGCTCCATTTTGAGGGTTTCCATTTGTTTGGCAGATTTTCTGTATGGTTAAAAAGAAAAATTCAGCTGGAATCAATGTTATCTCCTCAATGCCAAGTCAACTTTTATTTTGCCTAGAGCCACAAACTAAAGACTTGCTAAATTTTTTACTATTGTTGATAGCATTGCAGATCCAAAAAAAGGTTGGCGTACTATTAGGAAGTGTAAGGCTCTCTTCTGATGAAACTATTTCTGACGAAATAGTATGAAGTGTCTTGGAAAAAAACAAATAAATTGTCTGAAATATATGCAATATAGTGCAATAAATGAGTATAAAGTGCTATATTCAGTGTGCTATGAAAATACAGGATAGCAATGACAGTTCGGGGGGGGGAGGGAAGAATATGGGGTTATTCTTGACCTCCAGCTGAAAGCGAAATTAAAACTCTCCTGCTGTGAAAAAAAAAAATCAACTGTACTAATACACATGTTGGTACATGTCACATACAAGTAGAGGTGTTGGACATAAATACATGAACTAAATCTTACAAGCTTTGGAAATTCATCACACAGGCTATAATGCTGTAGCTGATTTACAGCATCCCATTCAAGAAAGACGAGAAACAACTGGACAAAGCCCAGAGAAGATCATCAGGTCATCTGAAATCTAGAAAATGTGACCTCTGCTTGAAAGAGTTAGGTTTCTTTACTGTACGGGAGGAAAAACTGAGGATTCACATGGTGATAGTTGATTATAAGAGACTGCGGTGAAGAAAACAGAAGCAAACTGTACTCTGTGTGCATTGTGGGCAGGACAAGTAACAAGCTTAAATTGCAGAAGGAGATTTATGTAAAATATTCTCACTAAATAGATTAGCTGCTCAAACTACTGTCTAAACCCTAATCTATTTTTCTGTTAGTTGAATATATTTAATATGTGGTCAACCTTTACATATTGTGTATGAGTTAGTAAAAAAAAAAAAAGGAAAGAAAAAAAAGAAAAAATCAGGCATGAAAAAGGTGCCCAGTTCACTAAAGACAGCAGCAAAAAATCCCATCAACTTTTGCGGGTTCAGGATTTTGTCCCATAAGAAGATGCAATGCTGATATGGCTTTATTTGCGTTTTCATTCCTAGTTGGGTATGTGTAAAAGGAGACAGAGCAAGAAATATTTTACTGAGTGCATAATCTCCACAGCAGAAATTAATGTTACTAGCAGCAGCTGCAGAATTGATTTTTTTTTTTTCTTTTTAAAAGCCAGTGGTACATCAAGAGGGATTCTGTAGTGCTTGGAACAAATGGGATTAATTTTTTCCTAAAATTAGAACCACAGCTATATTTTGAAACACACAAAAGGCAATTACTATGCTGTGTAATAGATTTCATGTTGATTGTGCTACCGTTTTCGGACACCTTTGTTTCCTGATACTAAAAAAAAAAAAAAAAAATCAGAAAATTCAAGAAACATTAAGTGTTAAATTGACAATTTATGTTTTTTAAGCCAAATAACCATATGCTGGTGGTTTGTTTTGGGGTTTTTTTTCTCCTTTATGATTCATCTTGCATAAAATCCGATCTTACTCAGTTTTCTTAAGTGCCCAAAAAACAGTATCCTGGTAAGAACATTGTTGAAAACAGTAATTGAGTGAATCGGCTATGAATCCTAGCCCTGTGCTTGTCTAGCAAAAACATAGCATTACAGAATAATTGTCTTCACTCTGCAGTTACACCAAGAGCAATATTTTACAGACAAAAGCAAAAATACAGGGTGAAAAACCATCTTTATTTTTCAGCATTACTTGGACAAGAGCTCAAACCTTACTTTGCAAGCTTTTAACAATTTTGCCCCCAATTTTATACATTTACTATCAGGCAATTTCAAATCAAATCAGGCTGAAAGCTTGTACCTGGGCTATCAGTTCAAAACTGATGGGATTTTTGTTACAAAAGGTTTTCAATTACTTGTCTTTCTGAATTTATAAGGAGAAAAAACTCCTCCATTTTGGGAGCAGATTTAGATGCACATTGCCAACTATAGTACCATCAGTTGAATTTTTTTTATATATCTATTTTATTTTGAAAGTACAAAAAAATTTTATATAATAAATTGACTAACCTTAGGGTGGGAGGCTTTCAAAGAACCAATAACAAAGGATATTTAAATACGACCATTAGCAATTTAGTATAGAATATTTCACAGCTAAATATTTGATCAAGCACTCAAAAAAACTAGCAACGTGCTGAAACCTTGCGACTGCATAATGAACCTTGATGAGTGAAGCAACGGTTTCCATTTATACCTATTTCACTATATTGGTTTGAATTACAATAGGTTGAACGGATTGTATTTCTGTATTTAATCTGCTGTAGCTATTCACAAAGCAGACGTGCCAGTAAAACCAAGACAAAATTGGATTCCGACTCATCCATTCCTCCTTAAAGTTCATAAGGCAACGGCGTTGCGGCGGCTGCCGAGACAGCGACCTGTTCTGAAGGGTGGGCCGCACGGAGACGATATCCAAGAGTGCCCGCGGGACTACTGCCCTGCAGCAGCTGGCAACAGGTAACTGCTTCCATTACATTTTCTAACTGATCAGGTTATCTGACTCTTCTCACTCTCTCTGACAACGTGTGCTCATCTATATCAATCGCTGCGAGAAGTGACGTCGTGTTGCGGATTGGCACCGTATTGAGGCTAGCTAGCCATAACTCTACACAGACTTTATATACACTGGACTTATTCTGAAAGTATAACATTCAGAGGGATTAGCAGATTCGAGAGTTCAAACAAATACACATGCAAGCCTCTGCAACACTGGGGTCACAGTTTTAAGCTTGCCTCTCCACCCCAATTATCGTGTTCTTAGACCACCTTTATGTTATGCTGCTCTCTACTGATCTTTTACTGGTAAGTGATGATTCTGTATTACATATGAGGATTACAAAGAGCACTTTTGAATGCTAAAACAGCGCAAGCGAATGATGCTTGCAGATGTTATGTAAGCATAATAAACATCTGTCAGGTTTTCATTTAGATCTTCTGGATATTTTGTTAATCACTGCTGAGAACTAGCCCTTATCAAAGTTCAGGTTAACGTATGCTTCTGTCTGCTTCCACGTGACAAAGTCTCCGTAAGTACATTTTCACATCTACCTCCCATTGCTTGCAATTGAGGGTTAGACTTGAAAACTCTCTTGGGGATTTTGTTCCCTCTGCCCCCACTCTTCACCTGTAAAATGGGAACAGAACAATTTCCATTTCCACCCTTTTGTAAAACTTAAACTCTTTCTGCCTGTCTGAAATGATGTGAGTTTACAGAGGTTTTTCTGGACAGGCCTCTTCATTTTGAGAGCATAAACCTTGCATCTTCAACATTTCCTCAGGAAGCATCACCTCTGTCATTGATTTCAGTATGCCGACTATCAACTGTATGCTGATTACCCTTGTTACAATATTTTGGCAAAGACAGTAACAAAGTTTATTATTTAAAGGAGATACTCCTCTGAAAAAAGATTTTAGTGAACATTGCTAAAACGCGTCTAACCATTCTCTTGAATTCAGGCAATAAAGAAAAAATTTGTATACAACACTAAGCATTTCATTAGGTCTTCAGTGTATTTTGCCTGCTTCTTTAATCAATAAATTATGAAGACATGGGGCAAATCTGTTCAATTTATTTAAACTTGAGATCCTTTTGATTCAAAGATATTCAATTTTCTACAGTTATATATCATTCATCCAGTTTATATGTAGTCTATATTCTATCTTCTTACTGAAGTGCCATTTTGTTACCGTGTTAGAAATAATTAATGCTGCAGTAACGTTACAGCAACACACACGTACTTGACACTAATGGATTTGTTTTCATTGGTTTTGGATATCTCTTTACACGATCTGACAGCTTGAGTCTGAATTTAGTTGAAGAATAAGAGTCAGTTCTACTACCAAGAACACAATTCATTTATTTCTAATGAGGTGTTTAATCAAAATGTATTTGATATGATAGCTGAGGAAAGTAATCCTGAATATAATGCAAGCACATGGTCAAACAACGGGCCAGAAAATATCCTTGCTTTTCATCCTGAAATGTTTATGCAGCAATTGTTTCAGACCATGAAAAGACATCCCTAACTTGTAATCCTCACCATGGGACTTAGATAAACCATAAATTAAATGATACCACAAATAAACTGAAGTACCTGCCAGGATGTATTGCACACCCAAACAATTTTGAACCTAAAGATTAAAAGTTGCTGCAAGAACGTCAGAACCACAGAAGCAACATGGATAAATTCCAAGACGTTAGAGCTGTGTTTGTTCTCTTCGGAAAATATTTTGTGAGTTAGCATTATACTGGCACTACGTTCTGCTTATTTATCTCCAAGGACCAAGAGTTCTCCATAATAGAGAAAGATTGCCTATTTGGAAGATAACAATGCTTTCCCTTTGCGATGAAGTGACCTGACAGCAGAGCAAGAGGCCTGTACCAGACCTGTGTGCAGACCAACTAGTAGGAGGCAGTTGGCAGAAGCTGGATCCAGGATGAGATGCCTTGGAGTCGTCAGCTGTGCTACCACTTACACATGCGCTTGCAGGCAGGGCAAGAATTGGCACGATGCTACAAGTCTACCTCCTCTCTGTTTTAATACTGTTCAAGCTGAAAGGAGGAAAGCGTGAAGGAAACACAAAACTTCCACTGCAGTCTGCAGAGTATATTTAAGTTCACCCTTACTGCATGAACGGTGAAAGTAAAGGAGCAGGTTGCTATGTGATTTTTACAAAGGCAGATCTCAGCCAAGAAACTGAGAATAAGAAGGATGAGAAACTCCTAATTCTGCACTCAGTTAAGTAGACAACACCGTATCTACACAAATGCTAAAAGAAATTATAGATTTTGAAGCACTGGCAGGGCCTCTTTGGCCTTTTAGATTCCCCCAGCGTAACAGCTAGAGATAGAAGCAGGTGTAAAGAATCAGATTCTGTATGTTCTCCAGATACTGACTGCTTGCAACTACCTTTAACTTCAGCAAAATTTGACTGTTATCAATACTTCTCAACGGAATGCAGTAACATGGCACTCAAATATGATTTAAAATCCTCTACAGTTTGCCCCCGAATTTCTTTATTTAGGGTCCTTTATACCACAATTCATATAGCTAATCAAATAATCATAGAATCATAGAATCACTGAGGTTGAAAAAGACCTCTGAGATCATCGAGTCCAACCACCAACCCAACACCACCACCCACTAAACCATGTCCCTAAGTGCCTCATCTACTCATCTTTTAAATACCTCCAGGGAGGGGGACTCAACCACGTCCCTGGGCAGCCTGTGCCAATGTTTAACCACTCTTTCAGTAAAGACATTTTTCCTGATATCCAGTCTAAACCTCCCCGGCACAACTTGAGGCCGTTTCCTCTCATCCTATCACTTGTTACTTGGGAGAAGAGACCGACCCCCACCTCGCTACAACCTCCTTGCAGGTAGTTGTAGAGAGCGATGAGGTCTCCCCTCAGCCTCCTTTTCTCCAGGCTAAACAACCCCAGTTCCCTCAGCCGCTCCTCATAAGACTTGTTCTCCAGACCCCTCACCAGCCTCGTTGCCCTTCTCTGGACACGCTCCAGCACCTCGACGTCCTTCTTGTACTGAGGGGCCCAAAACTGAACATAGTATTCGAGGTGCAGCCTCACCAGTGCAGAGTACAGGGGCACTGGTATGCTGAGTTCTACTTATTAAATGGTATAAAATACTATAAAAGATGATGATACATTATGCTTTTCTATAGTATTTGTCAAAGAAAAGTGGATTCAGTTCTCAGGCATAATGTTCTATGAATATTGTTTCCACTATACCTGTACAGAATACTTTCTTGGAGACTCTGGTCATTCCTGTGTCTCATTCCAGGCAAAGGAAGACGAGAGCGCATCTCACCTCTTGAACACTCAAGATTTTGCAAGTTCTGCACTTTTTTCTCTCTCTGGATGCCCTGCACAAGCGGAGGGAATGAAGTTAAATAGAAACAGCAATGTCTCTAGTCATACTTTTAGCAACTATACTGTTGCGCAATGTATGTCTCTCTGGAGGATTACAAGCAGAGGAAGAGACAAATCAAGAGTGAGCAGAGAGACCACATTCTGGCCCTTAGTATTTAAAAGATAAGTCTGAAATATTGGCTTCATTAGATTCAATGGCCCTATTTTCAGTGGAGACCCAGAATACACCTGAGACTGTAATTGCTTGCTGGATAGTTAATTGTCCATGAATATTGCAGGCATGAAAATGGATGGAAAAGCAGGTGCAACTTGACATGAATAACAGCACCCTAATGTTGATAAAAATACTTGTTTACAAGCAAATTAAAGAAGTTGACAAAACACTTTCACACAATGTCAGCAGCAACATGTAAATAACTGGTTTCTAATGCGACATTCAGCACCCTTCAGAACGATACAGAGATTAGAAAATTTTAAAATGTGCTAAAGAAAGCGTGGTGCTGGCAAAAATAGAAACCACTTGGTATGAAAATTCTGCAAGATGTTTTTAGCTACGATATTTCAAAAACAGATTAAAATAGGGGTTGCAGATATGATCAGATATTCTGTCCTTTGGCGTTTTCTCCTTTCGCCCCTTCTCTTGCTGGAACAGAGAATCACCCAGCGATCCACGTACTATATGCTATAGCCCATCCAAAATTAATAGGACTATAATCATGACTCAGCCAGCTCTCCTCTGTTACTAGATCTTCTCTTACTCAAGTGTATTTGGAAATCTCACCTGCTGAAATCAGAGGCACAGCTAAAGTCGTACTTTAGTACAGATTAAACGTATCTAAGGGTTAAAGACATGTCAGTCCATGATTAGGTTAGAAAGTGACCAGTGACTTCATCCACATCCACTTGTGGATGCCCAAAGTGGGAGACCTTAAAAGAAATACTGATAGGCAGAGTTCGTTCAAAGGCCTTTCCAAAACCCGTAGTGTATTGAAAAAAATCAAAGAAGTCTTAGCTTGAGGATATAGACAAAACCAGAAAATATATATGAACCATCATTTGCGTAGCAAAGGAAAACAATTCAGGGGACAGTTTCATCCCCCCTCCGATGCTTGTAAGCGCGCACACAATCCAAACAGTTCAGGCCAGAGCTTCATTCCCTCTCTGATGCTTATTAAAGACACACGCACAGAATCTGAACTGTAAAACCGAAAACTGGGTTGGTGCCAGCTGTATCTTACAGTAAGGATGACCATGGTAATACATCCATTTTCCAACTCTGCTACGTATGCCATTCATGCAGAGACCTTGCAGTATTTTGTTTTGAAAAATGGAACTGAAAGAATAACGTTTGAGGGTGACTTCATATTTTATTTTTACCAGGAATTTTACAGTTTCTGAGACAGATTCATTACGACCAAGCCCAAAGGATTCAAATTATCGTATTTTTAAAAAGGTTTTGCCCAGGGGTCAGAAAAAGTGGATTATTTTGACCCACTAACAAAAAGCCTTTCAGGGACACACTGAATATACTTATTCTCTGATGTAAATTAGAGCAGCTTCAAAGCTACTCTAAATTCCACTTTGCCTGGAAAAGCCAAGGAAATTATGCCTGCCAGAGGCTGCTGCAACACAGTATACTCTGAGGATGAGGAACAGAACAGACAGCTAACCTGCTGCCTTTTTTCTGCATAGGGATTTATCTGACCAGTAGGCAACCTTAGCTGCCCAATTAGAACAATTTCTAGACTCTTGTTTTCAATACACTGAATATATGTGGTTTAGTCATCCTGTACATGCAAATTTTGTTTTTGAACAACAGCGTGATAAAAGGCTATATGGTGAGTGTTTTCTCCCACTGATCTACAGAACACAAGTTGTTTAAAAGACGCCAGACCACAGTGAAAAGGAATCACTTCACCCCAGCCTCAACTGCACTAACTTCTTTATGAAAACCCTGCCTAGCATTTGTGGCTATGTGCAACGGCCCATAGTTCATTTCAGACTCCTGAAGAGACACTGTAATAAGCCAGAAGAAACGTTTCAAAAACATTCCTGGGTGAAAAAGCACCTGCACAGAGATTGCCACAACCATTTGGTTACACAGGTTTGGACCACTTCTACAGTGTTTCATAGCAACACCAGAAATTAAGACTTATCTTGATAATCCTTTGCAGAAGATTAGATAATCCTTTGTAACGGAGACTGCAGTCTATGCTTCCAGGTTATCCCAGCTCCACAAATACAAAAGCAGCGACTGAGCAACGAATAGAGTACAGCTTCTAGGGATTCTGCCTGGCTGAATTCCCACAGTAGGGATTAGCTATCCAAGTTATGAAGAAGGACCTAGGAGCTTCATCTTTCTCAGTTTCCGACAGGACCCTTTACAGCCCCAAGGAAGCTGGCAGGGGTAAGCCTCCAAGTGGGATGAATTGCGAGCAGTATCGGACCTATAGCTCAGGACTGTTCTTTCTTAATTCACGTGGGAAATACCCTTTTCACAAACAGTCCACTTAACTTCACCACGTCTACCGGAAAAGTTAGCGTTGTAGCATTTTTAATCACGCTTTATGGGGAAAAAGTTTGAGTTCATAAAACTGTGCCAAGCTTGGTTATTTCTACAGAAGAATGCTGACCTTTTCAAAACACAGTCTTTGGAGTGTCCGAACAGCACTTGCTATAAAAGATGCACAAGTGCTTCTTGCCGCATCTCAGATGCGTAATCCTAAATGAAAATACAAAATTCCAAGCACAAAGTGGCAGGCTGACTCCTGAGACTAGTCTATCCCAACAATCAGAAAACTCAAGCTACAGGCTTGTGAACATTCATTTTGGACCAGATCCTGATTAGTTTACTCAAGGTTGAGCAGTATCTTATTCCTCAAATGATTGTGTTGAAATGGAAGTATTTGTACAGTTCAACCCAAGCCTGCTGTATTTTAACACATAGTATATATCCCCATGTACTTGTTACTGCATCTGCTAGGAACAGATGAAAAATATTTTTGGCCAGGCTTTTTTGCCATTAAAATAAATACAATTTATGATATCATTAGGTTTTGGCGTCATATCTTGACAAGAGGCCTAACTGTTGAGGAACGGCTATGTTGCAGCTGCTACTACTAGATATGACTGTCCATATGTATTTCCTGCTGGCAAATTAAATCCTTCAAAGTTGTCAAAGGACAAAAGTTATTGCCATTGTTTTGACAGTTTGCTGAATTTATAAGCACTAGATGTCGCAAAACCCTTGCTGCTTATTTTCAAGCAACACTCGGTGGCAAAATACAGACTACTGTCCATCTTTACCAGAGATTTTTCGCTAGGAAGGAAGGGAGCAAGCCTAGTAGATGTCTTTGCCTTCAGAACAACGGCATGAGCTAAACTCAGTGGACTGCTGGTACACAGTGTGAAATATCACGTGTTGTGCTAGTCAGGAAAGTAGAATTGCCACCACACTCTCATTTCTCCCCACTCCCCAGGAGCACATTTTCTCCTACGTGCTGTTTGACTTGTATTTCTCCACCTTTTTCTCCTGGTGATTATCTCCTGGCATTTTTAACTTCCTTTTGCAATAACAACGCAGAAATAATGTAGTAGCCTTGGGGAAGACAACGCAGAGTGGCAATCAGAGAAAGCAAGATGCTTAACCACTACATAACTTACTCATTTTTATCTACATCGTTCCATTACTTTGTGTTATGTATAGCTTCCCATAATGCGAAGTAATGGAGAAAGCGTGCACATAATTACTTTTAATGGATTATATTCACATGAATTCTCTCTAAAATAATAAATTAGGAATGCTTTTGTGAAGGTCACCTTGTTAATGCAGTAACACAGAATCTGACAGGACCAGCTGCCACCCCTTATTAATATAGAGTGGAACCGCAGCTAATGAAATTTGCAGTTCTTGGATGAAAGTCTCACCCAGCCAACAGTCGTATTTCTATGCACAGCATGTTTCTGCCAGTAGCACAGACTCACACCTCACCACGTATCAACACAAGCCTCTAAGGACTAGATTTGGGGAAAAGAACAGAAATCACAAGTGAATCTTCAAAAGGGCTTGTTTTAAAAAACTGTCTGTAAGGACTGTGAGGGGAATTACTGTCTGCTGGCATTTTATTTTTCATACGATAACCACAAAGACGTATCCATGAAAACACAGATTTCGTTTTGAAAATCTGACCCAAGTTGTGGGTAAGCAGAACCTAAAAATTGGAGCCGCTTTAAGAATCTGAACTTCAAATGTTAATGAAAATCGAAGAAAGAAACCAAAAGCTTTTAGAAATACATCATTGCTTTCAGGAACCAGCACTTGGGAAAATTTCCTCTGAATGATTTTTAAAACATATTTCTTAGTTGATTTGATTTATTTGGGGAAAATAGTTAATTCTGTCTGAAGTCTTCAAAAATAACAACAGCTTAAGCTGCTCTGCAAAAAGCACCGAGTCAGGAAGCTGACTTGTATCCTGGACTTTCTTAGAATTTAACACTTACTATAAAAATTAATTTATAAAACAATAAAACAAAAAAAAAAATCATGTAAAAGGCTCAGTGGAATTTTTTGCTTTTAGTTAGATCAGCTGACAATGCATACAACTGTATGCTAATAAGAATTATATCAGAGGAGATTATTTTATGTTGAACACCGTGTATAGCAGTCTTAACAACATCTTCAGGGAGATAATTTAAAGAGATGTTATTCAAAATATTATATTGATGCATTACTGAGACAGAAATTTTAATCCACACAACTCAGGGAACTTCCTAACCTAAGGCAGGTTCCCATAGTAACTGCAATTATACTACCTTTACATACGCATTATCGCCTTTTCTTACAAGATAACAGATAGTTTAGCAGTCTAAAACTCTACTGGGACATTGCTTTTATTACATTGGTAACGCTGATCTACAGCGTGCTACTATCCTCTGAACTTTTACAGTTATTTTTGTACCCTACGGTGAGTTATGTTTTATCCTGAAAGTCAGTAAGCCCGATTCTGACCTCACTAATACCAATATAAATCAAGACTGAAACAGTAAAACCACGGCAGTTCAAATCTCACTGAAACACGTAACACACGGTAACACATAAAGCTTGTTACATACAGTTTTTCTGAGAATAAGCCGTTGCTCCCTGGTGATGGACAAAACTTTTTTTTTTTTTTAAATACCTATTATTCCAAGAGTTGCTATTCTGGAAATGTTAAATTCCTCAAAATCAAATAAGACAAGGAAAAAAGGTATATTTCTGTTTCTAGATGTCTGTTGGTAAAGGAAATTCTTAATAATAGAGTGAGCCAAACACTAGAGGAAAGAAAATATTTGGCTTTAAGCCCTCGAAAAAACTGCACTCAGCATTATTACAGATTACCATAGAAACCTCAAATAAATACACTGGGATTACTCTTTTTTTTTTTTTTAAATTTATTCTGAAATAATACACTTTCTTCCAAATTTAAGAGTGAGTGGAATAAATCCTCACACAATTCCACCATATCTCCTTTAAATTTGGTTAGACAACGTAACCCTGAGCTAATAGTTTGGCTCAGGACAAAAAACAGTTGCAACTGCTGAAATCTTGTTCAAGAAAAACAAACAAACAAACAAGAGAGATTAAGAGAAGATATTAGGATCCACCTAACAGCCCGACAAATAGTATTTAAGCAATTTAAGCATAGCTATTATGCTAGAGTTTATATTCTGCCTTACCGAGATAAAAACCAATATTTTAGCACACTGAAATATACTGGGGGTCAGAGCTTTAAAGATATGTAAGGATATACAGCTCCCACTGAGACAAGGACACGTCAGAAAGCTGAATGTCTTTGACAACCTGGGTTTATGGACTGTCTGTGAGCGTGGTCAGTGGTGCTCATATATTGTCAAGAGACTATATCAGAAGGATGCTTCATACAAAAAAAATGAACTTTTTTTCTTATTAATCAGATACTTATATGGAAAAAGACCAAGCCTTTCGGACAATAGCAAGCTAGTAGAACTTTGGCTATGACATCTAGAAATTGAAAACTCTGGCTAAGAGGAATTGAAGGGTCAGCCATTGCTAGAGTATGTGGAACAAATAATCTCCACTTTCTTGTCAGAGAGGCAGAGACTATCTGTCTCCAAATCCATAGAAAGTATTTTCACAATGCAAAGCTATGCTAGGAACCGTGTCTTCAATGACCCACCATAAAATAAAACAAACTCTAAATGGGGCATGATGATGACTATGATATAAAGAGCAGATTATTGGATGACCACTGTTCTCGCCCAAAAGCTAAAAATCAGAATTAAATTTGAGCTGACTTATATACTTCAGATCCCACATCCGTAAATGAAAAAAAAAATTATACTGAATTATCTTATTAGGGTACTGTGTATGTGAGCTCACCAGTGTTTACAGCTTTCAGGGAGGCTGGCTCAGAGCGTTCTGCAGACTGCTGTGTGCCAGCGCTACTCTCACATGTGCGGCAGTGCAGTTTAGACAGCCTTGCCTTTCTGTATTAGGCACTCGGCTAACATCCTCAGGGTATCAGTCTTCACTCCGCAGAGGTCTTTTCCAAACCTTGGCTAGCCTCCATTGTGATAAAACAATCCCAAAACAAAGCAGGTACGATGCAGTTTCAGGTGGGTTTTGTGGGTGGGTTGTTTGGGGTTTTGGGGGGGTTTGTCTGTTTGTTTTTTAAATAGTATGAAAAAACATATTTGAGGTCTAATAAGTTCTCTATCTTTTTAAGGAAAAGAGTGAAAAAATACCAGGCTATCACTAAGCCATACGAAACAGTCTGCTGTCTTGTATTTTCCCAGATACTTGCTGAACACAGAAATACCCACTCTCCCTTTCTCAGTTCCTCCCTTTGTGCATATGCCAAATGCTGGCAACGCAGGCTGCCCAAAGGGAATAGTATATCATCTCCGGAAAGTTGTTAACATAAGGCTGAGCATGTACCATGCCATTATTATGACAGCTTGCTCTAAAACAGAAGAGACAAGCGGGGGGGGGGGGGGGAAGTGCACAGCTCTTGTTTCTAGCACATATGTCTACTGTTCATTCCTAAATATTAAGCTTACTATGATCTAGAATGTAGACAGCTGACTAAGCACAGAGCACTTCAGCAATTTCGTTTGCTGTAGCTGGTTTTGCCCATTTTTATCACTGACAATTAGCACAATCTTCTGCACAGGCTTCTGAATGATTAACTTCAGTCAAAATACGCGTCACAAATGTCTTGTGTGACACAAGAATCCCTCAGGCTCTTCCCCTCCTCTGAACTGTGGGATCATTTGGATACAACTTGCAGACGTTTCCTGTACTGCAGAAAACAGTAAGCTACAGCAAGAATCCATTCACTTTATATTGCTAGAAGTGGCCAATCTGGATCAAACACAATTAGCAAACTTTGCCACGTCATTTAGTTACGTTATTTCTCCTTAATTCTTCTGCTTCATTATATTCCCACCTCATAGAATTAGCCTGGAAATATTTGAAGACACGACTTTCATAAATATTTTAAATAAAATATTAATTATTGTTTCCATTAGCTTCTTGAGTATTTTCCCCAGAGTGCCCACTGCAGCCTTGAAATACTCAAGAACTCCTCCTGCTCTCAGGTTGCCAGTTCCTATCACAGCTATCCTCTGCTCCTTTCTCACCACTACAGCAATCTCAGTCTCTGGTATTCCCTGCCCTCTTTCTTTCTTTAATAGGCCCCAAGGAGATACTCATCTTTTATTTCCTTTGTACCTCTTGCATAATTAAACTGGAGAACCCATATCTTCCATTCTGTGATTCAACAAAACCAACAATCATAGAATCATAGAGTCATTAAGGTTGGAAAAGACCTCTAAGATCATCGAGTCCAACCACCAACCCAACACCACCATGTCCACTAAACCATGTCCCTAAGCGCCTCATCTACATGTCTTTTAAATACCTCCAGGGATGGGGACTCCACCACTTCCCTGGGCAGCCTGTTCCAATGTTTAACCACTCTTTCAGTAAAGAAATTTTTCCTCATGTCCAATCTAAACCTCCCCTGGTGCAATTTGAGGCCATTTCCTCTCGTCCTAAAATGAATGGTAAAAGCACAGTGTTTCTCTCCTATCAATACTCACATTTATCTTCTACCTTTTGGTATTTATAGTGTTTTTAAAACTGGGTTGATACATACATTTGACCTGGTTGGGTCAATCTGCCATTTCTCTACCATTTGCCAATTCGCCAAAAAACATTTGTTTGTACCTTTTTTATAAATAACTTCAATGCAGGATTTCCCCGGTTTGGGATAGAGTGCCTAGTCAGAAGAGCAGAGCTAGTCTTAAAGACAAGGCAGCCAGAAAACCCCTTGTGCTCTCATTAGCACACCTGGCATAGGTGTGAGAGAAGGCCAGGTCCCTTCCCCACAGGAATCCAGGCGGTTCCTGGAGATGGCTGTCCCTTTGCGGGTCCCTACCCCTCATGCTAGCATTTATTTTGTGATCATTATCTTTCTCTCTTTGTGTCCTTGGCACAAATGTTTCTGTTTTGTTCAGAAAGAAAATCAAGAATAAGAGCTAGATCTGAATATATTTTACTTAATGAGAGTCTTCCAGTTAGCTCACACATAAATCGAGCCAGTGCCAAAAAAGATATTTCAGACACTGCAAAAAGGTTGAATTTAAAACATTATACTACATTGTTGGCTTTTTCTGTATGTTTATTAATCTAGTAGTAATATAGTGATCAAACGGCAGAAAAAGAGTACAGCCAGATGCCAAAAGGGATCTCTGCAAAAAGAATACATCAGACTGGTAATATTACGTGCTTTCTTCTTTTTTCCCCTTTTTTTTTTTTATTCTTTTAACCTTATAGATTGCCCATAGACTATAGTATTCATAAGCTCTACAGAAGGAAAAAAACCAAACAAGAACCCGGGAAGAGGGCTTGGTGTGATGAAGGAACCTCAAGAACAGACTGAGCCAAATACCTACAGATGTTCACATACTACTTCAGCCAATTTGGCTCCTCAATAAAGGACACTTTTTCCTTCTTGAATGACATGGGTTATACTTGTAGCACGTAACCAGCTTTCTCAGGTTTTTTGGTTTTTAATGATCCTCCACTTTGAGAAGTTAAATTTGAGGACATTCTCCTACTCTCTCCTTCCATATTGCTCCAGTATTGAAGATGCTGAAGTATCTGTGTTGTGTTTTTATGGTATTAATCAATTCTCACTAATAGAGCTTTTTTAATATACGCTTGCTCATCTTCATGAAACACTAACTTCTTTCCTTCAAAAAAAGTGATATGATTGCACAGAAAACCCAGGTGAAGCAATTAAATGATTCATCCGGAGCCACATCTGTGCCATCCTTGTCATAAACCAGATGCTAACACATACTATCAGAAATTAAATTCACCACCATTGGCTCCATGCTGTCACCATCGACAGCAAAAGTATTCCCCATATGTGAGTGAAGAACCATATATGCACATGCATTTTTAATATATGCATATTAACTCGTGTGTATTAGTATGCACTAGTCAATAAGGGGGAAGTCTTGGCTTATGATCAGAAGGGGGGTTGAAAGACCAAGCATGAAGGCACTATACAGAGAGGGAATAAAGAGAACGCATATATGAATTCCTGACAAGTGCCAGTATGATTGAACATTATATTATGCTTCTGGAAACTGCCATTTGCTTTGTCATTAGCTCCGTGTGTACTAATTTTAGCATTAGTATTATATGAGAGCAAGATCTCATATACTTTTGGTCGTAACTTCAAATTATTAATAGGAAAGACAGCTTTTGCAAAGAATTTTCTTCAATTTTTTTTTTTTTTTAATAATACAGATAAATGTACTTCTCTGGAGTTTTTCATTAGTATTTCATTAAGATAAGAAAGCTCACTAAACAAGCTGATTATTTCTAAGGTATTCTTACCACTGTATTTTATTGAAACAAGAAAATTCTCTATTTCATCAAAATTTTTGTGCTACAGAACATAGCAGAATATAACCACCAGAACATCTTCACAACCCTGATCTTCCTGCAGAATGGAGTTAGAATGTCCAAACTGGAGGATGACCTGTTGCCATCCTCCCCTCAATCCTAGAGGCACTATACAGTCACAAAATTTATGTGGAGACCCTTTTTACTCCAGTAGATTTCACAAGGCACAAAACATTGTGTGCCCTGGATATTAATTGCTTCTCTTATTGCCACTCATTTCCATGCTGCCTGCACATACAGAAAAAGTGGAATTCCAGCATCATGGTTTTCTTATGTTACTTCTTGCTACTTCGCAAAATCGTTCACATGAAAAGTGACATGAAAGGGAAATGGAGCACAGAGCAAAATAATATGTAATAATTCAACAGTTAAGCTTATTTAGGCTTTGGGGGTTTTTTTAATTCATTTGGGGTGGGGTTTTTTTGCTTTTTTGGTGTTGTGTTTTTGTTTTTTGCCCTTTTTTTTTTTTTTAAAGGAAGCTTTAAAAATTTCGTTTGGCAGGTAAAATAACTGCTCCGACAAACTATTAGCCTGTAGCTATTTCTTGTCTGAGATTCTGGAACCCTCTTAAATAATTTGATCCCTTGACATCCATTAGTAATTATCTATCCCGACCTGACACATAAAGAAAATGACCTGAAAAGCTTGTAGCAGATCAGTATTTTGTAGCAGAAATGTGACTGAGAACGCCCACAATACAAATCCCTATATATTGGTACAGATGTGCTGATGGACTTGTGCCCCCTAATATGAAGGGAAGAAACCAAATACTTAATTAGTATGTTTCAGCAGAGTTTGTTCACTGTTTAACTTGGTTTGAGCCATTTCTAAATGAAATACTGCATGCAAGTAAAACCATGTACTTCTTGCCCCTGTTTTGACCTTTTAATTACCTTGCACTTCTCAGAAGACAATTTTCACTCTAACAGAAACTGATTTGAAATGCTGATGAAGGACTCTTTCTGCCTTCCTGCCTACAAAAAGGGTAATATTGTAAACTTGATATTAGCTTATTGAAAAAACAGGTTTGCACTCAAAACTAAGTGCTATGTTTTGTGGAACCCAATATTAAAAAATTAGAGAAATTATGCATACGTTTTTCTTTTTCCCTTGGAGATTATAAACACCCTGAGGCAGCTCATTTTTACCGTGTTTGCTGTCAAGAAGCAATGAAGTGCAAATGGAAGCCAATTGGACTTAGAAATTTGTTTACCCAGCTGGAGAAAAATGGAGTATTTTAATAATTAGCCAGTCACATTAGATAAGAGGGAAACTGGTATATGATCTAGCATTATAATAAGGGCACTTCCTTTGGGGCATTATAGAGAATTAGTAATTATCTTCCTTGAGGATCAAGGAATTTACTTCACCTTATCTGAGGATGCTGGAAACTACGAATAGTCCAAAATATCGCTCGCTCCCTGTCTGGTTTTTTCCAAACCCTCAGGCAGTACAGAGTTTACAGATTTTTACTTCGATGTTCAGAAACCGTTCTGGTATATCCACTAGTCCTTATCTTCTCCAAAAGCAAAGCTTCATAAACCAGAAATTGTTTAACGATTAGATATTATGCATGTGGAGAACTTAGAATTTGTGTTATCAAGCATGTATTGCTTTGATACCTTCTTGTGAATTATCTCTTGGGAATTCTTAAGTTTAAATAAAACTTTACTAATACATAACAAGTAATTTACTCCAATAGAAAGAGCGATGAATTCTAATATGTTGTGCAGCTCAATTATCCACTATCTACTGGTACATACAAAGGACAGAAAAAAAAAAGTGTATTTCTTCTTTAACATGTCTGCATACAAAATGCTGATTAATCCAAAACCTGCTGCAGCAAATAGAAAGCTTCCTGATGCCATCACTGGCTTTCAAATCAGACTCTGTCTTGCAGAACAACTTGAACTCCTCTCGTGGACAGCTCAGTAGATTTTTAATGTTCAGTGAGTTCAACTGAAATTGGTTCTACAAGATGTTATTTTAGACCTTTGGCTAAAGTGACAAATTTTCCTGATACGCAATTCGAAAAAATCAGAACTAGAGGGACAAAGACCTGAAAAAGCATACAGAGGAGGCTGTAGGAATTACTACAGGACAAACATTCTGAAGAAAATAATTGTTTCTTACCCCTATATACAGTAATATGCTTTGTACTGATTTATCGGAGTAACAGTGACTCATCATTACTGATGGACCAGCTCTAGTCGGAGTCTATCCTTTAGTCCTCAAATTTAAGGCCACTCAATTTCTGTTCAGTCTCCTATTTTTGCATGGTTATACAAGAGAAATAGACCTAATAATACACTGCAATGCATTAGGCCAAAGTTACTGCTATGAAAATTTGGGTGTTCCTTAAATCAGTGCTTCCTCAGCTGCTCCATTGCCCCATCAGCCCAAGTGTTCTCCTGTTCCAAAAACGCCACAAAATTCAGCTGAAAAAAAATCACAGGGGTGGGGAAAAGCAGCAAAAATTGCTATTTCCAAGCTTGGAAAAGCTCCCAGGAAGCAAGTCTCACATCTTTGTTGAACTAATAAGTGCTAGTCCATTCTGCTTTCTTCTAATACATAATTACAGTATTCCTTGTTATTACATTTTCAGAACTGACGTCCTTACCAGCGCTTTGTTTTTTACGTGAAGATGCAGCCCCCCCTGCTTGACAAACGCTAGAGAAACGTAAGGTATCTCTGAGCAGCATGCCTATTTTGCCAACACTGCAGCTGTCAGTTTGGAGGGAGTAACTCAAGCAATTTTGTGCGTATAGAAAAGGAGCCAAAGAAATAATATAATTCTGCCAGTTTTGGGAAGCAGTTGCATAATTCATACTAATTAAAATCTGGTATTACACAGAGGAAGCTGTAGTTAATAGTTAGCTGCTAAACCACTATCTCTACAATTTTATTTGTACAGTCTGTCATAGAGCATATAGACGACAAGGCTTTAGGACATTTACGGTTAAACTAACTACAGCAAAACTTTTTTAAAAGCTGCCTCTGGCTTATATGCTTCATGATACAATAATCTCATCATTTTCTCTATTTTTTCATTACCAAACTTGTTAAATATGTCTTACAGAGAACACTTCAACCTTCTTCTGCTGATAAACCAGTGTCATACTTAAAACAAACTCCTATCTTTTTACCTAAAGCTAGTCAGAGGCCAACAGCCTAACCTAAAGTTTACATCAAAGAACTTCCCGCGCAGCCTGGAATTCTCACCAACTACATCCGTGTTCCTTCTGTGCTCGTTTTCTGTGAGTAAATTGGAGAAAGGGCAGAAGCAACACTGACAACGAATTATAAATAAATTAATGCAACATATTTTTGAAAGTTAATTTTGAATGTGCCATGAAAGAATTTGTACCAGAATTCTGCTTTTATGAAGCAAATTCCCATTCCATAAATGTTACTGGTATCAAATATATTATTATTAGGAAGTCTTAGAACACTGAATCCTCATTTCTCTGCAGATCAAGAACTATTTTAAAAATAATTAAAAATACAAATAAACTAACCTGTTCATGGGTAATCTGTAAGCCGAAAAGAGGACAAATACACAAAATACATTGTATTCACCATAAAACACCAGTGTCTCCAGTTGTTATCAAATAATTCATGACCACACAAAAAAAAGGATATCATTTTAACATCAACCCACGTGTAACCGCCTGTTCCTGCAAAAAAACTGAGACAAAGTGCTTCTATTCAACAAAACAGAAAATATCAAGAGGCACCAAGCTAAGTTTAACAAGACACCTAGGTTCCAGAATTTCTAGAATTTACCATTTAACATATTCAGAGATTCATTCTGCAGACGTGTAAATACCATTTTTCACCTCATTAGGACCAATTAAACCATGTTTTCATACTTACAAAAACAGAACCAACTTCAAAGAAAAACAACAGCCGTGTAAAGGAACTCTTTCTTTTAAGTTTGTGTAATTGATAAGTCCTCAGATTTCTAGAAAACTAATTAAAAGATATTAACTCTTGGTAAATAAATGATAGGATGTGAAATCTGTGAAATATGAAGCAAACCGAAGTTTCAAATGTTAGTTCTGCTCCAACTGAATTATTCATTGTGAATCATATTCTTGTGAATTTAGTCCCCTCTCTTATCACAAATTCTCCAGGAATCGACCATAATTTTATTCAAACATTCATTACCTGCAAGTATTTGCTGAATATTTTATGTCAACAAATTCCTTGGGATGCTTGTAAAATCTTCACCTCAGTACCATACTACTCTCTTATTTCTGGAATGTTTGGCCAACTTAATTATATAACAATGTTTCTAGTGCTCTGATTGGGTGACTAAACTGGTTTAAACAAGAGAATAACAAACAATGAACACTGAATAGCAAATAATGAAACACCAGAGCAGACTTTTGGACAAAAAAATTCAAGCAAGTATTTAAGGACATAGGTGTAAGAGTGGAACACCGACATGTTTAAATTTAATCACTGACTCACTTGAGAGTCATTTGGTATTTTTATGTCTGTCCACTTCTTTACCTCTGACTCGTTAACGGTCTTGAAGCTGTATTTTCAAAGGTGCTTACATATCTAAAGATGAAAACAAGGTCAAGAAAGGATTTACACATGCATATAAATCCTTTGATTTAAAGATGTTTTTGAAAAGCCCATTTGGACAGTTTTTTTACATCCCTGGGCACCTAAACAAGCTTAAAGATCTGATCTTTTTGTGTCCCCTACGCCTCATTGCCTTAATTCTTCATATTTGATGATTAATAACAGCTCTATTGAGCTTATTTGGAGAATTTCTTTAGCTTATGCATAGACAGAATAAGCACTGGATCTTGATCCACTATAGATTGACACAGTGCTGAAAAAGGAGAATGAAATTCTGCCCAAACTATGGGCAGAATGCAGCAGTTCAGTTCATTGTCTTTAGTTGGACCAGGACTTGACTAGGAGTCAGAGAGAGATGGCACATTTCTCCTGCTATTTTAAAATCAAATGCTAAAAATAAGTTGAAAGGATAAACTGGAAGACTCTCACTACACGAGACTTCTTTTGAATATGCAGTAATCATCTATGCCTGTGATGGCAAAAATCGATCTTCATCTGCTTGATAAAAATAAACTTAACTGATGCAGTAGGCATCAGTTGAAAAGATGCTGCTGCTGCTCTTTGTTTCCCCCAAGGTATTCTTAAATGTAAGACTAATTCTACATGGCAATAGCATTTTTGGTGACTGTTTCTCCAATTACCTGACAGCTGGACTAGAATTTTACACTCAAATATACCTCACTTTACCAAATGAGGCATATATGCAAAATTAAAGTAAAACCCAACACAAACATCTCAAGTTTGCCCAAGACTTTGCAGCAACCCATGCGTTAACACATTGTGACATTTCTCTGAAGTTCTAAGAAGCAGCAATTGCCTATGAAAATAGTGAGAGAAAGGGGATGCGTTCAGCATTTTGCTTTATCTCCTTAAATATAGGTCATCTTTCTAATATTATATAACCCCATTTGAAAACCTTGGTCACAAGCTCCCTAAAACCAGGCACAAGGTCAGACTAGCAGAAAAAACACGTATATCAAAAATACAGTCCTGGCCTTATACCATAACATTCAGTAATAAAGCTCGTAAGCAGACATTTACATTTTCCAGAAAATACTGACATGCTTTAATTTCATTTTGCTTTGATTTACAATTGGAATTAAAGCATTTAAAACACATTTTAATATAAATTAGTTTTATCTAATGCTGGGGCATTATACCTCAATAACACTGAAAAACTACTGAACTTCATATATAGGTTACACCTGTGATATCAAACATGTACAAGGTGAAATGAGTAGTATATTAATAACAAATACTTTAGAATAAAAACCTAAGCAAAAGGGTTCAAGATGGAAAAAATTATTTAAGTATTTCAACATATCAAAATGAAACAAGTTTGCAGCGTCTATTTCGACCTTTTGTGCAATCCTGTGACTAGTTTCAGTTTAATAAAACTACATTTTCAGAGGATTCTGCTTAAGCTGAGCCAGCACAGAAAGCAAACTTTAGAATGAAACATCTTTGAAAACTCCCTGCTACCTTCTATCAGACACTCTGTCTAAGGAAGCGCAGTCCCAATATCCGTGCTGTGGCCACAGTGGCAATTGGAGAACATCAGTGTTTCACAAGAAGGATGGAAAAGGAACATCCAGAACTGAATTCCAGGAATATCTGCAATCCAAATACACTGTTGCATTCAAACAGTGTATTGATGAGGCACCCTACAAATAGTTCAGAGAAGTAGGACATACTCATACTCAAAGTCAGAGATGATTAAAGTGTTACTTGAAAGTAACCAGTAGTGCTGGTTTAATAGAACTTCTGTTGACGCTGACTTTCCAAATGAAATCAGTGTCACATTATTAAATTGCTATTCAGAGAATCCAAATAATTTTGAATTAATATTCATTGGAAACCAGTAAGACATCAGCACAGGGGCCCTTATGATCATCAAAAGAATTCCTGTGTAACAGAGCCAAAAAAAAAAAAAAAAAAAAGGATCTGCTAGGGCAACGGGGGACAGCCGCAATGCTGTGAAAGACGTCAGTGGGATTTAACAGCAAGGAAGAAGAAAATCCTACTTTTTCTACTATCTTTTGAAGCTGAGGTAAAATATTTGCATAATTGAAAAAAAAATCTGTCTACATGCGAGTCAAAGAGTAGAAATTAAAATAACTGTCAAACAAGAGAGTAAAATGAAGAACATGGGGAAGGTAGGAAAAGGGTGCAGAAGAAAATAGATGTGAACATTGTAGAAAGCTGCAGAGAATGACAAAGCCTCAAAACAGACACTGGGAAGAAAAAAGAAAGCTCTTCAGTGTGATCAGTGTTATGAAAAATCATAACAAAGACCAAATTTTACACCAGAAGAATCACACACCACATACCAAGAGCGCTAACTGGGGTAATCAGTGTAAATCCAAATAGGCGAGCAAGAAATTGCAATGAATCAGACATTCCTTCTGTTCCCAGAAAAGGCTGAAGATGCCATTTCACTGCTGTTGAATGCTGTACTCCTCACAAACAAAAGGAGCTGGTTTCCCTCCTTGTTTGTAATACCCAGGGTTATACAAATCACATACGAGTATGAATGATAGATGGATGGATATGGATTGATACAAGCTGACAGCATGACTCATATTCTGCATCCATAATGTTGTATTGTTTCCCTGAACAGAGTTTAATCACAGGATCTTTTAAATATGGAGAAAAAGAAATTCTAAAGAAAAAAAAAATCATTGTGTAGTTTTTAATAATGTCCTTATTTATTTCCTCACTACCATTTATCACAGGACCCTGTAAAAATAGAGATAAAGGAACTAATAAAAAAAATACAAAACTGTTGAAGAAATAACAAAATTATTAAATACAACACAATGGATTTTCCTTACCATTCTTTCTTTCTTCATGTTTACAGGGTCCTGTAATAAATGGCAGTAAAGAAAGAAGGGCCTTTAAATACACACAGATAGAAGCAGCATTGGGAAGGATAGCTAAGCTTGCTGTATGAGCTTAAATATTAACCACTGTAGCTTCCCATCTAGTGTAACAGTCACTGTCAACCACTTATCCTGAGCGTGACTGTACGTAATCATTGTATTTTCGAAGTTGTGTGATGTCATTTTCATCTAACAATTATTTCTTGTAGGCTACTAGACAGTTTGCATCGCCGATGCTTAGGGCATTCATAGCCAATTGACTTCACTCGTCAGAAAAAGTGAATCATCCTTTCCTACTTCTTCGCAACAGCGCCTGGCTTAATGTATCACACATCTCTAATTGCTGCTCTTACTGTATCTACTATAGTCAACCACGTATATACATAAGAGTTTATTCCTAACACTTGTGTAAGATTATCACCTTTTTTCCTTTCCCCATAATTTACTGTGCCCATCACACAAATCCATACCACCTCTGGACAGTACCAGGACAAACACCATCTTCTACTGCTCATCTTGTTACTCTCTCAGACACCTCGATTATTTTTGTCTAGACTGATTATTAAATAATGGAAATATTTATTTGTAAAGAAATTAATGGATTTAGAAAAGAATTGCAATGAATACTATTTGTAAAATATTATCCCCCAATCTACAGTACTAATTGGCTACAAACATCCGTCCCACTCTAAATATGCTTGCAGATCTTTGTAACATCATGACCACATTGACTACAAGTAAATTCTTCATGCTTACATAACAAAAGAGCGTCAACACTTCTGCAAGGGAATTTTCTTGGGAAGAAGAGAAGGGAATTAGCCTAGACCCATTCAGGGTGTTCACCTTTATGGCATCAGAAGGAAGGTCTAGATGACCACCCTTGATTAGATGTCTAATTTTACATGGTTTAAGTGGGATAAACGCATTCTAAAGCCTGCCCGTATAAACAGCCACTTCCATTTGTGGCCACCAAAATAATGGCTTTGTTTCAACATGCTATTACAGTTTCTTATTAAATTGCCTAAAATAATTATTTCTCCAGGCATTGTTTTGTCCCAAGTGACCCTCATTAAATTCAGTAACAGATTTACTATTGACTCAAATGGGAGCAGAGTTAGACCTATACAGCACGGATATTATTTTCTTTGTCTAATACTTCTTTACAAAACACACCAGAGAAAGAAACGCAGTCTTCCTTTTCAGACCATGAAAATACATGGTTTTAATTCCTGTTTGAAGTATATCCAGTACTATCCCAACGAAATTCAGTAAATTCCATAAACGTGACTAAAGAATGAATCTACATCTTTTTGAGCCTCCTCTTTATCAGATGACTTAAATATGTGCCACAAAGTATTTCCACCAGGTTTCAGATTGTTGCATTTAGATTTCATTTAGCATCCTTTTTCTCTTGTATTTTATGAATTGGAATAATTAAAAATACTCAGATGACTTTTCACCCCCAGGTAAAAATTACTGTCATTTCATCTCAGTTTACATCTCCAGTCTAAGCACTGAACTTGCTGTAAATCTAAACCTTCACAGATTCTACAGTATCTCTTCAGAGACAGAATGAGACACCTGTATACAGTGTTCAAGGTGACAAGATACCACTGATCTATATAATAGCCCTGTATTGTCAGGGTTAACTTGCAGCTTTTTATTAATAAAATATAACACCTTCCATGACTGTAACCGACAATAAGCAATGAGCAGATACACTTACTGAATTGCATAAAGTAATGCCAGCATAGTTTTTCCTCAGTGGTTATAGATAATTGAATTAAGCTATTAATTGGTAATTCATCAAGCACACAACTTCAAAATACACAGAAAGACAGAATATGAATATATTTAACACAAACATTATGGCTGAGATTTTTTCAAAAGCATTCAAGTTTTTTTCCAATCCCATGGAAATTGATAGTAAAACTCCTATTGATTTCGACAGGAGCTAAGTTTGAAAAACTCCCTTTAAATTCCACAATAAAGCAATCTTTAACAAGATTTCTTTAACCAAACCAAACTTGAGATCATCATTGATCCTCATACAGAATTGCAGGCATTCCTGTTTTAAAGCAACTCCTTTAAACCAGATTGCATACAGATCAAAGCACTGTAATGAATATCTCTGAAAAATACTGAAAAAAAATCATTAATAACTGTTCTTGTTTCTAGATGACCTTATACCAATTGCACACCACTTCTTGTTTCGCTTTAAACTACTGGCAAAGCCAAGGAGGCAAAAGGCAGAGGAAAGACTGGGCCATTGGTACAGGTTTTGCTGTGCTTCACGGTCAGATGCGCGTCATTGACATTACCCTGCAGCCTTTGCCCTTGTTGGAGCATACTGAGAGCAAGCAAGCCTCGTATTGAAAAAGCCCTGTTCTAAGAATTACAGTGGTCTGACCAGAAAACAAGAAACATCTAATGCAGCTAACACACGCACCCCCAATCCCCCCCCCAAAAAGAAAAACCAAAAAACAAACCAAACATCAAGCCCATGCTTTGCCTTTGGCTATTAAAGCAACCAACTCATTCCTCCACAGCTTGAAGGCTAAGGTTACAGTTCCTTTGGAACAAATAATCAACGTCAGAAAGAAAAAAGGATATTTTTTCTAACGTAAAGATGCATCAGTTAAGCTGTCAGAGCATCAGTACTTCCTTTCTGCCACCTATAAGAAATTCAGTTTCGAGGTCAGTGAATGTGAGCAGTGCCTCCCCAATAGCTGTACGCGTGTGCGTAAGAACTGATACACACATAGCGTCCCAGAGACCTCAGACTGACTGCACATGCAAAAATTCTGCTCCGTAGCCTTTGCACAGTCAGCCCAATGCATCCCATACATGCCATATCTGCTGCACGTAAGCAGACCAGTAATGCAGCAAATACCACGGAGCAGTAGCGTGGCCATATTCAGCAAGTGCGAGGCATGTTGAACTTGACTGCGCACAGAAAAACACCTCATGCACAGTGTATCGCTGGATCCCTACTCTCTTCAGATGAAATACATTTATTATTCTTTATGAACCATTCAACCAGCCTTACATTAAAAGACAAGTAAATGGCTATAAAGTGGTGAATTTGCCACTATACTTTCACAAAATGTGCCCGGGCATACTGAAAATGCAAAATGCATTGAATGAGGGAAAACAAAACAATTCATGACAGAGGAAAATTATACCATCTGATGATTCTTTTCCTGCACATTTCCTCATTACCTATATTTCACAACACACCACTGATCTTATTGACTATATATTTAGTGTGAACTAGGTTGTACCCTGCTTTTATGTAGGTATGAGAGCGCAGCAGAAAAGATCTCTTCTTTTTATAGTTGCATTGTGTACTCTCAAAATCATAGTTCCTACATTCAGGTGTGAATAGGTTCTCCTGCCTTTCTCCTACACCAGGACGTATCTTCTGGAAAGAGCGCAAAAAGGAAGGCGAGCCAGGGCACCACGCCTAGCGTCTGCAGTTACATTGCTCAACTCAGCAGAACGGAGATGCTGCCTATGACAGAATGGGCCTACGAACATACAGCACCATTTTCAGAGCTGTGTATGAAATCAGGGTGCTGCTGCATTTCTTACTATCCTGGCTGACAGATTTACTTTTCTTCTAAAACAGCAGAAGGCTGACGCGCTCAGAAGGAAACACGTTTGTTTGCAGGACAAAACACAACTTTGTTACCCTGGACTTCCGACCAGCAGCTTTCCAACTTTCCCTTTTCAGCAAGGGAAAAAAGCACTGCTAGAGACCATGGAACACTTCATTTGCCTTTTTTTACGGTTAACATACAATATCAGCACATAAAGGCAAGTGATAAGTGAATATAATTTTATAGATACGATTAAGTTGTTCTTATCAAAGGATAAACCCTCAACTTCCACATCTTTCTCATAATCCAGATGCCAAGGGACCAGACTTCCACACATGGTTAACTTGCTCATCTTTAATTCACTAAGGCCACAGAAGCTATTTTATCTGGCACTCTCTGCTCCCTGCCCCTTCCCCCCAAACACCTGATTTTTTATGGCCATGTATGGAGACGAACCTTTCTTTATGAAAGACAATGCACGATAAAAATTGGTCACTAAGGTCTTAGCACTTTATTAAGGAAAGAACAAATGGAGAACAACTTAAATATTCACAGTAAAGCCACTTAAATATTCACAGCATGCCTGTTTCATATATATAAATGTGGCCTCCAGTGAACATCTATCTGCGTATAAACATTGTCTGCACAAATAAGATTTTTGCTTTATATTCTACAAACCTGCATTTCAGAAATTTATTCTAGAATTTACTGTCTACTAGTGAACAATGATCTGGAACCAAGTTATTTTTACAGTCTATAGCAACAACAGTCCAGCTATAGCACTGCAGACTTATTCCAGTAGCTATGAGGAAAAAAGCTTGCTCAAAAATATGAGCAAAGGCATTGCAGTTTGATAAGTAATTAGCATTCCATTTTGCACGTGAAACTGCACATCATTTGGTCCAACGCTAATATTCACACTGATGGAAATCACGGGCAGTGCCAACAAAGCCAGCAGAATTGCACTAATTTAAAGCTAATGCAAGTAAAGGAGTAAGACCCAACATCTGGAACATGCACTGACCCATTTGTGTATGCTCAAGACCCTACTTTATTATCCTGTGACTGTCCCTGAAGTCCCTTTTCATAATGTTCAACCTTGCAAGTAGAGATACCTCTTTAGTTGAAGAATTTGATGGTAAACTAATTAATAATAAAATCTAATAGAATAATATCCTGGAGCAAAACTGCTGAGCCTTCGAAACTCCTTTTTTTATCTCCACTAAAGGCTTCCATTTTCTTCCCCTCCATGCCTCCCTAAAAAAAGAGTAAGTGTCAGTAAAATGAGCAACAGTTGTTTACTGAGTTTCAGGTATATTCAGTGGTCCATTGCACGGGGAGTGCTCCCCAGCACTGCTTTCAGTACCCCCAAGGAGACTTCATCAGGTTCTTCTGACATGGCATACAGCAGTAGCAAAAAATGCTGCATGACAACTACTGCAGCCTTGAGACTGCAGAATTTTGCTCGTTCCCAATTTTCACATAAGCAACCGTTGGAGTATTCAAGCAACCCCATTCATTATCACATCTTTGCAAACTTGTTATGCCCTGCCCCAAAACTATTCCCATGCAGGACCAAACGAAGCATTAAGTTCTGTCTCCTGCTACAGTTTGCAAGAGTCATAGTCCCATTTGTAAAGCAAAGAAATTTTATCTAACAGCCAGGAAGGATTCTGCCCCTACTGCTCTGACTACAAGGTTGTTCCAGGACCCAATTTCTCTGGATGAATGTTTCTAACAATCAGTTTCCTACATAAGCATATTAATGAATACATTATTTATACCCATTTGTTCTTCTGCAAGAAAGTCCTGATGTTGTTTTGACTGCGATTCCCCCTGCTGCAAGAGTATAATTAATTTAGTAAGAGATGGGATTTTGCTTCCTGTTTGCTGAGCAGGTTTCAGTTAAGTACTGGGAACTCTCTGAGGATCTGTAGGACTCCCATGTTTACTGCTTACCATATTTGCAGTTCTGTGAAATATCCAGATTTCATCAGCATAAAGCAATATACTCTGCCTGTGCCAACCCTGGGAATGACGTGGGAATTGCAGCTTCTAAGACAGCCTAAGATTTTTCTCCATTACATCTACTTGACACAAAAAAAAAAAAATCATACCTTCTCCTAAACTATTATCTGCAGCTAATAAATTTCTGCCACATCAGACAATCACAAAACTGTACTGAGTTAACTGGGGTTTATGCAATTTTGCTGTGATTTTGCTCATCGTCTGTATCAGCCCTTTGCATCAGAGCCCCGTTAGGCAACTTCATTGATACAGAGCTCAGTTCATTAAAGAAAAAGAAGTCATGTTTCACATTAACGTATAGCAAGTAGGAATTTTTCATAGCCAGAAATACTTTTTTTTTTTCCTCCTTATTAAATCACAACTGATATTTTCTTAGCACGCTGAGTATCTTCACTGGACACCAGCATTTACAAAACAGGAACAATTAAGAATCAGGACAAATAAAGCAGAGAAAACCATAATTAAAATCCTTTCCTGCTTTCTATTTGAAAAGATAACATAGAGACAAAAAATCAAATATCATGATACATCTGTAGTCTTTATCTGAGCAAAATTCCCACTGAAATCAAGACAAGGCTTTTCAGCACAGCACGTGCACACCTTTACATTTTCAAGCAGCAAAACAGAAGCCTTGAAAATGGAATTGATTGCTCCATACTGAAGACTATGCTTGAAAATTTACCTAAACACATAACTGCATCACTAATATGCTACCGATATTCACATGTCCAGAATCTCAGGTAAAAAATCATCCACGATCACGGCCTCCTTTTCAGCTCTGCCCAACGCCGTTGTGACCAGCAGGATTTCTAAGGTAGCCTTTCACCACCGTTCCCAAAGCAAGTGGAGCCTCAGCAGCATTACAAAGAGAGGAACCACCTTCACTTCTAAAAAGCCCTAATATTTTTAACAAAAGGACAGGAATTACTTCTTTGACATTCTGAGAAAGACTGTATAGGCCGAGATTATCATTTGACTTCCACGATGTAAGACTTTTGTATCCTGTTAGTAATATTTGCAGCACATTAGCAACTCTACTGAATTTTGCTCTCTTGCTATTAGATTTAGGGCCCAACTCATCCAAAAACACTTGTAATAAATTGACAGGTTTCTTACTTTTTTGTATTATCTGGTGATTTCAGTGTTTCTACATAAGTATATAACCATTTATGTAACAGATTTTACAAATAATTTATAACAAAATTCTGATGTGAATATAACAACACAGATTTATATAGGTAACCACAGGTTATAATTTTGTGTAAACTAAGACTACAGAGGAGAAACAGTGGTATTTCCTAGCATGGGTAGCACAGAAAGTTAAAATGCGAAGGTGACTTTTCATTATCATTTCAATAGATCACTGCTGGTAGGTATAAAAAATTAAAAAAACCTCAAGCAGAGGCAGGCACTAAGTCCTGCCGGGCCCCTGGTTACACGTCTTTAGGTGGAGAAAAGGGGGCGCATCTGTTCAGGAAGAGAAGGACCAAGAGGAAGAAAGATGCTTTTATTCAAAGAAAAGGAAGGAACAACACAAGAAGAGGAGATGAAGAGGAAAGATAACAAAGATGAGAGAGAAAAAAAGTATGAAAAAATAAGACACAGGGAGGCAATAAAGAATCAAAAATATAAAGTACGGAAGAACAGGGGAAAAAAGAGGTAAAAGTGCAATTGTATAGATTATTTTATTATATTTCTCTGTCAGGCATTGTATAATGCCGTAATTTTAGAGGGAATTAGACAAAGAAAATCTAACATCCACTAACCCACACTCCAAGTGTCTGTAGGGCAGATCTATGCTGATACAGGAACTAAAAAAACATGAACTCCAATGAACTAGCTGTTTTGGTGAACTATGCTGTCACGAGTACAAATATCTGACTACAAAGAAATAACACAGAAATAGATCAATATTCTAGTTAGTGTCATCTACATACCTACTCCATATTTACAACAGTTTGTTGATTAGCCTTTCATCTTTTTTATTAAAAGCTTACCTGTAAAGGAAGGCTGACAATAAACACGCATATGCCAAAACATCTGTTTTCAAGTAAGAGTGATGTTATACAGACGCTTTTAGGACAGAGCTTTTGTTGCAAGTTACACACTATTTTATGTGTTTATTACCATAGCAATATCAGGACATCTCACAAATTGGACTAATTCTGAAAAAGCGAGCTCTTTTCCACTTCCCAAGCGAGTTAGCAAGAAATAAGTGAACTAACAGGGAGCAGGACTAAGAACTTTGTGTCAGCCCACACTATCCACACAGGAAGACTCCAAGGCCAGTCCAGTAGTTTCGGTCATTACAGGCTCCAGCAATTGTTATAAACAAATTTATAGGGAATATTGAAATACAGAACTAATACAGACATAAGTACTAAGCATTTCATATGCCCCATCTCACCATTCATCTGGGCAAAGCAATTCCTCAGTTGAGTTACCAATGTTTTTGAAATATAAGCAACTTTGTTCATTTGCTCTGTTATTCATTGTTCCTGATCCTGGATTTATTCATAGAAATATTGAGCCTAAAAATTTTCATAGGTGGTATCAGAGAAGATCTGAGGCTCACACGAAAACGTGTTCTGTGCATGTGTTATAAACCTCCCTCCATTTATTCACCTGCTTTTTAAAAGCTTGCTGCTGAAAAATGAAACAGAAGCAATAACGTGTGAGTTAGGTGACTAGTCACACACCATGAAAATTCAAAATGAGCAGCTCCCAAACAACCTAATCATGGAAATGTGTTGGCTGAGCTGTCTGGCAAGTATCTGTAAATTACAAAGAGATCCCTAGAAATCAATAGCCATTTTCAAACAAACAAAAATATTTAAACTAAATTGATATTATAACTATTCTGAGCAGATCAACTATTTCTAACAGTGAGAATACAAATCAACAATAGATGCAAATTCTATCCAAAAATCTGACCTCGCTCAACCTCTGAATCCAGAGCCACGCTCTCTCACACATCTGTTTTAATCAAACAGAAGGTTTACTGCAGCAGCCAAAGCATACTCCTAGCTTCATTAAGAATAAGAAAATAACAAACACAGGAGCTGAAAATCTGTAAACCGTGACTCTGGCTCTCCCAAGAGAAATCCTCTGCAAAGGAGAAACTGCACAGGGGACTAGGGGTTGGCACCCCACAGAAGAAAAGGCTTTCTTTTCAAAATAGTATCTTAAACACCTTCCATTTTTTAATTTGGACTGATAATCTCCGGTTTGTAATCATCTTAATATCTTCAGAAATAGAATATATTCCATGTTTATTTTAGAAACTATGTACATAGTTCACAAGCTACAAGAGTAAAACCTTAAATATGCAAATTTCATAGCTACAGCCCATGGTACATTACTATATTCTGCAGAGCCACGGCCGCATAACACAATTCTCCCATTTGTCCAAGAAGAATTTGGGTACAGATGTTCTTGGCAATGTCAGGAAGGGAAGAATGGCTACAGCTTGTTATTTACCAATACAGCTATCTTCCCACGGATCGCCAACAGCCTTTTGACACAAATGTGTTACTCTAATGAATTCAGTTCTCCAGGGTTAACTGCATTACGAACAAGGCAGCATACAGCTTTAGACTTGTACTTGTTCTTGAAAGATAAATGTTCAAGAATAAGAAAGGGCCAACCACCCAGATGAAGGGATAGCATTTCAAGAACCCAAAATGACTCTTTCCTTCACTTCACTGTGTGGACTCATTGCTGAAACTTTCTTCTCTCCGATACAAGGCTTATAAAATAATGGTTTCTCTTTTTTTTTTTTTTTTTTTTGACCCTTCCACTTTCAGGAACCTCAGTATGAGTAACTGCCTGGTATGCTAGAGGAACAGTTACCATTCCTGACTGTGCCCACCTATTTTACCACTAGGAAAGAGCTTCTTAGCTTTTTTGTCAGTGCAGTAAAATGTAATGAAACCAGTAAGACCAATTTACACTCAGTTTGGTTCTAGTGCAAAAAATGCACTGCCTCCTTTGATATTGTCTATTCTACTGTAGGATATCATTTCTTTTCTTATTGCTGCTTTCAAGTGTCATCTTTTCCTCGTGTATCTTTGTTTCAGAATCTTTTTCTTTAGGTGCAATAAAATTATTTACATGCTTGACTAGCAACCTCCGTAAATTGCACATACAGTGCAATGCACTTCAAAATCAAATGAAAGAAGCAAACTCCAGCTAGCCCGTATTTTCTGCTATCATAGGTGAACAGACTGCAACGGCATTACACGGGCAGCTGAGTGGGACAGAATAGGACTGGATGAGGGTTAAGCGTCCACTGGATATGGCAGTCTCAGCAATTACACACTTGCAACATCCTAGAGAAAGTAGTTGGGAAGGCTATTTTGCTCTGATTTTTTTTTTTTTTTTTTAAGACATTTAAGAAGTAATTTCTACTTGCCTTTTTTCTTGAATGTGGGATTTTCTTCAAGCCATTATCTTTAGTAATTTGTCCATTCCCACATAAAAGGGAAGAGGACCTCGATTTGACTCTGCCCCGTCCCAAGGGAGATAACCCAAGCAGAGGGAGCACGCCCATCACACGATCCAACACCACAATGTGTTCATACTACACAACTCAAAGCTAGATGTTCTTTGCTTCCCAATTTTCTTTTTTAAAACTGCTCACACTTGAGCAGTTCCATAAAAATGTATTTTTACAGATGTCACAAGCACACAGAGTTTTCAGTAGAAGCTAAAATACAATCACAGGCCTTCAGGAAACTTTATTCCCAAATTCCATTTTCTGAGTGCCACCGAAAGCATTTACTGTCCCCAAAGAATTCAGTTTTAAGAAGTTTATTCAGCTATCCATCTTTCCAAGAAGGGAATCTTCCATCTGACAAATAGTCTTACAAAAAAACTGACATCTCATTTTCTTCCACTGTATTTGCAGGTAGCTACTGCAGTAAAAGCACAAAAAAAACCCAGACACAAATCGCTGTTCCTAAAAACAAACATTACGATGCTCAGGAACTTAATCTGGACATTGTTACAAAGCAGAAGTAATCAAAAGAGCTATGCTTGGGAAAAAGTTAGGTTCTAGGGAGGGAAAAAAAAAAAAAAACCCAAAAAACCACACCACACCCCAACACAAAACCTTTCCCTCGCTGAGAAGGGGAAGCCAAAGGGTGGCGGGGAGGGAGCAAGAAACAACTGGGACCCACACTAAATTACAGGAGAAAAGCTGAGAAGCGATACACTGCAGGAACTGATCAGCGATCTACAAATGACTCTGGAAGCTTCATGCTTTGACTATAAGATCTATTATCTTGCCTCTTCTTGAGGATAAGCATTCACACCTGGTGACCTCCCTTTTTTCTATTCCCTGTATTTTGCTTTTCACCTCAGAGCCCCTCTCAATGCTTGTCTCTCCTCCTTTTTCTTTTCCAAACAAAATGTTTCTTACACTTTAATTCCAGTTTCTTTTCAGATTCTCAAGCATTCTTCAACATAATTGATTTTTGACAATTAATCCTCCAGGGACCAAATAATGCAGTCCATGTGTTATAACTTATTAATTCCTTGCTTTAGGCCTTACCTCTTGAGAGAAAGAATTAAAAAAAAAACCTTCTTAGTAAATGGATTGGATGACATATTAAAAGTAAAAAGAAGTGGACACTGATGTTGCGTGCTGCTGCTATGCGTTGTCCGATAGATAATTGTTCAGAAAAACTCCTCCGGGATGCCAGTACCCTGAAGCTCTGGATAAGTTAAGTGTTAGTCTAAAAGTTTCTCATTTCTATGCCGCAGTCTCAATTATCTGTAGAACATAATAACATTTTCCTTCACACCCTTAAACTTGCTATTGGTGAGAGAAGGAGTAACTATCATTCCCTAAGGGGAAGTTTATAGCTTGGTAGCGTTAAAGCAACTTGCTGCATACAGTGATATTGCTCCTTCTCAGCATTTGCCTGTCCTAATAGCATACAGCAGAACCAAAGAAGATTTAGTTTTCCCCAGTAGATCATGGCCTGCATCATAGAGTAAAATACCTTATTCTTTTGTTTCCCATACCACCAGTGTTTGAATATGGATATGCATTACATTTGTATACCTAACAGTTTTCCAACAGCACCACTACTACTGCAAACACTATTTTTCAGGCAGGATAGTAATTTCTTACTGGTACACCATTCTCCTCCTCATGAAGTTACTGGCTGATACGTTATGTGCTGATCACACATGCTTAGCACAAGCATCACCAGGACTGCTTTAGCTCAGGCTGATGACACTGCGGAGCCCGAGAACGAAATCAGCTATTTTATTTCCTTTACAGTTTCTTATTATTCAATTACTTCTAATTTTTTAACTCTTTTTAATCAGCTGGTGTGGTAGAGAGCACACTTTCAGAGGTGCAGATTACTCAAAAAAGGTAAATACAGAAAAGAAAAAGGGAAAAGTGTCATATTAAATTCTCTCCCATCTGCAAGTCACTTCTACTTGATATTGGCACAGCTTTACGTGAAACAAAACTGGTTGCTGAAGTCAGACGATACAGAACTTGTAAAGAACATCATAGTCTGTCTTAATTAAAATGTTGAAGCAAGGATGTGATGTCCTTCTTCATACGCTGCAAATGAATACGGCAGAAAATTACAATATAGCTAGTTTTCATATCCATGGAAGATTTTTCCAAACAATCTATGCAGAGAAGCATAGCAGTTTTCCTTTTATGTCATCTGTGGTTTAATTTCAGGATGCGTGACTGAGTTCACTGCCAAATACATCTGGCTTCTACAGAACTTTCAATCAAATCAAATTTACATTATAAAGCAGCCTTTGTGCAATATTCTAGGGCACTGAACAAATGCACTTTAAAAATAAATGCAATTGAATATTAATAAGTCAAGCCAAACAAATAATTTTGTTTTATAGTTAGAAATGCGCAGTTCTTCTACAGTTCTCATACAAATAGGGATTGAATTTCACAACCAAAGATCACACTAAACGAAAGTATGCGGGCCCCAGACACAAATGAAATAAATGGCAAAGCAAAAGAGGTATCCTGGTGAAAAATTAATTTGGCTGCAGCTCAGGTAGAATGGAGACAAGCTCTGAGCATACGATGAATCAGTGTCAATCTGGCTGTTGGCCAGCACAGTTGAAAACCTTAATCCAAGATTTTCAGAGACGTGCCTAACTTAGAAGCTAAATTTATTAATCTGGGCTACAGGCTCATATTGACTGTTATCATAGAATAGCTTGGGCTGGAAGGGACCTCTCAAGGTGATCTAGTCCAACCCCCCTGCCCTGGGCAGGGACATCTTCAACTAGACCAGGTTGCTCAGAGCCCCGTCCAACCTGACCTGGAATGTTTCCAGTGACGGGGCATCCACCACCTCTCTGGGCAACCTGTGCCAGTGCTTCACCACCCTCAGAGTAAAAAACTTCTTCCTTATCTCTAGTCTCAATCTACCCCCCTTTAGTTTAAAGCCATTCCCCCTTGTCCTGTCGCAACAGGCCCTGCTAAAAAGTTTGCCCCCATCTTTTTTATAAGCCCCCTTTAAGTACTGCTAGGCTGCAATAAGGTCTCCCCGAAGCCTTCTCTTCTCTAGGCTGAACAACCCCAACTCTCTCAGCCTTTCTTCATAGCAGAGGTGTTCCATCCCCCTGACCGTTTTCGTGGCCCTCCTCTGGACCCGCTCCAACAGGTCCATGTCTTTCTTGTGCTGAGGGCTCCAGAGCTGGACGCAGTACTTCAGGTGGGGTCTCACCAGAGCAGAGGGGCAGAATCCCCTCCCTCGACCTGCTGGCCACGCTGCTTTGGATGCAGCCCAGGATACAATTGGCCTTTATGTTTGAGTTATCGCTAAACACCACACTATCATGTAATTATCATAATTAAAGTGCAACCCAAGATGGAAAAATAGATTTACTGATCTCAGGGCTCTGTTAGTCTGCAACTGGAACTGTAGGTGTAAGGATTTACATCTGCTCACTTCTATGACCCCAGCTAATTCATATGCATAGAGATCTTAACTCTCTTCACAGCTAAAAACACACACAGACTTATGTGTATATATACATGCATACATACATAGACAGAGTTTTGTATTTGGAAAGACTCTGAAATACTAAGAATTTCTATCATTAGTCATCCCTAGGAATGTCAGCTGTTACAAATTTTACTGGATGAGTCATGGATAAGAAACTTCATTTTTCAAATAAAAGAGAGTAGAGACACATGTAACCAACCATACCTGCGATTCAGTATTTCCACATGCAGAATAATCATTTCTAGAGCTTGAGTTTAAAATCTGTAGCTACAGCCCACCAAAATATTTAAACCATGTATGTGAGTAACACTGTCAACTTCAAAGGTGCTCTTCATAGGCTTAATACAAAGCAGGTCTTGAAGGATATAGTCTTATATCATTTTAGATATGTCTCATTACTATAATTAAGAGATAATGAGAAGAATATAGGTCAACTGTTTAAGATCACCTAATGAATTTAATCATACATAGCATTTATAACCCGCCCTACTTACTTACCATCTCCTGAGATGGCTTATGATTTGAAACGATTGACAGAGTTGGGGTTTTTTTTCCATTTCTCTGCGGATTTTCTCCTTTATTATTTTTACTATATCATCTAAGCAATACTATCATCAGACACCTCATCACTAATGAGTCAAAATCTCAGCACTGTTAATAGGAACATTACAGGCCTACATTACTATTCAAAATCAATATACTAAAAACCTGAGTATTAAGCTTCTAAAGACAAGCATCAAAAAAAGAAACAACTTCTGTACTTTTTGTTAACTTATAAATGTCAGTTTGCTGCCTGAGCAGTGCTGCGGACATGAAAAAACCCCAGTGTTACTGAACAGAACTTTTAAGGAAACTTTCCTTCTCAGCTTGCTGCCGAGCGTAACTTTGTGGACTGCATGGAACTCACGCAGCAGTCTTACAGCAAACTAAACTCAGCGTTCACGCAAGTGCCCCAAGGAACTTCAGAGACAAACAGAAAGTGTGCATCATGCATACTGACATCCTGGTTTTTCCTCACTCTTTTCTTCCTATATTCCTCCTCGTGATTGAGAATATATACTAACTTCACAGGATTACTGCAGTCAGGGAAGAATGTACAAAAATGCATCCCCCTCTGGTGAGAATGAAGTCAGAGACAGCTGTGCGGTCTCTGGGGACTAGAAAATCAACACAGCAGGGAACACTGCAGAATCTAATAAATAACCCTGGCTGTGCTCCCCTCAGCCATTTCCTGTTAGTTAAATGTTACTGGAAACACTTAAAAGCAACAAGCAACGCAGGCAATGCACGTATCCGTGTGCACAGGCACAATTCCGAGCAACTATGATGCCATACAATTTAGCGTATGTATTTTTAACTACCATTTTTGTTCCTTCCACTATTCTAGCTCATATAACTCATACCACAGGAAGAGACACAGATAACCCATTCTGTGGGGTAGCATCTGAAAAGGCAGGAACACTCAGGGTTCTCTACTAGAAGAAGCTGGGGAAAAAGAACAGTGCCATCCAACCAGCAAAGAGGTTACGGATTAGCTCTTTACAAACTAGCCTCCTGTTCTTTCTTTCAGGAAAACAGGAGGGAAACCAGTAGAGCTTTACAGATGCTTCCCATCTTCTCCCAACCAGCACCCAAGATGGGAACTTGCCAAACTATCAGGTTTGATATTCAAACTCTCATGTAACAAAGCCTAACGTGTTCCACTACCAAAGCAAATCTTCATGGCATTGCAGGCTGGGGTAGTATCTACCCCACAGCCCTCAGGCACCACTCTTCAGTGCAATTTTCTCCATTCTTTGCACGCTCTTCCCTTCTGTCTCCACCTCCTTCATTTTGCATGTATGGCTGTTGTTTTTTCAAAACCCTTCCCACTAGCCTTATCCTGATGTCAGCCAGAAGCTTTTTGTTGGCTTTAGTAGAAACTGGATTAGGCCTTAAATTTAACTTTACTCTCAAGAGAGAAATTAATCACACAGGAAAACAAAAGCTAATTTAAACAACCTTTACCTTCTTCACCAGTACATTTACAAGGCTTGAACTTTCCCAAATAAATTTAAGTATGCCTGTTTTGTCACGTTCATTCAAGATTTGGCATGTAAGTACGTTGGTTCCCAACACACTGAAAGGCCCTCATCCAAATGCAGCTAGGGGTGACATAGGTCATTCTCATTAACTACCACGGGCTTTGGATTAGGCTTAGAGATATCACTGCGGAATAAAGGCCCACCCATGTAAGAACAGCATGAAACATGGAAACAAACAGTACCTATTACCAGTCATCTTCTGAACTGAATGGCTTTCTACTTCTACACTTGAATCATAGAATGGTTTGGGTTGGAAGGGACCTCTAAAGGTCATCTAGTCCAACCCCCCTGCCGTGGGCAGGGACATCTTCAACTAGATCAGGTTGCTCAGAGCCCCATCCAACCTGACCTTGAACATTTCAAGACTTGAAAAGTCTCTTATGTAAGGCTTTTCCCCAATTTCTTTGAGTAAAAGCAAAATACATAGATTTTGCTACTTATTATTATTTTTATGCATAACACCTTAGTAGAACTTGGTTCTCAGGTTAACACTGATAACAACCCAAGTCACTTTTACCACCTCTACAAATATCCTGTGACCTGGTTTATGTACTTGGTTGTTAGGAGAAGTTTAGCATCAATAGAAATGACTGAAAGCACAAGATACCACAGGCCAGTCATCACATCTCAGGGTAGGAGTCATTAGGAAAAACCAAAGAAGCTTCCAATGGATCAGTACGTAAAGAGCATGCCAGACTGTAGGGTGCTAACTGGGTTCAAAAGGATTGCACATGAATTGCAACACAAGCATGAGGTTGCTTGTCTTTCATGAATGTGAAGTAATATTCATCTCATTTTTTCCACCTGTGTTTAATTAACAATTTAAGACTTGTGAGAGGCCTAAAAAGCCAAAAGCAATCTCACCAAGGGTATATGCATTTCCTTGTAGATAAAACTTACATTCATGACAGCTGACTTCACGGAAATTTGTTACTACAAGGGAAGAAAAGCTGCTGAGAAACAAGAACAAACAAGGTTTTACAACAGGAATCATTTGGGATAAGCACTGTGAACAGTAAAAAAACCTCCCAAGACAATGTATAACAATTCTGTAGAAATCAAAACAGAGACATCATCATCTGTGCTATGTGATGCTGCTGTTGGGGTCCATGGAGAGGGATTTACCATCCCAAATGTACTAAGCAGTGATTTCAATCTATTTGTACACACACATCATTACTGAAGTCCTAGGTTTTTGTGTACTGAACGTGCAATGTAGTTAAAAACCTTTATTTCCAGCTAGTACTTGAAGAATTAAGACCATCATTCAGTTAATACTCATTTAAAGGTACAAAACTATTGCCAGCAAGAGCAATTTATCAGAACATTTGCCAAGCTATTTGGCTGATTGTTTTTGGCATGGGTCTTCTGCAGCCTGCGTCATTTGGATCAGTTAAAATGAAAAGACTCTCATTCACAAAACATTGCTCTATTGAAGCAAAGGAGTATTTTGTTTTGTTTTTCATACTGTATTTCTGGGTTATTTCTGTGACGTCTAGCACAGTTAGAATTATACGGGTAGATCACAAACTTCCGGATCTCTATGAATATAGCGGAGCAGCACAAAGGTTTCCAGAGCATACCTAATACTTACCCCTTTTTGCTTAACTCTGAAAATTGTGGGCTGCCTGCTAATCTCAGCTAAACTAATGATGTAAATAGAGCATGCATCTACATAGAATCGTAATCTGTCTTTGCATCATTCTTTTAGAAAAGAAGAAACTCTGCATCCGAGCCTCCGAAAACTAAGTATCACCTCCACATTCTCAAGACAGTTTAGTCAGATAAAGGACAGTTTCTGTCAGCCTCAATTTGTGTCAAATCCTGGGCTCAGCAAAACTCTCTGCTTTCGTTATCAATACAGAGATCCTTAGGACTTTTTAAGATCTTCAGAAAAATCTTACTTGGTCCACAGTCCTGATTAAAGCATTCTTAGTGCACAAACAGGCAGATTTCATTAACAGGACATGCCTATCAGATATAAAGGAAAGTGATAATGCTAGGACATGAAGAACTATTAGGCCCTCAGCTATGCTTCATAGCATTTTCCGTTACCACTTTCCTTTATATTCTCAGCCATCTCAAACATTCATGCAATTTTTTGGTGGCTTTCACTTGCACATAGATTCTTCGTTCATTGAAGCTTGGTTCTATCCACTGAGATGATGAAAGTAATTTCTTGAATAAATGCTAGATCAAAACCCCAAAGGTTTAAGATCAAAAAAAGCAAAGTTTCAGCCTCTCCCACAGTTTTGCTCTGTCTCTCAAAGGCTAAACACTGGACACTGCCTCTGTAGTCTGATCCCCTTTGACGTACAGCACTTCTTACCATGTAAATCCAAACTCTTCAACCTCTCTCAAGCTACAGAGCCAGCAAAAAGCCAGTTTGCTGAGTTGAAAGGCGGTCAGTGTGGGCCCATACTTCATTTTCATCATGCTACAGTTTACTTGGGGGTGCTGGTGGATGAAAAGCTGGACATGAGCCAGCAATGTGCGCTCGCAGCCCAGAAGGCCAATCGTATCCTGGGCTGCATCCAAAGCAGCGTGGCCAGCAGGTCGAGGGAGGGGATTCTGCCCCTCTACTCTGCTGTGGTGAGACCCCACCTGCAGTACTGCGTCCAGCTCTGGAGCCCTCAGCACAAGAAAGACATGGACCTGTTGGAGCGGGTCCAGAAGAGGGCCACGAGAACGGTCAGGGGGATGGAACCCCTCTGCTATGAAGAAAGGCTGAGAGAGTTGGGGTTGGTCAGCCTCGAGAGGAGAAGGCTTTGGGGAGACCTTCTTGCAGCCTAGCAGTACTTAAAGGGGGCTTATAAAAAAGATGGGGACAGACTTTTTAGCAGGGCCTGTTGCGACAGGACAAGGGGGAATGGCTTTCAACTAAAGGGGGTAGATTGAGACTAGATATAAGGAAGGAATTTTTTACGCTGAGGGTGGTGAAGCACTGGCACAGGTTGCCCAGAGAGGTGGTGGATGCCCCATCCCTGGAAACATTCCAGGTCAGGTTGGACGGGGCTCTGAGCAACCTGGTCTAGTTGAAGATGTCCCTGCCCACGGCAGGGGGGTTGGACTAGATGACCTTTAGAGGTCCCTTCCAACCCAAACTATTGTATGATTCTATAAGAGCAAAGAGGCACATCATCTAGTCTAAGAGAATAGCAAGAATTTTAATTACGTAATTGCTATTTGAAGGCTTTGAACTGAGAGAAACGATGATTAGCCTGTTTTCACTAGGCTTTTCCCAGATATTATAGTCTGTCCTTATCTCAACTATATGCAAGTCAGAGGGAAGTTCATCCACGCAGTTTGTGCTATTCTGGCTACTGTCTTTTGAGGTGTGACCTCTTGTAGTGACCCTAACCAGAAAACCGTTGTACGTCAAGGAGTTAGATGTTCACCTCACAGTTAAGCTGGGCGGGCACAAGCTCATGCTGTGCTGTGCTATGCTGCACGTACAGCTTGGCCGCCAGGCCTGTGCTGTGCGTATCCCTTGGCTGCAGGGTAAGCTTCGCCAGGTAATTGTAGCAGAGGAACCTGTAGGCAGCTCCCACTCAGTACTAGCGACTACAACACCTGCATAGCCTTGCATTTATCCAAAACTGCAGTCACAACTTCACCTGAACATTGTTTTTGTTTGACAGTAGAAATAATGAATAGACTTGTTTTCTTTTCAGCCATTTTGAAAATTAATATTTCAACCAACTCAGGCAAAACTAACATAACTTAGAATTTCTATTTTGGCATCTATATGAAGTATCTTGTCACCTAATACCAATATAGGAGTTTCCTCTATAAGCGTGAAAGCACAGCATATTTCATGTGCAGCTCACCGGTTAGATGAGCTATGGAGCCTTAAGAGCACCTTCTCCAATCCACTTCTGTTTAGAAAGAGTCTTCAGATTTTGTATTTTAGATAAAAGAAAAAGAGCTCAGCTATCTCCCAGTCTGCAGAAGCCCCTCTTGCTCACACTCGGCACACAACACCGAGCCAGTTTCTGTTCTACATTCTGTTCAGTTAACGGCTGGCTAACAGAGGAGCATTGCCTTTCCAATATACTTTCTGCCAAAGAATGCAATTTCAAATGGGGAATTTGATATGAGAGCTGTTTGGAGGAAATATTAGTCATACAGCACCACTACAAGTTTATTCTGTATGTATTTCCACAAAAATGATAAAGCCCTCTTGAAGCTTTGAATTTGATTCCAGTGTAATATTAAACTGTTTAAGATGGCACTGCATAATTCAGAAGTAAAAGTGAATGTGCTGTAGAAAGGAAATTGTATAATAGGGGCTTAATGTATGAGAAGTCAGCATTATCTGGATCTTTCTAATCATAATTTCAGTTGTTAAAGTACCAGGGACTCCATCAGTATAGACACTATATTCTGATTCAATTACATTATGCATTAAAAAGCAGTGGTTTACAGCATCCATTAGAGTTGTTATTACCCTTGTGCCATACTCAATTGACCAAAGGAAAAAAGCTTTCTCCTAAGGGGGGTAAAAACGAAAAAGCATATTCAGTGAAACGCATTAATAAGTACTCCCTGAGAGAAGTTTCAGTTCATTTCTTCCAGAGATGAGTATTCCTACAAAATGCATCAAAGTAAACATCATGCCTCATTACCCCTTTATATTGTTCAGACCCCACATATATAGGTGTAACATTGATTAATGGAAATAAATTACAACATTCTGTGACTCAGAACAAGCGACTCCAAAAGCTTAGCAGGACTAATAACAACAACAACAAAAACTTGAATAAAACAAATTTAGCAGGAAGCTAATCCAAGCCTCATC
The DNA here is from genome assembly GCF_965638725.1 of Aptenodytes patagonicus. Taxonomy (NCBI): domain Eukaryota; kingdom Metazoa; phylum Chordata; class Aves; order Sphenisciformes; family Spheniscidae; genus Aptenodytes; species Aptenodytes patagonicus. The sequence continues at coordinate 79,101,241 of NC_134953.1, read as the reverse complement.
CATAATATCCAGCATCTCATTTTTCTGTTTATCTTGAGCCTCAAAGCCATAAAAATAAAATACTGCCATTCTTAGCACCGCAATTGATGGCAATAGCCAGGAGATGTTCAACTTTGGTCGGACTGACGAGATACTATTTGCTGTTATTACTGAACGTAAGATGCCAGTTTTGCAGTCCACCAATTTAGCTGTCAATTTAACTCTGATCTACAATACAGCACTTTTCCATTTTCAAACAGACAAAAAAAAAAAAAAAAAAAAATCTGTTCCCAGATTCTGTATAGGATTTTTCAGGCATCTGCAATCTTTAACTACCAGCAGCTGCCGTATGGAAGCCACTCCACTTAGTATTCAGAGCGTTACTGATCACCAAATTAGATTTTAAACACTTTTAGAGTAATTCAGCCACAAGGTTAATTTTTTTAAAGCAGGGTAGGTCATGATTGTTCATGTATTTATTGCTAAATTAACACATTTATCAAATAATTGAGTAAAGCCTGAAAGCCAGAATAATGCAATCAACAGGAACGAGCAGGAAACTTTTTCCCAATCTTCTAAGAATTTGACTTGTAAAATATTTCTCATTCAAAGGTGAAACAAAATGTTATTTTTGTATGTTACTAACAAAGCAAAGCACGTGTTTTAAGGATCAACTGAAATATTTAATTTGGTCATTTCAAAAACTTGGAAATCTTGTTAATGAAGGGGGAAAAATCAAATTATGTTAAAGAATAACATTTTATTTGAAAACTGAACTAAGAAATAAAAAAATTAGATTACTGACAAAAAATCATCACCAAACAGCACCTTTTTGTGCAGTTTTCTTTTTGGGTAATGAGATACTTTCAGCTAAAAAATTCTCACTGTTCTATAAATGTACAATAAACTTACTCACAATTCATGCCAATGACATAATGCCTTTTTACTCTTTTATGGCAGCTGTAGATGCCTCAATTCCTTTACATTCCTATGCTTTAGAACAAAAACTTCCTACCAAAGTCATTCTTATTCATGAACTATGAACAATATTATTCAGGAGAGAAACGCGATCCAGAACCAATTGCTTGTCATTCAAATACAGCCAAGGCTTACTGTGTCTCTTCCCGTTTCTCTCCCCCGTTGTCTGTTCCACTGGCACACACCGCTCGTTTCACAGCATTACAAGCCTAGTGGGTTCTGGCCATCCGTTTCCCTGCGGCAGTGAATCCCTTTTAGACGTGTTATACTGCACATGAGACTTTGTTCTCCAGTTTGCTCGGAAAAGAAAATGTCTGGCTGATAAATGCTGCCTGCTTGACAATGCTGAACACTGTTTACAAACTGTAGCTACCTTTAACCAACACACTTGTCCCTGATTCCAAGCCACGATCGCGATTCATTGCAAGTCTGCAACAAAATTCTTGAGATAGATTGCACTAAATGTAAGTGTAGGCCCCGCTCCCGCACCAAGCTCCATTCAAGTGGGGTCCTCTGCCCATGCCAGATCCCCACCACAATGAACGTAGCTCTATGCAAGTTTTTGGAGTAACTGGTATGATGCTCACACCAAAAAAAAAGGACATCAGTGAATAATTTCTTGGCAGCGATACATAAGCTGAATCCCATACATATGCATCTTGTTCTCTGCAGCTTATACCAAGGTATATACCTAGCATATCATATGAAGAGGGAGTAGAGCAAACTTTCTCTTTCATGTCAGTGATGCTATGCTGATTTGCATTAAGAATCTGACTTCTTACCTGTGTAGGGGCTCTATGAAATCTGATAAGGCACTCTCTTTTATCTCATGACAGAAAACATTAAAAGAATATATCAAACAAGGACTTTCAGGGGGATTTTGTTTTCTGGTTTGGGGGGGTTGCTGTTGTGGGTTTTTTTTGTTTGGAGGGAGGTACAGCTTTAAAAAAAAGTATTTTTTCCATAACATCCTTAAGAAAGTATTTCTTACTAGCACTAGTCACCAAAGGTTTGAGTATTTTAACAAATCATCGTAAGAAGTTTGCCACCAACCTTTTCCTTTCCCAAGGCAATTTGCATGACATCCAACAGCAGATGCCAAGTCACTATTCTTTTATGTCATTAGTTTATTGCTAGAATAAAAAAGTCCAGAATCAAATTAGAGGCAAAATGAGACCTGAAACGGGAAAGCTGAAAATGACAAGCCAACCAAGCATCTATTTATTTCATCCCTTCAGGTACTAAGAATATAAAATAATATTACCCTTCACATGCCTGAAGATGGCACAGAGCCATTGGCTCAAGAAAGCAACACAGCAGCATCAGGAACAAAGCATAAGGAATTTAGTAAGGGACACGAACTCACTGTAAGTGACCTAGTGCATCAACTGAGCAAGACCAGCACCAGGACTGGCAGCCCTTGGGTTTTTTTCTCCCTGCGTTATTTATCAGTTTTTAAACACCGTGGCCTGTGTCATGCAAGATGGAGTAGGTAATGACAGTGTTCCCTGTTGGCTTTGAAATCTATTACTCCCGCAGCGGTTTGGTATCCTACAGCAGGAAATCAAACGCAACACGCTCTTACTGCTTATTGCTCATAATACTAATGGCACGTGCCAAAGCTGCAACAGCTCGTCTGACACCACTACAAGTGCTCTCACTCAGGTCCTCTTAGACATTAAAAGGAATACTCATAAGTAGAGCATGTACACGTAAACCAAAGTCAACAGCAAAATTAAAGTTCTCTTCTGATAAAAACACAAATAAAAGGACTTGAAGTACATATTGACTGCCATACCAGATACGTCTTTGGGCATACAGGCTTGTCCCATGCAAAGTGACTGAAATAAGATGGGATCATTAGAACAGAGAGTATATAAACTTGCAGTTGCCTGTAACCTTTACTTTTTTTTTTGTCATTGGCATACTCTAAATGAAACTCAAGTAATTTTCATATTATCTCATGATGGGGACTGTGGCTATAGCCTTCCATTTATTAGACAGTGCTACAGCTCCAACATTACACCTTATGAGAAAGGGATCTGGTTCTCCAGTAACTGGTCCTTTTTGTAGTCATGTCCAGCTGTGCGAGTGGGTGAACAATACCTCCTGATCTGATGGATAACATTTCTTGGTTCTTTCAAATTCACTTGGGATTCATGTAAATATACAAAGACATGGGATAAGATCCTAGTCCTAAATTTCTTGTCCTGAAGACAAGTCCTTCCAATCTAAGGGCCAAACTGCGCAACACCTGCTCAGGAAGCACGTGGTTTGTATGAATAGTGAATACACGATTGATGAGACAAAAAAAAACCCTAACAAAAAAACAAAACTGTGAGACAAGAGGAAAGTAGGCAGAATAGAAAAACAGATTTTTTTTTTTTTTTTTTTAAGATAAAAAAAAATTTTTGGTAAATTGCATCAATATTGTCTTCCAAAACTGGTTCCTCCAGACACAAGCTTGCCTTGCTCTCTCAGTTCCAGCAGTATATTGATTTAAAATCCAGGTCTCAGAACCTGTTGATGAGGAATTCTTATTCTAATAGGAATTATACCACTTCATTGTTCCACAGTAAAGAAATTGTGTCGAGCTTTCCACGCTCAGATTTAACTATTCTAATGCAGAAAGCATTTATCTGCCTGTCTGTGAAACAGTATTGTTTAGCAGAAACCCAAGAGCCTATCTATAAAGCTTTGTGGCCCAGTTAACAAAGGTAGATGTTTATGACCTTGGAAATCCATCTTCCCGATTTATTCAAATGCTCGCTCAATCGTTCTCTGAAGCTTGTGGATGTCTTTGCATCACCTTTAACAGGAACTCAACTGAGTCCAGATGCAAAGAAGCTAGACAAGGCTAGGAATCTCATGGTAAAACATTTGTCTAGCAAATATTGTTTAACGGAAAGTGAAGGAACTTTTTTGTAATAATATATTGATGTTGGTGAGAATTCCAAGGAAAAGTATTCTCTCTGACGAGAGAGATGCATTCTGTCATTGCAAAGAGCTGCAGGAGGTAAAGTCCCCGATCAGCCTGAGTCAAACTGTGGATTTTACCCTGCATTTCCCCCAAATCCCAAGTGAATGTTCTTTTCAATAGACTGTCATTGTTGCAGGACACTTTTGTCCTGTGAAAGTCTTAAATTCTTGATTCATGCAGAAGCATGGTGGTATCATCTTCATGTTAGAGTTCTACAAGGCTTGTTTCTGACCAGTCACAATAAAAATATTACAGAATCACAGATTTACTGGAAACAAAGTCAAGACACTGAGTTAAAATTTATTGCTAAAATCAAATGGGTTGTTTTATCTTACTTTCCTTAAGGTGGCGTAGAGAAAGGTTGACGTGGCAAAATCATCCACATCATCTTCAATAATACTCCACAGATCCACATCCTCAGATATGAATTTTCTTCTTTTATATCTTACTTTCTAAGCATACAATCATACTAATGTATTAAAATAATAATTCTTATTGCCTAGCCACTATCATTAAATTTATATAATCACAATTGTTGCAGTTTCTATAACATACCAATGATATTGGCGTAACTGGAAGATATTGGTAGCAAGGAGTTACCACAACATTGTGCCTCTATGTGTCTGTATGCATGTGTGTCCTCTAGTGGATCACTTCTGTCTTAGAGTGAACTCTTAGTGACCTGAGAAGTGAAACACAGGACTAGCTTTTGCTCACAAAACACCAGTTAACCACAGCCTGAGTGACATCTAAGAAAAACAGATGTTGTAACAGCGGCCCCAAAAAATACAGGCAGAAAATTACAACAGAGGCCTTGAAATAGCAAGCACAGGATGATAACAGAGACCACAGAACTGCCAAAACAAATCACAGAAGATTGATTTACAGTCACTATATGCATGCAAGTTTGGGAGCTGGGTAAAACCTGTTTTAGGAGTAACAAAGAACAAATATCCAGCATGTGTAAAACGTAACATAAATAACAGATCTTGGATATAACGTCACATTATGAATCAATGGAGGAAAAGCGAGCAGACTGTGTTAGCAATCATAGAAAAATAATCTGAAGAAGATGCAAAACCGTAAAGGAAGAAATCGTCAGCACATTTCCCTCGGCGAAGGGCTCAGGATGCTGACAACTCACCGTAAAACCACCTCCTCTTCCTTTCAAGGAAAATTAGCTCATGAAACTTAGGAGCCAAAGCAGCATGGGAATAAAGGGTAATGCCAAAAACGGGGAGAGATGACAAAGTTTGCACATATCTATTTATATTATCATGGCAACTGAGTTGTAATAACGAGATAATTTAAATATTAAGTGTTAGTATTGTGACCGGACTAATAATAATTCTTTGATTAGATGGTTAACACCGTACTTAGGTTAACAATAAATTCTTGGCCTCAAGTACATTTCTTCAGTCTGCACAAAACGGAGAGGGTATTTAGTCTGGTATCCTGCCTTTGGAGGCTGGCTGTTAAATCGGGATGTGACTTTATTATCACATTACCATGGTCATATTCTTAACTTTGTTCGGATTGATTTTGCTCAGTGATGAAGCGCAAACAACTGAAGCATTCCACCTCTGCAAAAGTTGCATGCCTATTTTTCTTTCCTCCAGACAAGAACATTTCCACTTTTCTGGATGAAAAAGTAGCTTCTCCTCATCCCACTCCTCATTATTATACACACACACACACACAAAATGCAACTCATTTATATCGAACTTCTCACAAATTTTCCCTGGTCATCTTCTGTCAAGCTAAAACATCTCTTTATGATCAACATGCAGATTAACACACATTTTCAAGTCTAAAAGGTTTAAAGGACAGGAAAGCTATTTTTGCACCTCATGCTACAAACTTAATCAAGAACTGCTATGTTCCTCCAATGCAGTATTCCAATTAAATTGCTCTGCTGCCTCTGAGAGGAAACAAATACAGAATTAACATTTCAGCTAAGTTACACTTTATTTTTGATGCTAGACAACACTTTGTCACTTTTGATTTGTTCTGGAGCACCTCAGCTGAGCTGTTGCAACAGAGCTTCAAACACAAAGAATGATTTAAAGACAATGCCTCTACTACTCTCACTTCTCACCACTGTAAGCTAACCTAAGAATGATATAGCAGCTTCGCTTTAAAAGAGTATTTTGAACAGAATTGAGCCCAAGCTGACCCACACTGAAACTAAACCGTAAGGACTGACTCAGAGAGCAGGGGGAGGAAGGAGAATTGGGCGGGGGGATCATTCTTTTCCTCCTCTTATTTCTGTTACCATTTTTAATTGCACTGTCCACAAAGAAATCCTACCTCCATTTCACATCTTGTGTCTTTTTTTAATTCACAATATATAATGGAAAAAAATTAGGTCATATAAAAAACCAGCCATAAGCGTCCTGTGTCACTTCCTATGCTACTTGTGCTGCACAATACACTGAATGCATGCACCAGTAGTTCAGGAATACAAGCTCTTTTGTGGCTTATCACTTAATTGGCAATTATAATCCTATAATTAACTACAGAAAAAAAGCCTCTGGCAAAAAGCAGCTGGGCAATTCAAACATGAGACATAAAATTACTCCTAAGACCAGTCAACAGGCAGCTTATCTGCAAATACATAACCAAACCCCACTAGAGAGTTACTGCTGTCAACTACTGCACCCACTCAAGCCTCTAGCCATCAAGGGGCCACATCAGTTCAAAAGTGACAGGCAATAGTGGCAGAGCAGCCATCAATCTGATACTGGACGGGACCGATTGTCAGCCACTCCTCAAAGAAAGGGAGAAGGCTGAAAAATCCTGACTCACCTTGTTGCTGTAAACCCTGATATAATCTCCTCGTTGACAATCACTTATAGAAGTAGTGGTGCAATAAATGAGCTCATGAAAGTGTCACAGTAAGATGTCAGCAAGCCAAAAAAGCCAAGCCTGACTGGCATCCATCCTGCTGCACTTGACTAAATTCTTCACATCACACCGCAGTGTTAATTATAGGAACACGTGCATCTGCAGCAAACCTATTCTTCTTAAGAGAGTAGCAGATGGGCCAAAACAGTGAGTGACAGAAAATAAAAGCTAACAAGATTCACCTCATCTTCCTTTTCTGATATTCAGCACTTCTTCACCCTATCCCCTCACCTTCTCAACCCACCACTAAATTACTTCTCTAGCTAGATGATAGCATGGTGGATCTTGCCACGCGCTACAGATTTCTTCACACAACGTAACTGAGCCCAATCAGCTTACCAGGCCATTCAAAAAGCATTTAACATGAGATTGCTTAAGTAATGAAATTCTTTCCTAGGTGTTCGTTTTACAATGTTTGTAGTTGTATGCACTGAACAGCTAATTCAGCAGTGCCTTAGAGAGACTCCAGCTACTGCAGATAGCTCCAGAAAGACACCAAAACTTACATACCGATTCCCATCTTCTTAAAAGATAAATTAAGTAAACCACACAGCTCCTCCTCCGAAGAGCAGTTTGTGTTATTTGTGACCTCAAGTGTTTCACTTAATTTTTAAACCAAGGACTATACACAAACAAACAACTCAAAGGATAACATATACAATTGTGAAACAGCAATAAAGATAGATTGGTACAAGGATTTTGCTTACGAGTTTTTAAAAAAAAAAAAAAAATTCCTACTTTGCATTCATAACATTAAACAAGAAAGGTCCAAGTTCCAGCTCAGCAAAAACACAGTACGGGTCTTATAAAATTTATTACTTTTCTGTTTTCTCAATTAAACAGAAAATAATATTTTTTTTTATTTTGGTCACATAAATATGTGGGCATATATCATTCATTACTGAATGAACCTTTGCTTCAGACATTTCCAAGGAAAGGAAGAGAAATGAGGAGAGGATACACGGTGGTATCAGAGCTCTGCCTTCTCCCTTCATTGACCTAAATCAGTTTGCATCTAAAGTACAGACCCGCTCAGGGAGCAAGTCAAGCTGTCCAGCTTGCTCCAGCTGGGAGCCCATACCCTCAAATTTTGACATCATTGCTTGATGCATAAGTAATTTGTCACTGGACTAGAACCCAAGCATCTCTTAAATTAGTACCCCTGCTAAAGGCTCCAGCGTCATTCCTGCCCTCTCGCTCTACTTCTCAAATACTAGAAAAAGCGGAAGCATCTCCAAACACATTCTGGTGCTTGGGGCTCTTATAATTAGGATAAACAGTCCAAAACCCTTCAAAAATTAAAGCATCTGTCTCCCCCTCATCCAGACACAGCAGCTGCTCGCGGGAGTACAGTAAGACAGGCTGCAGCACCTCCAGCAGCTCTTTGGCTTCCTCCTTGAGCAGTGTGTATAAAAGTACTCATGTAATTTATCTCCACTTGCAAACAGTCTCAAGATTAAATTCACCAAGACGTGTAATTTCTGTTACCATGGCCAAAAAAATATTTGTCCAATATTCTTTAAATCTCCTATGTCTTTCAAATAATAATTCATGAAGCTCCTAAAATAAGATTTTTGTTCTCATAAATACACTGTAACATGCTGAAAACGTAGGGGTTTGACAACTATGAGTTGACTGATCTATACTGCTGGAATTCAGTGTTAATTTTTCCTCATCTTTTTCTTTTCAAACGCCTTTACTCTGTATGATGAACTTTTAAATATTGTGCAGGATTCTGCCAGCTCAGTTTTGTATTGCTAGCACACGGATGGATGGAGTTAAGTGAAAGACACAACAGGGGTTACCAGAGACCTCAACAGAAGTAATAAGCAATGATACAAACAAAAATGTCCCATGTACACAGCTTCGCCAACAGTAACTGGCTCCATCCCGACTAAAATGAAGTACTTTTCCTAAGACCAAGCCTACAATCAGGGTGAAAAATCTTGGAAAACATGGGAGGTTTGGGTAAGCTGAGAGAGGTTTCCGGGGTTTGTCAGTGCAAAACTAGTCTGCTGGGAAGACTCAAAAGACAAGTGACTTACTGCAACGGACAGTCAAGTTACTTTAAGTTTCTATCAAGTAAGAGATTGAATAAAGTGGACCCAACTCTATGAACTTCCGCCCTATAGGAAGATGATGTTCAGGTTTCCATTTACTGACTACTGTGGGTCAGAAACATTTAGCTGAAATTCAAGTGATGGAAGCAAGATGGACATTTCAGTCAAAAATCAAAGCATCTTTAAAAAAAAAAAATCAATTTTTTAAATTAATTTCATTTTGGAATAAATTTAAAATTGACCTTTTCAACAGTGTTAGGCACCCATTTAGAAACTACCTGTATAGCTGCTGTATAAAAACATTTTCTCAAGCTTACAAAGAAAATAACTGCTTTCAATTTTTCTGAAAATGCAAGCTTTGGATCCATCTAAAAGATTTTAAAAATTTCTAATTAAAAGGGTTTAAAAACGTGTTGATGCTGTTTTCTTTTAGAATGTAAAACATGTCAAAAAGAACATCTACTTCCTACCCAGCTCTACAGTTTTCCCTGGATTTTGTCCTTCTCTCAGCATTCATCACCTTGCAGTCTCCTCACATGCCACCCCACTGATCAGCTAGGTTAAAAAAAAAAAAAGTACTCTTCCACTTTCTCAAAAGCCCAAAATACCACCTGTATAATCTCACCAGCTCCCAAAAGGCATAAGAGTTGTGCGGGACTGCCAGTAAATTCTCAGGAAAAATTCCAGCTTACTGCAGTGGGAACAACTCTTGTGTATGACTGAAGAAATCGGATATCTGTTGTAGAGGACAGCATAGCTAACAATAAAGTGTTGGGGGTTTTGTGCTGGGGTTGTGGGGTTTTTTTAATCCATAGCAACTTGGTGATAAAGCCTGCCATCTCCCCAACAGCATCCACGGATTTGAACCCCTTAAAAAATTTCAAACACAGATTACCTAGGTGTGTTTGAAGTTCACATAAATCGCTGTCCCTCTCTGGGTAATACAGTCCAAATTCTGTTCCGTGTTGGATTAGCACACGCACAGTGATGCATTCGTTTCACTAGTGCCCTGCCAGAATCACACAGGTATAACAGAGAGGAGCTTGGCTCTGTCTAAATAGGTTTCTTCATTGTCCTTTTTACAGTTTTGCAGTTTATGAAGAGAATATTCAGTCCTGCTTCACTGTGATTATCTTAGTGGTATAAATCATCTCTTAATTCAGTTTTCTCTTCACATTCAGACTGGCTGCTGTATTCAAAGACTGAAACCGATTCATTTGTTTTGACATGTGAAGACGCAGAGTGCACCTTTCAATCCATCACCCAGGAGGATGCATTACTGACAGCAGGAGAGGTCGCTGAGGCAGCCGCCTCTCTGGCAACAGAAAAAGCAGCATCTGGAGTTAACTGAGCTAAGGCGCTGTCATTTTCTCATCCCATAATATGAAACCAGATCATATCAGCTCACAGTGCCAACAAACTCATTTTGTGTGCTTTTGAATACTCTGCAAAGTAATATGTTCCTCGAAACTGGCTAATTCAGTCTGTCCATCTGAGAACTTCGGCACTTACCATTTAAGCCTGCTAGCTAAACAAGGGCTAGACCACAGGAAGCCTCAAGGAGAGAAATAACATGCAAGTCTCATCCAACTGATGCCCTCCATTTGCCATCTCTGGGAGTTATCCTCAGCTGGAGTCAAGCAAGATATAAATACCAAGCACAACTGGAAGAAGAGAAGGCTTACACTGAAGAAGACTCAGCTTTCTTTCCCTCCTAGGGGAATGTAAATCACAGAAATGCTTGAAAATTAGGAGAGCACTTGGGGAAGCACCATACATGTCTGCCCTGTTCTCATGCTCCTTCTTAGGTACCAGGTGTGGCCGCTGTCAGGGACACAACAACAGATTTGAGGAAACCTTGGTTTGACCCAGTACAGCCACGCTCATGCCCCTACCTCTCACAAGAGCAGCTTAAGCAACTGAGAGCAGCTGTACTCCCTCACCTTGAATGTCTTCAAATTCATCTATTAACAGTTTTTACTGTTTGGTCAGGGGGAAGATTGGGAGAAAGGTAGGTAAGAGAGGGGATTTGATTAGCTAGCTGTTATGGTAGTAGTCTGAAGTGGGGAAGAGACCTGGATTTCGGTTCCCATTTCAGCGACTACTTAAAATTACTGGGGGGGGCGGGGGGGGGCAGAGAGAGAGTCTTCCCTGAGCACTAACTGAGGATTTATTTGTGATGTGATGCCTTGGATATCCAGAGTGTCAAGATATCCAGGTGGGACTAGGGATGGACGACTGTACAGAAATTAAGTGACCACTTCCTTGCACTACGTTTCTACTTAATCCACCTCAAATGCAGGGATTCTGCCAGTTAGCTGCAGAGAAAGGAAGGGTTCACACTGCTCCCAGTGTATAATTAGACTTTTAAGAGGAGTTGAAAAGGGAGGATTTTGTTTTTCTCCAAGGCACTGGCAATCAATCATGGCAGGAAAGGTGTGTATATCTACAGAAAGACTGTAAGAACTTCTGGTACTACTAGTACATTAAATTCTCTGATACCTGCCCAACCCTGGTTACATGCTTAGGACCAACTGCTTGATTTACATTTGGAAGCAGCAGGATTACCCTTCTCTAATATTCATAATCATCTCCTTAGGGTGCCAATAAATATACTATCTATATTGTTTAATACTCTGCACTGTAATGATATCTTTCTCAATAATAAATAAATTAACCTGATTAAAACAAATGCACTGCTAAGTAGTAAGTTAGGCTGTTTGGTTAGGTCTTTCTTGTATCTTATGTTTATTCCCTTTCATGATAATAGCTACGTAACAGACCCAAAGCACACTACCTTAAATTGAACTGAAATAAAAGTTCTCAACACTTCTTTTTAAGTATTAAAAAAAAAAATAGAACTGGTTCAATCTGAAAGGTTTTGTTCAAATAAAGCCAGAAGTTTTTTGTTTCGTTTTAAGAGTGATTTACCCTTTGCACCTTCTTTCACTTTTGCATACATAAATGAAAAAATGAGTAAAACTTGAATATCAAAAATGCTTCAAGCATGCCAAAGTGAAAGGGCTTACTTTAATTCCCCTCTTTTTTTCCCAGCCAAAAGGTTTTTTTTACTTCTACTTAATTCACAAATACCACCTCAAAGCACATCTCAAGTCTTCTTTCTCTAGGTGAAGGACTACACTTGTATCTATAAAAATCTCTTCTAACATAACATTTGGTTCTTCTTTTCATCACAGGATGCAGAACTTTTCCACCAAGCACAGGAGACCAGAAGATACAACAAATCACTTCAAGCAGTCCGAAATATACATTCTTGAAGTGATGTAATTGATTTTAAAAAAACCCACAAACAAACAAAAAAAAACCCAGAGAAATAAGGGTTTTTGAGAAGTAAAGTAAGTATTATTACCCCCTTCACTTCAGGAAGCTTTAGACTATGGCTCATATAGTTCAGTCACACCATACCATGCCTTCAAAGGAGCTCCAGCCATGATTGCCACCTTCTGTTGGTATGATTTCCTAGACATCACTTTTCTCCCAACAGCATCACTACGCAGCAGCCTTTCCTTCACCATGTGACATACAGCAGATGCTAAATGTGTCTTATCCACATCTTATCCACCATCTCCCCCCTAAATTTGATGGGAGAAAAGGAAGCATGTTCCTTTATCTTTTAGACCTCACCTTTAACTCCTGAAGCTACCCGTGCTGCTTCCAGGACAAGTGTGGTTCAAACACACTTGAATTCTAGCCAAGGACAGGTGTAGGCTCATTTTATGGCATGAGCTAACTAGCACAATCACACTGACGAGACTTAGGAAAGCTCCAGACAAAAGGGACAGAAAGGTCACCTTCTTTTTCTGAAGGACAGATTAGTCCAACTACAATTAGACAAGAGGGACCTTCTCAGCTCTCTGCATCTGCAAGGCAGCTTGGCTTACCTTGCAGTCTCTTTCAATTTAAGACACAAGGAGTTTGTGCAGATACTTAAAAATTAGTGACATTGCAGGACACCTCAAACACAAAAGTCCCCTTCACTTCAGTGGAAGACCAGATGCCCTAGGTAGAGAAAGGCAGAAACAGAAAATGATCCTCTACACTCACAGATGTCAGTTTGTCAGTAGCACGCAAGACTTAGATTTTTATATTTGAGCTGGTAGGTAAATTAGTAACAAACTCAGCTGGTAAACCTGGATTTTCAGGTTCTATTTTGCTTCTTTCAGCAAAATTTTACTTTCTCCCTTCAGAGCAAGGTAAACTATACCAGGGGACAACAGGATGCATTTAGGTCTTGATTTAACCACCAATGTCATATAATTAAACACAGGCTCAATGTTTACCTCAGTGCACAAGGGCTTGACCAGCATATAACTTTGCTTTTTCTTCCAGCGCTTTCGTCACATCTATGGAAAAGGAAGCTCTGCTCCCATTCTGCCCAGTAACCTTTTCCTTTATATGTTTTCACCACCTGAGTAGTTCCCAAAATGAAGTGTAATGACTAGCACCTCGGCAGCAACCTGCAAGAGGCACCGAAACAAATCAAGTGCAGCAATGCTCACTGGTTGACAGCTGTAATGAATTAAATTGCCTATTCCACTTCAATTCATTATGCCTTCCATGAAAAAAGACTTCTATTTAAATGAGCTATTCAAAAACACATTCTGCATTTCTATTAATCTAACAGAGTGAATTGTTTTCTATACTGTAAAGCTAACAACCCTTGTCTGCACAGCACTGCATCACAGCATAAAGCTATAGCACCTGCCCAGTGAGAAGGTACAAAGAGGCAATGTAGGGATCAAGAAGATGTCACCTTCTAAGGCTGACTTAGAAGCTTACCAGTCTGTGAAAAAATGCGTTTCATTTGTTTAGATGCCTTCATGTACCTGCCACATCTGTGTCATTTAGTTCCTAAACGAATCCAGTATCCTTTTAGTTTCAGCAATGGAAATTCTGCTTCGCTTTTGCAGCGTTCAAATGTCAGGCTGTTGCTCACTGCCACCTGCTGGAGTTTGGGGAATCTTATAGCGGAAAAAAAGAAACCACAGTGGGCATTGCAGTGGGGTTTTGTGCATGCTTTTATTTACCAGATCCACCAACATTATGTCTTGCTACTGTTCCAAAAACAGAACTATTTTCAGGCATGTTTTACCATTCACTTTTACGTAAAAGCTTTGACCTCTCTTGCCCCAAGAATATCATTACCTGCAGAAGCTGGATGAAGGTAATAGAAGGCAGAATGTGGTAATTTTATCCATACTTTAGTTGTGACCAGGTGTTCATAAATATAGAGGGAGAGGCAAAAATAAGAAAAGGTAATTTAACATAAGTTCCATTTTCTGAGATAAGCAGCAAAATCTAACTCTACTTTTAATATGGCTGTGTATTTAGGGACTCTAAGGACAGCTGCTTTTTATTGTTGTGTCCGTTTAAGTCCAGTTTAGAGAGCACAGTATGTAACAAGCTCAGTCCCTGAGCTTAAACTGATTTACAGAAGTCAAATGTTTAATTAATGCAGCAACTGCAAAGAGAGAGATATCTAGAAATGTAATGATCAACACACGAAACAGGACGTTACTTACCTGGTATCAAAGAAATACTCCCACAAGTAGGAAAGTAAATTAGACCAGGAAAAGAACAGTCCATATCTTAGAAGCGGTATAGCTACCTCAGTGTGGCATTCTGTCTAGGCTGTTTAACCCTCTTGCCAACTCTGGTATCCAAAAAACACTGCTAGCAGACCCCAAGGGTCATGAAACTCCAAGTATTTAGAACTGTATCACAGCCGTCTTGGGAGATTTGAGGAACTGTTTCAGCTTCCCCATCTTTTCCCTTGCTGAATAAAGCGTTATTTGCAGGTACGTGTTAAGGTTTTCCAGTACTTTGAGCATTTTTTTTTTTTTTTAAGGTATTACAGGAAAATTCTTACTATGCATAATAAGGGATTGTTTCAGAATCAAATTACAAATAGATGCTGAGCACTGTGAAGTTACTGCAGCAGTGAAGTGCAAGCCTTTTGCATTACCTGCTTAGTCATCTATGGTTCAGCACATAGGTGTTTTCAACATTGCGGATGCTCACAATACCTTGAATGAGATGGGAAAGATTTGAGCGCCAAAAACTCATCCAGACAGAAAGTCTTACCAGCTTATGAGGAAGGCCTAAGCCTCAATACTTTAAAGAGATGTGGATTGTGCACGTATGTATGCTTGTTGACTTTACAGCCTTATCACATTGTCAGGATGCAGCTGAGCCAGTGAAAGGGCCTTCACTGTCTGGCAGCATGTCAAAACCTCAGCCACAGTCTTGCACGTCAAATCAGCTTGATGTACAGCTGTTTTAGCAAGTAGCCCAGGAATACACTAAGCATTTAGAGCCTGGCCCCAAACCATTTGCTTCCAGAGCTGTCTGTGAGTTTATGCATATTAAACTGTTGGAGGTCATGCCTTATACTTTTCCCTTTCTTAGCTTTTCATTCTTCTCTCCCTATCTTACTACACAAGACCTATCTTCTCTGCAAGCTGCCAAAGCCTACAGCAGCATGGGTACAAAACTTGGCTTTCCCCCATAGCTGTTTTGTTTCATTCCCTCAAATACCCTGGCCAGCATTCACCATTGAGGAGTGCTCACTGAAACACGAGGGAGTTCCAGAGTTTCTACTAATCATTCAATAGCACTTAGCTCTAGTCCTCTTTTCCCACTGTCTGTGAGGAAAGCAGCATTTATCCTTACTATAACAGAGAAACTGAGGTACCATGAGGTGAAGTATTTTGTTCCTGTTACAGAGCAGGGCAGCAGCAGGACAACAGCTTTCCAAATACCAGTCATTTCCACTGCAGCACACTGTTTCCAACAAAGATAATACTTCTTTAGAATAATACACATCTTATAGCAGTGTCCAGGAGCCACGACCAACCACCCATTGCTCTAGATGTTGCTGCACAGACCAGGAGACTGACCTATGTCTGCTTCCAGGAGACTCCCACAACATACATGTATTTCTTAGAGCTAACTGCCATTCCACTGCAAGGCAGCAGACACATTACAAAGCCTGCTTTTATTCCAGCATATAGTATAAGGAGATACCATGGTTTCATGGATTTCTAAAACTGTGACCTTGTGACCTCAAAAATGTTTTCTAGAACCTAAAAATCACCAGAGTAAGTGGAAATGGAAAGCTGAACCTCTCTGCTGCCTGTCCCTCTAAATTGTTAGCACATGACAAGTACAGCAAAGTAACAGCAACACAACTGAAATGAGATGATAAATAATGAATGAAAAACTTAATAAATATATTTTTAAGTTAACTGTGTATTGCTGTGACAGTGCCCAGAGATCAATGGAGAATAGTCTTGTGGTGCCCAGAACTGAACAAACATAAAATAAAGTGATAGCTACAGGCCTGACGAGCTCATGGGCTAAATAAAAAGCTTACAAGGTTAAAGAGATTCTTTCCATCGACTTCAGTAAGCTTTCAGCTGGGCTCTAGGGCATCTGTGATGAGACAGCCACAACAGTCTCTCTGAACATGCATTCCAGTAGCTTCCTGCGCTTCTGCCCTTAAAGATGGGAACAGAACAGAGCTAACTAAGCATTTTAAACCCTATTTGTAAAGGCATTCAGACATTTGAAGAAACATAAAAGTGCCTGGATCCAAGTTTGTAAAAGGTATTTGGGTGCACAAGCCCCACTGAAAGAAATAAACCAGTCCCACAGAAGCTGCAATACCCAAATACCTTCAAAAACTGGGATCTCAGGTTTTAAAAAAAAAAAAAAAAAAAAAAGAAAAACCAAAACACTTTCCCTGAGAGTACAGTAGTTGACGAAGCTGTCAGCACTGCAAAATAAAAGCTCTTCCTTAGCTGTTTAAGAATGGCAAGGGGTGCAGTTCTCACAATAACTCCCTTTCCTTTTGAAAATATTGAGAACGAACACCTATCATCACACTACAGCTCTTCCCACTGAAATACAGGAGATCCTATGCCAAGGTTAGGGACTTTTTTAACTGGGCTCCATGGAGTGGGGAAAGATCTAACTTTCATCCCAGTGAATATCTTAAAAGCATAAATAAAACATGACAGATTTTTTTTTCTTTGATATTTTCAGAGAAAGCAGGAATGCTTGCAGGAATGTTCGCTGGCCTAATAAACCAAAGGACTACACACACAGTACTGAAGACTTTCACTAGTGGGATTTCAAACTGTAGAAGGCAAAGTTGGTAAATCAATTTTTGTTGAACAAACTCCTTTTTGAACCCCCAATTCTTGTTCCCCTGTTCAATTAATAGCATCGCTTTCAGGAGAGGATTTGGGTGTGGGTTTTCTTCCCTCCAAATAAGTACAGCTTGTAATTTATTCCATTTCGAAAAACAAATCAGGCATTCTGCGGGTCACACAAATATAATCCAGCGTTTCCAGGATCTATTCTTCTGCACCTTTGATGTGTGGCCATACTGCTATCGATGACATATCTCTGTCTCAAGCAGAGAATACATCCCTCACTCTTTAAGGGTTAGAGGTTTATGCCCTGTGAAGAAACTGTAGCATTACATTCAATTTGAATAACATCAAGCATAAAGATCCAATGAGTGATGTTTTCCACAAGAAAACAATTCTTCTAGAAGATATTATGTTTATGTATGAATATAACATGAGATTCACAAAGTCATTGTTTGCATACACTGCATGACCATTATAAATGCATATGTGTAGAACTGGGAGCAGATATTTAAATCTATGAAGCTTGACAGCTTCTTCCACATTAGTAAGCTGCCTCTGTCTTCACATCCCACGCTTCTCCCACCCTTGGAACAACATCCCACTTCCTTTAAGTAGCACTGCTGCGGGGGGAGGTAGCTGGGGAAACTAACAGAAGAAATGTCTCCCAGCTGAGATCCTCACTTTCATTCTCCCAGTAGTTTTGCTTACTTATTTTGCACATCAGAAGCCCAGCTGTCTTAAGACCCTGTTCACTGCTCTCCCCAACAATACCTCAGAACCAAAAATCCCTAGCAGACTGCAGTTTTTTTCTCCTGCCATGTCCCCAGCCAGGTTTTCTGACAGCCCACTGCCCCGATAATTCCTGCGCAGTATCCCCAGCTGCACCAGAGCAACTGAGTGTATTGTAGGTACTGACTGGAATACAAATATCATGTGCCATTACCACTGTAAACACATTATAAGATGCGCCCACCCAGAATAAAGGTGACAAGAATATTTAATGAAACACTGGGGAAAAAAAAAAATCCTTAAAGGTATTATATGATTCCTATCTTATTTTATGGACGAGGGGCTGGTACAGACCCTGGCATGCTCTTTAAGTATTGACTATTATAAAACAAAAACTAAAAGCCTCCCAGTAATCACAAGGTGGTAGCAATCTGCTTCAGCTGTTACTCTCACTAAAAGTAATTTAATGTCATGTCAGATACTGATATATCCGATTCTGTGCAAAACTGCAAACACGTTTAAAACCCTGGCACTGGGGTCAGTGGGAACTCATTTTGCTAAGCGCAAATATAAATGTACACAGGTAAGAAAGGTGAGAATTCAAAAACCTCTCCCACACAGGCTAAAAGTGTGTGTAAATGAGTGCTTAAGGAGGTTTACCAGCTTTTATTTCTTTCTTACAGCTGCTAGACTTGCAAAAAGCAGTCACTCATTCTTTACTGCTTGCTGTCTGTGAGCATTTGCAGTCTGGCCAAAAAGAATAGATTGTGCAGTGACTGTGAGCATATGTTTAATAAACACCACCAAAAGCTTACACTGAGGAAACATTAAAGTTTAGAATCAGTAGCAAAAGTGCAGAAACACAAAATTAAAACTATTGCTCCATTTCAATTGCAAAGTCTGACTACCTTTACCTGCAGGTCACACTTAATAGTCCTGCAATCTTTGTTTACACCAGTAACCCCTTTCCTTGGGAAATGTCCCCTTGGACTTGGTGCTGAAGTCTTTATTCAGACAAAACTCCCATTGAGCTGACCTGAATACATGGATTTTCTCATAGGAAGAGAGCAAGTCCTTAGCATTAGAATTATAGCATATGGTTCAGTATTTGTAAAAATACCTGAAGTTGAAATTAAGGATGGGACTGAAAACACGCAACTTAGACTCCTTTGCTTTACGCAGATCACGCTGTATGCCCTAAACGACAGCTGAAGTGCTTTGCTTTCATTGTAACTGCTTATATTAGACCTAAGGTTCCAGGCTCCAATTGAAATCACAGCTAATAAAACATGCTGTGTATTTGAGAAGTTTTCAATAAACAAAGGAAGGGAGGAAGGAAATAATAATATGCACATTTTACAGATGAGAAACTGAAGCTTGTAATAATTAGGACTTGCCAAGTGTACTGTGGAGCTCACCACTAACACCAGCTCCCCTGAGCCTTAGAGCAAGGCTTTAAACCCAAAGAAATCTTTAGTTTCCGCTGTTTTCCCTCATTTAATAAGTTTGCTTATTCATTTGTAATTAGATTTGGCAAAAAAAAAGTTTACTGCTTAGTGAAGTGAGAGGGTAACCCTAATACTCTCAAATTAAAATAGTGCAGGAAAGTTTCCATCTCTGTATTCCCACAGAGCTGTAAAATGCAGTGTAAAATTCCGCTCCTGTCAGCGTACACCGATTAAGAACATAAGAATGGCCTCTGTGGATCAGAATAGAAATTCATTTAGTCATATCTCCTCTACAACAGTAGCCAACAACACATATCCAGAAAAAGCATAGAAACGGAGTAAATGTGCAGTGATACTTCCCCTGAGTACTCTTTCAACTTCCAACAGCCCGTGGTTCTAGGACCTTATTGCAAGAAACTCAGTATTCGGCAGCTTGAACTCTGTTGAGTGCTGACACCGGTTGTGTGACATGGAAAAATGAGACTGTAAACTCACTGCGACTTTAAAAAGACATCAATCCAACTCTGAGGCAGTAGCAGAATATTTTCTTTTTTGCCTTGCATAGCTTGCTTTTTACATGTTTATTTTATATATTAGTATGGAAATCCAAAGCTAGAAGGTCCTATTAGTACTGAAAGGCATTACCACCCAGTTGTGTAGCTGTTTTGGAAAGTGTATGTTTATATACTGTTAAAGATGTCTCTCAAATATTTAGTATAGGGAGTAGACAACTTTCTAGCTATAAATAGAAATGAAAATAAATTTTGGCTGGTGAGGGGTCTGGAGAACAAGTCTGATGAGGAGCGGCTGAGGGAACTGGGGTTGTTTAGCCTGGAGAAAAGGAGGCTGAGGGGAGACCTCATCACTCTCTACAACTCCCTGAAAGGAGGTTGTAGCGAGGTGGGTGTTGGTCTCTTCTCCCAAGTAACAAGCGATAGGACGAGAGGAAATGGCCTCAAGTTGCGCCAGGGGAGGTTTAGATTGGACGTGAGGAAAAATGTCTTTACTGAAAGAGTGGTGAAACATTGGACCAGGCTGCCCAGGGAAGTGGTGGAGTCCCCATCCCTGGAGGTATTTAAAAGACGCGTAGATGAGGCGCTTAGGGACATGGTTTAGTGGGCATGGTGGTGTTGGGTTGACGGTTGGACTCGATGATCTTAGAGGTCTTTTCCAACCTCAATGATTCTATGATTCTAAATGCTGTGAGTACTCTGCTATCTCAATAGAAATGCAAGGTATGGCTAGTGTTTACAGGGAAACTGAAGTTCAAGACAGCGAGGAAGGGAAAGGAGGTCTAATGGCAAGAGAAAGGAGGAAGTGTGACATGACAGACAAGAGGATGAAACCTCCGAGAACGAGTCATGGAATTTCAGCATAAAAAGACAACACGCAATAATAAGTAGTTAGGCATAACTCTGGGCCATGATAACCGAATAGCTAAACATTATGTGATATTCTTTAATCCCATTATATATTGACTAGATTATTGTATATTAATTCAGAAACACACTTTGCATGACAGATCATAATAAGATATAACTCCACAGTTCAGAAAGACAAACTCTAAGCGGCTGCAGGTAAGAATTGCAAATTACATTATAATATTAGAAGCATACTCCAATCCTATCTAAATAATTGCTAGAATTGAGAGGCTGATGGTTAATCCTGTAGGTCATTCCATAAAAGCTCTACCTCAAACCACCAAAGAGAGAAGCGAGACAAATATTTTTTTCTGAGGAAACAGAGTGTTAAACCTGTGTTTGAATTCTGCTTTGAATTGTTAATGACGTTTTTGTAGCATAAGTAACACAGTAAATGATGATTCTCCAAAATAACTCTTTATGCTCTTCCAAATCTCCCCAAACAGCCATTTGCCATGATACCCATCTAAAACCCAAACAACGCACAGGCAGCTGTTGCACTCTGATCCTCCCAGTGCTGACCGCTCTCGTCTCATTGTTCCGTTTTCCTATGTCTGCTGTACCCACCTGCTGCCTGTTTATAGACAGATTATAAAGTCTTTGGGACAGGGATCACATCTTTGTTCTATATTTGTACAACATCTGCCACCTAGTAACTGACTACAAACTGAAATACTTCTCACTGAAGAAAAACAAATATGCAGACAGATATTATTGTCTAAAGAGAAGTGAGATTTGTTTCCTACTTTTCCTGTCATGGTCAGACACATTCTATAAAAATATTTTTCATGTAGATTCATTAATTAGTTCATTTTCCCAGCCACCACGAGGCAGTTGAGAAGGCCATTGTTCCACATGCTAAGAAATAAGACTCCTCAAATTACTATAATTATTTTGCACTGCAACTCTTAGAATTCAAAGAGCTTGTAATGAAAATAGCACAAACTGGCGTTCCAGTTTAACATGAAAATGGTTCTTACAGCAAAGTGAGATGAATATTGGCTGGAGTGTCAAAATTCATCATGCATCACAAATTAGAAAAAAAACCAAGACGACACCTCTGCACTTGGCACTCCTGAAAATAAAACAGACTTCAAGTATGTGATACTGGATGCTCAGAAATCAAAGCATCCAAACTGCTTCTGAATCTCAGTCTTTTGACACGAACTTCTTATAAAATTACCTATATTTACAGAGAACATAGGATTGAATTATTTTATTGTCAGTGTATTATTCTCCACCCTATTCAAGAACATGCCATCCAGAACAAGCGGGTCAAATCTGATATTTGGATTTGAGCATAGTAATTGAAGGCAAATTATGCCTGCCTCTGTAACAATCTCCCATGCTCACATATCCTCTACGGCTGTTCCACTTTGTATTTTTACTTCGGTATTGACAGATTTTCCAGAAAGTCCCTAATAAGATGATGAGAGTATTAGTTAGGAGTATATTACATTATGTATACCCTTAAGGTCTTTGCCTTTAGAATGTGCAAGGTCCACTTACGTACCAAGGTAACAATTGAAAGATAGTTGCGTATGTAAGTCAAAGAATTTCATCCTATGTAATTCAAGGTTTAGGCTGCATGCCTTATTTACTACAAGTAGATTCTTCATGTACATATATAGCTTCTATTTCTGTGTAATCTCCTACTCTCTGCTATTTACTTATTAGCACCTTCCTTTATCAGTGACTATAAGCTACTATACAGCACCAAGGTGCCATTTTTCAAGTCTGCCTTTCAAAACTTATTTTACATTAGAACACAGCAAGTGAAGGACTAGAAAAAGTCATGATACAGAAATCAAGTGAGAGTCACCTCCGTGTCCCTGCTTCAGCATATTGCTGATTTTCCCCACAGATCTCTCAGTGCTATAATACCTTTGTACCATGTTCCTTTCTCCACTTTATTTCAATATCAGAAGTGCTTCTGATATATTGTTTGACCTTAGAAAAAACTACCTTTTCTGAGAGCAGAGATAGGGCCTGCTTAGGCTGACATAGGATTACTAGGAAAGCAGTACACAGTGACCATAAAACAAATGAAGAATCATGGTAACTTTCATTGGTTCAATTAGCGTTACATGTTTCACGTGACGCATACTCAGGTCCTTTTCTTCAGTTATATAAAATTAAAAAATTTTACTTAGAGCCTCTCACCACTAACCACAGAGCATCAATGTAAGCTTTTCACACTGTATTTAGTCTATCTTTTCTTGTTTTATTATCTGCATAAGCCGAGACAATGAAGAAAGTGAAAGAAGTTACTAAACCAACATTATGTTGTCCTCAACATGCCTGCCTTGGCAATCACACCCAAAAAGGTCATCATCCTCCAAAACGTCATCCTCGGTGAAGTCTGAGTTAGTAGTTCCATTCTTCCAAGGCAACTATCAAGTATTTCTTAAAATACTTGCATATACCAGAAAAGAAACAGCTTAGCAAGAGAGAAACACACATTTGATATACTTCCCGTAATGAAACGGTTCTTTCCTTCACCTTTGTCTTCCTTGGTGCACCAGTAACTACTATGTTTAACTTCACAAGCCTTTCTAAACAAGTGTGCCCCAAGTATCAGACTGGCTACTTCAGACTGGAAAGACAGACGTATTTCCTTATACAGAATATATTGCCAGACATTCCCTTTCTTTTATATTTCAGGGAACCCAGACTCTGGGGATCTCAGCTGAGGTAGTACGTCAGAGGAAAGAGATGGTTTCTTCAGTAGGAAGAGACCATACCTTTTTGGCTGAAGGTGCCCTGGTATAGCAACAATGCATTTTCAACAGTTTGGATCTTCTAACAGGCACTACTAAATCAGATCTACCGAGTCCAGTCTTTATGATAAAGACTCATAAGGATGCCTTTGAAGAGGCTTATTCCTTCAGGAGGCGCCAAATGGACTGAGTTCCCATTGAAAGTTCTTAAGTAATTGTACACTTTTGTCACAGGCTGGGAACATAGCCATTCTATATTTTCCCAACTGCATCTTACCTCCCTCGCATTAAGGTATAGCTATATTTAAAACAATAAAAGTAAGTCACTCTGCAGCTAGATGCATTTCTTTATAGCAAAGAGCAAAGCTGAAGTGATTTCATATCCAATATAGACAGAATGACACAGTACCAATGGGGATACATTTTCCTGGGGGTTTTGGTACAACACACATCTCCACACCCATAAGTTTGGTAGTTAATGCCTTAGCTGTGATGGATCCCAGCACTTTACATCATACAAGTTTGCAATGACTCTATAAAATTACTTTCCATCCATCTAAAGTTTCAGCAGCAAGAAATATTTCTGACATATAACCAAGGGCCTGGCAGCAGGTCTAATAATATAGTGCTAAGTTTAAAATGCTGCAGTTATCAGTCAGTCACGCTACAGAGTGGGTCATGCATAACAAAGAGCTGCTTTATTAGCTTGATGGAATATGCAGCATGTCTGAAATGACAGAATGCAGCTACAGAGTAAAAGCCAAAGCTGATGCAAAATATGCCATCATGGCCCAGATAATGCGTGCCCTTCACAATAATACTAGAGATCCATTCTAACCAGCGCATGTTAGTTAGCAGTAAATGCTTGAGAGATGACAGTCAGGAAGCCATCCAGGCTCAAAACCTAATTTTGTCTTCTTTCTTGGGGTGAAAAGAGGAAATGGAACTAGAAGAAAATTAATACATTTTCCTGTAAGCTGCAAAGCATAATAAGACACATAATATAAATAAAGATGAACTTTTCTGAGACTATTTTTCACACTAAATTAGTAAGTGTACTAGTGATTTGCTCCCCACCCCACTCCCTAGGCTCTCTTGTCCTTTTCCAAAACAGACCGAAGTACTCTTCCCAGCATCACCAGCCAAGTAGCAGGTCTTTTATTATTCAAAAGGCATAAAACAGTTATTAAGAAAGTGAAAGGAATGCAGCCTATTTGGGGATATAATAGAGAATGACTAGAAGCAACAGGCCTCCTTTACTAACAAGCAATGAACAAATGCAATTCACTGTTAGGCTACTTTGTGCAAACCAGATAGCTTATTAAAATGCATTGTATACAATGATAAGCTTTTTATGAGGTGATCTGCCTCTATAGCCAGTCCTGGGACTTACTATGTCTTCCCGGCACTTTGCTATAGATTTCTATTGATCCTGTTACAAAAACTGCAGAGAGGATTGTAAATGTTAGATTCTGGGAGGTTTTTGTCACAATTCGCTCTGGTTTGTTGCAAGAAAAACAAAGAAAAGTACTCAAATAGCTGCACAAGTTCCACAAAAAAAAAAAAAAAAGAAAAAAAATCAATAAAACTTGAAGTTCTGTCTCACTTGATACATACTGGATCTAGCAATGCCAAGTTTGTGATTCCTTATGTGCAACCTAAATGGTGGACATCTTTGACTATCAAGGTATTACCAAGATATCAAGGAAATACTAAAAACCCATGACACTCTGTCTTCAGGATACCCTACATTCAAAGGTATCCATACTACAAATTCATTTTCCTCTTGCTTAATTTAAAAATATTATTTCAAGTTCTGACTTGATACAGAACTTTTTTCGTCAGTAGCAATATAAGATGATAATTTTTGTACCCTGCTCCTCCCTGCATCAGCACACGTGAATCACTGGGCTCAGTGTATATACAAATAAAAAGACTGTAGCAGTACAGAGATAGGGAGCAATCTTCTAAGCCAAAACTGGGGTCATCACAGAAGTGATGTTAACCGTAATCAGGAAATGCATCAGCGCCTAGGGTAGAATCATAGAACATTATCCGCAGCATCTGACAAACTTTTTTCTTCTTCTCTGGCAGACAAAATTATCTAAATAATAGATCTGATGCACTGTGACTCTCAATGCTTTATCAGTATATTTGGAGAAAAGACACCATTTATAACTGAGGAACACACCAGAGTGAAATAACTACAATTTGCAATCACTAGCTGCATCTCTAAAAGCTGCAGTAAAAGAAAGTTCTACTACATTGTTGCCAGAAATGATACAGATGAACACTGGTGACAAATGATACAAATGATTATTGATATTTTAAACTAAAATCATCTGTTATATTTTCTTCACCAGAGGGACATTTTAAAATGTTCTGTGTAAGATGTATGTTATGGGATGACTCAACATGTTCATATAGATGTTCAGCATCACGTTAGGCCTTCTAACAAATTCATACAAGCAACTTTATTTTTAATTTGGCACTTTTGTGCCCAATATGCTTGCATATCTGAAAACACAGCTGCAAAGACCAATAGCAACATGGAGATCCACATCTATGAAGGTCTACGAAAGCACAATAATTACTTCCAAGCAACCTTAAGGATGGTCTTTAAACACCTGCATTTGTTGTGACATGTTAATGGTGCACAGATTTCATATCACCACACATTCAGGGTGCATACAGCACACAAACAACATCAATACAATTTGTAAACGTGGAACTCAAAGGATTCAACAGCAGGAGCTGGTTATACGCAGCAATGCCACCAAGTTAGGAGCCAATTTCCAGCCTTGTTTCTTTCCACATTGCCTTGAAATTGATTGCAACTATTACTTCTTTTTATATTCTTGTGAACAAGTCACTCGCTCAGCCCTCAAATTTTAATCATTGTCTGTCTGTTGGCAGTTTCATAAGCCTTCTCTTCACAGGCCCCAACTCTTTGTTTCCCGCACCACTCATTACAGCACCCTGAAATCTGCGTTGCTCGATTATTTTCTCAGCCTCTTGCTGTGCTCTGAGATGCCAGCTTCAGACAGTCTCACCGAACACCCTGCTCTTAACCCAATTGCATTAACCGATGATTTGTCATACAAGTGACCCCACAAGAGCATTCAAGAGAGTACTCACTGTTGAGTACTCACTCAACAATCAGGACATGTGAAGCTAGAAATAAATTACCACATCCTTGGCCTTAGGGTTAAATTTGATACTCATTCTGCTACAGCAGTTGTCTGACAACTTCAACTCCGTGTTTTCCTTGCACAGGAAGGCTGGATCTAACAGAAGTAGGGCTGCCAAAAAGAGTAAATTAATTTACTGATTGGGGGAGGGGGAAATAAGCACAGATCCTAGAGGTAAGGACTTTTTGCCACTGCTTTTATTTTCCTTGCATATCTTTATACCACCTTTGCAGTTCACAGGCCTAGAACCGGCTCCACACACACGGTCCCAGAGCAGCTTAGAACACACCATAGCTTGCTTCATGCAATTGTGGAAACCAGTTCCATGGGGCTGTCAGAGCAGCTGAGGGCTGTCACTACCAAGTGCTGCCTCAGCCACATACCCACCTTCTCAGGAACCAGTGCCACAAAGAATCAGCACGGAGCTCTGAAAAGATTCTTCACTGCCACTGAGTCTCTTCATGCAGAAAGGTGCATTAGAAGTTTTGTGGCCATACTCTGAAACTATGGCCTTATCTATAAATGCCCAGGAGTAAAAAACTATTTCTATTTAATAGGCAAGATCAGTATTTTCAAACGTAGGCTGTAAAGCTAGGCACCTCCATTTGCACTGAGGACTTGAAATACAACAGCCTAAATTTCTGAAGTGCTGAGAACCATCTGCTCTTACTGGCCTCAGTAGTTTTTGAAAAATAGACTGTTTAATTAGATGCTTTGGCATGGACCCGATTGGCTAACTTTTGACACTAGATGTTTAAAAAAAAAAAATCTTTAGAGTGGAATGATCTCATCTAAAGACAATATTGCTTCCACTCACCATTTGGCCTTCTCCACATCCTTCATTCAGCCCTGGAGTAGCTATAAAATCTCAACTGTTCATTTCTGTTCCTCTAATTCTAAAATATCAATAAAAGTTTACATGTTAAAATGACAAATAAAAGTTTTTTCCTCCAGGCACAAAGCAGCTCCAAAATAGGAAATTTTACAGTGTTCCCTGCTAGAACTATCTGCATCATGGACTGCAATATATGCAACTAAAATAACATCTCAGGCTGTCATATTTTGCCAGGTATGTCTGTACCTCAAAATGAAGGGCAATGCAGAGATATCTAAACTAGCAGAAGCACTAGTTGGGCCACATGTATTGTGCAGTGAAGCATTATAAAGCCTTATACTACTCTATTGCACCCAGGCTAAGCTCTGCCATCAATCCAGGTCTACTGTCTTTGGTACCGTCATTCTGTTATGGCCACACTGATTATATTATGCTTTGTTGCAGTGAATACGTCTTTGATTCTCCTGGAGGGAATTAGCTCAGACTTGCAAAGAAACTAGTAAAATAAGAATGAAACTTGAAATGTCAGAAAAGAGAATAGTTTTAAATATACAGTGAAGTATTGTTCTTTATGCTTTTGTGTAGTACTATACCTTTTATGTGCACACAACCACACACAGGTAAAAAGCGTGGGGTTTTGTTTGGGTTTGTTTGTTTTAAATGCTACTACAATTTTGAAGAAGCTTGAACTCTGATTTGGAGCTGCTACCCAGAAAGGTCAGAGCCTGAACTATTGGCTATATACAGCACCTTTTTAATTCTATTTGCTAAACGTATGAAGCCCTAATCCCCACCAACACCTCTACATGCTGCCTCAACAGAAACAGTCGACAGGGTGATGAAGATGTTTGTGAATCTATGAGCTTAATAAAATGCATTTAAGTGGTCTCGTATGATAAGCTGTCTCTGTGCTACGAACCAGTAAGCTCTGAGGTACATCCCTCATTTCCCATCATATTTCAGCTCAAATACTTGGGTTCCTTTCCAAAGGAGAGGAGTGTTGGCTGGGAGATGTGACACTGTCTGACAGGAGTTAGGATGTGACATCAGAAATGAGACAGAGCAGGGCACAGGAGAGTGTTATCTGCCCTCCAACACAGATACAGCCATTCTATTACTTGGCCGTGTATAAGTCAAAATCTCCCCCAGCTGGGAGATTTCAGTCAAGAGATGAGATCAATACCGATGTGGATCAAGAAAAAGATGCAGAAGAGTATTTTAAAAAGAAGTCTTGATAATGTCAATAGGTATTCATTTTAACCCAAAATAACTTCAGTCACTCGTGGGTTCTTAGAAAGAAAGCATATTATAGAATGAAATAGGTTTATGCTGGAATAAATTTTTCATGTAATGAGTCATGCCAGTATACCTAGCTTTTAAATAGCATTACTTACCAGTAGATCACAAAGTGATTAACAAGTGGAAAAATATTATTGTTTTTTTTACACTTGAGAACAATGAGTCTCAAACAGGCATAATGCATTATCACCTCTGGATACATTGCAAGCACACAACAGAGCTCAGAATGAGACGCAGATTTCCCATGTCTGTATCCAGAGCTCTTACAACAGACTTGCTCTTTAGGTAAATAAGTATCATTAACAGAAGTATTCCCTTCTAGATGTTAAATATTAAAAAGCTTCTAGTTTTATGTCAGAAATGAAAATACTCGGCAACACAGAAGCACAGCATTCTGAGTTCAGATACAAGAAAATAAGTGTTAGTATTAATCGTAAATATAAAGAAAAAAACAAAAAAAAAGCATGGCTTGCAAATGCAAGGAGAGAAATTTAAAAACTACTTTGAGGCTTAATTTACAGAGATGGATTTTTAAAGAAGTAATGAGGGGTGGGATTCCTCCAAAGAGCAGTCTACCAGTCTCTGAGAACTCCTCAGTCTGTCTTAGCCATACACAGTAAGGACTAAGGAAAAACTCTTATTTTTATGTTTTAAAAGCAAATCCCCTATAAAAGTGGAACAACAATCTATTAATTTGCTTAGTTTTGGAACTTCTGTCAAACTATAAAACACGAACAGTCTTTTCCCAAAGCAGCACTAACCAAAAAACAGATTGAGGTCATCTGCAAGACAAGCCACACTGAACAAGGTACCGCTGATACCAGGTAGACCTTGTCCCTGGAATACACAGCCTGACGCAGTTGTGAGGAGAGGGTTGTGGTTACAGGAAAGATCAAGCACTACGCGTAGCCTCCACACAATATGGTGAAAAGCTTTAAGCCCCTTGCACATCTTCACTTTCACTGCTGGAAACCAAGGGTATGGATAATGCCAGAAGATTTTGGGTTGATACAAACAGGATGCTCAGTGTATAACATATCATATGTTTCATACTCAGACCTTACTGCTGCTGCCAAGCAGCCATACGAGGGCTCCAACGCATGAGATGACAGGAACCTTCCTTAATCCAAATAGAAGCAACTGAAAGCAGTCACCACCACCTGATCCAGACTGTGCAGTGCCTATGTACTGCCTCAGGCATGCAATAATGCTGGGATCACTCAAAGCAAATGGTCTGTTGTATCAAGTTGTACAACTGCTCATATGGCACAGTTGATGGGATGATGGGGAAGAGAGACCCGCAGCCGTCCTGTGACCCTTTTCTGATGTCCTGGGATATCCAGAGGCAGTCTTCTGGACCAATGTTGTTCAAGCAGCCAGTTATTCTCTCAGGCAACCACACTAGACAAAAGATCTGTGGAAGAGGCGTGCTTGCTCCCTCCCCCCCTAAAATTCAGTTTGTCCTAATAGAGCAGCTTGTTCTTAGCATTAGCAAGCTAGAATTGATTTATTTCTTATCATGAAATCTTGATTGCTAACAATTAAAATGACTGAATATTCAATGAAATAACACTACACAGATGTAAAAACAATGTATCTGTACTCACCTGTACCCTACTTTATACGTTCTAAACATGTGGGATGGCAATTTCTAAACTACAGTTACCACAAGGGGATTTCTAAATGCGCCTTGAAAGGTTGCAAAACAATTTCCCCTTACTAAGGACATGTACTTCAAAATTGATACAAAATTGCTATTTTATGTCAGTATGTACTTGATCAATAAAATATGCATTCATATTCCACTGCAAACACATTTTCTTCCCTGAAAAATCCTATCCTTTCCATCCACAGTTTGTGCTCTTGCACTCCCCTTCAAGACAAGATTCATTCATATTAGACCTAAAACTGTGAGGAACAGTTTGAGTATTGTTTTTCCAGTGGCAGCATCAGCATAAACAATCCCTTACATCTTATCACTTATTTCCACCCTAGTCCTGCCTCATTTATGGAGGTACAACTGTTCGTGAGAGTATATTGCAAACCACACAAGAAGATGGCTCTTGGGGAAAAAAAAAAAAAAAAAAGCCTTTTTACCTCATCATTTAGTTGCCTAACTCAATTCACTAAATATTTCCGTGAATAATTACAGTGACACAACTGGTAAGGGGGGGAAATGGGAAAAGAGGACTGTACTGGTTTTGGCTGGGATACAGTTAATTTTCCTCAGAGTAGCTGGTATGGTGCTATGTTTTGGATTTGTGACAAAAAGTGTTGTATAAATTGAAAACTTTAAGGAATCTTGTATTTGTTTCTACAAAATTCCAGAACATCTGATGCTAGAAATCATTGCTTTCTAATGCTTTTTCTCAATTAGTTGACATGCCAGCAAAAAGGAGGATCATGGCCTCAGCATGAATTTATTTGCAGGTAGTGAAGTTGTATCCTTGCCTCTTCAAAGTTTGACTTCCCAGGTTTTATAGAGTGATTCAAAGCAAGAAATCGAGGTTTAAGATTATAAAATGCCCTGTCCATAAAAAAATTCATGTGTCTAAATAGCTTTAAGTTCTTTGGTACCAGCTGTATTCTTACTGAATTTGTGTCACCCTTGTGGTCCTCAACCTGTTGCTCTCAAGGATGCTTTGCTGCGGTTCTCTTCAGTAGGGAATATCGGAGAGCTCCCAGCTTAGTCTTGTTTCCATGCCCTTCCAAGCGTGGCATCTCCTTAGTTTTTCCAAAGGAAAAAAGTGTAAAGCAATTTTATTGCAGAGTTGGGTCTATTTCCTTTTTTGAAAGCAGATTTTTTTTTTTTTTTAACCTTTCTGGTCACCCATTTATTCCAAAGGCTCACGTTTAGTGAAGTATAAGATTACAGACAAAGTTTCAAGATCTCTACTCCCTAAACCTGCAGCAAGAGGTACACCCTGGGCTGGAAAACACCTCACTGATATCGTTGCTATGGCAAAGTTTAATAGGAGTTCAGAGACTGGGCATGCAGCCAAGAAGAAAATGGTGAGGGCCGACACATGATGTTTCCCCCTTTGTTCTTTTCATACAGTTTGCTTTCTGCAGCTCTTCACAAGAGCACAAGAAATGTTTCAGCTTCAATTATCTCCACAGGAGCTCCATTTTTTTCCCCCTTTTTGTTTTTGCTCTGACAGTCAGAACTATTGACTTAAAATTTTTTTCTTCGATTCCCAATGAATTACATATGTGTTCATAGTAAATAATTCCTACAAAGATTGTTATCACCTGTGCTGTTGAGTTCCTTTTTATTAAAAGAAACTAGATGGGAAGTTGGGAACATAAACCTAATGGCTTCCTTTCAACTCCAGTTTAACTTGATAGCCAACAAGGATGACATTTTCTGAAAAAAGGTACCAGTTTATTGTAAAAAGCAGATTTTTTTGTTCATCGTTGTAAAAAGAGCTTACAAAACCCATCATTTACTGTATCACTGCTTATGTCCCATCATCTTCAGCCAGTGTCGGGCAAGGTTGGTACAATCTGATTCTATAATTGCATCCAGTTAACTTTAACATAAACTGTACAATCAAATTCAAATATCTTTTTAAATATAAGACACCATTGCAAACCTATACAGATGTATTTTAATATAGAATAGCATAGTGGAATACAAACCCAGTACAGGTTTATGTATATACTTCAAATAAGGAAGGCAAAAGAACATATAAAAGGACATTAAATTATCTTTGAAATGCCTGGACAAGTCTAGAAGACCTTATTTTCTATAGCTCCCCAAGCTTTGGTATTGTTGACATTGCAAGGTTAGGCTGGTTTTATGCACTGTGTTAACAGAGCATGAGACCACTGCAACAAGTGTGTCACATCCTGGAAACTGTCCTAACTACAGAAGTTAAGTGTAATTAATAGTATTTACGCAAGACATTGGATGCTTAAGAGACAGTTTATCTGCACATCTGTATGAACATGCCTCTGAAGGAATTAGACACAATACTACCCAAAATGACAGAAGGAAAATAATACGAAGGAGGAACTGAGTAAAATGGGAATCACAGGGTCCAGGGACAACCAGCCTCCTCCAGGTGCCAGAGATATTGACTCTGGAACCTAGATCATGACAAGGAGATGGACACCAAGTTCTTCACTCCATACCATGCTCTCACAGGGAGATACATCACTGACGCTCTTTGAATGGGCTTGTTGAAGCATAAAGTTCAAAATACAAAGTACCACAACCCCTACCTGACCACCAGTGCAACACACTTCGATTTTTAGCAGATGAAGTGCTGGCCTTTCTCAGTCTGCCTGACACCCGCAAGGGGACCTCGGGATGCCCAGATACAACACGTGAGTTCAGGCATTGTGTGGATGGGAAGCCCAGGGTGGTGTATGGAAACCTCTTCTCATGAAGCAGCTTACAGCCTCCAAGACATCTGATCCACCAGATTGTGAGCTTGGTCAAGGCCATCACTCTAAAGCTGTATTCTGGCAGGCACAAGGAGTACGTGACCACTGCCAGCACCGTTACAGAGCAGCCCTGGTCTACAGGTAGGGACAAAGGCTGTATTCCTTCACTGCTGCTGAACACTTACAGTCCTGCTGTGTTGTCTGCTCTGTGTGCTACAGCTGAGGCCAGGTTCTTCTTCCACCCCACAGCATCCCAGCAGAGCTCTAGCAGTCACTTGAGCACAGCCTGCAGAATTTTACACCTTCTGCATGTCTGAGTCCTGTTGACATTATGCCATGATTCAAGAAAGCTTCCCTACCTCGGATAGCAACGATGCTCAAGGTTAAAGATGCCAAAAATCAAAGCCTCAGTCTGCTATAACAGAGTGCAAACTGAACTTAGTGCCTGGCAGCTATAACCTGATCATACATCTTTATTGTTCCAAAACAAGTGATTCCAGAAATTCCGTTCTTTCAAAGATACTGAGGTTTCCATTTCGTTAAGATTCCAAAATGAAAATTAAAATGTCTTTTACAGCAATAAATTTTTGTCTCCCAATTGATTTTAAGAAATCCATTACAAAAGGAATAACTTCATGGCAAAAAGGAAAGGTTTGAGCTGTTCCACTATTCTGTGCCCTCACAGTAATTAGTTGTGAGCCTAGACTTCAAAACTCTTCCATAAAAAGAAGTCTATCAGACGCGCCTCTTACCAGGATTTCTAGCAAACAAGTAAACCCTTTGAGAAGCATCCTAAAACTCTGCAATACTTTAAACTCATACCCTGAACTAAATAAGATCAGGAGGAAGAAAAGTAATTGGTAGGCTACTGCACAGTAAATAAACTTCTAAAGCAGCTGTAAGGTGGACAATCCTTTGAAACAATGAGAGCTATCAATGGCAGTATTAATTTAGGAGGATATGAAATAGAAACGAGGTACTTACTCATGAACTTTAGCTCATACACAAGGACTGACAGTCACTATCCTTAGTTACAAGGACAGCCATTTTCCCTGTCACATGAAAGTAACTAACCGCTCAGCAGCAAAAGCGCCTGGTAAGGATGCTATAAATGAGGACTAACTGACACACAGGCAGGCATTTCTGACTAGATCAGTAGCACTCCAAGATTTAATAATATTTTAATAGGAATGGTAACAGTGCTCCGCTGAAATGACTGAATGTGGGCTGCTCTGAAAAAAAGCACCATATAATGTGATGGCTTTATGAACATAATGAAAACACCACGTAGCAGTACAGAAGGGTTTACAATCACTGCAATCCATTTAGCCATCTGCCCAGCAAAAGGTCAATGTAATTAACAGTTTAAAGACACACATGATGGAAAAGTAGAGACCAGACTTTACAGAAAAAAAGAGGATCTAAATCAAGAAAATAAATACTTTGTTTCCAGAGACAGTACCATTAATTTCTTCCTGAAAGACAGATCTATTTCCACAATAAAACACTGTAGCAAAAGGTTGTTACGACCCTTTAACAGATGTTTCAGCCATATTAAAAACACCAAGGATGTCAAGCTTTAAGACCTAGTTCTGGGACATTAGACCATATTAAGAAGCTTACAGTCACACACACAAAACTACATTTGATCAGACACCAAAACCCATTCAGGAAGCGACTCTAAAAAGTCAACTCTTCCACCCTTTCAGCCCCTTTTCTAGGTTGCCAACTTGAAAACATCACTTGTGTTTAATATACAATTACATTGCATAGAATTAGGAAAGCACAAAGAAGGTGATCACAAGAAAAGCTGAAAAAAAATGAGCAGCATTTAAAGGATACATTTCTAACAAAATGGATTAGGAATGGCTAGAGGCCAAGAAAAGGTAATTGTTAGGGTTAGAAACTCACACAGCTGAAACTGCAAGGAAATGTCAGAGGTTTCCAAACTGGCAGCAGTCTATGGAGAGCTGCTCAGACTCATGGTGTCAATTCCTCTGCTTTTGCTATCTGCAGTAAATTCCTGCTCCCAAATATCTGCCAGGCAGAATGTCTTGGACAGATCTTAAGTAAGGTGCAATTATAGGAAACCGGCATCTGGCCTGCTGCACGCGGCTATCAAGCGCAGCACACCACATCAAGCGTAGTAGCACTTGAGGACTGCTACTGGTTTGAAAATCCCAACGTTACCACTGCGTATATGCTGGAAGCATCCAAACTGTTAGTGCCCCAGACATCTAGAAACTCAAAGCAAAGCTATGCCATCTTCAAAATCTACCGAGGTAGAAAAAGCAGTCACATCCAGGAAAACCCAGGTGTACGGCAGCCCTAAGTTAAATGAAAATGCATGTACTGGATTATATTTCCATATTAACAGTTGCCAAAGGGATGTTTCCTGGGATCTGTTAAGCTTAAATCTCATGGTATTAAAACAATATGGGAGCATACAACTTGCAGCCACACAATGTTCAGCACAGGCACTACTCTCTGATTCGCGCTGCTGGGCATGGCAAGAGCCCACACCCTCAGGGACAAAGTGGTGTCACCAACCCAGCAAGCCGCTTAAGGTGCGGCAGAGAAGGCTGAGAAATGAAGCTTGGTCCTTTTTGTCTTTTGGAAGGATTGCATCTGTCACAAATCCAGGAAGGCAGCAGCTTGAGCGAGAACAATTCTGAAGCTTCTGATAAGCATGTGAGAGAGCAAGTTCCAGCCCAAGAAAAACATTCAGACTGCTGAGTGATTACAAGAACTAACATCCAACAGGGATTTTCTTAAAAAAAAAAAATACTAAAGCTATTGAAAAGGTTTGGCTGCCTAAATTTAATCCTTACTTAGTAGAAATCTATATAGCTTCACTGAACTCAACACAAGTACGCTGATTTTTCTGTGCCTGAAGATCTAAATGCAACTTGGACACAAGCAGGCAAGTTCTGTGAAACTTCATAGAAATTAGGCACACAGACTTCTACAGAAATTCATCTACAAACCCCTAGAGATGGAGAATGACTAAGAATCTTTACATAGGATTTTTGATCTATCCTCAGGCAGAAACAGTTTTCTCAAATGCCCTACTGTTATGTTACGAAAAAAAAAAAGAAAAAAAGCTACGAAGTCAGGCCTGCTTCATAAAAAGGTTTTAGCAACCCCATGAGGCAAGTAGAAATAAGCTATATTCCACAGGCCTGGATCCATAAACTCTACTTTGCTACCTACACAAGAAAAATGAGAACTCAAAATGCAGCTAGGTGACTAAATGCAGCCTTCTCACATAAGTGTGCAGTTGGTGTTTAGATCTATTTAATATGTAGCAAACAATGAAAAATTATGATTTTATGATGATGGCTCCTATCCCCCTCCTACTTCCAAAATGATGACTAAAGTGTTAGTCAACTGCTACAGCATCATAATACTAACAATTGTACAACTGTCATGGTTTAACCTGGCAGGCAGCTAAGCACCACCCAGCCGTTCGCTCACTCTCCCCCAGTGGGATGGGGAGAGAATAGGAAAAAAAAGTAAAACTCGTGGGTTGAGACAAAGACAATTTAATAGGACAGAAAAGCAAGGGAAAATAATAATAATGATAAAAGAATATACAAAACAAGTGATGCACGATGCAATTGTTCACCACCTGCTGACCAATGCCCAGACAGTTCCTGAGCAGCAGCCCCACCTCCCCAGCCAACCTCCCCAGTTTTTGTTCAGCATGATGTCATACGGTATGGGATATCCCTTTGGTCAGTTGGGGTCAGCTGTCCTGGCTGTGTCCCCTCCCAGCTTCTTGTAGACCTCCAGCCTCCTCACTGGCAGGGTAGGATGAGAAGCTGAAAAGTCCTCAACTTAGTGTAAGCACTGCTCAGCAACAACATCAGTGTGTTATCAACATTATTCTCATCCTAAATCCAAAACTGTCCTGGTTTCGGCAGGGATAGAGTTAATTTCCTTCCTAGTAGCTGGTACAGTGCTGTGTTTTGGATTTAGGGTGAGAACAATGTTGATAACACACCGATGTTTTAGTTGTTGCTAGGTAGTGTTTACACTAGTCAAGGACTTTTCAGCTTCCCATGCTCTACCGACTGAGAAGGCTGGAGGTGCACAAGAAGCTGGGAGGGGGCACAGCCAGGACAGCTGACCCCAACTGACCAAAGGGACTTTCCATACCATGGGACGTCATGCTCAGTACAGAAACTGGGGAAAGCTGGCCGGGGGGGCCGCTGCTCGGGGACTGGCTGGGCATCGGTCAGCGGGTGGTGAGCAATTGTACTGTGCATCACTTGCTTTGTATATTATTATTATTTTATTTCAATTATTAAACTGTTTTTATCTCAACCCATGAGTTTTCTCACTTTCACTCTTCCAATTCTCCCCCCCATCCCACCGGGGGCGGGGGGGAAGGGGGAGTGAGCAAGCAGCTGTGTGGTGCTCAGTTGCCAGCTGAGGTTAAACCATGACAAAAACACAGCACTATACCAGCTACTAGGAAGAAAATTAACTCTATCCCAGCCAAAACCAGGACAACAACCCAGCTTTACTCCATTATTAACACAGAAAGGCTTAACAGTTGGGTTAAACTGCTCACTTTCACACCAGTGGAAAGTAATGGAAATACGTACTTTATCCAAACAGAACTGCATCAGACTGTATCAACAGGTTTTGTTTCTAAACAACTTTCTGAAATAGCGTAAATTGTAGTTTAGGGACTGCTTGTGTCAACCATTTATTTGAATACCTGTTACTAGCAGATGCTTTATGACAAAGTTTTCAAGAGGTCTTCGGAAAGCAGAAGAAAACAGAATAAAAGTTTTCTCAATGCAGAAATCACAATTTTTATTAAGCAATGGGAGAATCTTTTTCTAACACTACTTGTCACAGTTTTAAAGAATATTACCACAGTAAATACATTTAAGCCTATCTAGCTTATCATCCTAGTGTCTACCCACTACTGCTCCCTATTTATTTATAGGGCCCCATTCTACAACACTCAAATTCACAATCCTACCACCTGCTAAGAAGCTTTCCTGACTTCAGACATTGAAAATGAGATTTGTTGTCCAAAATGATGCTACATGCCTGTATTTGGACAACTGAATCGTATCTCAGACACATACAGTTATTTTTGCATAGTATGTTAGTATGTTATATTACCCACTCAGGGCAGAGTCTCTGATAAATTGTATTTATCACTATTTTTCTGCTTTTTGGTACAAAGCTATAAATAAATGGACTCTGAACCATGCAGAAAGCTGCCATTACCAAATGTGTAATAATCACTTTTACAATCCACTTCAGATTTCACAGGAAAAGATCTACCCCATTGTCAGATCTAACCTGCCTTACCTGAGACTTTGATCTAAGTGGTGGTGAAAACTGAACTACAAGCCAAAACTGAAGCACAGGTACAAGAATGTTAAGGATTCTATAGGTTAAATTCTTACTGAGTGAGAAATACATAGGTCTCCATAGCCTGCAACTGTTAATGATGACGAAATATCTGCCAGCTGCCATGATCAAGGAAACAGTAACTCAAGTACTTAAAATACCACAGTGAAAGAATGATTGTCTGCTAAAGCATATTTAATTTCAGGTAGCATCTCTGTAATTGACAAAATAGACATCCATTTCAAAGATAATCCTCAAGTTATAATTTTCTCACTTACTCGATTTATGTGATTTAACATGCAGTCATTTTCTCATTAAGACTTAAATATACAGTACTCAAACAAGTGATTGCTGTGTTTAAACCATAATTGAGCATTTCTTTGCCGGTGCTCCTGCCTGCGATACCCAGAGCATGTAATAGTTTGCTTTGAAAAGCCAACACGCTGTAGGTATCAGCCACCCTCAAATTACTTCACACATCCAGCCGTTGTAGGAAACAGCTACCCACAGGACCTTGCTTTCAAGGAGCAAGCCATTAAGCCAGTCAGCTTTTCTACAACTTCCTTAGCTGCAAGCCAAGTAATCCCACCGCAGATATCCCATCTAAGCCTTTTAAAACCTTTACCTTCAAACCTTTAGACCTTCTTTTGCTCTCTGGGTTCTGGTTCATCAGATGACCCTACAGCAATGACAACTGCCCCACAAGCGCACACATCCTGAGCCGAGGACCTGGTCACTGCCAAGTGGCCTCACAGCGTTCCCCAGGGCAGCTGGAAACAGCTATATGTGTACATATGCACACAGTCCCACAGCTGAAGGAAGAAACTGTGATTGTCGAAGCCTGCTGACCAGATTAGCAACAACTGTTTTGGAATTAGCTAACACCAGACAGGTAACAAGTGACTTCATTTACTGGGGCGGGGGGGGGGGGGGGAGGCGCAGATTATAAATTCCATTTTAAGAAAGAAAAATGTTTCACCTTGCAGGAACAGTGAAGCATTGGAAAATTGGATTTACAAAGGTGATAGAATCCCTTTACATCGGAGATTCTAAGAGCACCTTAGATGAACAAATATCAGAGATAGTCTAGACCAGGATTTCTTAATTTACAGCTCACAGGCCCCACATGATTTGCAAAGCAATTTAGCCTGCTAGCATATAGAATCATAGAATCATTAAGGTTGGAAAAGACCTCTAAGATCATCAAGTCCAACCGTCGACCCAACACCACCATGCCCACTAAACCATGTCCCTAAGCGCCTCATCTACACGTCTTTTAAATACTTCCAGGGATGGGGACTCCACCACTTCCCTGGGCAGCCTCTTCCAATGTTTAACCACTCTTTCAGTAAAGACATTTTTTCTCACATCCAATCTAAACCTCCCCTGGCGCAACTTGAGGCCATTTCCTCTCGTCCTATCGCTTGTTACTTGGGAGAAGAGACCGACCCCCACCTCGCTACAACCTCCTTGCAGGTAGTTGTAGAGAGCGATGAGGTCTCTCCTGAGCCTCCTTTTCTCCAGGCTAAACAACCCCAGTTCCCTCAGCCGCTCCTCATCAGACTTGTTCTCCAGACCCCTCACCAGCCTCGTTGCCCTTCTCTGGACACGCTCCAGCACCTCGACGTCCTTCTTGTAGTGAGGGGCCCAAAACTGAACACAGTATCAAGCTCCCAAACTACGATAGAAATAACCAGCTCTAAACACCACCTTCCCCCCCCAACCCCAAAATTGCCCTTCTCAGAAGTCACGTAATAGCATAGCTTTCAGTGAGAAGTAGCAGAAAAGTAATATCCACATCTCTTTAAAGATTAGTGTATTCTTAATTCTCATTTGATACAGTAAAGCATGACAGGCACATGCTGGATCACGCCACTTGTGAAAACAGGAATGCTCCCTGAATTTTACACAGCTTTCAAGCATACAAGAGCATTTCTAGCACAATGAACCAAATTTGAGATATGACATAAAATGAAGATGCTTTTAGGAATACCATTTCTGTTCCTCTCATTCCATGAATTCAGAGGAAATGAGGCCACATATATCCAGCCATCGTTTCAAACGATGACATTGCAAAATAAATTTCTGGGGTTTTGCCAAACAATAAACCATTAATACATTTCATCAAAACGGTGGATATTCACCTATCAGAACTACCTAGGTAGCGTGAGGGTTTTGGGGTGGGGGAGGACAGGACAACATGCCACCACACCACTGTGAAAAGCAGAAGTTTCAACTACTGATGCACTAAAAACTAGTAACCACATTTAGAAATCCAATCCTATACTACTTAGCTGACCAATCATACTTAATGAAAAAACAACTGAGTCAGGCACTCTGAGTTCCTGCACAAACAGCAGTCTAAAAGTCACCTGTTAAAAGATCTATTGAGTAGTGACCACTGTGTTACAAGAGGATTTACAGAAGCTGGGACCGGTTGGCAAATGGTACATTAACTAAAAATGCTTTCTTAATTAATATTCATAAAATAATTTGAACAGCTCTATTCTCTATTAGATAACAACCCTTATAATGAAAAGCTTTTTTCCCCCCCTCATTCACAGCAAAATGAGATATGGTATTTCAGTGCTGTTCTCAATAGGCAGTCATCGCTACTGCACTGAATAGATGACATACACTTTCACATTTAGAGAAAAGCTATTAGTGGACAAATTGTTGAGACACCTCTTGACATCAGTAACTAAGAAATACAACCACACTCATTGGCTTTCCATTCGCTTCCCATTTCTTTTTTGACCTATTCAGTATTTGTGAAAACACCCTAAAACTTTCAATAAGAGTTCAAGTTGTTCAAGGATTTAGCATTCTATTCTACATCATTCTATTTTATTCAGTTATTTGTATCCTTTAATTAAAGGGCATGGCTTTGCAGTGCAAGAAAAGCTTATCCTTGGGGTCACAGAAACAACCTACCTAGCAAACGTGTTTGCAGGTTATGGGAAGTGTCAGCAAAAAATGCTGAATGAGTATTGTGAACAGCATGTAATGGGTGCTGGAAACAGGGAAGTTGTTTGTGGGGTTTTTTCCCACTAAATTATTTTAGTGACAAAAATTCTCTGTTGTTGAAAATGAACAGCTAAGAAGTCAATAGTCACATCATCAAAGCAGCACAAATCCTCTAGTTTATGGTATTACTATGGCCTTGGAAACAGCCAACCCACAGTTGAGAGCAGCTACCCACTGAGTCTGCAATAAACAAATGGATAAGCTATTGTTATTGGTTCCTGTCTGAACTTACTTGAGGCACTGCTAATTTTTTTTTTTTTTTAGTTTAGAAAAAGAGAACTCTCTATATGAGGGACTTGTTTCTTCACAACTTTCCACAGAAATCAGTCTCCTACATAAAGGTTCCATAGAAGAGATTTTTTTTTTTTTTTATTTCACAGGCAATGTCTCCCTACAAAATGCTTCCTTCTCCTTGAGCAAATGATTCAAACAAGCATAATATCCTCTCTGAGAAAGAGGAAAACAGAAGAAACCTGCATACCCTTCCTCCTTTACAACACAGGCAAGCACCAACACAACCCCTCTTGAGACTACTTCAATGACAACAGCATACATCAAAGCCACATCAAAAAGACACAATACATCTCCTCTACAATTGGGCGTAGCATGCAGAATGTGTACTGCACAATTCATAGAAGCACATAAAACCAAGGATCACTCTCTAGCATCACAGCTGACTTAGCTATGATTCAAAGAGCTTATTGAGGTCAAAGGGGGGAAGAGAGTTTGCATAAATCTCAATGTAATTCCACTGACTTATGTGTGAACGCAATTCTTCAGACAGATTATCTGCCACAATATTGTCTCTCAAACTCCTCTCACAATATACTAAATTCTCTGCTTCTAAAATTACCACGGACTATCAGCTGTGATGGTTTAGACCCACATCTACCACCACATAGTACTCCACGTCCTACTACAACTAGCTTCAGTCTGTATGTACCTCTAGGCTGGCTGCCACTCCATAATCACGTTGATGCAGGCAGGACAAATCCATTTGCAATTGCTCGTACCCACAGTCATCATCACAACACTGCAGCACTCATGTTCAATTGGAGTCAGGCTGAAACACGGCCTTCCTTACCCCGCGGGATTAAAAAGAGAAGCCTTTCAGAAAAATATCAACACGAGGACACATACCAAGCTACTGCTAATGGAGTGGCTGAAAGAGGTCACAGAAAGGAGGTGCTGCAGATCGAAGAACTGAAGGACACTTGCAAGACAGCCAAGAACAAATCAAAACAAGACAGACTTCTGGCGGCAATGAAGTTACTTGTCAATATTACAGAGCGCGGATAGAATCCTCTCCCAGCTGAGAGGCACAGTACCTAGGTCACTGAGGACACAGAGACTCCCAAACTGATGAGGGGTGGGGAGGAAGATCTCAACTGCTGCTCCAGCTCTCGGATGAACACAAGAGCCAGAGGCAGTCTAAACTCTAGGAAACATTTTGTTGAATGCATTTTGTTGAGACAGGTTCCACTGCACATTGGGGCGGGGGGAAGCATTTCACAGCACTGCACTGTACCACAGTATGAAGCACAGGCCACGGCACTTCATCCCACCATTTTAACAAGTGTATTCCATAGCATTTTAACAGGATATTTCAGGTTGCACAACATATTAACAGGTAGGAGAGATTCTTTTGGGAGAACATGATACAGCAGTGATTTGCATTCACATGAGAATTCACAAAAGCTGAGAGGTATCAGCATGGCAGGAGCAAGAGGCTGAGAACACTTACCCTCTCCTGTTCAAAGCACTTCTTGCAGTATTTTATACATATTTTACCATATTTGCCAAAGACATAAAATGGAATTTTAAGAAATTACTTTTTATAATGGTGGTAACATTACAAGGCAGAATCGCCCTGCCATTTGCTCTAGACTAGACAGCTATGCTTTCCTGTACCTCAGGGGAACTAGTCTAGCAAATTATTTCATTCTATATCTTTTTGTGCTCTTTTTTGACATCTAAACAAACATCCTTCCAGCTTCCTGGGCACACAAAAGAAAGGTAATAAATAACCTTCAAAATAGGTACCTACACTATTATCAATTCTATTAATGCAAACTACTGAGTCCTTCCCACCCTTGTTCTCCCACTTAACAAGCCCCCCACAGCCCTGCTACCCATCTCAATGCCAGACTCCCCTGAACAGCCACACGCAAGCATATGCATGTATACCATATGAAGACACAAGGGGTAAATTTTATTTCAAATACAAGTTGCAAGAGAAGAGAGATTAAAAAACAAAATCTCCAGTCTCAACATTGGGAAAAGTCCATAAGGATGGTAGTTCAAATACAAGAATTTTTTTTTTTTTCTAATCTGTGATGAAGTTGGAAAGAGTAACAACCATCTGCTACTTTCAGTTCTCTTATGGACCCTGTACTGAATGATGCAATGTTTTGCCTTCCAGAGCTTCAAAAACTGTGCAAGGATCTGCAGGGGAAGCTGAGAGGGGAAGGGAAGAAATGAGACTGAACCTGTCCCCAAAGTCTGAGGGCCAGACAGCTCAGCAAGGGAGAGTCCTTGGACCTGCCAAGAAGGCAGTGAAGTGACTCAGCAGGACCCCCCCACAGCCACACAGCAATCAACCTGACTGCTCAACAGCTCACTGCAGAAAGCCTTACTGCGAGCCAGGATTCTCTGGAAAATAACAGCAAGAAGGAGCTCATGAACAAAAAGACCACTTGGCTTGAGACCATGCTCCAGGCAGAGGGACTCTGCTTCTCCAAGAGCAGCGTGCTGCAGCCCCCTGGCACTGGAAGCAGCCGGCCCCAGCGAGCTTCTGCCTCCTGCAAGCCTGAGCCCCTGGCACTGCTCAAAGCACCTCTGGTACCTCAAGCCACATGTTGGTGCTT
Organism: Aptenodytes patagonicus; assembly: GCF_965638725.1. NCBI lineage: Eukaryota > Metazoa > Chordata > Aves > Sphenisciformes > Spheniscidae > Aptenodytes > Aptenodytes patagonicus. The sequence continues at coordinate 79,056,849 of NC_134953.1, read as the reverse complement.
ACTGCCACAGCTGTCCTACATTCTCTGCAGAAGGCCAAGCTGAAAGCCAGTTACACAGTGGCAATGTCAAGACCAAATGTAAATGCACCTTTTTTTCCCCAAGCACTGGCATATTCCTGAACTGCGTAACTAAATGTGAACCCCTGTACTATTTATTTCCAACTTCCATCATTTCGACTGTTGTTGACTGGACTCTTAACATTTACACTTTTATCCCAAAGCTTTCACAAAAGTTGTAATAATTCCATTCAATAAAACTAAAGAACAAATACTAATAACTTTAGTGTATTTGTGTAGCTGCATATACATATATATACATATCAGTACTTGTGAAAAGGTGCAAATGTTTGATTCAAGTTCCACAAAAATTAGGGGCTGGAGTTATCAAACATGAAACAAAACATGGAAATTCATTAAGAGATATTTACAGATCATTCTATAACATCATCCCTGACATTTCATTAACTATTTCTGATATTCTGTGGAAATGTTAAAGAGGAAAAATACTCAAATTAGTATTTATTAAAATTCTATTTAAGACAACACTAAACAAATAAGCTAACAGTTTTTACTGAAATATTTCATTAAGTTTATGAAGAATGTCCACTAAGAACTCACCAGATTACCTCCCCATTATCCTTGCAACTTTAATAATATTTTATTACAAGATAAATATAGTATAAAAAAATTGAAGTCGAAAGTCTAATACACTCGCACACAAGCTTTTCACACAGAAAAAGTTGCAGAAAATAGCTCACATACCAAATGTGAAAATCTAATTTTCATATGTAACAAAAACATTTATGGTTTTGGAAGAATACTCAAGAAATAATATTCCCCAATACTTTATGAAACAGCCCTGATGTTTTCATTAAATAACTTCATAAAGCATTAAAAAAATACATACCATAGCCACAACTCCAGAAGTCACTAGAATCAGCTCCTGTGCTCACGGCAAGCGTCCTCGGTCACTATAGTTTTGACAAGGCTGTCTCAGCATCTGCTTACAGAGCCTTGGCCTCTCCAGACCTTAGTCCCCTAATTCTTGTCACAGGCCAAAAACATCCTTCCCCAACCCCCCAAACACACACTATTATTCTGCAGCGGCTCAGATATTCACACATTTTCTTTCTATGATCAAAATCAGCAGCAAGCAGTTAAGACTAGTGATGGACTAGATGATCAGTCTCCTAGAATAACAGGGCCACGACCAACACTCATACCCACGGTGGCCAGGGCAACAAACACATAAACAAGACCATGCTGGACCCCAGCATCATGAGCCTTCCTTGACAAAGAAGCAGGCCTTTGACCAAGGAGGACTTTCCTTTTAGTGCTCAAAAGCTGAAGCTCCGTTGACTGTCACAATGCAACGGGGAATAGCTTGCTAAATCCCAAATAGCTCTCAACATTTACAAGCCAATGACCCACGTGAGCAGCGGGGCTCCCACATAGCACTAGCCACACGAGTCAGCCAGCCATCGCAGCCATGGGCTGAGGCAGGTCTCAGGACGGTGGCATTCCCCCGCTCCAAACACCTCTGGGCAGCCTCAGGTCAGTGCACCTCTGGGTTGAGTCATCAGACATCTTGTACCAGGTGTCTGTGGCGAGGTGCTGGCAGCGGGGGGGCTGCAGGAGCAGCCTCTGTGAGGGGAGGCCGGGGCTGCCCTGTGCCAGGCACAGCTGGTTCTGCAACAGCCCCACAGCGGGGCACAGCTGAGCCCATCAGCCAAGCTGGTGGTGCCTCTGTGAAAAACATTTAAGAAAGGGCAAAACACTGCCTGGCAGTGAGGCAAAAAGTGTGAGAAAAAGCCCTGCAACCACCAAGGTCAGAGAAGGAGGGAAGGAGGAGGAGGCACTTGAGGCACCGGAGCAGGTATTCCCCTGCAGCCCATGGAGGACCCCACGCTGGAGCAGGTGGGGATGCCTTGAAGGAAACTGCAGCCCATAGAGAGCCCATGCAGGAGCAGGGAGAAGAGTGAGGAGGAATGAACAGCAGAGAGGAGCTGTTATGGACTGACTGTAACCCCCTATTCCCCCCCCCCCAATCACTCAGTGTGTTATTTTAATTTCCTGTATTTCTCACCATCCAAATCTACTTTAATTGGCAATAAATTAATATTCCCCAAATTGAATCTGTTTTTCCTCATGATGGTAATTGGTAAATGATCTGGTCTTTATCTCAACCTACAAGCTTTTTCATCCTACTTTCTCACCTTGTCCTGTTGAGGAGGGAGAGTGAGTGAGCAGCTGGGTGGGCATTTGGCTGCAGTCCAAGGTCAACCCACCACACACCTCTGGCAAACTGTCTTGATCTGACGTTCTGCAACCACTACCAGTTTGCAGTAGTTCTGCAGAGCTAAACATTTGCTGAAAAATCCTCCAACACTATATGACGCTTGTTTCATGAATCCAGATACAATACCATGATGAGGAGGACAGCTGGATAACACTGTCTCTCCCCCACCTCAACCTCCTGTTGTTGTAGTGGGGCAACTGCCAGGGCTGCTGCAAAAATTGTTGTGTAGTGCTTGCAAAGGAATTGCCTTGCAAAGCCATAGCCATCTCTCAGTAGAATTTCAAGCACACATCCGCAAGCCTCTGTATCTGCCTGTATTTGCCTCAGCCAGTCTTGCATTGTACTGTTTCAGTCATGCTGAAAGCAGGACCAGTGAGTCAATCAAAAAGAGAGAGCTAGTGCTCAGGGGATAACAAAGGAGGAATTTATGAGATTCCTGCATATGCAAATACAACAGCTTGCAGGTGGCTTCTACTGGATATGGGGGGAATAGCATAACCCACAAAGATCAGGAGAAGGATGAGACACCATGGGATGCCAATTAAGAATACCAAGCACTTAATACAGGAAGCCTTACTATCTGAAAAGAAATACTGTAGTAGGGCTGGGGTTGGTTTGTTTGCTTCTGGCCACATGTATTCTCATGTGTCTGTACAAGCCACAAGAATTCAGTATGAAACAGGCTGCCAAGTTCCAGCAGCTTTGGAAGCCCACACTTCTCTTTCCTCATGCATGGACAATGCATAGAGCTGCACTCAGGGTGCTGAGCCAAATTTAGTGTGCCAGGGGGGCAGTTCTGGCTGAAATGACTTATCAAATTAGAATGTTATTTAAGCCAACAAAACAAGGATTCTTCAAAAAAATAAAAATTGAATTTAAAAATTTCTCTGTAGCTCTAATTTCAAATGTATCTAGAATCACAGCATTGGAAGTGGACCTCAAGAAATACTCAACTATACATACATCATTCCTGACAAATACCTGTCTAATCCAGTCTAAAAAAACCTTCAGGAAAGAAGCTCCACCACCTTTTTACGGGTGAGAAGTTTCCTCTCCGCTTGGAGAGAAATGGTCCTCTGGACAGAACTCAGAGCCAATTAAAAAATGATAAAACAAGACAGACAGTGAACACATGTAAATATTCATTGTGCAAATAAAAAAAGGCAATTATAATAGAGTGATCACTGAAAAGCCCTCACAAAGGGGGAATTATCCTGACACAAAAATGCTTTACCAGTCAGTTCAGCTAAGCCTTGAAGGCAAATTATACTTGCACTTGTTCCTGTGGTATTTATTCATATTCTGCACACTGACCCTTTCCTAAACCTTAATCTTTCTTTGAAAGTACTAGTAAGTCTTATTCAACCCAGTTATCTCCACCTCAGCCATGGGCAAAGACAGCTTGCTTGCTTCACTTGATGTCATTCGTATTTGTCTTTGCATTCCCATCAGCCCTCAGAGAGGCTCATGGGGCAGCCCCTGGCAAATTGCTCAACCTTTCCTCTTCCCTATGCCAACATTTTAAAGGTTCCCTTTGATCTTGGCTGCAAGTCTGGGATAACTAAACCTCACCAAACTAGCAGAAGCTACAAAAATAAATCGCAAGTTTTTTCATTGCTTCATTGTCCTCAAGGACCCTTGGCATTTTCTGGAGTATATCTTCTCATAGCCATTCTCCCAGCTCTCGTTAGTTTTTAGTTCCAGCCCTGTTCAGTATAGGCCTGAATTCCAGCAGGAAGTCACATGGGTAAACATAAGTACACTGGTTAAAAAGAATTAAATATTTACACACACAACTCACTCTCATTCTTTAGTCACAAATAATATGTCTTTCCTGACTAAATTAACACATCTTTCAACATCTTTGTAATACACTAAATTAAAGCCCTACACCCAAATACCTTCTGATTTTATAGCCAAATCATATTCCTGTTGTGGATGCTTTGCTTAGGTAAAGTTGTCTTAAATTTAGTTTGCACTACAGGTATGAAGTCATGCAGTGCTATTTTTTTTTCTTATGCTTGTCTAGGTATTGAACCAAGGAGACTAGATGGATAAAGCCGTATTTCAGCCTTTAGTGATTTGATTTATATTTGGATACATTGTTATTTTTAGCTATACAGAGTCACATGTAGTAAGTATTCTGAAAATCAAATTAGAAACAGGTACTAGGTTTAGGAGAAATTAAAAGAAACTTTTTGCTCCAACATGAGAAATAAAGTACCCTAAATCCAACACAGCTACCAAACTGGCATAAGCTTTAAAACAACTGGATTTATAGAACTGTTTTACTGCTAAAATTTTTACAGTTTTAAAATGCAGACATAGCAGAAAATTTTCTCTCTCATTGATATCCTGCAGCTGTCTTTTGCAATTTATGCATGGTAAACGCTTCTTTGTGCTCCTGAATTAAAAAGAAATTAAGAACTATTTTCCTGAGGTCTTGATTTATAATAAATGTGGTTTTATATGCATATGAAGTAGCTAAGTAGCGGGAGATACTAAGTCTACAGACATAAAGGTGTGAGCCCAAACTAGCTGGAGGAGGGAACTGGGGATTACAGTAGCGCCCATACCACAGTACCTGACAATGAGAGCAGGGCAGCTCCAGAGATGGCAGCCAGCTTTAACCGTGACCCCCATCCATCAGGTAAATTCACGGTGACGAGGCAGGTCTGAGGCCAAGCTTGGTGGTCAATCCATAGGTCAGGATCAGAGACATTCCAGAGACCGCCAGACAGACTCATAGCGACAGAACAGCTCTGCCACCGAGCCAGGAGGTCCATGCACAGGCTAGGGTTCACATCGGCATGATCCATGGACAGGGACAAGCAAAGCTGTGGCTAAGCTGGAGACCAGCACCCCTACAGCATCGCTCAAAAAGAAACTACTGGCCCAGGGCCGAGCTTAAATAGTGCTCCTGGGCCCATGGGTGGGGTGGGAGGCCCCAGGCGAGGCTCATCAGGGCCATTAACACCTATCAGTGTCTCCGGGCACCTGACAGGAGGTTCCTTGACATTAGTGGGATGCTGCCTTGTTGAAGCTTACTGTCTGAAGAAGCACATCATTCACCCTGAAGTACTACAGCCAGCGAGGAATAAATCTTAATCTGTTATCAGTGCTCCCGTTCATCATGGCATCATTAAAGGAAATCGAAAATTAATCTTCGGTGAAAATGGGGCAAATTAAGTTGCCTCTCTCTCTCAGTCTGCCTAAATCCATTCTCCACAATTTAGTAGCTCTGTTAATATTTAGGATTTTTTTTCCCCCCAGTATTTGTGTAGAAAGAATTTTGCTCAGAGGACAGCACAGCTCTCAGTAAAAAGTAAAAGTAAAATGAACTGGCTCTTTCTAACAGGACAGGTTTCCACTGAACTCATTCTACACCACTACCCAATGTGTTGTACAAATTAGACAGGTGATTTTCTTATCTACAAGACATTCAGAATGCAGCTAAGATTGTGCTCATGTATAAATGGAAAAAAGAAAAAAAAAACCCACACAAGTCATCTCAACCCAAGGAGAATCAATCTCTTCCAGAACCGATTAGGTCTCTGCAATAGCTTTACAGCAACCAGAAAACCAATAAAATTCAGAGAAAGTTCCTACTGGCAGATATATCTAATAAACACCTCTCATATATGTTCAGATGGCTGAGGTTGTTTATACTATCTTCCACACGAGCAATTTCTCCATTACTGTGTTTTTCCTTGTAGTTGTTGGGCTTGGCTGTCAGCAGAGTTTATTTTCAACTGGTTTAAATTAAAAGAAAAAAAAAAAAAAAAAAAAGAGATGAATGTAACATGGCCACTATTCAATACCTAGTGATTTCTGCCCTGTTTCTAGCAAAGCACGCGTTTGTAACAGTAACCCAAGCTATCTCATTGGGGCCAGAGAATAAAGGTCACCTTCTCATTAAGAGTCTTGTGTGTTTTCTGAACCCTGCTGTTGGAGCCATTTGGAGAGATTGCAAATGGTGAGCTACCACAGCAAAGAAGAAAGGCGGAATAATTTGAAAACCTAGTCCAAAAGTCTCTTAGCACAAAAAGCCTATCCTTAATCCCTCGCATAATTTTATTCCATTTGAGCGTAATATAGCCTGGCCTTTCAAAATACCTTCTAAAATTAATTTTCTTCCTGTTTCCTACTTTTTCCATCTCCACAGCAGACAAACTTTTTGAACATTAGGAGGGAGCAGTCTAACCTATACAAGCATTAGCACCACTCAACATTTTAAATCTGTGGAGTCTAGAGCAATTAACTCAGAGTAACAGTTTATTTCACAGTGTTTTGGAAATGACACAGTGTGCAGACAGTTTCACAGCTCATCAGTTTTAGAACATTTTATAAACAAGCGCTTGTAATTTAAGATCAATTATGATCTAACTCATGTATGATTTTCTAATGAAGTCAAATGATTAAATAATCATTTAAAAGATGTTTTTAATTCCCAGTTAGGAAACCAGTAGTAAATCTAAAAACTATAACACGTTTCCAATAGTTCTTCTTTCTTTAGTGCTTTTGGCTTATTACTGAAGGCAGATTTTAATTTATCTGCAAAACACTGTTGTGTCTGAAAGTGATGTGTCACAAATGGAAGAAAGTTCATTTTGGTTGGATGTTTAAATCAGTTTGTTTTTGCAAAGTTATAGTATTTGGTGAACGTATTTTTAAATTCTGCGTAGCCCTTTTTAATAGGTAGTATTTATTACCAGCACACTTCTGATTGAAACTAGCATTTATTTCTTAATTTCACACATATTATTGGCCAGTTGCATTTTAGCCTGACCGTACTCATATCTTGACTTACACAAAGCAACCAAATTGTCTGCATACAAAACTCAGTGCAATGTTGTCCTAGTTTTACCACAGTTGGAGGACAGATATAGCAAATGACTCAGGGATATTCTGAGTAGCGGTAAACAGAAGGTAACTGCTAGTGCATGAACAAAGCCATTACTTCCCTGTTCCCCTATAATTTGATTTAAAAATTAAAATTGGGTAATTACTATATGACTCTCTTGTCAATGTCAGAATTACAAATGTTAAGACAATAGCAGGCATTTCTCCAAAACCATGCTAGGACTATTTTTTGCTTGTCAGTTTATGTTCAAAACAACTGTATATTCAAATTCTCCCTTCTGGAGTTTATGAATATCTTCTAGCGGCGGTCAACAGTGCTTGTTTACATGGACAAAGGGCCCACGAAGACTATGTCTGTATCTTTTAGAGCATTCCCTGCAAAGTGGTGATCCCATTTAACACCCACGCATGAAGAGATGTTGAGCCTCTGCTACAAATGGGTTCCTCAACAACGCAGACCTGTAATACGGCTTTAACAGCCACATCTGCTGCAGGGATTAAAGTCACCCTGCAGCAGCAGTTACACAACATTTGGCTGTGAAATGCTGAGTAACATCAAGAGAAAGCCTCCGAGATGTTGAAAAATGGAGTGGCGGTGCTTGGGAGGCAGCAGGATTTGAGATGCTTAGTGCATGCTGCCTAGCCTTAAATTACTAGCTGATACAAGCTTCAGAAAGGGGTTGTGGCCATATCCCCTTTCCATTCCCTAAGGAAAGTTCTACTGGAACACTTAACTTGCACATTAGAGTAGACAAGCCAAGATTGTCGGAGCTCTTTGTGTGACCTTCTAGCATGCCAAGTAGAAGAGAAGAATAGATGTAAAGAAAATAGGAAAAGGCTAAAAATCAACTGTTAAATGATGCAATGTAAGTTAAAATAAAAAAAACATTTGAGGGCCATGGATGAAAATGGGAGCCTTTGCCCCTTAGGCTTGTGTCTCCAGACTAACATAACAGAGTTAATGAAGAAAAGTTATAAGGAAAAGATGTGCTAATAGGCATAGCCCTACAAGAATTACGAACAATGAAATCCCACCTGTAATTTACCTGGTTTCAAGTTTCCCTACAAATCCCAAGTGTGGAGGATTTCCCTGGGATATTATCTAGGGTTCACAAACTTTTCAAGAGACTGGAGGATCCATTCCAAGGGACTGTTACTTCAGTCCTGTGGAACAAACTAGCTATGTATACTGCTTCACCTTTTAAAAAGATGCCCTTAGAAAGTGGGCATTCCTTCTGCTATTTGCCTCTTCGCTGCTGCCAGTGTCATAAAAAGCGAGGGGTGGCAACATGGAAGGGAACAGCAGCTTTGGTTCATTTGTCTTCATCACTTTTTCCTGATTGTAGAAAGGGTTGCTATGCTAGTGTGTAAGCATAACGGATTAGATTTTTGACAAGATGCAATCTCATCAAGAGAGAAGCTTAAAATTCTATTATAGTTAAAGTTTAGCTTGCTTTCAGAACCCCTGAAGTTTACGTCAGTCCTAAACAATACCTCTAAAAGCGCTTGAAGGAGAAACTGTGCCATGTGTCTTTCTATTCCCATCAAAACTTAAAGCCGAGGCAGGAAGAAAGAAGACTTTGCTCCAAAGCTCCAGACAGTAAAAGGAGCTTTTTTAGTAAAGCTTTTTTTAGGAGCTTTTAGGTATAAAAAACTATATAAAACTATATACAAGTCTTTTGTTCTTTATGTAGCCAGTGCAAATCCAAAATGATTCTGTTTCCTAAGAATAACCCAGATTGACACTGTGAATTGACACTGTGATGTGGTCAGAAAGAGACCAACCCATCAACCAAAAGAGAAAGCAGTGGTTTACACAACCACTGAAGTTTTCACTTTGTTGAGTATTCTTCATCAATATTTCTAAAGAATCAGGGCTCTGTTTATCTGTATCACTGCACACTTTATAGGCCTTTACCATTGGACACAAGGCCCCCATCACCTATTCTTGCTGTCAATGCAATTCTATCTCAAAGGACTCACGCAAACAAGAAAAAAGGACTTTGTTATGAAGAAGACCTTACCATCTGTATGACGCAGCTGAAGAGCTTTATACCTAATGACAGGATCTGCAAAGCCATGATGAGCTCTGAGTATAGGAAGTCCTCAGGTTGCAAAACCCACTTGCCACATATTGCAAAAGAACTAGGGGAAGTTGACACGTTTCACTTGCAAAATAATACTCATGCAATAGTAAGGCAAGATGGAAGAAGTTTCAGAATTCATCCAATAATTTTGTTGCAGAGCTTGGGAGTAGTATTCTAAGAGTAAATTCCTGGAGACAGGAATGAGACATGAGACAAGGACCAACTGAGACCCCTATCATAATGAAATCACAGCTTCTTTCCTGGGTGAGCGCTTTGGGGAACAGATGCTTACGGTGTTTGTAAGCTGCATGCAGACCGATGGCTGACCTTCATGTGGGGCTAATGTAGAGGAGGTAACGGCTACTGCTCCTTATAAATACATGCCTTTGGTCTGGGTCATGTTTAGCCAAACGCCACAAAATCCACAATAAGGAAAGTCACACCACCTCCTGCAGCACTGGGGGTTCAGTAGAGGCCCTTGAGGGACAGCCTTACATTTCAAGCAGAGCTTTTGTCTCAAATTTACTTATGAGCACAGGACAAAATATACCATGGGGCATATACTGAGGATGTACAGCTCAATGACTCTCCATCAGGCTTACAGTGCAGCTAAGGCTTGCTTTAATCTGTGTCATATCACAGCAGGCTCCAAGGGACCATGTACCATTCAAGCACAGACTGAATGAGTGGGCTACAGATTTCTCTGTGCCCTTCCTCGCCTCTCAGACCATGAGTTGAGCTGCAAACTCCAAAGGCATTCCCAGAATATGGCAGGGACTTTAAAAGACTGGCTCAAATCCTAACCTGTCAGTTCAGATCTGACTGGGTCATTATTAATTTATTAAGTAACAAAGAGTACGTCAAAAGTATTAGTGGGTGCTGAAGTGGGCATCCATATCATGCTGTTACTTACTAACACTATCTGTGGCAGAGAGAAACTGCAACAAGATCCAGTAGCCAAGTCTCAGGCAGGCGCTGCTGAGTAGCAGTGTTTGCTCTATCCCCACAGGCACTGGCTTGCTGAATATTTAAGTCTCACGCACTGGTCATTAGCAGGAAATATTTTTTAAAGGAAAGTTAAATTACTTTCATATAAACCAAAACCAACTCAAATTTTCTCTAGCTGCTAGTAATTTTGACTAGAAAAAAACAGCCGACCCTTTTACTGCTTACATAATTAAAGAATCACACTGTTCTTCCTGTGGTTTTTCTTGCTTATGATTTTCCATTGTAATCCATTAAGTGTTACGGTATTAGCAGGGATTTAACCCACCAGATTTAATCAATAGTACTTCTCATACATCAGCATTTGTGTTCAGAGAACTGTACGTGAAATAGTGGTTTTAGTGAATTATCTGACCTTCCCCTCTCAAGTCTGCACCTCCTAATTACAACTTTCCTTGTTTTGGTATAAAATATCGGCAAGGTCAAACCCTGCCACAGCACTTGCAAATTTCCTCAAGAGGTTCACAGAAATGGCCTATCTGCTTGTACAAACCATGACTGCAAATGTGTTTGGATTATCTACATATTTTGTATTCATGAGGTTTACAGTTCTAGCTTGCAGCCAGGAAAATTGCTTTGATTTTTTGTAAGTCTCTGAGCAGAAAGCAAATAAAAAATATAATATGCTTACTACCACATGCAGTTCTTTAAACTCCTGCTACATTTCCCCTGACAATTCCTTTTCCATCCATCCTCCCACCCTGGAATATCTCCCTGAAATTTGCTGACGTGGCAGCAAAGGACATCTTCTGGTTGACATCTTTTAAAATTAATTCTACTAAAGAACATCTGTTTCTTCTCTTGTACCTAAAAGCAACTGGACTTCATTCCTGGGTCAGAGAGAAACAAACACCATGAATAAATGGTCTTCAACACATCATTATTTTGCGACACAACGGGTAGGTTTATCTAACTGTAACCTTGAAGTCCAAATATTGAGCCCAGCTCTCATCTCACAGTCATCGGGCTAGCAGGAGCTGACCAAATGCATTGTTATTGACAAACAATACATTCCTCCACTTAAATCGATACAGGCTCAAATCAATACAGTAGAGCTTCATGGAGTGTGCATCATGAATCTATTTCCACAAAAACACAGAAAAAAATGTGGCCTAAAAAAATGAGCCACAAATAGCTCAGCAGTTAGAGCATTCAAACAGGCTAGGGAATACCTCCAAGTGTCCATTCCATTCTGGAGCAATTAGAGAGTATACGTAAGGTCTGTAACATTGCCAGGTTGCTCCTGGAGTCTGAGCATGACTGAAGTCTGTGGAAACACTTCCAGTCCTACCAGCAGACCTGGACCTGTCTTCAAGAGTGCAACCAACCACCAGCATCCCCAGCATGCATAAATGCTGTTTGTCCCCTTCTCTGAAAATTAGCTGAGAGGCAGAGATAAAATAGCAAACTCCAGTCTCACTGGCTGGTGTTCTACTCACTGTACTTTATGTCTGGGTCACATCCCTACCTCACCTGCCCTCTGCATCCCCAGCCTATGACCGCACACTCCTCTCCAGGCCTTTCATGGGGAAAACAGCAAAATGGCATTGGAGGTTTTGAAAGTTTTCCTTCTTATACTATGATTCAGCTTCTCTCATCTCATTTCCAGGTAGTTCAATTTTGGCTGGGCAAAGGTTTTTCAAACATAAAGTCTACTACAGGAGCCTGTAACATTATTTTTCTTCCTAAAAAACTGCATAGCCAGTTTCATCTAGGAGAAGATTCATCTACTTTGATTAAGAATACTGAAATCCCCATCCTTCTTCTTCATTTTGTGTCTTCATTTCATATTCTAGCTCTAAATACCTGACCTGAATTTCAGTAGGATGCTAGCATGACTCTGGGGCTCCCTGAGGAACAAGGGGGTATTTCAAGCCTGGCCCAACACTACTTCTGGAATACTAATATTTTTTGCTGTGTGTATTTCAGTCCATTTGATAATTATATCCACCATTATGAGGTGCAAAATCCAGGACATAATGCAGAGTACAGTTGGCACATTTGCACTTAAGAAAATATCAAATATACTAGAGTCAAACTCACACCCTGCTGGAATTTTAACAGCTTTTCCTCCATGAAAAGACTTCAATAGCATTATGCTGTTCGTTCATTTTGTCCCTCCATGACTTATGTCAGTAAAGTAATCATGTTTTAATAAAAGAGAGTGCTTGTTTAAAAGACAGTAAAGGGAAACTGTTTTCTTGATTTAGTTTACAATTTGGAAGGGCTTCAATAAATACAGTACACCAAGTGCTGAAGCAGAATAGATTAAAAAAGAGGCCTTCTTTTCATAAAACATGGAATGACATTTACAGATGTATGTCCACAGCACACAGTACTAACCACCAGGTAAGGACAACAGCCTGTTCAGCATCACCTTCGATACAATTTGTTCCCTTTGAAGCTTAAAATCTCAATAGACGATGCAGAAAAAAAGATTGTCTCCCGCTGCCAACTATTAGTATTTCAGCCCAGTCAGGCAGTAAAGGAAGACTTTTCTAAAGCTGTAACAACAGGTGGGTGAGAAGTGTGTTTGTCCTGGATGCAGAGTGAAAAATGAAGGTAAATGCAGCCATGTTCACTGACTGCTGCCGTTGCCACCAGAGAAGGCAAGCTGCAAGCTGCCTGTCTTTTCTCCTCTTTAGTTACAAGGAGCCTGGCATCTGGGAAGAGTCTACAAAAGGCACTCTGGCAGCTCCATGAACTAGATTTAGAGGAGGCGTCCGAAGGGCAGCAAGCCCACACCATCAGCACACAGCAGCACTGCCGCCTATCCCCCTGCCAGCCGGTGGCAAAGGACAGCCAGGAATTCCCCACAAGCTGCTGTCACAGCTTTGGTATTCAGAGCAGACACAGCCAGAGAAGATGCTGAGAAACAGGCTCAAGGGATAACCAAAAATGCAGAGTTTTGAAAGATGACAGAGAAAGAGTGAGGATCAAGGGTAGCAGAGAAGGCGCTGGAAGGGTAAGACAACCTGGAGCTTGACCATTAAAAAAACAACTGTTAAAAGCAGTGAAGTGCAAATTTGGTGAAGTGAGACTGCAAAAGAAATGTTCAGTGGAGATTCAGAAAGAAGAGAGGAATGGGCTGCATAAAGCAATTCCAGAAATGTGGAAGCAAAAGCATGGGAAGACATGAGAAAAATGTGAACATTTGTTCCTAGTCTGAAGTCATTTCTTTTAGTGTGATATGTAAGCCTGTTGAATGCCAACAGGAAGGACATAATCAAACAGGTTTTTTCTTTAAGAAAAACTCCCTTCTGTACTACAGCTTCCTTGCAATTCAGTGGGAAGCATTTGAACAAGACAAACCAACACACATAAGTCACTTCTCAGCAGAGCAAATGACCTCACAGTTCCTTATGCACTGGGTGGATTGCTCTCTGTACCCGAGCTACCTAACCTGAAGCTCATTCAGGCATCTCCATGCTGCACTGCAGCCAGGTTGTTACTATAGCATTAGCATAATCGAAGTCTGAGAAATATGAGCCTTTACCGGTACCTGTACACCTTCAAATCCAGAACGCTTGCCATCTTCCCACTAATCTGTTGTACAGGCTGCTGTACTTCATAGAACTGATGTGGGGGAGATGAAAAAGCTATTTGTTGTCATAGAAACAGTTGGACTTTGTGCTACTGTGCAGGCTGATATGTGAGGATATTATTGTTTGGCCTTTTTCCAGGCAACCAGATTGAGAAACACTAAAAAGCTTTAAAGAAAAGCCCCTGAAATTTTTCCAAACAATCAGATCTACAATCTCCACAAACACATTCAAATATTTACCAATTGTTGTGGATAAATTTGAAAAGCCACGGGTACGGGAAACACTGTTGAAAAAAAGATATTCTTGATCCCAACAAACAAACAAGCCATAGACATCTTGTAAGGCTACAGGAAATGTCCAAAAATCCGTAATCAGTTATGAAGAGGCAATTAAAACAACAGCCAATTGTCTTGACTTCCCACCACTCAGCTGAGGCTAATATTTTAAAAACCTATAGTTAGCATGGTAATTAAGGTTAATACCGCAACAGCAGATACCCAAGGGCTTAACAGCTGCCAAAGAGCACCACTAACTGCGAGGCAGGTAAGGTGTTTATGACTTTTCCTTTACTTTATGTTCTTTGCAACTGGAGAATAACAGTGTCAGTAAATCATTAAACAGAATGCGCAGTAGTGACCAAACCTCCTAACGCTCCAGGTAAACAGCTGTGTTCCCTTAATAGCTCCAGAGGAAGACAGGTTTACAACCGAGTTACAATTCACAGGCCACAGAAATATAGGGCAATTAGAAGTGGTTTAGATTGTCTCATTTACTTTGGACAAAAGAAGTTTTCTTTTACCGGAACATCTTTTTTTTTTTCCTCCTTACATTTTTTACTAAAATATCTTCATCCTCCACTTGCAGAGCAGTATTTCTTGGTTATGTCAGAGTGGAAAGATAATTCTGAAGGTGTTATTAGTTCATAGAAAAGGTGGATTTTTTAGCTATTTGATTTGGCAAAAGAGTGAGTATGACTAGGATAGATTGCGCAAAAGTTTAGCTGTATGCTGGGCACAGGTGGGGGAAAAAAAAGCAGTTTAGAGTATAAAGGTGACCTCTTAATCCATCTGCATTGAAATTTCCCATTCTTATCACAACAGTCCAATTTTCTCTCCATCTGTTCCAAATAGTTCAAAACCCTGTCCCATTTAGCATAGAAATCACCGCTCCCTTGATGGAAGCCAGACAAAATGATCCAAACGGCCTTACATGTCCTGTGTGAAGGAAAAAAAAAAAATAGCCCTTGCAAACAGCCTGTTTCTGTCATGCAGGCATGACATCATCTGACATCTATGAGTTAACGTCCAACTGTGCTATTGCCCCATAAAAATATTCTCCATTTTTCTTACTGAAGGAATCTGCTTCTATTACAGAATACATCTTACTCTTCTCCCATCTCCACAGAAATGGTCAGAATGCCTTAGGAGTTGTAAACATGCAATTGTTCAACTTTCAGCTCTCCCAGGCTATGAAACTGGACAGACGTGACACTAAACTGAGCCATGAGGAAAGTAAAGCAAAACTGCTGGAGGAGCGGTTAAGGTGGGAGTGCTTTTCTTACATTTAATGTCTAATTTCTCCTTGGACAACAGCCTAGGGCTACAGCCAGCCAAACAGCCTCCTCCTACGCCAGATCCAGCATCCATCCTCTATTCCAGCTTCCCTTTGCGGGTTTAGGCCCTTCATATTCAAATTAATTGCCAGCTCCAGGAGCAATCTAATGCGATGCGGGAGGGCATAAGCCTTTGGGAAAAGAATAGCATGTGAAAGACAAAATTGTCGGTAAAGGGCTAGTAATTTACACTGTAATTGTTTTTGTATTATGTGTATAATTACATGAAACAGAACAGTAGGGTAAATGAAAAAAAAGCTGCCATTTTCTAGATTCTCCCTATTTCATTGGCTATTCAGACTGATGCCACTTGTTAGAGCTCAACAAAAGAGGGGAACTGAGAAGCCCGCGGTGATACTATTTCTGACCTATCCATAGAGTACAATCACACAGTGACGTTTAGCCTACGCTCCCCTTCAACAGCAATCCTGTTTCCACTGGCTGTGGAAAATCCAGCCCAAGCCCTTTTCCTTTCCCTCCATATGCTGAATAAGTACTTTTTCAAGGCAAAGACAAAGGGAGTTTGATTACATATGCCACTTTTTTCCAAGAGAGGAGAAGTCATGACTTTCGAAGCCCATGAGTTTGGGCTATATACTTGATCAGCAAAATAATCCATTTCTTGTCAAAGCCTCTGATTATCCAAGCAAAAGTAGCATTGGATGCTCTGCTGCCTCTGTAGTTATTCATTGACTTAGACTTTAGTTCTTCACTGGACTGCACCTAGACAGGTATGTCTGTCGCTGGGATTTGTAGGCATTATGATGATAAATAGTGACATCTTCATGCAGACAAACATGGCAAAGTCCAGTGGTTTTGGAATTATCCTTCATTTACCAATATTATAACAACAGCTATTAACTGACGTGACACACTTTCACTTTGCAGAAAGTCACAGAATTATTTTAATGTGATAAAATACAGTGTGATCTGGAGTCCCTGGACACCACTTGGAGATGTGGAATGCAGTTGAAAATACAACTGTATTGCATCTAGACATTTAAAGAGCTGCAAGTCAAGTATCTTTCTTCTTTTTGTGATATACTTATCTTTGTTAGCTAAAATCTAACAGGAAACTCGGGTCTATTTCAAATACACAAAATAATCACACGGGCATTCTTATACTGACTTAGGTCTCAGAAATCACAGGACGTGTCCACTTCAGGACATATGAAGCAAACTACAATGACATAATAAAAATCATAGTGCTCACATTGTATGCATTTGTGCCACACCTGAATATGAGAAAATGGCAAATTTGTTCAGGTGAACACTTCTTCAGAGTATTTTCTCAAAGCTAAAAGCAAATTCTTGAAGGTTGCATAGTCTTCTCATTAGATGACAGGAAAATGAAGGTGGTCTGTGTACAAAAGACAAGGAGTCAGACTGAGACATAAGCAGCAGGCATCATGGGGCTGAAGTGAACCTCTGAAATTTCCCTGCCTGACAATTGCAGGCTTGGGAAATTCCTCTAGCTACAAATTTTTCTTCTGTCACGTCCCGAAGAGGGGCTTTCCCTGGCCGGGGAATCAGTTTTCTGCAGGAAGTAAATGAATTTCACTGCAAGAGTGACATCCTCCCTCTCTCCCAGAAGCTACAGATTCTATGGTGGAAGACACCAGGGCCTGTTATATGGTCAGTCCGGTGAGATCTTGAAAACACAGGTCAGATAAATTGCTTATAACTAACCTAACTGAAATTCTCAGATCCAGAGATTACTCAGATTTTGCTTCAGGAAAGAAGTAATGGGTGTCCAAGGGAGAAGCATATGCTGTGCCTGGGTCACGCGATGAGTGCTGCAGTACCAGCTGGAAGAAATCTGGCAAGAAACTTGCGGATAACCAGAATCTGCAGCTAAGGAAAAATATAGAGTAGACCTTGCACAACCGAGAACACTGACAGCAGATTAATTTCCCCCGCCTTATGCATCATTTATATAATGCTAGAAAATTACAGTACTAACCAAAGAGGGGAAAACTGGAAAGAAAACAGCTGATGTCATGGCTTAATGTATCAAGAGAGCAAGGTTAAAAAAAGGATGATGCTAAAGCATCAACTGAAAAGCTGATGTTGCAAATTTTGGCTCTTGTTTGACTTTGCTTTTATAGGAAAAGCTCATTTTGATTTTATTTCTTCTTCTTTTTACAGATTCATAATCTATTTCTGCAATATATAAAACTTGCTGCTCATGTTTTTACAGTGGAACTTTCCTTTACAATTACTGAGGTTGGAAAAGGTGTATTTATCTGCCCTCTGCTGGCAACACACAGCAAAAATACAGCACTGTCAGCACTGTCTTGCCTGCACAGTGCAAACATGGTTCCCCCTTCACATAGAGAAGACCAACTTCATCATGCATTCAGCAGTTACACGGGCTGGATTTTGTTTAATGTACCTAGTCAAAAGAAATTTTGTCTTATTTGTCCAGTATTGCCTTCACTCTACTACATAAATGCTGGGGTCCGATCTAATCCCACTTAAACTGGAGTAAATAAAAAGTATCTCTGTGGAAATCAAGGGAATTATACTATTACAAAACTGCCTAAGTGAAAGCTGAATTATACTGTTAGAAATGTACCTGGTACAATATGGATCGCCACATTCACAGATAGAGGAACTTTACATATATTATGTCCATGTCTGTGGAAATACAATACTGATCCAAGTGGATGAAATCCTAAATCACCTGAAATTTAAAAAAAAAAAAAAAAGTTGCCAGAAATCTGATTATTATTCATCAGAATTTTTTTTTAAACTTTCTGCAGATGCTGTGCATGTCTGAGCCCAGCCAGCTTGTTCACAAGAGCTTGCCACATACACATTACAGGATCAGTAGGAATGACTGATTTAAAGATGAAGTGAAGATCGCAAGAAGAGAGAGGGCTCAATAAAACCACATTCAGAAAGGAACTGACGCTACTAATCAAAACCAGGGGTAGACAGGCCTATGCTATACCAGCTACCCCTAGGACAGTGAGGAAGCAAAGGACCTGCCAAAAACAGTAAACACGTCCATCTCCATTACCACGTTTACCATTCTTCTGAAGTCATTCCTCCCCATAATCAACATTATCAGAAAATGTTATTTTTCCTTAAGCATTTGCTTCTATTTTCTTGACTTCCATCAGTTGCTTTAGCTTTTTTTTTTTTTTTTTAGGGAAAACTCATACAGGGATTCAAGCATCTGAGTGAAACATGCATTTTTCCAGCAGTTCTGTAATAACTTATTACTGATGGCAGTCACAAGACAGAAGATTTTCTTGCAGTACTACTACTTTTTCTAACCCAGGTCCAGCTGTGATATCCATTAGACCATCATCCTAACCCAGAATTCTAGCTAACATATAGGGAAAAGCATGGTTAGTTAAAACAAACAGACACAACCCACTAATTAGCATGCAGATTGTATTATTTAGCTCATCTCCTCCTATAAGTTGATTCAGACCAGCCAAACTTCAAAGAGCTCCGACATTTTTCCAAAGACAACTTTTAGGATTATAAGGCATATATGCAGCATTGCTTTTTGTGCTTCACTATATATGCATTTAATTCGGTGAGTCCATATGTGGTAGCAGATCTTCAGCATTCAGAGGGTGTATATTATCATAATAAAAATGCAAAAATACTGCACCGGCCATCATGCAGCACTTTTTCTGGGCTTGGCTTCACCTAGTGAAAGGCTTCACCCTTTGTGGGTTTTTTTCTTACTGATGGAAAATAAAATCATATTCAAAACTAACACAACTGTCTCCTAATTTTATTGCTTTACATGATGCTTTGATCCTGCTAGTCTTATATCTATAAAAGAATTTTTTTTTTTAATTGCTTTCCTCAAAGAAACATTTCACTCCCCGCGGAGGCTCTGACTGAATTGCATCCTATGGGCTTCACTTTCGTAACAAAACTTACACTAGAGAAACATAGGATGGTAAAGCCATTTAAATAAAACATTAGCCTGTCCTCTTCTACCTTTCATGCTGTTATTGTAAATTAATTTTTAATCAGTTCCTACCCCAGATACATTCCTCCTTTAAACATACACTTATCACATACTGTTAAAAGCATTTCTAAAAGGGCAATTTAAACACAGTGCCAAAGCTGCTCCTTAGAAGCCCTCTAATTCACATTTATCTCTGGTATCAGCTTCAACCACATGCTCTTCCTTTTTACAAGCTTCTAGATGTGTATTCGAGCTGTGCTTTGGATTACAATCCATTTCTGCCTTCTGGGCTTGCTGAAAGGGATTCTGTATTAAACAGGAGGCTTTCAAAGCTGCAAAGAGCAGTTAGGAATCCATCTACCACACGTATTTTAGAAAGTTTCTCCTAACATTTTATTTGTTTTAAAACATACAAGTATAAAAAAAACCCAGCTAGCTATGCTGCTATAAAGTTTGGTCCTGTTCTGTATGACTGAAGCTTTCTGTTACGAAAAAGGAGAGGATGAGGTCCATGATTCATAATACATAAATGAAGAATGACAAAATATACAGCCAACACTGCTTAGCAATTGTCTTTTCATTGTAACCTCTCCTGTTGTTTCTCATTTGCCAAACTTTAAGCATTCTGCCTTCATTTACCACAGGGCTGTCTGCATCAGACTGTTGTTTGTTTTTTTTTTTTGGGGGGGGTGGAAGGGAGAAGAAAAGAAAAAGAAGGAAAGAAAATTTTAAAAAAGGAAAAACACCCAAACAAACAAACTCAGAATCACCTGTTCCTCATCACTGCAAATCTATCACTTTCACTGGGAAGTTCTAACACATCTACCTTTGAAGTGGGTCCAGCTGAGAAGTATACTTTTGTTATGCTTTGTCACCACCAAAATCTGACTAAATCCTCCCAGAATCTTAACTAATGCTAGTTCAGTAAAAATGTAATGGACTTTGGGAGCTGAATTATCTGATTCTCTCCCACTGAGCACGTTACTGCACTTCATACCAGGGAATGAAACCATAAACACACCAGCCTACAGACAAGGCTGCAACACCCAGGGTGGGACTTCCCAGGAGTCACTTGTCAAAGTCAAGGGTCCCCTGTGGTGCAAGGGGTACTCTGGGCTTTCTGACTTCTTGAGTGTTTGGCTTTACAACTTTAACGTTACATCCAGGTAGCCTTTATTATGTAATTGCACAATACATGATAGTATAAGATACATGAAAATGTACGTGCATTTTGCAAAAGCATTCCATATTATCACTACTTGGTCAACTTCCAGTGTAAAGCTTTAAAACCTTGCCATAAAAATGAACACTAACAAAATCAAACATTTCAGGTTAACAACTGTTTCAGAGCAGCAAAACCCTTTACTGAATCTTTTGATACTGCAGGCTGTACGATACACAAATCAGCAGCACACGTGCGCGTCTGTCTGCGCACATTAATGCTACAGACACACATGAATTCTGCACAGAAGGAATAGCAGACGCAAGTGACACATCCTGCAGCAGAGCTCCTCACCTTTGGGGAGTTCCCCCCCTCCCCCCCTTTTAGTCTGTAACAGCGTAAATGTATTAACCATCAGGATGCAATGCAAACCCCGTCAGGCAGGACATGACTGATGGGTGAGGCTCAACAGAAGATTTGGGGTCTAGGGGGGATTTATTCCATCAGGACAATGCTGTGAAATACTTGGTAAGACTGTTTATTATAGCAGTACATTTCTAAGCTATTGCCGAGGATGTCTGAGCCAATCAAATTATATAAATAAATCACAACAAGCATCCAGCCTATGATTTGACAATTTTGGACCAAAGTGAGCATATGAGGTTTACAGGCTGACTGCATCCAGGAGGGGAAGGAAGGAAGATGTTCTTTTAAGTAATAGTGACTGAGGCAGAAGTCATGCCCTTTCAGTTCATGATCAGCTGATGAAAACTGATGGCACAGCATACAACCACACATCATTAATCCCAGCCAGTTATTTATCTCCAGTGTATGCCCTGTACTTTAACCGTTATTGCTGTTCTAAAAGGAAAACTAAATAAAACTCAGAAGGATATGGATTTTTGTAATGGCTTATACAGCTTCAGTTGACACAAGCCCTGTGCAGGATATTTCTAGAGACTTAACATCTTACAGACAAAACCATAGATGGTAGGGATGAATGATATCTGCTAAGCCATCTGTTCTATCTCATTGCCAAGGCAAAAATGCTCCTACTGCATATTTATTTGACTTTTACATTAGTTTTAAATACTCCGGCGGATGGAGCTTCCACTGTTCCCCTGCGGAGGTTGGACTCACTACAGAATACTTTTCACTGGCAAGATATTTTTCCTGGTGCTCAGCTTAAACTTCTCCTTTTTAATTTCATCCTATGACCTTCATCGTCCTCTATTTGTGCACGTGCAAGTTTCCGTGTTTCAGCACACAGGGAAGAAAAGCTGTACACATCAAGGACTGTTATGTAAATAGGTTTTAAAAGAGTAAAGAGTGCATACACAGATGGGCTCTGAGAAAATAGCATCTACTCTCCTCCTAGAGAATGTCAGGACAGTGACATCTCATGTTTCTCAGGTACGGGCTATAATTATTGCAGTGTTATCCAAAATTTCCAGTAGGAGGGGACAGACAACAGTTTCAGGACACCAACTGTTTCCTTCATCTGTATGAAAGCAGCAGTAGCGGCAACTTGTTTCTAGGCCAGAAGCTCTGCAGAGGCACAGTAGGCAACGTACCTCCAGTTCTCCTCTGTCCGTGGAGGACGGAGCCAGAGAGGCTGCAGAGACAGAGGAAAGCGGGATGCAGTCTCCCCAGTCATCAGCCAACCTTGACTTAGCACAGACTAACAGCTGACCCAGTGTCACACTTTCCACCTGATGCTCAGACAGGTTCAGAATCACACAGCAAGCCTAGCATAATTGCCAGTCTGTGTGAAACTCTCAGGCTAGCATTTTAGTGTACTCTTTTTGATTTCGATTGTTACATGTCAATATTCCTTGAATTTGGAGTGCTTGTAGAAGGATACTGTGTACAGGATTTTGTACTGCTGTATATCTGCACTGACTACATTTTGCTCTCCTCAAAACTGATTAAGATCTGACATCTTTAATGCTTTCCTTGTATCCTTATGCTCCAATGTAAAAGACTTTTTGTTCTGTAATTAAATTAACAACAAGGGGTTTTTTTCACTTAATCAGCCTCCTACACCATTACTAATTTGGAGATTAGGTTAACTGAAGTTAATCCATTACAAAATTCAATGTCTATTTTTGCCCTGGTTTTAAGAAGAGGAGAAGAACCCTTCCATGTAGTTAAATCTCACTGAACTTGTATTATCTAAGTAACATTTAAAAGCAACTTGTTCATAACTGATCACTGTTCTACATAGCTTAAGGTTGGGGCGTTTTGTGGTTTTGTTGGGGCTTTTTGCCAGCAGAGGAAGCTGACAAATTTAATTTCAGAAGATTTCACTACAAATTGCCGCTTTCACTATGTCTCGCTGTTTCCAATGGGAACATTACTTGTTTTCAAGGAAGACAGTGGCCCATAGCAATACTGAGAAATATCATTAGCAGAGGCATAAAGTTGATATATATATTTTTAACAGTTTACTACTGCATCTAGGTACCATATACAGTGTCCATAAAAATCCTCAGAATCTGGGACAGTTACTGTCTCCAATGAGATTCCATAAGATTAGCCACATTCTGGCTAATCTAGAAATAGATTTGCAGTCACAGCCCCACGGGTCATTTAGAAAAACTATTGTCTCAACTTCGCTATTGCCTTTACAAACAAAAATCTGGTAACAGCATCCTCTCTCCTGTTCACATCTCCCTCTTTTGCTGACTAGTTCAGAATAGTCAGAATAACAGAAATGTTAAATACCGTAGGTCCAAGAACAGAAGTGGGAAAGCGTCCCCTATAAACAACGACATTTCATGACCTATCAACTATTTTAAATCCTTTCACTGTAGGCATTTGATTTTGTATCACGCTGCTTGCTTTACCAAAATACCACACGGGACCACGCCGTTGCGCTACATTAATTCCTTGCCCGCAGCATTAATAGTACTCGATCACACCAATCAGGAGAAGGAAAAGTTTAAAACTCCCGTGTCCAACAAGGAGTTTAGCAAGCACCCACCTGTGAAAGCCAAACAGCCCGGCACAAGGCCGCTCTCCGCTCCCCTCCGCCGGCCGGGCAGGCAGCCGCTAGATGGCCGTCGCGCCCCGCCGGCAGGGAAGCCCTCGGCGGCCCGGAGCCGGAGCGCCCTCGGCCTGAACTTCCACCGCTCCGTAACAGGTCTGGAAGTCTGTTCAAAGACAAAGGGACCACCGCCGTCTCCCTCCAACGCAGCTGGAAGCTGGCAAGGTGTACGAATTGGCCAGTTGGTATCTAAGTAGGGTCAACCTAAACACTGCATCTAGACAGAACTCAGGAGGCGGGGGAGGATAAACCAGGGATACAACAGAAACGGGACAAGGACCACTGACAACCGTTGCAGGCTCGTGGGAAAATGAATTTTTGGGGTAGGACCATTTTCCCCTCTCCAGGATGGCCATGCACTTCCCTTCTATTTTCCCCCCAAATCAGTGCTGTAAGCATCCCCTCCCGGCAGCTCTCTTCTGCTGTAGAAAGCAAGCACTTTTTAATGGAAAATGAGAAGCAGAACAGACTAGAAGAGGTAGAGGGGTGAGCGCAGGCAGGTGGTGAAGGTCCGAGGAAGATCCTGAAGCAGTGGAGGTTTTCCAGGACCGTCACTCTTGCTGAATCCTGGAGGAACCCTCTCCCTAACCTGGTTGCTGCGGGGACACCGAGATGTCAGGGAGGCCGTAACAAAGATGAGGGTAGCTGAAATGGTTGCGTTGGGCAGGCACAGAGCACGCATCCATAGGAAAACACATTCCATTGCCCTCGGCAGTCAGAGAGGAATGTGGTTTTAAATTAGATTTTGGGGCATGAAACAATGAAGACAGGAAAAGTTCCTGCTTGCTAAGTTGCCATAAGCTGAGCTGATTGAACAAATCCTCTGCAATCTTCACAGGTGACACGCTGCAAGCAAAGTACCCATCAAGAGAGACAATTCACTTAAACTAGCACAGAATTTCCTAAGTTTTCGCTAGCAAGTACTGAGAAAAACCAGACAACCCTTTAAGAGGGCATCTGTACACGAATCCAAATGCAGTCAGGAACATCTCTTCTGCTTTTATTAGAAAACTGTCCCCATTAAGTAACCGGCATTTCTCGTTCACCTGAACTGACACCTATAACAGCTTTTGATAAGCTGATGAAAAAGTCTGCAACATTTGGAACAATCCTGTATACTCTCATCACTATTGTTTGTTTAAAAATTAATAAGTATGACCCCTTATAAGACAGTTCTAAAACTAGTAGCATACTGCCCTCGCACAGACATTGTTATTTGGTGTGCACAATGTTCAAAGCTGTAAGACCTTTTAGTTTATTCTTAAAACGTTTATATGCATGCTCACATACAAATATTATCCAATTAAAGAGAGTCCAGAGGGAAAAAATAAAAATCACTGGAGGTCTAGGAAAAAAAAATCTTTGAGGAATGATTACATTAATTGGGATCAGTTAGTCTAAAGACTAAGAGAATGAGATGGCAGCCTGCCAGATTTTAAATACATAAAAATTTTCTGCAAGTGCAAATGGAAGACTAACCTCCGTAGGCAGAGTAGATGGAATAAGAAGTGATGGACTTAAATTTCAAAAAGAGAATTTTAGAGATTTTAGTGGTAAGGATAGCAAAGTGCTAGGATGGATAGCCTGAAGAACTTGCAAGTCTTCACCCACAAAGATCTTTACAAACAAGTTAAAAATATTTCTAGGATGACCTTGCATACTCATTATGATTGAAGGTACAACAATATATTAGATGACTTTTCTGTCACCTTTTCTGTTACATGATTTTATGCAACACTAAGATTTTTGTGATATTGCAAGTTTCATAAAATACAAGTTTATAGATCATGTTGACTGATCCCTAATGGAACACACAGCAGCGTTTCCCCTATGTCCAGTCATGCTATAACCCCATGGGAACACTCATTTCTCATGGACTTTTGCCATTTCTCCTTCCACGCCTCGCAGAATCAAGAAAGGCAGAGGTGGGTTCTAAAAAAGTGAAAGAAAAATAGTACCCAAGTTCCAGGAATCGCCTATATTTAAGAACGAGCAAAAACTCAACAGACTCAGAAGTGCTTCATCTTCCCCAAAATCTGAATCTCAAACAAAGATGCTAGCACATTCTCGGAGATTAAAGAAAACTAAAATGTATTTAAGTGGATATTCCCATCATTCACATGATGTGTGAAGACTTGCAACAGAAAAATTCCATCTGGCACAGAAAGAGGGTGCAGATGCCCTTGACCCACAGGAAAACCTTCAACTTCACCTCCTAAACTGCTATTAGGTTAAGCGTTTAATCTCCTACAAGGTGTGAGTTGTGAGCACCCTGGACTCACCTTTTTTGGTTGTTTGGTTTTTTTTTAAGGTACGTGGAAGGAACAGCACATCACAGCACTGATCACCCAGACCTTATTAGAAACCACGGTTTCATATGTAAAATACAATAATTTGTCTATTTTAAAAAATCCTGTAATTCTGCAGAGAAGTGCACTCTAGTTGTGTGGATAACATAGGAAGATTACCTCAGAGCCTGTCGTGACCAAGCAGCTCTCTCTTCTGATCTCCCTTAACTTTTAGCTCCCCAGCAGCCCCCCGGCCCCCCAGTCCCCCCATTCTTCTGGTTATGATTTTGTGCAAATTAACTGAGTTAGCAGAGACTGAGTGAGCTCAGGACTTAATCATTAAGTACTAGTACTTTCAGAGAAAGAAGCACACCATTTGCAGTGCATGTTCTGTACCATAAATTGGGGCAGATGTTATTTCACAAAATACCTCTATGACTATGACATGAATTCCATTTCATGGAGAGAAATAAACACTCGCACAGCCGCCATTCACTTGTTTTGCACTATTCTGGATTCTCAAGAATGAGTGAACAAAACAGTTTATTTTCTGCTGATGCAGACTTTCTGGGTTTGCTCAAACAAACATTCAACCGTGCCTGGCAGGGTGGGGCTGAGGTTTGGTTTTTCTAAACATCTCATATTGTCATTCTGAAACTCACAGGCGTGATCAACTTTGCAGGATTTCCCTTTCATACTGGGAGCAACGACTGAGCCAGCATGCAAGGAGCAGCACAGGAAAAATTAAGAAGTGCAACAACCATTAATTTTTCACCACAGTTCCAACACCACTCCCATGCAAACTGATGATAAATCTTCCACTGACAGCAAGAGCTCAAGGTCTGACCCAGAGCCAGCCTCAGTATATTAGGCTGTGACCACTGAGAGGGTCAGATGCAGGTCTGGCATAAGCGGGCTGAATTTTTAACAACTTTGATAGAATTTCCACCACCTTTTGCCAGGAACAAATTTGATCTAAGCATGGGATCTGCATTAAATGAGTATCGTCCCTGTACAACTCTTGCAGTCTCCTTTCTGCTTTATGATGCTTTCCATTCATAGTCCCATTGCTAATTAACTGTTGCATAATAACAAAGACCAAGCAAACGTGCCTTTTAGAAACCAACCAGCAGGATCCTGTGACAGACCACTGAACAAGCAGTAATGGGGAATGATGCCTGACCTACTTAAAAAAACCAAACCAAACAAAAACAACGAAACAAAACACTTAAGAAAAGCAAGACAAAAAGCATGAATTTTCATCCTTCTCCAGAGAAGACAAGTAAACAGTGTAATTTCAGCTTCCCCAGGACTTTACATATAAAAGCTCTCTTTTGAAATACAGACAGGAACCACAAACGGAACTGTAGTAATGTCTCTGCAATCAAAACAGTTCTGGGTACATCTGCATGCCTGGGGGCAGATAAATTAGAGTATCTAGGGCTGGCAGGATGCAAGACAGATCAAGTCCAGACACCAACTAGCCAAGTTAGCACTGCTGAAACTAGTGTGCCACACAAAATATGGTACATTAGCTTAGGCTGTCCTGTGGTTACCCAGCTATACAGCTTTCAGGCTCAGATGACCAGGTCAAAGTACAGGGAAGATGTGTCTGCACTTGACTTACCTTCCCTGTGAAAGGTAAATTAAAATCAAACACAAACGTCCAGAAACGTGTAGCTACAAATGGAAACAAGAAGGGCAGGCTGTTCTTCTGGTCTCCTTTTGCCTTTCATCTCCCTTATTCTTACAAACTTCACCTTTGTGAACTCTAATAAGTTCACAGGATACTGCGGCAGCGTTTTAAGATTGCTAGGATCAAGGCAGATGCAAGTCCAAGCCTTTTTCCTAAATCACTCTTTTAACTCAAATGCAAACGCACACACAGCCATTCAGAACGAGGAGTCAAAGGCAAATGACTGACAGTGTTTACGTTCTCCTCTCATGTGTCATCAGCGACAGAAACTGCTGTACCTCAACCACAACTAGTCAAACAGGCCAGACATTTATTTGTAAGGGACACAGCAGTAGCATACCTGCGTGAGCATGACTGAACCCGAGTACCATTCTGACAACAGGGGAAATCTGTTCATGAACCCCTTATGAATTATGTTCGTGCCCATCTCTGTTAGACCAAACCTTTACTTAAATTGCAGGGCTTGTCTGAGTCCTCCACTACCTCCACCTTCATCTAAAATTCCAAGTCGAACAGCAAGGGTAACAGCAGAGTATTACCAACCTTTAAGGGCTGTCAATTTAAATAATTGCCAGGCCAGCATGCCATGTGCCAAAGAGGTCACAGACCAAAGCCAGCTCAGCAGCCAGCTACCCTGGGATAGAACTGACCAGAAACCCGAGACATGTTTGCTTCTGCCTTCATGTAAGGACTTTGTATTTTGACATCCTTTCCACTCCTACAGTGCAACAAATCGTATGGATTACAGCGGTACCTGAATCTGCAGGTTTTGCAAGCTTTTTGAATTCAATGCAAAGTATGTATCAGACATAAAATGTCATAGGCTTCATTCATTATGTCATCAAAACTCTGAACGTGTTAAAGCCATCATTGTACTACCTCCAAAACCCAGGCAGACATGGACCTCCTTGATGTAACCAGGCAATGCTCATAGGTGACAAGCTTTTTTCAGTTCCCTGGCTCTGAATAGGAGGTCTCATGCATGCAATTATATCAGTGAAAATCCTACTTCTGATCTGTGGGAACTCCTCCACTTTCAGTTTCATTAAATTATTGCCAGATTATGATGACAATGAGGAAACTCAGTTAAGGCATTGCAGCTGATTGATGGATGGGGGAAGAACTCATGCTGGTGGTTAGACTGCCATTATTTTGTGGTTAATATTGTTTCTTTTCTGACTCATTGTATTATAACAATGACATTCATTTAGAAGGGAAGGAGAAGTTTTATTAGGCTGATTCGCCATAACAGAAAGAGAGTAGAGGCCACACACAAGGCTAAGGCTGCAAGTGACACATAATCAAAATGCCTTTAAACACAGCTAAAAATGCTTTGCTATTTGTTCCACTTTGCTCTGAAGACAAGTGTGGTTCAGAGCCATACTAACCTCATTTCATGCAGGGACACAGTCAAACCGGACGAAAAGCATGACTTCTAGGAATACTTACGCTTTCTCCAGCGTACCTGAGTGGATTTGTTTGTTTGCAGTCCCTTCTATCCCTGCAAATAAACACTGATGAAATGAACAAGTCCCAAGGAAACTTCTTCAGGAAGAAAGATTGAAACTCTGGTTATTTTATCAACAAATTATCTACATAAATGCCCACAGGATCAACAGAGGCCGGTGTGAAGGCTGCTTGATAACCTGTGTGAGAAAGCTCGGTCGTCTGCCTGAATAAGCATGAATTCGTATCATAATTCCCAAGGCGTCAAGCTGGGGTGGTACCGACCTGTGCTGTGCCTCGTGTCTTCAATAACCTGTTCCCAAAGGCTGCCCACAGGTGGATCACGGACAATACTTGGGTAAGTTTGGAGGACTACAGTAAAGGCAAGACTGAAATCAGCACTTTGTGATCTGCGCCACAGCTTTTGCACTTGCGCTCAGCGGATTTTGTAATTAAACACCAGCTACCGAGACTATGTTAGTTCGGGCTTCAATTTTCACATAGCGTCACCTACTCTCACTGCGCTTCAGCAGGGGAAACATCTCGCAGCCACACATACTTACACGAGCACACAAACACACCACAACTACTGTAGGTCTTACACTGTTCCCACACAAACACAACAGTCCGCCATACTGTGAGGGGACAAATCAAGCTAGACCCAAGGTCCTCCTTCCTCTTGGACACAACACCCAAGGGACACTGCCCCACCTCACCCAGCTTCCCCGTGCTGGGCCTCAGCCCTACCTGCTCTCCCTCCTTACCACCTCAGGGGCGCAGGTTTCCCCGCTGACTGCCCTGCGCCTCAGGCGGAGGCTTTCTCGGCTCCCGCCTCCCTCCCGGCAGCGCCCGTGCTGAGCTACACCCAGAGGACGGCAGGTTTGGGGGTTCTCTCCGGCAGGCCTTCAGCCATACCCCCTCGTACAGCCGGCTGCGGAGTCACTGCTGCTTCAGCTAGGTGAAAATAAAAATCCAGATTTCAACAAAAATCCTTTCATAAACAAGCCAAGACCTGCAATGTACTTCTGAAAAAAAAAAAAAAAAAACAAAAAACTTCTGGTCGCTTTCACATTGCCCCAAAAGCTCACCCAGGGCTGCTTGTTCGTACTGAGAGAAGCTGCCAGGTGGAGCTGGAGGTGTCCGGGGGCGGGAGGGGACACACCTTGCTGCCACCCGAGGCGCAGCGGGGTCGGTCGGGTCCGCAGGGAGCTGTGACTGGGCCTCGGCCCCTCCCGAGGACACGCTTGTCCCCTCAAGCCCGCCGGTTTCATCACCGCGCTTTAAAGGCTGTGTCTGCTTTAAGGTGGGCGATTTGGTGCTCCTGGTGAAATAATCAGCAGTAAATATGTGTGTTTAAGTGCTTCCCAACAAAAATACCGACTCTGTGAAAGCCTGGCCTGCTCTGCAGCTGCTGCGGTTAAAATCCTCACCTTTAAGGTTCAGGCTGAACACCCATTAACCCAGCATTCACGGGGGCTGAGCGGCGTTTCACGCTTTCCGAGGCGCTGGTTTAACCTTTCAAGAGCTGCGAACGCCAGCGGGGGGCCGTGAGGCGGGGGCGAGGCGGCCCGCCGGCAGGCAGCGGCACCCTTTA
Source organism: Aptenodytes patagonicus (assembly GCF_965638725.1). Taxonomy (NCBI): domain Eukaryota; kingdom Metazoa; phylum Chordata; class Aves; order Sphenisciformes; family Spheniscidae; genus Aptenodytes; species Aptenodytes patagonicus. The sequence continues at coordinate 79,026,263 of NC_134953.1, read as the reverse complement.
AACGTCCCTCCCCGCTATAGCATACGCTTTTTATTAATTTACTTATTACCGAGATAAAAGTGTTTTTCAGTTCCTTTTTTTTTTTGGCTTTTTGTTGGGTTTGGGTTGTTTCTGTTGCTATTCCCCCGCTGCCGCGCCCGCTGAGCTCGGGGCTCCCCTCCCCGTGTGGAACCCGCGCTGCCGCCCGCCCGTCCCGGCGGTAGAGGCGGCCGCTGCCCTTCCCCAGGCCAGCCCGGCCCCGGCAGCGAACCCAGGCAGAACGCGGCGGGAGGGAAGCGGAGGGGAAGGGAAAGGCGGCGCAGGAAGAGCCGGACCGGGCCGGGCGGAAAACCTGGGGGAGCGCAGGAACAGCACACAGGAAAGGGGGCCGGGGGCGAGGGCAGCGGGCGCGGTTTCAGTGGCTTCGACAAGGGCCTGGGGAGGAAGAGAGGGTGGTTTTCGCCTCAGAATAAGCAACTCGGAGCCGCTCCTCACCTTTCTGACGGCTGAGAGCCGTCGCTCCCCGAAGGTGCGGGTGAGGGGCGCCGAGAGCGCCGCTCGCCCCCGCAGCGGGCAGACGCCCGTCCGCCGGCATTTTGTTTGGAGGGGGGAGGTGGTGGTGTGCGACTTCGGGTGCCGTAGGAAGGTGCCCTGGTTTCGGCAGGTTAAACCACAACAGAAGGGTCTCGTGTTCAAATACAGGAGTCCTGCTTCTTAAAAGAAACGAGAGAAAAAAAAAAAACAACAACAACCCGTAATGATATTCTAAAACACTAAGGTACCTCGAGTCTTCAAACATCAAAATTCAGGTAAATCCTAATCTGAAATACTTCACGGGTTTTGTCTGGTTCTGGTTTCTGTAGGCAGAGTCTGCTTTTTGTCTGGAGCTTTAAAAAGTTTTCTTTCTGTATCGCCCAGCACGCTTCCATAGCCTAGCTGCTAGGCTGAGTATTGTGTTTCCCCATTCTCATCTCTCTGGTGGGAAAAGGCTTTGCTCACTGAGCCTTTTATGTTAGTTCATCCCATTAAAGCGCCTTGCTTTGTTGTCCTCTGAACCCTCTTTAATGCCTCTGCATTTTTCAGCAAGTTCAGTGAAAAGCAAAACTTCACCCTGTATCATTAAAGAGTCCTGACTAGAGCCACTTCCACTGATGAACCATTTCAAGTTAAAAGGTTCAGTGTTCCTTCACTATCACCTCAACTGTGCTCACAAGTGCCTCTCCCTCACACCTATGTTATTTATGAGAAAAATAAAATACAACCACTTTCACATGGGAAATGGACAGCCTCTGAGATGAAAGTTAATCTTAAAGATTTCGTCAAGCAACACTTGCAATATGACGTATAAAAACAGCAAGAGAGCTGATAAAACACAATGTATTGAATTTCTAAGACCAGGAAAAAAAAGAAAAAGTTGTTCACACTTTTTGGAACAGAGTTGTAGGCTGCTTTGTAGCAATGTCTCTGTGCCAACTTAAAGGATTTGTTCAAAAGGTGCATTGATAAATAACCTTGATCAGAGAGAGAAACTACACACCAGCTACAAGCAATTTCTTATCTTGCACCTAAACCAGCAGCAGAAGTGGGAGTTGTGATGGAAATAAAAAACATCTGAAAGTGCCTGGTGTTTGGGAAACGGCTCACATGTGTTCCCTGTGCAACAGGCATCTGAATGGTCACCAGATTAGAAGAAATCGTTAGACCATAGTTGTGTCTTCCCTGAAAGCAAGAAAGATAATAATGCAGACTTCGGCGAGTTGTTTTTCAATAACAGCACCTCTTCAGAATGTGTTTTTCAGCCAAGATCATGATCCTTCTTCCAACCACGAGGATGGAGTTGCACATATTAGTAGAAACCATTTTTTTTTCTCCCACCTTACAGTAACTGTGATACAGCAGCATCCAGTTCATCAAAGCGCAAGGAAATACTGGAAGTAACTGCGCAATAAATGACCTGGCAGACCATCCCCCATATTCAAAACGCCACAGATACCGGCTCTTTGAATAGTACCACAAAATTCAAAATATTCACTTGTAAACATCTTTATGTATATATTTTTTATATATATATATCTTTGTGGGAAGGTGAGAATTCATGAGACCTTCCCCAGAGCTGCCCAGGAAAGAACTGCAGATCTAAGGATAGAGTTCATAAGTGAAAATCCTCAGCTGTGTGTCTGTACTACCAGAGAAGATTCCTTTCCTCCATTTCAAGTGGAAAATACCGGACTGTAGTCCAACCCCCCCACCAATCTCAGATTGCCCCTGAAACCTATTCTCCTGTACACTCTCAATCAAAATCTTGTGCCGAATCTGATTTTCACATCATGAAAATTGTTATTGCGCTTTGTAACCATATAAATTCTGTTTCTATTGCTTACAACAATTCATGTCCCCACCTTCACATTATACAACTGTAGGTGCTTGATACGGGCAAGATTTGTCTGAGACAGTATTCCAGCAATTTATACCAGTGTCCTGCTGAGTCAAGAAGTCTTGGCTTATGCCAAGCGCATCTATGCTTAACAGAGCAAAACTACCTTTAGCAGACAGCTCAGGTCAGCACCAGAAAGTGTCGGCTGTCAGCTATGATTCAAACCACAGATTTTTCCCAGGTAGTGATACTGCTTTCATCGATGATTTCATGGAGCCTAGCAGATAGTTTTAACCCAGTATTTATTCAGTGATTTCCCTCTAGCATGTGTTTTCCAAATGTTCATTAGTTATCAAAAATTATGGAGTCCGTATTTCGAGCCTGCTTTTAGCTGAGAAGAGTGATTCCGAATAAACACTGCAAATGCTGCATACACGTTAATATTTAATGTGGCTTTGGTCACATGCATTTCCAGTGAGCCGTTTTGATGTATAGTTATTGTACCACGTATTTTAAAATGGATCTTCTCCAAGCAATCATTCACATAAACTCCAAATAAATATTGGCCTTTGTATGAGGTTTCCATTATGCAACTACTAAACCAGGCTTGGTGGAAGGTTCACAGAGGGTTGACGGAGCTTTGTCAGCTCTGCTTTATCAGGACTTTTCCATGCCGGAGCATTCCTGGGTGTGGCTGATGGGATTTCCTGCCTTTTTGTCCCGTAAAGGTAGCACAGAGGGACCGAGTGCAAGGAAATGGTTCCCGCTTCACTCCTGTCTAAGATTTTTTGGTAGGGTAAGAGATCTGGCCATGCAGAGCTTTGCTTTGGGGGGTTTTGTTTGGAAACTGGTGCTTTGACACAACATCTCTCAGAATTTGCGGATGAGCAGGGGAGACGCAAGGAATGCATCGCCCTGTTCCTGCAGGGGGAGAGGGTCCTTAACATTGTAATTCTCTTCAGTGGATCACATAAGTCTACACTAATTATGTTCCCAACTTCCCCAAAAAACAATTTATTTTTTAATATCTTAATTTATATTAAATACTTGAGTTTCAGATCTCTCTAGACACTTCTTATTTCAGCAAAAAACTTGTAGTGGAACAAGTTAGCTGTACCACTTGTTCTTATATCTAGCTCCTGTGTGCAGAGTGAATTTGATTACTGCTAATTATCATAGAAAATCCTGTGCATAGAGTAATAATTGAAGGGAGATTTCTTGACCCGATGTGATTCTTGCAGACTGTGTAAAAAGAAATAAGGTTCTATCAGAATAAATTAGACGACAGAGAATGAGCAAACTCTTTCCATTGGTAAACGCAAAAATGGGATTAGAAAAGTTTGTGAAAGCAGGTTATAGGAACTGAATTTAGATGGAGTTTGTTTGTTTGTGTTTGTTTCTTAAATCCTTGAAGGTTCACTTGTAGTTGGATTCATTTCGTTTTCCAAGAAAACCAGTATGGGGAATTATTGAAATACAATAGATGTTTTCCTGGGGAATTTTAGAATCCCATAAATGACAAAGCCTGTCCTTGGGAATTTCCAGCATTTCAGAGCAGAGTGGGTTACATAGCTCTAGTCTACATATCCGCGTTTTTGGATGCTTTGTCAGGCTGACCCTTCTTACAACATCTGATAATGCCTCAGCCCATACAAAATGCAATCAGTATTGAGATCTTCCAGGCCAAATTAGGAATTAGGAAATGTTACAGTTGGGCAAACCCTGTATTTCTTAGTTGACAGAGTAAGAAAAGGATGGATAGCAGTATTTTTACGTTTTTATGTCCCCTAGTTTTGGCCCTGGCTGCCTGCATTGTACAGCAAGCCCCGGGTTTGTGTCTGCTGAGCTGCCTGCAGGGCATTCTGGCTGCAGCCCCTCTGTTGCCCAGTATACACCCTGCTATACCTGGGTCTCACACAGGCATACCTAGTCAGGGAGTTGCCAGGGGAGCAACAGACAGATTTTGTGATCATTTTCCATCCCTGTTCTATTCTTTACACTGGAAGAACAGCTAGGAAAAAGAACATAATCAAAGGGCCAGGTTAGTCCGGATAATGCACCTTTTCAGTTCTCAGTTTCTCTGCCCGTTTGTCACATGGCCGACGACAGGACAAAGCTGCACGCCCTTTCGGTGCGTACAGAAGGCAGTCCGGGGCCTGGGAAGGGTGCTTTCTACATTGCGCACTTCAAAACTGGCCTAACCTGCTGGTGTATGGTAGTGCGTGTCCGTGGCCAGGGAGCTGCGGAGTTCCCCCATAGGAAGTGAAGAGCAGTACAAATGGCCTGTCTTTTATTTTTTTTCCCAGCAGGAACCCTTACTTTTATTAATGTTATTATTTCATGTCTACATGCATAGATGCGGCCTGTCTATGCAGGAAACAGATTTCAGTCATCGTGATCAAGGGTATAGGAAATGCTTCCCATGGCCCAGTGCCACGCTCTGATGGTTGCATTTCTTGTATTGCGTGAATTACACAGGGCTTTGAGTTCCCTACCAAAACTGGGCTCCCATCACACAGTCACCTCCATAGGGGAAACAGTCATTTTCCTCAAAGGCCTGCGGTGCAATTAGACAAGATAGATAAGCGAGGGATACAGAAACAAAGGCAAAGCGAAGGGAAGTGACTCACCTGTGGGCTATCGGCTACGAGTGCAGGCCGGTGGTAGTCACAAGGGGCCAGTGACGCGGCCATGCTGTGACATAGCTCGTCCCTTGTCACAGGATCTCAGACCCATGTGGGACAAACGACCTTAACGCCCGTAAGGCTTCAAGAGCGGAAGGGCCCTCGTCCTTTGGATAAAAACACCCCTACAAATCCAAACGTCCCCACGCATTGCCTCATCCCCGCGCATTGCCTTTATTTACTCGCTGATAGCACGTCGAGGGCTTAACTTGGACTTTCATGGTTTATATACTTTCGGTGCTCTGCACAGAAGTGACTTCATCCCTGGGACAAAGCAGCGCTTTCCCTCATGACTGTCAGCACCCAGCGTAAACCATCCCTGCCCAAATGAAGGCCTGAGCCAAGAGAGACTTTATCTTGTGCGCAAATACAGATTTGACATTTTTTCCAGCCCTGCTCAGGTCACTAATTAAAAGCCTAGGAAGTGAGCACACATGAAATCATTCCTTCCGTACAGGCAGACAGATGGAGAGAAATTCCAGCCTGTTTCCCCTCTTTTGTCTTGGGGGCATTTTTGGAATTTCCTTCAGGAAGTGAGGTTATGACCCAGAGCCTTCCTCGGTGAGTAGGCTCTCGTTTCCCACAGTAAACCTTCCACGGCGATGACATACAGTACGAGAAGGTGAGGTTTATCTTCACACTCCAACTGCATCCTGTACGAGCTCCATGGAACTTAAAAGTAATACCGAGAGGGAACGGCCGCAAGAGAGGAAATGGAAGTCAAGCCTTTGGAGGAAGAAGCGCAGTACCTATTCAGCTACGCTGCCGTGGTCTTTGCCGGTGGACCCAACGGAGCTGCAGCGGTTACGTAGCTGAGGCCACCGTTCTACGTTTCATCACCTTCCTTGATGTTTGCAATAAGCTAATTCAACTTACAAATTGTATTAGTGATATAAGTGAATGATTTCATTTAGTCTACTCTAGGCAGTCATGGTAAAACTGGCAGGCATCTGTTTTTTCTTCCGTTTGTACGTCATTAGCTGCTGGAGAAAAATCGCTACTGTAGAGATTCTTTTAATGGCATTTCATTGATACAGCATGCGCTGATGAAAAATTATATACTAGTGTTCATTTTGTATTTTACATGATCCTGTAAGTGGCATTATGCATCTTATGTCCCCGCAGAATTGGCTTAATCCCAGCATGTACTGAAATCAAGGAATTCTTTCACTGACCACTGTCAGCAAGAAACCACACCTGGCATGAAACCCCCACAACAGTACAAAACTACTAAGATCTGATAACAGAATCTTTAAAAAAATCAGTTTATTAATGTTTAGAAGTCAATAAAGCTATGTGCAAATTGAACAATAAAAGTCAGAAACATTTTAAATACTATTTTTTTAAACCAGAAAAAAAAAAAATCAGTTTAATTGCACTGGAAATTTTACTACAAAGGCAATAAATTTTCTTTACAAAATACCACTTCTAGGAATTGCCAATAACTGTAAATCAGTCAATTGCTCTCAGCTATCCCAGATACACCACTTTTGTTATAGTAATACTCTAGGTGCATGAAGACTCCTGCATCTTATTAACTTATTTACATTGTACACATTCAACCCCATTAGCACAGGTTAGAAAAATAGAGGAGTAAAAATGATGCTGTAAAACAAATACATTCAATTTAATGACAGGTACTTCTTCCATGAACTGATAAAATACAGACATGTTTGCTGGAATTATAAACATTAATAAAATGTGCCAAAATGTATTGCATTTTGTTATGGAAGTGCATTTATCTATAGTCATTTCACTTCAACTTTCCTTTTATTTTTCTGAAACTCAGGGTATTCTTTTCAGATTTTCCGACGGATCTTTACCTTTGGAAAGACTATGCCCCTGACCCTGAAACGCCCCTTTAGTTTTTAACTCTTCTTACTTAGGCAAAAATCCTGCTGTTGTCAGTAGTATCTCATACTATTAGATTTACCTTCAGTCATCTTAAAGAGAAATGACCTTTAGTTCTACCTCGCATTTGTCATGATAATGCAGTTTATTTAATGCTATAGAATAACAAGGCAATCAACGTAGGGGGCCAAATGCTGCTCTGAGCTACTCCATAAAATCTGACGCAGTCAACGGAATTGTACAGGTGACAGTAACTGCAGAGTCTGGCTCATGGTCTTCAAATGTAACATGGACTGACAGCAACAATTCACAGCTATGATCTTGCTAAATAAAACCCCAACAGCTTTGGACTCTGCAAATAAAACCTTACGACTTAACTAAAAACTCTGGAAAGTGATGCCAAATTATGGTTGTACGTGGTCTAAATTACGTTTGTGTGATCTCTTTCCTCGTTATGTGCTAAACAAACGCTTCTGACCAACTATACCAGAGCCACCACTAAACTCGGTACAGGAAGATCTTTGTGTCAGTGGTTTGCTGCAAGTAAAGGAGAAATAACTTCACATTCTTCTCACAGGGGAAAAAAAAAAAAAAAACCCAAACCAGATTCATTCTCCTTCTCCCTCTCCCTCCTCCCCCTCTCTCTTTCTCTCACACACACCAGGCATCATTTCACCAAGGCATCAGTCTTTCAGAGTTACTAAGGAGATTTCAGGATATGAATGCGCCTGACAATCCTGAGCTGCCTCAGTGCAAAGACAAAACATGCTCCAGGGAAAAAGATTTTCAAGCCAGAACAGTCTGTCCCATTTCTTGAACTCCAGCCTCGCAAGTGCACTGTTTGCCTCATTAGAACTAATGCTACTTGCTCACTTAGCCCAACACTGCTGCCGTGAGCAGGAGGCGTCTCAGCTCCCCGATTTCAGAGGAAGGCTCTGAAATACACCCCCATGGTTACTCCTAAGAAGATGAGGTAACGTTGCCTGAAGACATGATGGTTTCAGGACGGTCGCCTTCCTCCTTCTGCGGGTGGGAGGAGTTGTCAGACTTACTCCGGCTGAACTCCATCCCTCCGATGATCGGCCTCTTGAATTTGGTCCCAGAGTCTGCCGGGGGACATTTGCAGCAGCACAGAATCTTGATGAAAGCCCTCCGCATCTCTTTGTTTGTCAAGGTGTAGATGATAGGGTTCGTGGCTGAATTGAGCACGGCCAGTACTAAGAAATACTCTGCTTTATAGAGGATTGAGCAGGTCTTCACTTTACACCCCACATCCAGTAAAAGCAGGATGAACAAGGGAGCCCAGCAGGCGATGAAGGCACTCAGGACTATGATCACTGTCTTGAGCAAGGCTAGTGACTTTTCTGAGCTCCTAGTAGCTTTGGTAATGTTTTTCCGAAACGTCAGCCTGCGGCTCCTAGTCCTCACCATGGAGTAGATCCTGCAATAGAGGACGACAATAGATAGCAAAAGGCCAGTGAAAACGGTGGTGCAAAAGAGAATATAGTGCTTGTGGTAGAGAGGCAGCACGGTGGAGCAGTTGGACAAGAGGCTGATGCAGTTCCAGCCCATGATCGGGAGTCCCCCGAGTATCACGGAGATAACCCAGCAAGCACTGATCAGCAAGAAGGAGCGGAAGCTGTTGCTGCCATTGTGGAGTTTCATCTTCAACATGGTGATGTATCTCTCGATGGCAATGGCCAACAAGCTGAACACAGAAGCTGACAAGGCAACAAACATGCTGCCTTCTCTTACGAACCACTGGGAGGGGGTGAGGCTATAGGTTTTGTGTCCAGATAGCAGGAGGTTGGCAGTGTAAGCCACACCAGCCAGCAAGTCCGAAAGAGCCAAGTTCCCAATGAAATAGTACATGGGTCTGTGAAACTTCTTGGTTTTCCAGATGGTGAGCAAGACAAAAATGTTCTCTAAGATTATAAAGCAGCAAATGATGATAAAAACCACCGATGTCACTTTTATTCCACTGTCCGCATTCTCATTTAGCTTTCCCGTGTAATTATAATGCTCTTTGATGACATAGTTGACATCAGTGTTGGCGAGGTTGCTGACGACCTTCAGTGGGGCGGTGGTGCCAGAGCTCATGGTGCCCGGCTGGGCGCCGCTTCCCCAGCGGCCACCGGACGGTGACACCGAGCGCAAACCCGGTGGCTGCCCCGCAGCTCCTTGGCCCCACAGCCTGCCCGGCACTGCTGCGCAGCCTCAGAAACCGCAGCCCTGAGAACAAGAGGCACAAAGGCCAGAGTTAAAAGAAGGCAGGCAAACAATCTAACAAATGATAAACGGTTCAAGATAATCCGCTAGTTTAATCGTATATCAGAGTCACAACTGTATTCACACGGGAATCAGTTTCATTCAGCTGTTAAAATACATTTAAAAGATGGTTAGGCATATTCAACTGGTAAAGCTAATAAGACAAAAAAAGTTCTGTCATGTAGAGCTGAACAGGTAAACTGGAGTCGCCAGGGACTGCATTACTGGAGTCCTTCCAATGCAAAAGAACTCGGCTCCCCAGCAGTAAGTTCTAGTGTATCTTTTTCTTCAGTAGGAAACATGCCTTGTAATACAACAGCAGAGATTTAGGAAGCGAAAGGGCTTGATGTGATTTAACTGCAAATGCGTAAAAGCCTGCACAGAAATTGCTTGACAGGAGACCTGTATTCTCCTCCATTAATAAAGTTGGAATATGCTTTGGAAGGGGGCGGCTATGCAATTTACTGATGCCACCTCGAACAGTGGTGAATTCACTGATGTACGTAAGCAAGAGATCATCTCAAAGCTGTGAACGGGAAAGGGGTGCCCTTGCTCTATGAAAGTAAGCACACGCTTTACGAAACCCGGAGCAGGAAAAAGTTTAGAAGATCAAGAAAAGCATGTAAGTAAGCTAGAGAGCAAGCCCATTCCGTGGGTCTGAAACAAAGAATGGCAAAAAAATACCTTGCATTTGAATAATTAGCACCGCAGGCTTTTGAAATGGGCATGATTAAGGAATGCAGAGATGGAGGAAACTCCCTTTAGATGTAAACATTTTCTAGTGGACATTTAAAGGGAGTTGAAGACGTGAAATCACGCAAGGAAAGAAGAACAGGCAGAGTTGTTAAGTTCCAGCCTAAGCGGGGCAAAGCAGGAGGTGCGCGGCCAGCGGGCACGGCTCCCCGCTCCGCTCCCGGGCTCCAGCCCCCAGCGCTCCAGCTCCGCGTCGGTCCCCAGCGCGCACCGCTCCCGCCCTGCGGCTCGCACCGCTCCCGTCCTGCACCGCCTCCGCCGGACGCGGCACCGGCCACGGCGGGTCCCGGCCAGCCCCCTCGCCTCTTGTGTTTCGGGACCCGCGGGGGGACGCGCCGAGAGCCGAGCCGCGGCGCCGGTACTTGGCGGCGGCCCCAGGCTCCGCAGGGGCGGCCCCGCGGTGCGGTCCGGTGCGGTGCGCGGGCTGCGGTGCGGTGCGCGGCCGCGGCTACCCGAGCCTTACCTCGCTCAAGCGCGGCGCGGAGCCCACATCGGCCCTGCGCATCTTGCGTGCCCGCGGAGCGACTCCAGCGGCCGGGCCGGGGGCTGGGTGGTTTTAACGTTTCTGCAGCTGCTGCTCTCCACCCCGTTTCCGATCATTCCCTTCTAACTCCTCCCTGCGGCTCGTGTGAGCGACCTGCACGCCCAGCCCGGCCCGGCAGCTCGCAGCGTCCCGCCGCCGGCCGGGGCATCCTCGCCGCCCCGCCCCGCCCCGCTCCGCCCCGCTCCGCCCGTCCCGTCCCTCCGCCCGCCGGGAAGGGAGCAGCCGCGGGCGCTGCTGCGCCGGGGCTTTTATAGACCCCACAGGCCTGGGGAAGAAAGAGGGGCCGAAGCGGAAAGCCCAGGAAGGCGTGAGGCGGGCAGCTCCCCCGCGGGACCCTGCCCGGCCGCGGGAGGCGGGGAGGGGGACGCCCCGGCCGGGCTCCAGCCGTCCCTGCGCCGGCCGCCGCCGCCGCTGGCCCCGCGGGAAGGCGGCCCTCGCCTCCCCCCGGGGAAGGATGCGGCTCGCCCGGGGGAGCTGGTGTCGGCGGGGCCCGGCCGGCTCCGACCCCGGCCCCTGCGCCTCGGGGGGTGCCGGTGGGCATCTCCCCACCCATCCTTCTTCCCCCTCTGAGTAGGCGCAGCGAGGGCTAAGGCCGAAGGAAGGACCCCGCGTGCCACCTCAGCCCTCGCTCCTGGGGGACATTACGAGTAACGTTTAAGGAAATACCTGGAAGAGGCTCTGCCCGTTCCCCGCTTCACCAAGCCGGGGCCGTGCAGAGGTGTCTTCTTGTCCCGGCGGGCCCGGCGGCTTGCGGGAGCAATGGTGCAGGCTGGCACCCGCGGTGGCGGCCCGCAGCCTCCTGTGGCGCCGGGTAACTCGCCAGCGGCTGCCCCAGGGCAGGCCCCGGCCCCGCGGGGCGAGGCGGGGCGCCGGCCGGCACACCGGCAAGGCGGGAGTCGGCAACCGGCCCGCGGCCCGTGGGGGACTCGCTTCATGCCACTGTCAAACGCGACCCTGCGGTGGTGTTTCCACACGCAAAACCCGCCTTTGAATGTTCAGAGGATGCTGCAAGATACCTACGTGTTTGAAAATACGAAGAAAAGTTTTAAATTCATTTGTTAAAACCAAATTGGCAATGACGGCTACTTACAGTGGTAACGGTGCGGTTACACAGAGACTGAGAAAGAAGTGAGTTCAGGTTTTATAATTCCTTCTCTCTTCAAACTTTCAAAAGAAAAACCACCTCAGTGTATGTGAAATGCCAGCTCTGTTGGTAATCTACTGTTGCACTTACTACAGAAATTTTCCTTTTCCTTCCTCGCTCTGTTCTCTTTAACTCCGCTTCAAATTGAAACGCAAAAGAATATCCAGAGCTCAATATATTGGGTCTTTTAGTTCATAGCATCGCACCAGTCAATTACCAGTAGCAGTTGTTATGGGGAAGCAGCTTTCCTCCGAAAGACGGCAAGAGTAACTCTACCCTCAGGGAGAGAGTCCCTCTCTTATTTACGCTAATAGTCATGCTTCAATTGCTCCACGCCTCTCCCAGAATGACTCAGATAAATTACACTGGCAAACAGACATTTACTCTTCCACCACAAAGCTAGAAACTTGAAAAGATATTTAGCCTCCTGAGAGCCTGGAGGAAAATACAGCCGTTAAATTACAACTGTCAGAAAAGGCACATAAGATAAATCATGCTTGAGGTTGACATATGCATCCCCCGCAACTGCCTGACATAGCCTAGATATTTCAAGCTTTGCCCCTTATTTAGCCAATTTATAGAAAATACTAAATAAAAGTGCATTCATTAGCCATTTTCCTCTAGGAAATAATTCTCACATGATTTTAAGCAAGAGGAATATATTAAAGGAACATGTTTTAATTAAAGGATAGAGTGACTCAGGGTTTCAGCAGGCAGAGGTACAGGCTTTCATGTTTGGGTTATTGGTTAACCAACTGAGAGGGCTCCAACTCAGAGGTGTGACATCCAACAAATTATTTGTCAGAGGCTGTGTAAAATACCTGGGCAATTTCAGTTCCACTCCAAACACTTGGGTATTTGTATCGCAAAAAGCATCATTAAAATTAGGTGACCACACGCATCTGTAGCCCTCTTGACATCTCAGCAGGGAGGAAACTGAAATACAGCTTCATTCTTCTCAGGCAAATGAAGCCAGGTCAGCTGGATTTGCACTGAAGGCTGTCTAAAACCTCAGAGGTGACAGGTTAACGTGGCTCAACTGCACAGGTTGCAGCCTGCTTACGAGGGCGGAACCACGGAGGTAAATTCAGGTTGGTCCGGCCAACTCCACCAAAAGTATGCTGGTAAGTGTTTAGCGAGGTGATTTACACCAGGGTTGAACTCCATCCCCACCAACAGAACGAGAACTCTTTTCTCAGTACCTCCCCAACGGCCAGGTCCGGCGTTAAGGAAGCTTGTACTTCTATGAAATGCCCTACAGAAATCCAGGGTATATATAGCTCCTTTGAGAACTTGACTCTGGAATTGCCTACAGTCGGAATGAGGAGAAAGGACAACACGATGTTACTCATGCACCGTTTCAGAAATAACCAGAACGCAGGCCTCAGTCGAATGCCAGCGGGAGGGCTGCGCACATCATGACACCAAACTGATAGGTACGAGCCGCTTGACTGGGGTAAACTGCTTAAAAAAGTGTTTCTGCAACATGTCCACAAGCATAAAGAGGCAGACACTTCTGTTCACAGGGCCCGTGAACATGTAGATGCTCTTAGATGCTCGAGTATTCAGGGTGAGCAGAAACTCATGGTTTAGGGTCTGGCACCAAAAAAAAAAAAAAAAGGCTGCCTGTGACAACCAAAGTTCTTGTGGAACTTCCTATCGGAACTTGGCGTGGTGGGGATTTCAGAAACCTGGCTAGTCACAGGGCAATTTTCTTGCAGGAAAATGCTTTGATCTTGCCAGAAAAGAGGTTGCGAGCTGGGGTATTCCCAAAGCCTGCGTACTGAGAGATCGGTGGCCTCTGACGCCACCAGAAGACCGTACCCTCTTAGCGCTAGCGCTGCCGGCCAACTCGCGATTGCATCAGCGGAGTGTCTGAACGTTATCCATCTTGAAAAGATACAGAAAATCCCCGCAAGACAGATTAGCAAGGGATTTTTCTCCAACACATTGCTCTTCCGCACCTTCAAAAATCTTTATCTGTGTAAGCAAAAAGGACTTCTATTCATCCTGACGCAACTTAGGCCACAAACCAGATGCGCTAGGCCAAGACAGGGGATCCTTGAAACGGTACCGACAGAACAGGTTTGCTCACCGAGAGAGTACCAAGAGTGGCCTGCAGAATCCCCCCAAATTCTCATGACTAGAAGAAATGTAAAAAACAGTGTAAAAAGTCAGGTTCAGATTTCTGCTGCAATCCCGGAACAAATATTCCGTATTTTGAATAATTTTTCAAGATTTACATGCATCGTAGCATGCTCTTATCTGTGCCTTTAAGTAACTAATACTTTTCAAAATCTGTAAGGAAAAAAAACCCAAACTAATCTGTTCAAATGGGTTAAAATGACACCTTAAATGAAGCACGTGCAGGCAGAAGAAACTTCATTATCATACTGTGAGATAGCTCAACCCATACTGGAAGAATATGCCAGAAAGTTCCGAGAAAGCAGAGAAAATGCTGAAAGTAAGCATTTCTGTGGCTGTAAGAAAGCAACAAAGAAGAGAGTAAACAATGATTTTATTAATTTGTTAACATAACAGTAAATACAAGCCATTGGTATTGATCTTTGATTATTGATTGATATTTATTAGGTACTCTGAATACCCAAGAGAACAATTTAGCTCCATTGTTCAGTTTAAGATGAATTAACGTTTCAGTTGCATCGCTTTTGCAGTATAGAACAATCTGGTTTTAAATTATCCTTTCCACAGTGGATAGGTTAGATGAATTAATTTTCTGTTGATATTCATAGCGTTCAAAAATTCCATATCTTCTTCCCTCAGATTAAAATCAAAAACCTGGTTTGGAGAAAAAAAAAAAAGAAGAAAAGTGATGAGAACATTGCAAAGACTAAAGCGCACACATTTGTTTAGTATTAGCACTCTATAATTTAGGTGGTCTGTTTTTATTTTGAGTTCTTGATATTGATAATTAATATCAATTAAATGGCCTTTTTTGTTTTAAAAGGCTATTGTAAAAAGTTTGCTGCGTTCATTTTTGCGAGGATTTGTACTTTATTTTCAGATCACTAAGCTGAACATAACATTAGGAAAGCTTAAGTCCAAGTGGAAAGAATTGAAGTCATTGAGAAAGTGCCATGCGCCAGTTTTACTGGATATCATTGCACCCAAAACCGTAACACGCTTTAATATATCTAATCATGCTGTATGGTTTTTTCGTATGTATTAAAATATAGCAGAAGTTGTACGGCAATGACACTGTATAATGCAGCATTAGAAAACTTTCTGAAGGTTAATTTTTTATTCCATCGATACGGATCAGTCAACTAAAGTCCTACCGTACGTTTTCTTCTAGGGTACGCTAAAGACATTAATGGGCATGGTAACTGAACTGAACATGCTATTCTGAAGAACCAGAAGTCTTAGATGGAAAATCCGCAATTATTTGGCAGATTACAGATATTACTTATCTGTAATACTGGGGAGGGGGAAGCAGGAAAATAACCATTTTCCTGGAAAAACCAAAACAAAACCACCTGTGATAATTTTTCTGATTAATCAAAAGGTACTTACACCTGCTTTCTAAGGCACTCATGATAATCACGTAAAAACCTCACAAACCGTGTGACACAAAATAGCTGGCTGCTGTTTCATTAATATAGAGTCCATTAAATATATATTTTTCGACATCAGGAAAGTGAATTTATACCACAGTATATGTATGACCTTAACAGCTACGCTTCGGATTAATCTTCCACCACCTTTATACTGCACCCAAAGCAAGTGATTTACTGTAAATTCATCTTGGCAACATTATACTTATGGATATTCAAGGGGATGAATCCAGGTCATGAAGAACCATTAGGAAAGAATGAATTCATAGAAAAAAGAAAAACAAAACAGAACAAAACAACCCAACAATCGCTGCTCTCCTTGGTATCAGGAAACTGTGAAAGTAATTGTACGCCTCCCCCCCTGCTCCAAATTTACAGCGAGGTTACGAACTTAGCACTAGTTCATTATACTGGAAGATTGAAGCCTCCTCTAGAAAGTCCTGGAAATCTATTTTGCTGGAGAAAAAAAATAGAGCAATCATTAATAGGGTGATAATGCTGCTAACATACTCTCAAGTTTCCTATTAGTAGTTCAGCTAGAGAGTGGTTCTCAAAGGGCACTGGCTAGCAAAGCCGCTGTGAAATAGTCCTCTTGGGCACGGTGGCGGAGATTGGCACAATGGATCTGCGCAAAGCTGCTTGGAGAAGCACAGCCCACAACGTTGGCCATGCCTGCAGCGGTTTACAGGGTGATACGTGTTACATCACTGGGAAGTAGTATCAGCGTCATCGATTTAAATTCATTTCAGGCTTTGTGCTCCTCTTTTCTTCCCCCCCCCCCCCCCCCCCCCCCCAATGGCTAGTGGCAAGTTTTGGAGATAGTTCTCACGCTCTGGTCCCTTAGAAGTCATGACTATTCTGTAATGTCCTGGCAGTTGCAATTAGTCCTGTGTGATGCTGCAGATGGATAAGCAGCCATTCATAAAGACAAACAGTAAGGCTGCATCGCTTATCTCATAAATATAACGCAGGCTCACTACAAGGCAGTGCAAACACTCGACATTTTCTTTCGAAAGTGCAGGCGTCTTAATGGAGGCTGCAAAAAGTGCCAAAAGATTAAGTACAGAAAAAGACTCCCAGCACAGCAACACGAAAAATTGCCAGGAGGTTGGCTTCTCTGTTATTTTCACCCGATGCGCTATAGTCGGAGGTGAGCTTCAAAGCTTTGCAAGGGGTGTGGCAACGCGGAAAGAGTTAACTGCTTGGATTCAGTTAGTGGCAGCAAGAGCGACTCCACCTTTGTCCCCATTTTCAAAAACATGGGGTTAATGTCAGCTTTCCTGTCAGAACAGTTCAGCGCTGCTATTTTTAAAAGAAAATCAGCTGGTGTTAACCACAGTGCAAAAAGAAGGGTGAATATTGCGCAGTCTGCTTGGCTTAGTGGATTTGTGAACTTGCTGGTGTTATAGTTTCTTTATTACACATGCTAGTCAGAAAAATAATGTCTTGAAAGTTACATTGGGGGTCAGGTGCGGTAGAAACACTTCTGCGGCCTGATTAAAAAAACCTTTCCTGAAGTATGCACTTTACAAAACCGTTCCCATTATTTTCCAAGGAAAAGTTCTTAGGTGCCTTCGCCTCCAGTAATAGAAAAGATGAAATTCAGAAACAGGCAAGAAAGAGGAGAGAGGGAGCCACTCAGAGTCAGACAGGAAGCTTCTTGGCTGCACAGAAAATGGCCTCACCCTTTCCACTGACTTTCAGTTTATTTTTTCCCTTCCTTACTTGTTTCACGAGAGTTCCCTTCCACTAAGAGTCACGGTGCTCCTGCAAAGGCAGCTGATTGCACTTCGGTAGGTAACACTGATAAATTGTATCTTATTTTAAATAATGGTTTATCTCGACTAGAAAGGAGTGCCCCAATCAGTCACTACCACAAATGACCTACATAATAGGGAAGAAAAAGTGCCTTCAATTTTCAGGTGCATTCCCTGTTCCCATCGGCAAGATGATGGGTTACACTGATAAAATGGATGCATTGCTGTATCTTACAAATGGTCATTCTAGAAAGGTGAAAAAGTTTTCTCTCGAGAGAAAGCTTGTCTTACGGAAATATGGACAGGAGGAGGAATTTCAGCCCTGGGGAAGAATATGCATATAATTCCAAGAATTCACTTGAGGGATGAATTCTGAAAAAAAAATAAAATTAAAAAAAAACCAACTGAAAAAATGAGCACCCCCAGGCTAACTGACCAAAGAAATTAAAAAAAATGGAGTTAAACATCCTGATTTTGTATGTTCAGCACTTTTATATCCCTTTGGTCTTCTAGGTTCTGCTTCTATTACAGAACATCACTCCTCACTGCTACCCCTAAATCTCACTACTGTTCACTTTCCAATTTCTTATTAGTTGTCTTATTTCTGTATACTATGATCAAAGTTGTCGTACATGTGTTTCTGTATACTATGATCAAACTTTAGAAATGTTCATTTAGATGAGGTGATATGGACTTATTCTTCAGCAGCCTTTGCTTAAAGAGAAAACTATCTACCACATCTGTAATGTCAATTTAGTTGCAAAGAGGAGCATAAAATATGAACCCACTGAGTCTGTCTTTCCCTCTGCAACCTCATCAAAAGTCAAAGAGGATTTGCTCAATGATTCTAAATTAACTAACGTGCGAATGCCCTATTCAAAGGAAGAGGCTCCAGCGATATACCCCAAGCACACAGGAGACAACAGGGTTCCGGTCTCTTGGGGCAGAAAACGATGGCTATTAGCGATGGCGCAATGTGCAAAACTGCACACCACACCTGGGAGAGAGATAGCATGGGTCAGCTGAGTCCTGGCACTGAAAAAAAGCTTATATTGCCTCAAATTACATGCAACTTTGTACACAGTTACAATTAAACTCTACCGTAGTTCTAAAGGCACTACCTGGTAGCAAAGGAATTGCTAGGAAAGATTACAAAAAAAACCCCCAACCCAACCAGAAAAAAGTCCTGAACCAACAATAATTAAGTCTGAAGGTAGTTAGGAAAGTAACTACCAGATTAAAACTGTAACTTGCCACAACTGCTCCTTAAGAAGAATGCTTTTTCAGTAATACTATTTCTATCTGATTATTCCTTTCATTACTCATTGTACTGCTTAGATACCATGATCTAGGTCAGAGAAAATGGTGGCTTGACTTCCCAGCAAAAGCAGATGCAGACACAAAAACCATTGTAAAATCTCTTTGACAGAGGGAACAATGAAATATATCAGTGAATTAGGAGGCCATCCTCACTGTAGCCTAAAGTCATCTATGTAGGGGATTAGCAAGAAAATCTGGTTTAGTTCTGTCTAGCTTAGAACAGGGAGGTAATCAGTCAGAAACAAGTGCAGAAAAAACAGAGCTGTTCTGGCCAACATGGGACTTCTAGCCACGTAACTAGTCCTAACTGGTATTGTTCTGGTAATACTGAGGCTAGAATTTGGTAGCATACATAAAGATTTG
The DNA here is from genome assembly GCF_965638725.1 of Aptenodytes patagonicus. Classification (NCBI taxonomy): domain Eukaryota; kingdom Metazoa; phylum Chordata; class Aves; order Sphenisciformes; family Spheniscidae; genus Aptenodytes; species Aptenodytes patagonicus. The sequence continues at coordinate 79,007,651 of NC_134953.1, read as the reverse complement.
GTTCACTTTGTATGCGTCATTTGCGTTGCAAACAGTGTGTTGATGTGATGTCTGTTTCTCTAGAGAGAACTAGAGGTAAGACTCCAACTTCTCTTTTGTAGTTCCTGAGAAAGTCTCCGCTGCCAAAAAGCCACACTGAGTGAATACTAGGCACGTGATTCACTTCTAGTCCTCGTTTTATGAGTTCGGATACACTGTGAAGCAAGGAGTCCCTCAACAGCACAGTAACAGGGGTTTTTTTGTATTGTTAAGGTATTGTTCTATGAAGTGACTTTTCAAAAGCGGGATTAGCTGATGACCACTAGTAGAAAGGTTTATTTCTGGGCAATCTTTCCAATTTTCCCTTACTGTGGAGATTGTGTAGCTTTCTTGGAACAGTACATTGTACAGGTATTAGCGAGCACAGCATTTCATACAGTTTCTTGTATTTTAAAATAATAAATAATACATTAATGATTCCAGAGGAAAATCCAGACAAATTTTCGCGGAAATGTTTACCAGGAAAAACCAGCCAATTATTCTGAGGAGCTGTTAGCAAAAAGGTAAGTTTGTCTGTATTTTAGCCAAGCTGTACAGAAGCTCTACTTTGAGGACAAACAATGCAGGCTAGAATATATGATCGCTGTAAGTCACTTCTCGATAAAAAACTAAGGAGCTTTGTTTCACGATATGACTAAAGCAGAACAGCACTGGGAAAACTGCCTCAGGAAGTCCACACACAATGTAAATCATAGTCAGATTTTCCATACCTTTCTAGACACAGGAACTCCTAAAATATCAAACCAATGTGACTAGAAGTTGAATACTCAGCCGGTAAAAGACTCTGCAGACGTATTTCTCAAAACAGATCTGTAAACTACATATATCTGTATCTACATCTATCTCTATATATACATACATAGTTTATACGAAAATCTGAGGAACAGTATAGGCTCTTAATGAGATTTCCTGGACAAATCCAAAATGAAAGCTAAACTAATTCTCACTAAAAGCTACACAAAACTCACCAGAATTTCCAGTAAGAGAAGATGATCAGTAGTAACAGAGATGCCTCTTTGGCTCTTAGAGCTCGCTGCCCAGCTCTTAGCCATGCAGATAAGTTTATTTGTACGTGGGCTTCTCTGGAAAGATTTCTACTTTGTTATACCTACAGGCTAGTAAATAATATGCATAGAACTCTCTAGGTCAATGCCATTATTATGCAATAATATGCATAAAACTTTTTTTGGTGATGCTCAGATATTGCTTATTACAGTGAGATTATATTTTTGATGGAGATTTGCAGTTTATTGTACAGTATAAATACTGTAATAATAATGGTATTAACGTATTTTTTTCACCCAGCTTTTTCTTCTTCATACATTGTATCCCTCTAATAAAGTACTTGGAAAATTATTTCGTACTTAACACCTGTGTTGTACACTAGTAGGTAGCATTTTTTTTTTCTTACATTTTTAAAGAAGGGATTATCTCCTCATGCTCTTTGATTAAATGGCCTGATGCAGGGTCAATGGCATAAATAAGAGGCTTTGCATGGGCTTCAATGAACTACGGATCAGGATTTGAGACAGAAATGTAAGATCTCTGTACAAAAGTGCTACCCTCAAAAATATCTCGTCTGTTATCAATGTTAAGGATTTCAAATCAGTTATCATTAATAGCAGACATTAATCTTAGGATTATATTCTTATTGTAACCTTCCCTGAATTTAAATTACATGCTGTGACTCACTGATCACTGACAAAGGAAAAAGCTCAAACCTTCATTCACACAATAAGGCTTGGGTCCCAGGAAACATGTCTCCCGTCATGCATTCCATTCAGAATGTCAACATCGTCTTCTGCTATTGTAAAATCAAACACCTATGGGAATGCGTATATAGTTAACATCACGAACAGAGAGAGAATCAGGAGTGTTTCTGTTATTTAAACTGACCAAGATTCATTTAAATGTGAGGCAGATTTTTTCTATATTTTTCCTTCTGGAAATTCTTCTTATATTTTGTCATGGACAAATATTCCGTTAAGCTGACAGGCTCCACTGGGTCCTTTGCTCCTTTTGTGACTCGTTTTTATTTGTAGACTCTGTTAAGATGGTTTTGTAGCACGCTGGCCTCAGGCAAGGGTCCAAGACACCGGTAGTATCAAAGCTGTTTTTGACAGCACTCTATATGGTCGCTGCCAGAGGTATATGAAGACCCTGCCTGCAATCCCTCTGGAAACCTGAGCTCAGTATTTCACTTCTATCCCAACGTTCAATTTAGAGTGTTACAGTCCTTTTCCCCAGAACTTTGGCCAAAGAGAACGACTAGAAGGTAGCAGGACATTCACAAAGCTAGCAAACCAAAGGCTGTATCATAGAATCACAGAATAGTTTGGGTTGGAAGGGACCTCTCAAGGTCATCTAGTCCAACCCCCCTGCCGCGGGCAGGGACGTCTTCAACTAGATCAGGTTCCTCAGAGCCCCGTTCAACCTGACCTTGAAGTATAGCTATCTTTTCTACGTGTACTTAGACAAAACACTCATGGATCAGCTAATAGAGAAACAGATACAGTGCTACAGTGCCTCAGTACTAACTCAAACTTGAAAGCAACCACCCGTCTTCATGCACAGGTTCTTCCAGCCACCGACTTCGCCTGTGGCGAGACCTGCAACATGAATGACGGTGTCAGTGTTTTCTTAACAGGTGTCTTATTCAGACGTTATCGCTTCAGAACTGAAGTTGCTTTAAGTCGGTCTGTTGTCTTTGTCAGAGCTCCTCCACAGTCAATAAAAAGATCCCGTGGAGCCTGAACTGCTGCCAAATGAGCTCCTCCCATCCTGCATTATCCAGCAGTCACTGTCTGCTGGAATGACCCTTGTAGTCAAACCTCAGTGCTCAAGCTTTTTAAACCTAAACCAGGACCAGTCCCAGAAGCAGAAATCCTATATAATATGTTATATACTAAGGGCTTAATGAGGTCCATGCTTCCACCAACTTGACTAGAGGTGGTAAAGACTCAGGCCAACACACTGGCATGGGGGAAAGAAAAAAATGGGAGATGCGATAAACAACATCGAATAACTGTGCCAGTTCTCCCCTCCTCCTCTCCATCCTAAGTGTTTTAAGTTTTGCTGCAATGCGTTTCCTCAGTTGTGCGAAATGAATTGGTGGGGCCACAGAGTAAAGTCTGTAAAAAATAGAATGAATCTGGATTTAAAATATCATTGGGGAAAATAAAATCAAATAAAAAGAATAAGGAAGGATTTTTAGCCCGGTTGCGTTCTCTGATCTGGTTCACAATACAGTACCACAAACAGCTGTGCTTGTTTGTACACACAGGCAGTGTGCATGTCGGAATAGTCAGTCAAGGCAGGAGCTATATAAAGAGGCACAGCCACCAGGAGAAATCCTCATTCATGTGAGTTGATTTACACCTCCACACACAGTGATTTAACTAGCAGACGGAAGTTTGCTATCTTCTTGCAAAGTTTCTTCCTGATTTGCCAAACAGTTCGTACCCCTACAATATTTCTGGAAGTAACAATAAGGTGGTTGTGGTTTCCCCTCTCCTCCCCCAAAGAAAGCACGCTTCTCAGATTAGAGAAATGGAGAGAAAAATGAATGAATCAAAAACATTTGGTGTGACAAGGAAATAAAAACGGGGGGGGGGGGGGAATCGTGCTGCCAATCCTCATTCGTTCCCCACTTTTCTTTGTCCATCCCCTTCATGCCGGGACCTTCTCTGCAAATTGAGTAGAAGGAAGAAGGCAGGGGAAGAGTCAGCTCTGGCAGGACCGTGATTTCCTCAGAAGGTCTGTATGTGGGATATCCCCAGGAGAGCTTTACAGCTTTCATACGGTGTTATGCATAGCACACAAACTCCTTCCCTTTGACCTGTGTGCCTGTCACAGAGAGGACCTATCCATAACCAGATCAGGGTGTTCTACAATCAGCCAAGTAATAAGTAAAAATATTAATAATAAAAATCAACTATGAAAGGTCTTTCTATGGGTATCTTTTTTATCCACAGTGATTAGCTCTCCAGTTGATTTCTGACATTTGCTTTGATTGGCAGAATCAAATTGGTTTTGATATGGTTTTCTACCATATTGTAGTAAATTTATGGTAGTATAATTTGCCAGTTTTAACTGAGTTGCCCCAATATAAAACTGGTATAGGAAAATGGGCAGGCAAACCGAAGTATTAAAAACAGTAACTCAGATGTTAGTCAGACTTGAGTGCACAACCAAATCTTACCTTGCAGTTTTCCTGTATCCTTTCTGCTTTTGTGGACTTTGGAATAGTGACAATCCCATTCTGAAAAACATAATGCTTCTCATCATTAAAATTTACATAGTTTCAAAGAAAATAATCTCTCTTCAAAACATTTCAAGACATTCCTCATGCCTTCTGAGGTTTTAATTTCATTTTTCAGAGGACGCTCACATTTCTACACACTATTTTTAATTGCAGTTATATACACTGCATTAAATTCCAACGCAGATTATGTGGTTTATGTCAACTTAATGCACTACTTCACTGCTTAGTACTTCGTGTTGAGCGATAGAAATGGAACAATGCCTCATACTGCTTGTAACATTTAGCTTGAAAACATCTCTTTTATTGGTGGTTCTTTTCATCCTCTACAATCAGATTATTTGCATATTTAAAATACTGCCATGCTTTGTGTGCTACGTTCCACATTTCCAGTACAGCACAGTTAGTTCAGACGATATCAACACAGTGAAGGCAAAAATACTTTCTGTATAAATTCTGGTTTGATGCACAAACCCCAAACTATTTGCATTTTTTTTTCCTGAGAGAGGAGACACGTTTTTATTACCACCCTCCATTACCTGGATACTCCAGCGTATGCAAATCTGTGCTGGAGTTCTGCCATATTTTTTTGCCAGCTGAATGACACTAGGATGAGTGAGTGCTTCACCTTTGGCTAAAGGACAGTAGCCTTCAAAAACAATATCTCTGCTCCTACAATAATCCACCAGCTCCTGAGGTCGTTGGAAAGGGTGGTATTCAACCTTAGGTAAATGGAAATAAACTTTCAGTAAAAACCTTGAGAGTACATTTAGTAGAAAACATCGTTGATAAATGAAAATATTTTTTTCTCTCGTTTTAAAAACACACCACGAGTGAAATCACTGCTTCTGGGAGACAGATGTAAGTTATCCGTTTTGGAAGACATGGGAAGGATATTAATCCACAAGCATTTTGCCATTAATTGACACAATAGTTTACTACGTATTTTATGCTTCCCCCAGAAGTAAGGTGCACGGAGCAGTTGTCTGCCCTACCTGCAGCTGGACTTGCACTCGTGTTCTGCTCCGTGTTTGAGAAATATATGCAAATGCACAGAGGAAGTCGGCATTAGGTCATTTTTATTGGTGATTTGAGACTACCTTCTCTTCCCCAAATCTACGTCCTTTCCTGTTTCTTTACTAATGATCTTTGAGTTGCACGGGCAAGGGGAGGGGCAGGGACTGGGTTTGCAAGAGACCAACCAGAACAATTTGCTTGGGATGAGGGCCTGACCTCGGAAGCGAAGCCTGTTGGCATGGGTTGTCCATGGAAAATCCTGTGTCCTGCGCGTGACGTCACCCACAGCTTATGCAGGGAAGCAATCGCGCTGTGGAATGAAGTGTGAAGGAGACCCTTCGTAGGAAGGAAGGTCACAAATTGCCAAGAGCCAGTTAAAAGAGGAAAAGTAACAAGCTCCAAAGACATAGTTGTTGGAAGCAAAAGGAAACAGAAGTTATTGGAAAGTAATGGTCTCAGAAGAGCCACGTATCCTGGCATGTAGCAAAAGCCAAAAGGGAGGCTCTGTAATGTTCCTTACTACGTTACTTAAAAGTAAGTATTTCACAGTTTATCCTCTGCAGTCAAATGAAAATGGGTAGTGTTTTCCTTCATGAAAGACATAATCATGTGATGTATTTTTGTGACTGGCCGTCACCATTGTTCCAGTGATCTAACTCTTGCGCATTTTGAAGAAAAATACTCTTCTGAACAATTACCTCAACACATGGAATCTGGAAAATTTCTTCTGCCACAAAGAGGACAAATGAACATTTCCTGTTTCTCATCTTTAGTACATGTTGTCTTTTCAGACAACAATAGTCGGGAACAATAGGCTGGCAGTCATTCAATATGCGCTAAGAAAAAACTGTGCCCCTCGAAGGCTGGGCTGAGTCAGCCTAAAGCTGCTATGATCTAAATTACTAGGTGGACTCGGGAACAAGGTTCAAGCAGCAGACACATCCATGTCTTCAACCTTTGATGTTTCTTGACCTTTCAGTAGCCTTTGCGTTTCATGTTTATATGTGTGTAAGACCCGTGTTTAGGTCATACAGTTATTCACTTGTTTGCACCTGAGCTGACCCGAAAATAGTCTCATTGTTTTTACACAAAACTATGAGGGGAAAAAAGAAAGAGCAAGCAGGGTGTATTACTCAATTATTACAATAGTAATAAGCAATGTTAGTAGACATTCTTTACACTAAGTGTAACAAATAACATAGCCTGGAAAATATTAAATAAAAAATGATGTATTTAGGATCAAATGCTGAAAAATCTGCAGCACCCCTACGGCATCAGGTGACTTATTCAGCATTTATTCCTAATATAACTGCAAGCAGAATATACCTGCTGGTCTAATAAGATTTCTAGGCAGCACAGTTCCAGGTTACACCAGAAATACTTAAAGCAAGAACAGCATGCTGAGGCGTCACCTGCCTGCTTCACAAGCAGAATACACAGCAACAACTGCTTCCCACCTGGGAAGATTATACTTCATGCCTTTCCCCGAATCAAGAGACTCCCGAATTTTGTGAATTGAATTTTGGCACATGCAGTCGTGTGCTGGTAGCAGCAAGTATTTACCTTCTGAAATACATTGCTCAAATAATCAAATGCAGAAAATAAAACAAGCACTTTTGAATTTGTTTTTCTTGTGAAAACTTTCTGGAAGGTTCTAGCAGCACCTGAATGCAAGGGACTAGCATCCTGAGCTAGAAGAGGCATAGGGTGAGCGGCCAGCATGTGCTTCCCCTCAAAATAATAATTCCTACTTCCTGGCTTGCCCCACCCTTGCTATTTTAGTCATCAAACTTTTCTCAGGCGAGGGCTGTCCGTCATATGGTGGTAGAGGAAGATCTTGATCTTTTCTGGCACTCTACCCCGGGTGATTTGTGTGTAAAAACTGGCATTTGTTTAATAGAACAGGTTGCAGTTCACGTTACAGAACTCTTCACAGCTGCCACTTGGTCAGCCACAGGGGAACTCTAAGTACGCGCTGTTTTTTTTACGACAGTCATAGCGCAATGGGGAAAAGTTGAGCCTAGTAACAATCCTGACACACGGACCTAGAAAGTCGTACCTCGGACGATGGTATACAAAAGCCTTATGCTTTCCACCCTGGGTTCTTTTCACCCGGTAAAGCTTCCCTGCATCTGAACAGTTTCTCAATGGGAATGCAGAGTCTTACAATTATTTCTCTTTATAAAACTGAAATACAAGCCTAGAAATGTTTTCTCTATAGAGGAACAGTTCAGGTGAGTTTATGTACAAAGGGGTTGTTTCCTAATGCCTCAAAGTACTAAAATACATTTCTACCTTGTACAAATGTACATAATAGAGCTCAATATTAATGGCAATATTAACATTATTACTAAATCTCTCTGAGGTCATTACACAGCAATTTGCACTTCTAAATATTGCACAAAAAAATACTGATGAGCATTCCTACATGGAATTCGGAGAGGAACAGTTTATATTTGGTTTCAGTGTATCACTTTATTAAATGAAACATATTAATTAAATTCTTATAAAACATAATTTTTTCCCCTAATGAGTGACAGGCATAGGGGTCTTCAAAGAGACTTCAAAAACTTCCTTGAGCGTAAATCCAAACTTACCACGGCCAAGTCAATTACAAACTCTGGAATACAAACCTGTAAATTCTAGGTTGTAGGTTTCATTCTACATGATGCTAGAATAAAATATTTATCATCATTTTACACAGTGTTTAGCAGTATTTTTGATAGTAGATTGTAATATTAAAAGGTGCTTGCTTACTACTAAATACCTTAACAATACTCTTGTATTGTTTTTTCCAGGAACCAAGAGAGACAGTACTTACAACTTGGTTTGTAAAATAGAAGCATTGCTTACGATCTGGTTTGCAAAGGCTATAAAAGTCTAATAAAGAACCTCCTTTCTCCCACCTTCCTACTTCCTCCTCTTCACAGAAAAAAATAACTTTCAATTTTAACATCATAAGAACTGTTGGAATTGTAAGAACACCCTAAATTCTTTATGCAAATTTAACACAGCTAAGAGGGAAGTCATTTTCCTTCACTTGTTTCTTAAATATTTAGACTTTGTACACAATTATTATTTGCAAATGTTTCGTATTTAGAAATAAGTTCATTGAAAGAGTATGCTATTTTATGCATAAGTATAGCAAAGATCTTCTGTATTATAAATTCTGGGCAGTGAAATAATAATTCAGTATAGCACTTCCATTCCCAATTTAAATTTAGGAATTCATTAGTTATTTGATAGTGCTTAAGTAATCTCATCACCATCAGACTCAGCAACTCTCCAACGCTAAGCAAGAAACATCCTCTTTTGAGGATAACCTGAACTATGGTTTATAAGATTCCCGTAACTCTAAAAAGTGTAAATTAATGCTATAACAAAACTGTTCAAAGTGGAGCAGTTTGCAGTGGCATGGATAGTTCATTGTTGGTTTTTTTGGTTTTGATTCGGAACAATGCTGTGCATCACCTTAAAGAAGTGACTATCTGAATACAGCAGGGCCACCCTCCCACCCCCCAGTGTCACTACCGTCTCAACTTTTTGTCTCCTCTTTTTCAGTCACAGCGAAAGAGATGCCGTCAAATAGTATCAAGAAACAACTTTTCTCCATTACCACTACTGACGCAGTAAGACTGGCAGCATTTTGACATTGTGGGTAAGAGGAAATTTCAAAACAAATCCACGATTACGTTTTATTTTCCTTGCAGTGATTTAGTAGCGCACCGAAAGGCTGTTCTCATTTAACAGACTGTGACAACTTATGCCAAACTCCAGTAAGACTTTGACGATGTGTCTTTCTGAAAAGGAGACCCAATTGAACCTTGGCAAACAGTCATCAACCTGCCCATCTTAAGACATATTTCAATGGCTTATTTTGAATAACTGAATTTAAATATTTTACATGGTTTTATGTGAATTTAATGTTACTCGTAGTTGTCCTTTAGTAACCTTTAGTCTAGTGGACAGCAAAAATCAGAGATGTTAGGTTCTGACAGTCACATTCCGAGCAACCTTCTTGTGGCTGTTTATGACATTAAACCACAAACAGCTGCCAGAAATCCTCACCACCTGTACAAAGGGGAAAAGCATGCGCCTGCACTTCATCCATTCCAGTTCCCAGTTCTATGTTAGCACAAACACACTTTCGCTGGCAGGAGGTGGTAGGAATGGGAGTGTGAACTTCCAGCACAGCTGTGGGCAGAAAACTGCAACAAGGGAATAGTTGTCAGCGTCCTGGAAGTCTGCCGGTATGTAGGTTGCCATTTTTTATCTGCCTAGGGCAGCAAAATTTTTTTGCCAGGGCTCTCGCAGGACCTTCCTAAATGAGAAGTTCACTGAGTTTAATGTGATCTTAAAATACAACTATGAAATAAGGGGGGGAGCGAGGGAAGCAGCACCCTTGCATGGATATGTAATCACCTGAGGTTTTCAGTGCTGCTTAGAGGAATTATATATAGTATTTGAACAGAGGCTCTCCAAAACCTTGTTCACTCTGGAGATGCTAAATGTTCAGTGCTCCTTGAGTTTTATTTCTAAACTGTTTTATCATCAAAAAACTGGCATGTGGACCATTTTTTTGTGCCTTAAAACCAGCCACAAACAAGTAGCCTGGGAGAAACTGGGGAAAAGAAAGGAGGAAGGACTTTCCCCCGCCCCCTCACTTCAGGTCATCCTCCTGAATGGTTTTCAATATGCATATAGAAATGAAAGAGAAGAAATTGTATAACGAAGGCTAGTTTGGATGTACTCTTTCAGGCACAGGGGTGGGGAGGAGATGATTAACCAAAAAAACCAAAGCAAAAACCCAAACCCAGATACTTTAAATATATTTACCCACTCACCTGATTAACATGTGGAGTAATCACACAGTCTTCCTTTAGTTGCTCAAGATGACTGATAAGAAAGTTGCTTACACCAATTGATCTACACAAACCTAATGAGAAACAGAACAAGAAAAAGTTTTGGGACAATCCTAACTATTTGGGAGGATGATTTGAAAAATATTACTTTAAGAGACAAAATGATTGTACGCATCATTTCTGTATAGCAAAATACCGCAAAGAAACACAGAAAAATAGCACCAAAATCTAGTTTGACAGCATTATCTGAAAGCACGGTTCCGTCACAGTCACACTAGGAAATCATTTTATAATCTAAACACACTGGAAACTCCCCAGTGTATAAAAACTCCAGGCTAAATTCTGGGAAAGGCTACTGTAGTATAAGCAAAGAACAATTGGACTCCACCAGAATGAAAAGAAGGAAATGGTGTTCCGAGCAGCTTGCCAAAGCTAAAGAAAAGTGGAACATTTGCTGAAGACTAATAAGGTGTGAGCAATACAACACATGGACACGCAGCCCAAATGAACTATGTAGCACTGCTTATAGTTCTATTAGATCATTACGAGATGTTACGTAAAACTCGGTATAAAAACTTCAATTAAGCGAGCAGTATCTAACAAGAACCAAGAAGCTTAAAAATGTAGCTAGATTTCTCGGCTCCTGTTGACATGTAAATAAAGTTAAACGGCACATAGGTGATATGAAGGTTGTTTTTTTAAATAAGCCTTAAGTGTGCATGCGTGTGTATAAATTAAGTGCTGACAGTCCTAAAAGCAGACGTCTTCCTTCAAACCTCAGATACGATAAAGCACAACTCCCAATATTGGCCTGCCACCACACCTCAACCCTGACTCATCTTTGATAGTCTGGTCCTTACTCTGTGCTAAACACAGCTGATAGGAAAACCAACTGTGATCAGGCTAGTAGTGGTCTCCTTAGGCTGTGGATTCTGTGGACTATGAATCAGAGTCATTTCTTCAGCACGTGAACTTTGTCTTGATTGACTTGATCTGCATTTCAATCTGTCACTCTGCAGGCGGAAAGTCTGCCTCAAGGTGTGTGAACACACAAGTCCAGTCACTGTTGTTAATGCAGGATTTGTGTTGGCCAAGTCTACAGAATGTATATGCATGGGCTTATCTATATACACGCATACAAATATCTATAGCAAAACAGAAAGGAATTAAGCCAAAAGTTATACTGTTATTTTTTCAGGAAAAAAAAAAAAAGTCATTGGGCAATTTCAGCCATTTGATGTCAAAGGAATGATTTCTGGACTGAAATCGCCCTCACTCCACAGTTAGAATCGCCACTTTCTTTAGGTCGGCAGGGAACTATGTGGAGCTGCCTTGATTTGAAGCTGGAATACAGACACATAAAAAGCATTTATTAATGCAACTGAGAGGCGTGAATACATTAAAAGGAGAATTTCACTTGAAGCAAAAGCTAACGAAAATGTTGGATAAAAATGTACTAACCAAGTAATTATTCCTAAAATGCATGTTTTATGTATTAAAAAAACCCAACTCCCAAGCAGACTATAAATTGGCATATAAAATATGAGCTATACGATTAAAAAGTATCTTGAATTGGCAGGTTAGATTTACCTGGGCAAAACAAAGACATGAAATTTTTCTAGTCTTCTATGAAATTCTGTAAGTGAAGTTACAGTTTATTGCTAATTATTATAAACAGATTGTTAAAGCCCTGAAAATAAAAAATCAGTTTTGCATTAGAAAAGCCACTAACCATATAAATATAGGCAATTTGACTGCTATGCTGCTTTCACATATTTTAGCAGCACAAGCAGATAAGCTGCACAGCAGCAAAACCTGCACACATACTATCACTTTTTAATGTGGTTTCTTTTGTAGAATACAAAAAGGAGGAAAAAAAATACATTAGCAACTAAAATGCTAGACAGCTTTCCCTTACAGAAATTACCATTGTTCAAGATGTATAACATAATTAGGTTATAACCTGCGCTATAGCGATTTGCATTATTTGTAAGTCATCTGCCAGAAGGAGCAAAACCTGAGCTTTTGACTTCTACTGACAAACAACCCTGGAGTGTCAACACTAATAAATCATTATGCCAAGGTAGTCAGAAAAACACTTGCAGTTTTAACACAATGGTGAACCAAAATATTATACTCTATTGTTGAAAGCTAAGGAGTTACAAAAACCATGCTGTTATTGCCCTTGAAGAATAAAGCTTTTATTTCAGACTGAAATAAACCAAAATTCAATCACAGACATGAAGGATGAAAGGGCTTATTAAACTTGTCCATTTCCACAGAAAGTTTCCATTCTTTTTCCCCCCTACAGTATACTCTAAGATGTTTTGCTTCTAGCGTACTTCTTATAGGAGACTTTGAAGTCTGTTCCATAGTCTCATTGCAATCACTGATAAGTTTTTTGTTAGATTTCTGTGCTGGTTTCAGCTGGGGTAGAGTTAATTTTCTTCACAGCAGCTGCTATGGGGCTGTGGTTTGGATTTGTGCTGGGAACAGTGCTGATAACACAGGGATGTTTTCGTTCCTGCTGAGCAGTGCTGACACGGAGTCAAGGCCTTTTCTGCCTCTCACCCCACCCCACCAGCGAGCAGGCTGGGGGGGCACAAGGAGTTGGGAGGGGACACAGCCGGGACAGCTGACCCCAACTGACCCAAGGGATATCCCACACCATATGGCGTCGTGCTCAGCATGTAAAGCTGGGGGAAGAAGAAGGAAGGGGGGGATGTTGGGAGTGATGGCGTTTGTCTTCCCAAGTCACCGTTAGGCGTGATGGAGCCCTGCTGTCCTGGAGATGGCTGAACACCTGCCTGCCCATGGGAAGGAGTGAAGGAATGCCTTGGTTTGCTTTGCTTGCGCACGCGGCTTTTGCTTTGCCTATTAAACTGTCTTTATTTCAACCCACGAGTTTTCTCACTTTTACCCTTCCAATTCTCTCCCCCATCCCACCTCAGGGCTGGGGGGGAGTGAGCGAGCGGCTGGGTGGGGCTTAGTTGCTGGCTGGGGTTAAACCACAACAATTTCCCATCAAGAAATTTCAAGTCAGTTATGTTTTGTCTTAAAAGCCATCTGAGTTGCTCCTACTAAAATCAGTGTTATGGCATTCCTGTGTTTCAAGTGATGTCACACAGAGAAAGCTAAATTCAAAATTGTCAAGAAAGTAAGCATTTTCCCAGGCAACAGAGAAACAATAATTAGAATTTCAATGTTTCTGTGGAACCAGCATTTTCTTAAAACTTTTTTTTTTAAGGCAATACAATTAAAACATTTCATTTACACTAAATCCACATATTTAGTTTTGGTAAAGTTAGAACCCTTCATTTCAACTCCATTGCTTTGTTTTTAGTTACAGTCTAATACATGAAAGTTAAAGTGTTTTGACTTTTGTATTACATTACAACATAAAATACAATAAATATGAAAACAATTGCACAGCCTGACTGTATTAAAAATCTTATTTCAATGCATGGTGGAAACATGAATTCAAAACACTGGAATTTCCTGAAAAATAGAGAGTTTAAATTTCAACGAACAATCAATGGATTCTACTCTAGAGAATTGCTTCCATCTGCTTGATGGAATATTACACAGTTGCTCTGCATTGTCCAAATCTGGGAAAGACTGCCTTAAAGCAGGAGACTATACAGAATTATTTCCACATTTACATCTGCTGGATTAATTCCTAGGAATGAAGAATTAGAAAATGATGGACAAGAAAGTGAAGGTTAGCTCCTGGGCCTTATCTGACAGACCAACACTTGTGACTATGTGTATCAAACAAGATCCACAAAATGATCACATCAGCAGTAGAAATAAAAAAATTACATATTGAGAAACTTGCATAAAAGGGTCCTGACTCATTGCCTTGAAACAACTTGGGGGGGGCACATTTCCTTATATTTCCTCTCTCACGGAGCTCCGACAGAGGTAGGTTCCTCGAAGTTCATGCCACGGGTCTCAAAACCACCAGAATGCTCTTGAAAAGGGGGAAAAAAGCATTTATTTTCAATTTAATACCTGTTTAGTGTACTTAAAAATCCCATTTCAGACAATTCAGGCACAACTCATGTCTTAGCTGTTGTGATAGCAGGTGGTTTTAAAGTCTATACTTCTTTTTAGCTTAACCGATTTAACTAGTCCTGAAGTTCAGGTCCTCGGAGATAAAAGTTTGCAATGTGCTAGCGCAATCCCTCGGGCTTTGAGTCACAGGGCTTTGACTCAGGGAGAGAACGCATCCTCCTTATCTGCTTGAGGAAATGAGTGGTTTGGCCCCTATGAAGCAGATTTTGAGAAAGTGCCAGGTGCAATAAACAAAAAGCTTGCAATTCCCCATTAGCTCCCAAAGCTTATTGAGGCTTTGTCCTACGCCTTGCGACTCTGACTTCACAGGCTTGAAGGAATACTTGGCAATGATGCTTCTTTTATGCATGCTAAAAATTGACTGAGCACAATGGTGGAACATAAATTTTCATCCAGCTTTGAAAAACTATCACGAAACTCTGCAAGACACATTAGAAAACATTGGCAAAATAATGGTTGATCACAATGGGAAAAAAATCAGCATCTTTTCTATTCTACACAAAAAAAAATCTTGGCCTCCACCACGTCGGTAATTTCACCACCCTGTAGTACTCCCGGCTGCTGTGAAGGAATACATCGTGCTAATGGACTGGTTTGCAATGTAGTTGCGTATTAAGCTTAAAGCATTTTTTTATGGCAACCTAGAGAATGATTGGGTATTTTTTCCAATTATACAAAGTTTGATGGGCACTGTTAGTCTTGCAACAAAAAAGCATAAATATACTGTCTTGGCACCACAACATTGTTTTAGTACAATAGCGAGCCTTATCTTTCTCTAGCACTACTACAGACTTTTATCAAACTTCTAAATACTCTCTGGAATATTAAATGTACAAAGTTCAGATCAAAAAGGTTTTTTAAATGACAAAACTGGATACAGGGTTTGTGGAGCCCATTTTCCTCCCCCTCCCCGCTGCTCTACATGAGTCAGAGCAAGGGAGAATTCCCACGTCCAGTGAACAGTGCCCATTCTGTTATATCTTCTATTGAGGCCACAGAATAAAAACACAAACGGATCCACTTTTCACAAGAGGTCAACTGCAGTAACTGTATCTTTATTAAAGGAGGTTACACAGGTTGGAAAGGTCCACATTCTCTGTGATACGCACGCTAAGAACTTCTCTGTGGGTAAATGGTATTATTCATAGAAACCGTACAAGATTTCATTTCAGCACAGCTTGCTAAATCAAAGCTGTAGGCTGAGTGTGCCCCACATGCAGATTGCAAGCCAAAGCCTTGATAAATAAAGCAGATGACTCTTAGACAGAACCAATATGGAACTCAGTTCTAAATCTATGAACTAACACTTGTTCCCATTTCACAGACTAAAAAACATAGACACCAAAAGGCTAAGTGTCCTGTCTAAGACACACAAGAAGACTGTGGCAAAATTGAAAACACAAAAATCATGCCTCCTCCAGCAAAAGATTTCTTTTTATCCTATTCATTACCACAGTATAGGTGCTTATCTGCCTTAAAATGACTTTCCTGCCACTACAATTCCATGATCATTACTCCTGCTACAAATCACCTGTGAACCGTGATAAACCGTGAGGACAACAGGAGAGGAGGCATGAGTAGAAGTCCAATTGTCAACTTCTGTGACTGAAAACTCATTATAACCATTCAGTTTACACAACCGTTAAATGGCTAACTAAATAGCATAATGCTGCAATACTGGCTTAATGTATTCTGTCTCTTTGACCCTGGCTGCTCATTCTCACTACTTCAATGCAAGACTATTTTAGTCATGTTGACTTCCCCCCCTCCCCCCCTCGAGTTCACATTACAAACCAGATCAGATTAAAAAAAAAAAAAAATATATATATCCACCAAAAAGGCTGTTTGGTTGTTTTCAAAACTGAATCAATTCCCTTGTACTCTTACGGATTTTCCCTTCTCTTATGCCAGTTTTAAGCATGTAGAATCATACTGTGAACAGAACACAGGTTTCAAAGAAGGCTGACAATACATTTTTATATCTAGAACATTCTGCAGCTGCTCACAAACGGTTGGGCAATCAAAACTGCAAAAGCAACATGGTACAGAATCAATCCCGCTATACCTTAAGTCAATATTTCTACCACACACTACCTTGTGAAAGTGCGCTCAAAATTATCAGCAACTCGGCTAAGCGCTTAAAGGCTATTAGAATATGTACCCTTAAAACTACCACTTTGAAAGTATTATGGAGAGCACATAGATTCTAAATAGTTTGTTCCCCCTGTAACTATGACGGCACAGTTTCCTGAACTGGGATACTTTTTGGACTTCTGTATCAGAGGGGATAATGATTCCCAACTGGTATGAATAACAGCCACCTGACTGATGTCAATAAAGCAATACTGATTTACAATAGCTAAGAATCTAGGGCTTAAATTCAACATATGCAAAACAGATAAATGACGCCTTTTCCCCAAATCATGTACGTTATTTATTGAGACAAAAAGTTATTTCGGACGAGGACTTTCCTTTGAAATGTATGTCAGCATTGCCTTCTTCCCAAGAGTTCTTGTGTTCACACTGGGACCTCTGGGCATTTCTGTGTGGGTACACAAATGTCTACATTTGCTTTAAGTAAGCTAAGCAAAAAGATTTACCTAAATTTTTGACAAAGAGAATTCACTTCCTAGTAGAAAAAGCACAAACCATACGCTGCAATAAATCATGAAACAAAGAAGTCTGAGGGCTTATTTTTATACTTAGAATTACCCATGAAGTCCTTAAAATTAAAAAAAAAAACCACAGAGCAAAACATAACAAATGAGGATAGACATTCATGCAAGTTTAGATTTGTCCCCACTTTCACATCTGCACCAAAATGACTTATTCTATGGCAATTTCTTATTCTTAAATAAGATACGGCACATTATGAAGACTTCTTTATGATCTTTAACATAAATATGTGTAGTTTGGGGGGTTTTTTGCATACATCTTTAATTGCTGTCTTATCTGATCAACAGGGTGTGGTGCAACCAACATCCTCACCAACTGCAACCACCTTCAACCCAGGAAAACACATCTCTCAACTCTGTTTCTGATAACAACAAGCCCATGAGACATCTTCATCTGTACAGAGAGAATACTATAGACAATGTGAAAAAGATGTGTTGCTAGGAAAATTAGTTGCTTGCTTTTACTTATTAAAACTTTAGTGCAACTTACGTACACACATTCACATATGACTTCTACCAACATAAACACTCGAGACAAACATTTTGTGGAGCTGTAACACAAATATTTGTGAATTGTCAGCTGTTCATCATTTGACAACATAAGCATAGATTTAAAGTGATTTTTCAGTAGAATAAAAGCAGAATATGTCATCTAGCAAAGGAAGTACTAAAGATTTGTGCCACGTACACAAAAACTGTATTTGGTTTACTGAACCCTCACTCATACTTTTAAGAACTGATAGAAAATGGAGGAAGAAAAGATGATGACTGAACTGGTCTATGCCCAAAGAGGTGGTGGATGCCCCATCCCTGGAAACATTCCAGGTCAGGCTGGACGGGGCTCTGAGCAACCTGATCTAGTTGAAGATGTCCCTGCCCACGGCAGGGGGGTTGGACTAGATGACCTTTAGAGGTCCCTTCCAACCCAAACTATTCTATGATTCTATGAAAAGGACAAGAATATTGTTAAGGTTGCTTAGATTTCTTCTCTCTCTTGGAATGAGGCAAAACATAACTTTTTTCCAAGAACATAGTGACATGGCTTCAATTATTGGGCTAAACAATTTCTGTTACTTTATGGGATTCTCTTCAAATCATACGCAAAGACTATTAAACTAACATATTAATGGAATAGTTGTATTTATTTTGAAGAACATTTCTTTATGTTTAACAAAATCATATGTTAACACATTAAGGAATTTCTGATGCAAGTATGAATATTTCATGTAAGCATAAGCTGCACTGCTTACACTAAAAAGATAAGCAAAAAATTTTACTCTTAGTAAAATGGCACCGAGTCCCAGTGGGATCTGAATCCAGAACAATCACCACGTTACTACTCTTGCCGACTTCAGGCTACAGCTGGCTGGAGGCCCTCATTCTTCCCAGCATTTTTAGATGGAGGGACAAGTAATCATGTGCATGTGTGTATGAAAAGCTTGCCGAGATGGTGGACTAGCCACAATGCCAAAATCAAGGTCATTAAAGACAGTGCATATGGAAAGGGTCATTTTGCTAGGAACAGACCAATTACCAGTGAGCATATATAATGACTATTCATGATGTCAAAGCAGCTTGCCGCACTGCTTTCATCTGCCAGCAGACAAATGCCTATACAAGAATGGTGCAGCTGTCAAGGGAATATTTGACTCAACCTATATGTATCTTGGAATGGGTTCTGTAGGCAGTCTGGCCTCTGTCCTGAGGTATTGGAGAGGATAATTCCACAAAATGACAATGTACGAGACCACAAAAATTCAAACCATAGCCTTGATATTACAAGAATCCTAGTTGATTTCAGCTGTTACAACAGAAAGAACCAGTTATTACACACAAATGTCTCACTGACCAAAATCAAGAATTTTTTTCTCCCTTTTTCCTCAGCACTGCTTATCCCATAACTCTTTAAAGGAAAACATGTATGCAGGCCGTTGAACAAAGAGACACGTCTAGAATTCTCTGCCTCTCAGCACCGCAGTACAGATAGTCACTTCCTTACTCTGACTGTGACCTTAAGACAGATGCACATACAGCAACGGAGTCACCCGGCTCCTGTGAAACAGCTCCAATCAAACTGGAGCAGATTAACAAGTCACAGAAGATAACAAAAAAAAAAAAAAAAAAAAAAAAGCTACATTCTCAGGCATAACAGCATTTAAAGAAACTAATTCTTGAAACTGTAAGGTTGTCCTCAGCTAGTAGAAATCAGTTTAACAATAAGGTCTTTCCTGCTGTGAATAAAGAGCTACCAGCTTGGTCTATCAGAAGTCACCCAGCATTTTTAAACGGCAGTTTTTAGCGCAGGTAGTGCCTTTATCCTATACTGTCAGGTACACGCTACAATTCTAAAAACAGTAAAGAAAATAATTATCCTCCCCCATTCATTTCTTCCTAATTCTCAACATAAAGAAGCTGCAATGACTGATAGTGGAAATTGCTGCAGCTCCTCAGGAGCTTTTCCACTAGCAAATCTTCCGATCACTTGGGCTGACTACCAAGACCAGGTGCAGAATTCTGATCCCCGAGCTACCATACGAGATGGCACAATTCCCTCTGGAAGCAAGGCCAGGCCTAAATGCATGCAAATCCCAGGGTCTGAAGACTTACGGAAGACAACAGACTGTAAGACAAAATAGAAATCTCTGCACTGAATCCTTTCTTAACCAGCATGTGAATGTCTCATGAATCAAGCAGTGTTATAATTCACTAATATGACAAATAAGCGTTCTAATATACTTTCTGTATGATTTGAGGAAATGTACGCACAATTTATAAGTTTTGGTTCATGTTATGGAATGATACAATTGCTATAGGTTTGTATACCACTGTAAATATGTATCTACCTTTGTTGACCAGGACTGTATGACATTTTTCCCTGGAAAGATACTTAGGGAAACCAGCAAATTTAATGACTGGACTCTGGCTATACAACAGGAATACTAAAAAAGCAAACTAAAAGTATAACCTTGCTTCGTTTGTAGGGTAGAGAAGATAGAGGATAAAAATATACAAATTTCAGGTTAAAGAGGGAAAGATGCTGGTAGGACTTCTAATGGACTCTAAGAAACATACTGAAGGATTTAGCCAGGAGAAAATAAAAGATGAGCATGTTCAGCCAAAGACTCTGTAGCTCAAGTACAAACCAGAAAGACACAGGACCATGTTCCAGACACAACCCAGAGGGACTGAAACACCTGAAGTGGGTAAAACTTGCGGGGTGTGTTATTTTAACATAGATAATAAATGTATTATCTCATACTGTTACAGTAAAGGACAACAGTGGCTTCAGAATCCCTATGAGTGTTTTCGGGCATGCTCTCATATCTGTCATGGTCTCCCTCATGAAAAATCTCAAGAAGAACGCCCAGGATTCTGGGAAATTGTTTTTAACCTGAAGTGAGACCTTGAGATAGCTGCTCAGTTGCATTAGGCAGTTGAACAGTGGATTCAAGCACAAGGGTGAGAGTGCTAAAATATGAAACCTTTTTTCAAGTGTGTTCCCGAGACCCCAGCCTTGGGGCAGTAACCAGATTCTGTTTAGTTTCTAAAAATATGAAGCACATTGGATCCAAGGAGTGCGGCCCAAAACTTTAGTATGGTAAGTAATCAGCTGGAGAGGGTAACCAGATCTCTAACAAATACTATTCAGATTCTCATTTTAAATTGTTTGTGTTTCCAGTTCAAATCATATCACAACAAGAGATTCTTTTGAAAAATGTTAACCTCCAATTTCTTCTGATGAAATACAAAAACAGTATAGTGGTAAGCCACAGTGGGGATTTTTCAGTGATAGCAAAGGATCTTTCTTGTCACCTGAATCTATTATTTTCTATTTAGGAGACTATTCTGATGTTACAGCTCAACTCCGACCCTCCATTAAGAAAATATATATAGGAAGCACTACTAAGCAGTCAAGGATTAAGAAACAGTAAACTTCAGGATGCCCACGCATCTCCACGAATGCACACCTACCACTTTACACACCAATTTCATTGGCACATGGTGCATTCAAATAACAATAAACCTGCTATTTCTTCTACAGCCAGAGGTACTTAGGAGTTCACTAAAGTGGGACTCTCAATCTGAGGAGTTTTGTTTAACTTTTCATGCAAGTTTTCTGCTCCCTAAAATATTTATTTTAATAATTTTGATAAATAATTAAGATTTTCTTTTAACCTGTCACACAGGTTTTATTATCTGGGGGCAGAGTCTTATAAATTAGTGCATGCTGACCTGAACAGGGGCACAGACCCAGAACCTCTAGTCTCTCCTCAGTTAGCTGGGTGAGAAGATACTTCAGGCCAGAAGCCCTGCAAGTTGTGCTGCTGCAGCTGCTATGTGCTGGCTCTCAGATGAACCTGGCTGAATCTATCTTTGTAGGCACGAGCTAAAAAAAGTTCTCTCAAAGCTATGAATGTAGATGCAGTTGGGATTTTTCTTGCATCAACTTGTGACCAATCTAAAACTTAACACAATCTTAAAAAAATCTGCATTAAAGACTGTTACAGTCTTGGGTACTAACAGTTTATTTATCCTCCTCCTGGGGCAATTGGTAATAACAATAAGAAAGACTATGAATAATGTACATGATTTTAAAATGTTGCTTGCCCCAGGTAAGTGGAATTTTGCAGAATAAATATTAACCTGGATTTAAACTGAAGTTGAAAGAATGAGATTTTCAAATATCTGCACTCAAACGATCTGTGAATACAGAGAAGTGATTAAAGAAAATCATGTTAACTTCAGCCAGACCAAAGACTTAAGTCAATATTGAGATTTTTTAACCTTCCCATAAGTCTCTTGCAGATAGATATGCATTATCAGTCTCATAACACAAACCAATTTTTTTTCTACAGAGAACAGTGTTTATTGTCGCTGCACTTTCAGACACTCTTCAATGTGGACACGGCTAGTTGCTAAACCCACTAGCAAGTTGAATAATTTCAGTATTTCCTTCATGAATTGACTGCAGAAACATATTATTCGTTTCAATGGTCAATCCTTAAATGTGAAACTTTTAGTTTCTACTTTTTTTTTCCCAGAATAAACATTTCCTAAAAATAAAAAAAGTAACAGGATTGCAAACGGGAACCAATGACTACCTGAAGTAATGCCAAGTTCAGAGAAGACAAAGAACTCACCTGTTTAGTATAGAACTTACAATTTTCCCCCAATAAATGGAGGTAGTTTTTTTTCCCTCAAGTAAGGATTTTGACCAAATCCTATATTCAGTTCATACCAAGGCTACCGTGTTGCTCACATAACACATAGCAAGTCACATAAAGATATGCACCAAGCGTTTAATCTTCAGTGGAAAGTCTAGTGGTTAACCATGCAAACAAATTATTTAACATTTTCCTCGGGAATCATTGCATTTCCATGTCCAGAGTGGTTAACATTTGTGTGTCATTTCAGTAACACATAGTTACGGTCAGGACATCCAGAGTCTGTATCCCCTAAAGCAAAAATGGGGAGGTTAATGTTCTAAGGCACTTGATTCAACCAGACTAATAAATTTTCCTTCCCCTGTAAATGATCTAACTGAGGTAATTTAGACAACCAGAGCTGGAAAACTTATGCTCAGCTAAATGAATCATGAGTCTACAGAATGCTTAAATTCAGAAAAAGACTTGAGGGTAGCAACATGCATATTGACAAAACTGTTGAAGAAATGCAATTGCAGGAAAAATAAATATAACATGGGATGTCTGTAAAGAGATATCACGCATAGGAACAAAAAATAAAAGTAATTTTTCCTCTGCCTGTGAGGCCAGTGATGGTATTTCCAGTGTCTTACTGGAAGACCACTGAGTAGCTCACAGTCTTTCTCATTAGGAAGATATATAGAGAAAGAGTGAGTTGTATAAGACAGGAAAGATCACAAACACACATGCAAAAGCAGAATAGCCAATAGGATAGGAATAATAACAGAAGGTGAAAATACAACCCATTTGCAGCAAATTAGGATGGCGTATCTAGGCACAAATGACATGCACTAATTTAAATACTCATCAGAAAAAAAACTTCTCAATGGAAAGATGAAGTACCTTGTCAAATAATCCAGCTTTGGACTTAAAAGTCAGTGTAGTGTTTCTTTAAAAACTGAATGTTGTAATCCCTTACATGGCAGAAAACACTTTTTGCAACTTCCCTTGTGCTTAATATAAAAAGCAAGAACAATAGATCTATCAAAGATAATTTACTTCTGCGTTTCCAGAGGCAGACCAAAAGTAACTGAAGGGTTGAAGCGTAAGAGAACAGGTTTATTTATTGCTCAGATAAAACTGGTAGTGGCGCACAGCCTGTAATTGCCTTTGTACAACTCTCCTGCTACAATCGCTATTTCAGTAACTCTGGGTTAGCGGATAGACTACTTAATCCAAGAAGTCTCTCTCCCTGTCTGTGGAACTTCTCTGAAGCTGTAAACAGGGTGGTCCACATTGCCCAAGAACTGCATGACAGGATCTTCTCTTATGACACTATTTCTAATAATACTGCATGCTTCAGGAGCAAAATCCTCCTCTTAAATCTACATGATAAATTGTGATCGGGACAGTCTACTCTTCCTATTGCTATGAACATAAACTGAAGTTTGCAGTGCACCAAAAATCAAATTGACAGTTATCAGAACTTGAGAGAATAGCTCCCTTCTTTGAATTTCTTTTTTTCAAAAGTTAGTACCAAAAAATCTGCAGTTGAGTATTTGTTCCTCACCTAGCCATTTTGTTTTGTTGACCTTTTCTAAAACAGAAATGGTTCCATAAAGTACCACAATGCATGATAAATTGGAAAATGGCATCATACAATTAAAAAAAAAAAATAAAGGAAGTAAAACTTAGCATGATTTGTACTTAAAACAGAGAAGGCTACTACAAAGATGTTCTATAGTGGCATATACATTTCGAAGTAATCTGCAGGTTTCCGCAAGAAAGTATGCACACCATCATTAATCTCATGGGCAGAATTTGGCAATGTATTATTTACAAGCAAGACAAAGCTCTCTTATTTAACTTACCAAAATGCTAATGCTGCAATTTCCAAAGAGATTCACATAACTCACCCAAATCCCACTGAAATACGAGCATCCAGTTCAAATTAAGTTTTTGAACATCTCTCACTATGAATTCCCCAAATCCCAAAATGCACTCTAATTCCTTCTGCCAAGATAGGTTTTCATTATAATATCACCTTTCTCATAGAGCTCCTCCATCGCTCTCCAGGTTTCAGCTCGGACCTCTCGATTGCTTTTACCCGGAACATGTGCATCAGGCCAGTGTATTAAATAAAGATCTAAAAAAGAAACAGAACCAGATTACTTGTTAAAGTGTCCAAAATATATATATATAACAAACAATGTGAAACAGCATTTTCCCTCCATAATGGCCCCTAACATATTATCATCAAAATGGTTTCAATTACTACTCCATGATCATTACTGTATACATCCATTTAGTTTTAATAAGCAAAATCTGCAACATTTCATTAACAACTAAAGGTAGTGGAAGTTGCACATGTGCCACAGGTTTAGGTCACTGTAATCAGAATTTCATGGTCACATATGCACTTAAACTTTCAACACATAACAAGCCCCATTTAAGTCAAAGGGATTTTGGTCACTGGAATTGAATTAAGACCGGACTACTGCTGAAGTGCTACAAGTCTTCAAGTTTATGGAAGATAAATATGTTTGGCAGTTCTATAGATATTTTATACAAACTCAGCAGTGGGTCTGTTTTTTTCCTTTCTAAAGGATACTTCCAATATGAATTTCTGTTGGAAATTACAGCACATTCTTTCATGCAGGTTTTTTGCTATGATTTTGTGGCAGCATTTGTGATTTTTAAAAAATAATATTTTAAGGGAACAAAATTATGCTTTACTACATTTTATGAAATATTAGCACAATTTCAAACACAATTAAGATTTACTGCTGATGAAATTATCCAAGCAGCTGCTGATCCTGGCTGTTTCAGGAAAGCATTTTTTTTGTGTTGTCTCCATGCAACAAAAGACCATCCTCCTACTGCAAAAGGAAGCATTGCCAACATAAATTAAAAATGAGAAATTTACATGTATTGGACTCAGAGTTCCAAATCAGATTACCTAAATTTCAAAAATTATAGGACCTATAACTCCTTTATAAGTTTGTAGACACTGCTAGACATTCTGAAGGAGAAACTTAGGAGATACTGTGAAAACAATTATATTTCTATTTAAAACCTAACTGCAGATTAAACAAGTAACTGCAGGCATCCCAGTCAAAGAGGTGTTGGGTCTTTGTTGCATACATTAGTCTGACACAAAACAGGAAAAGGAAATAAATGCATGACTGAGATGCGCATCGTTGTCATCGTGCTTTATAAAATTCCTTTTTTGGCAGTTCAAATACAGAGTTAAGAAATAAAAAAAAGACAGACTCATTTGCAATGAGCAGAGTTTTTTGTTCTTTGAATGCATCACACCATTCATTTACAGCACCTCTTTGTGAAAACACAGATCCTCTGCCATATTTTTTTGCACTAACGATTACTATACCAGTGGGCTGGTATATTAGCTTTCCACCTCTATAAATACAAATTCAACCTCGATTTACGAGTAAAAGGTAACATGAAATTCACTATAATACACCAGTTCCCATTTGGGTACATCATTGCAACACTGTTAAAGAGAGTATTTTGCTTACATTAAGAATCTAATTAGAACAGTACAGAATTTTGTACAGTAAGATACATTACAGATGTATCGAGGAAAAAATTTTGGGTCTATCGCAAAAATCATGAGCTAAATTTGCACTTTCTAATACCAGTAACCCATTAGACTTTTAAACACAGTTGCTCAGACAAGCAAATATCACTCATATATAACGATTTGCAGCATCTGGATTTACGTCACATTTAAAGAGAAAGTTGCTCATTCTTTGCCCTTATATACATAAAATCCAATCCCAATTTAGAAAAGAGTAAAAAAACCACACGCAGTCTTGTTCATCGCTGATCTGCGAACAGTTACTTCTTCTCTAATTGCCCTGAAGAAAGAAGTTGCATTTATTAAGAATAAATACCGATATATAGTATGGGAATAAATACCAATTTCTGTGACATTTAAGTGAAAACTAATATTGGGATATTGATTAAAGCATTTGGTAAGGTTATGTTCAAAACTCAGGACTGCTCTAATTCTGTTGCCAATAAAGTTTCTTAAAATTTCCACTGACTTACATTAGACGCAATCCCAAGGATTAGCATTAGGAATTGCTAATATCAAGCGTTCATTCTGATCCAAAATTATATATGCCACTGGTGGTACTTACTGCATAGAGACTGCCATGTTTCAATTCAAATTTTTTTGCTTGGATAAAGCAAATGTCATATATAAATAGGTGAAGGTTACTGGTATCTGATGCCTACCTACATAGAAATGGAAGAATTACATATCTTTAATTGCTGCTTGTTATGTTCTCCAAATTAGACTCATAAGAACTTCTTAACTATGCAGAAACACGTCGTATAACACCAACAAAAAATAATCATTAACTTCAGCAGAATTTCACCAAAAGCTACTTTTCCAAAAGCCTGACTATTCAGTTAGACATCACAGTTTGCAAATGTTCACAGAAATAGCTACACCATGGACTTCCATATACAAAGATGCTTTGTACTCAGCCCAAGAAACTGAAGCGCTCTCAGAAGGATGGCTTTTAACAGATTTGATAACCAAAAGATCTCTGGCCATGAATATTTAAAAAATGCAGTACACCACCCTTCCCTGTATTAGTGTCGGAGACCTCTTCAATGCAAACGTGATTAGCTGTCGGTCCTTTATTTTAGAAAGGTGAGGTTATCAGGTATGTGACGTCCATATTGTCCTGTTACTTTTATTTTAATTTAGGCTTTTTGTTGAAATAAACATTACTTCGCAGTTAGAAATACACACATTTAGGGCTAGAAAACATCTACTGGATCACAAAGCGCAGTCCTCCTGACTGCGAGAGGTGTTCGCGAAAGATGTGGGGCAAAGGTGCCTTATCTCAGAGATACAGTAGAACAGTCTTTCTGCCCGTCATGCACAATCCACCCCAGCACAGCTAGAAGCAGAAGGAATACAAGGTGCCTTGCAGCAAGCAATGCAGCTGCCACTCTATTTAAATAAACTAAGCATAGCTCATTTTAAATTAGGATCTGCTTACTTCTACTGCATCTGTTAGAAAACTTTCCATAATACCTGTAGGCCAATAAAAACAGTAAGCATCTCACAAACCAAGGTCTACGATTTCATTTGTACGCACATTCACACCTACACCCACACGCTTTCTTTTGCTTAAAATATTTCCCCTCCTGGGGGATTACACGAGCACAAACACTGTTATTTTCATTTTGGAGGCAAGAAATTAGTTTTAAACTAATTTATCAAAATGGCTTAAGGTTCCAGTAATCAAGACATGTAACTTTATCACTGGAGGTTTTTAAGAACAGGCTACATTTTTATCCGTTGAGAATGATGTGGCTGTGCCTTGTGATGTGGGACAGATTAATCAATACTTTGAGATGTCTTCCAACTGTATTTTTTTTTAAATAATCTTAACTCAGAATAAAAAAACCCAGTGATTCACAGTATCAGGATGCACTTGAGAAAGAAGAGAAATACCCAAACATTCACAATCAAATTTTGTATTTACCAGCTTTTTACAGCATCCTTTACAGACAATCAAGCTGTAGTGGTACAGTGTGGGCCTGAAATTCATTCACATGTCAAAACACAGGGCTGCAGGAAAACTAAAATTAATGTGAGAACTGCTTTCACACAGGCATTTAAAATAGAGTGGCTTATTACTTCTTAGCGGTACTGCAGCACCTACAATCAACACAGTTCCTCTGAACTCAAAAGTACAGGGACATTTCACACATTTAAAAGCCAACAGCATGTTGCATGGAAATAAAAGTTTGCAATTCTATTAAAATTCCTAATACAGTATTAGAAAAAGGGTCAAAACTCACGATAACAAACCTAGTTTTGAAGAACAAGCCCTGGCTCATATCAAACCTAAAAGCAAAAGTATATTTTTTCAATGTTTAGCACAGTTATCTTAATGCAATGATTGTATTTTCCCTGCTTTTCTCAATCGTCACCGCACTTAGTATGTACATGATGCATTTTTCTCTCCCGCCCAATCTTTTGTTGTTGTTGTTGTTTTTTATTCTATTGGAACAAGGACCAATGTGAAGCAACCTCCAAAGTGTTCTGAATTCATACACAATCTGAATTGGGTGTATTATCATCATTCACGTGATTCATCTATTACACTGAATAGGCCGATGGAACATTTGTCCAACTCCAGCTGGGGATTTGCAATAGGTTAAATTTGCCTGAACGTGACAGACTCGGAACAGTCAAAAGGAAAATAAAATTGTTTATGAATTCGGTAACCCACAAATCACATTCAAGAAGAAGTTACTTTGGAGGTTTGATCCAAATCCCAAGGAATGTATTCTGCTACTGCCAAACCTGTAAGATTTGCTGCCATTTCATATTGGTTTACTGTGACTGCTAGTTGAGGACCGCATTTAGAAAATGCAAGGAGCAGAATATCTGTTACAACCACTGCCCACAAATAATACAAATTTCCAGCTTCTCATGGATATATAATCTACTGATTCAAATAAAAATCCTGGAACGCTGCTCTCCTAATATCATTTGCCCGAAAAGTGTTTCTCGAAAAGGTTTCATAACAGTATTTTACATGGAACACTTTTTCTCTTAAAAAGCTGCAACTGCTTTCAGCAGTTCATCTGTTTCAACAGCTGGCATTCTATATACTGCCAATGCACAGATTTATCAATTCCTGTTAGGTTATTTCCCAAGTCTCTAATTCAGTCTGCATGGATGGACTGTGTAGCCCATAAGGATCCTGAAGAAAATTAACAGCACCCGCCTTGGAACAAAGAACTTAGCTGCACGTTGAGCAGCCAGGGCTCCTACAGCTTTTTCTTTTTGCACTCTTCTGAATGACTAACTTTCCCTCCAACGTAAAGGTCTAACTTCACAGATATATTATTTAGGATCTTTCAATTTTCTATATGAACCATGTATCTTACGGAAATGCTGCGAACCACCACGTATTTGGTTAGTATCATGTAACAAAATCAGGAAATTCTGACTTAGGTACATTTCATGTACCTTTATTTCACATTCCTATTTCTCAGAAAAACTGCCAGTTTTAACACATGCTTGTAACTAAAGGATTTACTTTCCTAAATAAGCTTGGACACAAATTGCCCTGTTATTACCAGATCTTTTCTTGCCATGGATTTCATGTCCTCTCTATGGCGTAGACTGGCCAGCAGAAAAGGGACGTAAAATGCAGGTATGAATGAAAACAGAGCTAGGATATCCAAGCTTAGTTCTACAAGCTTATAACCATATTTTCAAACCAATCTTCTGCATTCCACTTACTTTTGGTAGACTCGTGATAACCCTCAAAATTTCCATCAAAAAGCTCTTACTCTAAGCATTCTTGAAACACTTGAAAAGTTCATGTTTCAAGACATGGCCACTTTTTGCTTAAAAATCCTTCCAATAGCACCTACCAGCTGGGTGCTTTCAGGCAGGAGGTACAGGACTCCCTAAAGCGTGATGCTTTCTATGAACCCCATGAAACACACCACGTATTGTACCCCCTTTAAGGGTCTACTTCCCCAGCATATATAGCACTAAACACAGAACTCAACCGTCTCTCTTTCACACGCATGCAGATCATACTGCATTTAACAAAAAGTCTGTGGAGTTGATCCAACAGAGATTAAACTCAAGCAGCCAAACCCGTTACTCCATTTGCCACCCCATCCTTCTTGCGGAGGTCACCATCCTCATTGACAGATCAGTGAATTGCACGTGAAGTATTTCCTAAGCCATCAGAGTTTACAAATTGCCAAGTTAAAGCAAACTGAAGCCAGCCATTGATTTAGGTCACTATGTCAGACTAAGTGGTGGTTCAGGAAGAGCTTTATAAATTTTTCAGACATCTCCACATCAGTGGAAGAAAGGTGAGGAAGGAGGGAAGGTGGGTGAGAGTATTAAAAAAAAGAAAAAAAAGCGGGTGGGGGGGAGAAAATCTGGTATGGAGGCAAATTGCACAGGCAGTTGTAATACTCCTTAATTTGTCTTACTAATATGAGCAAAAGAAGTCTCAGAGCTGAACATATCTAACAAACTGAAGTTCTGTTTATGCCATTCCAAGGATTTACTCACACAGTGACAGTATTTGTGCATTTCTTGCTCTCACATATTTTTTTCCTTGTTTCACGTATTTCTGCTTAGCAGCAATATGTAAACTGAGTATTTGTGTGAGCACCTACTTTAATCAGTCTACTACCTGAGAAAATAAAAGCAAATTACAGTACCAAAAGGAATCACCGAAAATGGTTTCCTGGAAGTGAGTCAAGTTTTCCTCTCATCAACATTCAGCACCAGTGCCACAGCAAGCAGAAGAAAAAAAGAATGCAAACACAAAACATAACAAGTAGAAAGCAGAGAGGAGGAAACGTTATTTCTTAACTGAGAGGAGAAAGTCAGGGCTTGAAACTTTGTTTATGAAAGTCTCCTTGCAGTGACCTGTATTTGCATGGGACAGACAAAAAGAGGTTTTAATTCATTTTGCATTATTCTGTACCTGCGCAGGAAGTTAAGGGATACATTTCCGTAAAGATACATTTCCATAAAGAATGGAGCCAAAGATGTGCATTCAAATATCTCAGTCTTTAACAGATACAGTTTTTCCTTTCATCTTGCAATGTACCCAAGCAAAAAAGCCAGTGAATACAGCACACAGCTGCCATTAATATTATATGCCATTAATTCCGCAAAATCTGTACTTCACAAAAGCCGTTCACTTCCTCATTAAAGTTTATTTAACAGTGGGACAGGGTGAGGAAAGAGAAGCAAAACGAGGTTTTCAGGACACTGACAGATAATGTCTGATGGTTAGGTCAATTATTCCTTGATGATCGGCATAAACGCTATCTCCACCAACGTTGTTATTTTAGACTATTACTTTAAATTTATCTTCCTCTACCTCCACTTTCTTTTCATTGCGCTAGCTAGGGAAGGAGCAGCAAAAGCATTTTAAAAAAATACCATGTTTATTTTTATGAGGTACCTCCTCTCCTATGACCTGTTGCAAAGAATTAATTGGCATCATTATTGCAGCTCTTTTCCTGTCTAATAACGGAGTAACAATATCACATCTTTGACTACAAGAAGTTTATGATCAGGGTTAAGTTTGAAAGTGCATAAGTCTAATTCAGTGTTATTAGATTTAGTCTTCTAAAGTCTTGTAGATACTTCTAACACTTTCCCCAAAGTATATTGCATCACACAGACCAAACTGAAAGCAGTTATTCAGAATTTTTAAAAGTTAATAGACCTACTGTGCTGGTTTTGGCTGGAATAGAGTTAATTTTCTTCACAGTAGCTGGTACAGTGCTGTGGTTTGGATTTGTGCTGGAAACAGTGCTGATAACACAGGGATGTTTTCGTTCCTGCTGAGCAGTGCTGACACAGAGTCAAGGCCTCTTCTGCCTCTCACCCCACCCCACCAGCGAGCAGGCTGGGGGGGCACAAGGAGTTGGGAGGGGACACGGCCGGGACAGCTGACCCCAACTGACCCAAGGGATGTCCCACACCATATGGTGTCATGCTCAGCATGTAAAGCTGGGGGAAGAAGAAGGAAGGGGGGGACGTTGGGAGTGATGGCGTTTGTCTTCCCAAGTCACCGTTAGGCGTGATGGAGCCCTGCTTTCCTGGGGATGGCTGAACACCTGCCTGCCCATGGGAAGGAGTGAAGGAATGCCTTGGTTTGCTTTGCTTGTGCACGCGGCTTTTGCTTTGCCTGTTAAACTGTCTTTATTTCAACCCACGAGTTTTCTCACTTTTACCCTTCCGATTCTCTCCCCCATCCCACCAGGGGGAAGTGAGCGAGCGGCTCATGGCGGTGCTTAGTTGCCGGCTAGGGTTAAACCACGACACCTACAAAATAACTTTTAGAAAGGACCCCCATTCCTTGAGATTCAACAGACCACACAAGAAATTAGGCATTTTTGTTGCCCTGTTACCAATAAATTATTGTAAAGTTTATGAATCCTTGTTTCATAGGTTTTCGGTGTTT
Source organism: Aptenodytes patagonicus (assembly GCF_965638725.1). NCBI lineage: Eukaryota > Metazoa > Chordata > Aves > Sphenisciformes > Spheniscidae > Aptenodytes > Aptenodytes patagonicus. The sequence continues at coordinate 78,975,560 of NC_134953.1, read as the reverse complement.
TTAGCAAAATATATAAAACTCATGTAGTGGATCCTCAAATCTATTTAACAATGAAACATACCTTTACAAAACATACCTTGATCTGTTTTAAAACATTTGCAACAAGGAAAAATTCTGTGCTCTCAATTATATGCATGTGAACTTTCTAGAGATCAAACAGAACAAGAAATCTGCAGATGTGTAAATAAAGGCAGAATTTGTTTTCTGTGATCTATCTGTACGACATAATTTTTTTCCGGAATTCATTCATCTTTGCAAATACTCACATGGAAGGCGCAATAAATGAGCTATATGTAAAGATTCATACCAAGATATTCAACACCAAGTCTTTCACATGACTCCAAGCAGGCTTTTTTTGTGTTTTCATAGCCATAATCACTATGCCACAGTTTCGTAGTTATCCAGAGGTCCTCCCGCTTCACACCGCTCTCTTTGATGGCTTTTTGGAGGAGAGATTCACAGCCGTATCTTTTTGCTGTGTCAATATGACGAATGCCACATTTTTGTAATGCATGGACCACAGCATCATGGGAATAGCCACCTTGATGGGAAGTACCTAAACAAACAAAATCAGAAGTGAATTGTCAGCAGTGAATTATGAGGGACATATTTTATCATTCTTTTTAATTTTTGCTTTCCTTTTTTTGTATATTGTCGCAGAACCTTCTTATTCAATTTTCATTTCCTAATAGTAAACAAATGGGAACTGACAGATCTCTAGGCTGGGAAAATACATAAAGTGCTAGACTGTTGACGCTGATCAGAAATAACTCCAGCGAAATCAAATATCAACAGCATCTAACTGTAAAGAAGTGATTTCAGAAGTCAGGCTGAAGACCATCAAAGAGAAAACACATACTTTATGGAAAATTAGTATATGGCACTTAATTTTCATATAGGAGCGCAACATTTACAGATGAAATACTAACAGTAAGAAATAAAATATAACTGAAAAAGCAATTTACTCTGCAGAGAGCATATCCTGAAACGTTTACTCTGTTGAACTCCTGGTAGCTTCAGGTTATTACTGCATTGTACAACCCCAGACTGGGCCATACCGCAGGTGCAATTCACATAATGTCAAGCTCAGCAGTAACCAAAACAATGGAATCCTACACAAGAGTTACAGAATGGGCATACAGGGAGTTTCAGTAACAAAGTACTGAACTCTCATTGTGTAGGTATTCACTGGATGTGTATTTTGCATGTCAAGGGGACGGAAGGAGGAGGAGACTCAGCAGGAAAAGCAACCAGCAGGAGGACTGTCAGATAAAGAACTGGTTGAGAGCAAGGAGGATGATGTTTCTACTTACCCTTTCCTGTTAGTTGTTTTTCCTGCCGTGAGCCCCTCACCCATTCACCCTCACTCACACACTTCCCACAAACAGTATTCTCTACAGTTTGTTGGAGGAAATGCTCAGTCAGTTCCAGTCAGCTACCAAAGCCACCTTCTAAGATGATGACTGGCACTTAAAGGCCCTAGTGCTATAAACAATAGACGGCATGTAAATGGCTACGTCACTAACTTCAGAAGGGCCCTGTGCAGTCGTGACAGTCAACAGCAACAGGGTCTTCAGCCACTGCTGAATCTAAATAAATAAAGGACTCCAGGTCAAAGAATAACATAAAGTGAAATCTGTATCTGCCCTTAACTTTCTCTTTCCCTTCAAACATAATATTTATTTCTACATCAAACACTATCTGCATGTTATGAAATTAACAAATGTATACGGCCACCCAGGCTGTCAGAAAAAGGAAACAAATGAAAACACACACAGTTACCTTGGACTCATCCTTAGAACCTCCCATACCTGAACTGGAGAGCGAGCGCCCACGGGAGCCTGCACGGCGCTCTCACACGCGTCGTAACAACACATGCAAGAACGAGAACTTACAAAAGTCCTACCTGCGTGTAAGGCAAGCCAGGTTCTCCTAAATGCTTACAGTTTTTGTTCATTCCCAGTCTTAGAAGGAAAGCCAATGATGCCTCTGTAATCTTGCTCAATGCTTCAAGTCATTTAAAATAAGATATAATACGGTCTGATATCACACACACACACCTGAGGATCATGACGTTCTGCTGATCACAATGGGACAATCCCCACTTTATGTTCATGACCTACAAAATGTGGAGTATTGAATTCTTGATTTATCTTCATGGATTTTAGAGTGATGAAATTATACTACTATATTTGTACAATTTTGACATGTGTATCAAGTATTTTACCTTCCAAATGTAAACAAAATTTTACTGTTTTAAAAGACAAAACTTTAAAACTTTTTTCTCCATAGCCACTAATTATGATTAATAACTGGCTTAATTTCTGAGTCATCTAGATATAATGTCCCTATAGTTTGTTTTACATCAAAATAAGTCAAGCTAGATCAACTTACATTTTGAGAATAGCTATTTCAAAATCTTCATGAATGTTTAAGAATTTTAGATGAATGCAGTGTTACTACATTGCAACTATGGGCAAAGAACATATATGCAGTTATTACATTATTCAGATCCTAAAGGAATTTTATTAAAGAATTATATAACTAACATAGAAAAATTACTATACTTTTTCATAACCATCCCTTCACTTTTAATAAGCTGGTGCTGGTGCCAAATAAAGGAGGTTGTAACTATTGTGTCTGTTTCTGGCTGAATGGACATTTCTAAGCACAGAATGAATGGAGTTCATTTAGAGGTCTTGCAAATGGACTCAGACTCTTTTCATGCATAATGGATTTCAGCAAGAACATTTAGGACAAACAACTTTTTTTTTTTTTAATTTAACCCTTTTAAGTTAAGGGGAGAGAGTGGGAAAGAAGGAAAATTCAGAATACTTTTGTTATTGTTCCCCGTTCAGTGATGGCACGCAGACTTGTTTCACAAGAAATAAAGAGACCAAAATCAGTCTGGAGGGAATTATTTCAATTTCTGTGCCTAAAAATGAACTACAACAGTACTGATGCACTAAATAATAATTAAAAGCTTAATTATCTAATATTACCACTTTGAAAGCCAACTTAATCACGAACAGGTTTCTAAGTTAATTATGCTACTAACATAACAGCTTCTAGACTCTAGAAATCACAGTTTTCTTGTGTTTACTCACGTGATTAAGTATCTCACAATTCATAGGTGCAGAAGGGTGACAAAAGAAGGTGGAGTGACTTAAATTTCTATTTTTTTAACATTTTAAATGTGGACTTAATGTTATTTGAACATATTAACATTCTTACATGTTTGGGATTACCCTTTGCTCACAGAGATGTAATTCACACTATACATGCATATTTAAAGACAAAATCCAATCTCGCATTTAAGACTAATATGAACTGGGACCCATTCCATCCTCTCACTGCTTCTAAAAATACTGGATTAATATATTTTTATTCTAGAATTCTCTGATAAAAAATAGGAATTCCTTTTAATAAATGAAGTTAAATATAAATAAGTCTGGAAACACTCCCTACTTTTTAGCTAGTATTTTAACTTGTTTTCCTAGGGCAATAGCACTGTTCTCTCACTGACTGAACTAATCCAAATTTGACAGAACTGAGGATGTCCGACATAGTTACATTCCTACAGATTCTGTGAAAATCGGTGGTTGGGAGGGACAAGGATACTGCAGTGGAAATATGGATAGGTCGAAGGGCACAAATCCATTGAAAACTAGGCTTAATTAGTTACGTTGTTCTTTTTGTCATGGTCACTCATCACTTTTTTGATATCCTGAAGACCACAGCTATCAAAACTTGGATAAGAAATGTGCTCTGGCAATCCATAAAAAGTTTCAAAGATTATTAGGAAGGCAGAATCCTGTTCCAATGCGGTTGCTACAGGGGAAAAAACAAACAAAAAAACAAACCAGCAACTCCCCCCAAAAAGACAAAATCAACAACACCCCCCACCCGTCCTCCCCCTAAAAAAACCCCCCACAACAAAATGTAAAATGACTAACAAACCAAAATGCCACTCCCCCCTCCCAGTTTTATGCACCATCTCAGCTGACTCTCAGCCTCATTAAACTTTCTGTTCTCCTTCACAGAAGCTGTAGAACTACAGATAGAGTTCCAAAGCACCAACAGCTTTTCAAAAGAGAATCAGGACCTACTTTCTCTCCCTGTTTTCTCCCTCCCTTTGTGGAGGAGTGTGTCTTCACGTTCTTTGTGAAATGTGAAAGTATTATTTATCTGAATATGTAAAAATGTTCTGTGATATGAATAACTTTGGCTACTTGAAATCAATGGAATCACTTACATTAGAAGAGTTCCTGTTAGTGAAACTGCAAGCCAGGATATTTAGAGATCATATCACGGATTAATTATCTTCTGACATCAGTACTAAATTAAAACAGTTGACAAACAAAACACCTACAAAAATGCCCATTCCTTTGCTGATTTTTTTATCTCCAAGTAATCCCTTGAGAAAGGAACTCTTAAAAGCAAAATCTCAAACATCCTTTTATCAATGTTTACATACTCATTGTGTGTATATGGTATTGTACACCATAATAGGCTTGAAATACCTTGTTCTATTAGTTTTATTTCTATTTTTTCAACACTACTGCCACATAATGCATCTTATGAATACATTAAAGTTTTTGGTGTCAATACAGTTTGATTTCAATAATTACCTTATGAGCAAATTTGATGATAAAATATAAAATGTTGCCTACGCATACAGCAAATGAACATATAACACATGTCAAGGTTTATTGCTAATCCATTCACAAACCCACATGCCTCTTCTATGGAATGGCTCAAGGATAGGCAATCCTGACTTACTGTCCTTGCTTACTGTCTTACCTCCTCCTTCGCTGTTCATATGATCCTCTGGCAAGCTGATTCAGATTGTTAAATGGCCAAAAAAGTGTATAGTTTTAGAATTGTTCATGAACTGAAAAACTTCCCAGAAGGGAAAAAACCACTAAATTTTGGGCAAGTGATGGGGCAAGAAAAGTCCCCCCTTCAGCAGCAACAGTTAAATAATTTTATATATTCAGTGGGTTTATTAAAATTAAAAGAAAAAAAAAAAATCACAGTTGTGTTCAAGCCAACCACCAAATAATCAGAAAGACCTTCTCCGTGAACTTGTCTCCTGGAGCTTTTCTTTCCATTACGTTCCCCAACACCATCCCTAGAGCTGCTCTCAGACAACCAGATAATGTCACACTAACTTTCTATAACCACAGCACTAGAACGCAAGTGTTCTTACTGCTGTATTTTGGCATGGTTTTTACTTAACAGGGTCAGTTAACTCTGAAAATCATATTTAGCATCAGATGACGAAGTATTCATAGCATCCTCTCTTCTTTTGTAGAGCGTAGGGCTTTCCTCTGCAGCAGGTGCAATCAAACAAAGTCAAGCTTGTTATGAAGCTATTACACTCTACAATTTTCATAAGGCAACTACGGAGTACTTCCAGTTATGGGATCCAAATTTAGTCACAATCACTTTTACAAAATAACTTGCACGTTTTACTCAGAGTCTGAGAATGGCATCTAACGTATATATAATGGAGCAGCTGCCCTTGCAGGAATGGAACCTATAGAGATGATGGGTTTCTAGAAGAACTGGTAAGACAATGTCAACGATACCTGAAGGGCCCTGAGCAGACTTGTATTATATAACCAATGCTTTGGTCAGAATTAAAGCAGCACACAGGTTTATCTAAAACTCAAGTCACTTAAGGCCAAAGCTGTATAAAAGTTGCAGGAACAATTGCATTTTGTGAGGCTACAACACAGAAATGCCAGTGCAGTGCTGTAACTCCAATAAACAGGTGCCGGTAGAGGTTGTTGTGTACAAACATGGTGCAACATGAGCTAGAGTAGTTGAAGTATGGGCATGAACTTGCTTCTGCAAACCTCAAAGGACAGTGAGGACAACCCTGCCAGCACCACAGTAAGGCAGGTACTTCCATGCTGTAGCAACATACTGGTATAAGAAGATTCACCAGAGAATTCCTGATAGAGGTCTTCATTGCATTTACACACATTTTATGGCATTACAGCTGTACTGTATGGATGTGGTGTTTTCACGTTCCTAAATAATATCACTATGCTAATGAAACATTGTTAATAGACCTGGCCTATGTAAAGTCTAGAGATTACACCACAAAGTTTCTTTTGCCTCTGTAAAAGCTATCTGGATTGTGGATATTACTTTTTTTTAATATATATATATATAAGTTTTACTTTGGTAATGTTTCTCCTTTTTTTTTGCTAAATATGACCCATTGCTTAGTGCAAAGGGGTCACTCTGAGACTGTTTTTCTCCTGTGTGACTCAGTTAGAATAAGCTCATAGCATTCAATAACATGAGGAAGAAAAGTAGGCAAGCATGATTTTAAACTCCGCAATTCTACTCAGGCAACTCTACACAGGCACCAAGGAACAGAATGGAAGAATACAGCCTTGCTGCAAGGCAAAAGGGTAGGAGAGAGCCATTACATGTTTATTATATATCCAGGGAAAGGGAAGCCAGAATTGCTAGTTTTCTCTCTTCCCGAGAGGAAGGAAGAAATGGCAATGAGCCATTGTTGACAGAAGCACTCTATTCCCTCCATCCCAAATAGGCTCTGACTGTGAAAGATATTCAGATCATCTACTATAAAATGACTGTACACCTCTGATCAATGACCTACCATTTATCTAGTCAGAACTTTAGAAAAGGAGGTATAAAAGCAACTTCTCAGAATGCGTCTCACAAGCAGCCCAGAAAGTCTGCAAGTAGCATCTATCATCAGTGGGATGCTATGGCTCTCATATGGCACCAATTCACTGATGTATTTCTAGCAGCAAAAATACACTGTCATCCCAAAAATGCAAATGTTTTTTCTGTAGGAGTAAAGAGCTCTTTCCACTGGAAAGTGCCAGCTATTTAAATTATTCAGCTGTTGTGTACAAATATTTTTATCATGCAGAACTTCTCAATGAAATTTATAGGGGAGGACAACTCTGGAAAGTGACCGATACATTTGAAAGGCAATTATGAATGTGTAATCCATGTAGAAATTTCATAAGCAGACCAGCAGCACACATTTATTTAAATGCCTTTACAGACAGACTGCCAAATCTTGAAGCCTTTTCTTTCACTCCACACTTTCCCACCGCCGTGAGAACTATTTCTCATTAACAACCAAATTGGTTTCAGATGCTCTGCTATAAGATGTTACCTTAGAAACCATTTGGTAAAAGACTGTGGCTTCCTTCCATAGAAATCTCAAGCAGTGAAAAGGCAGATTTTCTGGCATAAATCAAATCCAATTTCTAGGGTTCACTAAACCTTTTCTCCTCAGAATAATGTTTTGTGACTAGATCTTAGCAGTTAATAGTGCACGAAGAATTGCTGGTGTGAACCAGTTTTAAATTATTTTCATTCTATTCCCTTTGTTAACTCAATTGAAATTACTTCCAGTACTTATCATACCTTGATAGAACTTTTAACTTCATAACTAATAAGGGTATGTACAGCAAATAAATAGACCGAATAAAAATATTAATGTTATTTTCCTCCCCTTTAATACAACTCCTTAAACTATCTGATAAAGATTACGTTAATTGATTAACAACATTAAACATTTGGAAATAGTTCAAAATAAATGAGACAGACCTGTAACAATTTTTTCCTCCTCCAAACAACTTCCACAAAAAAGAACGATCGAAAGGAAAAAGAAAATAAAGCCCCTACTCTGTACTTAAGTAGGACATTATGATAATCATTCCTGCTGTGAAAGTGTGACTTAAAAGTTATGTAAATAATTTATGATTAAGCATAATCAGCATACAATTAAGTAGAGAGATAGCAATTTTAAAAAGTATTTGATCATGAGACCAATAATTCAAAAACACTTAGAATATCATAAAGATATTATAGAAAAAATTATAAAGAGAACTGCAATTTTTAGTGACTTGTAGCTTACAAGATGAAAATGTATGTACAATAACTCATCATTGTAAGATCCTAATTCAAGATGATGTTCAAGCTGATGACTGATTTTTGACATCATAAAAGTGCCCTTTATACCTACCAGACTATTTGCGGAATAAATGCACTTGTGAATCATGACAAGATCCTACTCCTGCAGTATCATGTGAGACTGCAAGGTCTGAGACTTGCAGTGTCCCACTGCTAACTAATTGCGTTCGTGAGTTCGAAGGACAGCAGCAATCCAGCTATCCATAGTCCAAACTAAAAGCGAACAATAAAGAACGTTTCTTATCAAATGTTTTTTTGTTCCCCACATCATCTAAGAATTTAAAATGTATTTTCTCAAGGTTTCCAAGACAAACAACATTTCTTGTAGCCCCTCCTCTCACATTGCACATTCAACCTTAGAACAGTATGTATTAGAATGCAAAGCACTTCCATTCAGGCGTTAAGCCTGGGGAACAGAGCTTACAGTTATGAAACTGAGGTAAAGCCACGAAGATGGTTTTCCCCTTTCCCTCCCCTCTCGACGAGGATTTTGTATCACATTCTGTGCTGGAGGTACTTGGCATAAACATTAGAAGAACTGAAGAAAGTTTAGGAATCAGTACCTCCCTCTTCCCCGTTTGGAGGCATGAGGAACTACTGCAATTTAGGTTACAGCAGCATGTGACATCACCATTCAATGCTGCCAAAACTATGTTAGGGAGCTCTGCCAAAGAAAAAAGGTATGATGACTAAAATCTGCTACATGAAGGTTGAAAGATAGAAGTCAGCTTTCTCCCCACCCCCACCCCCCCAAGTTTGGTATCATTTTTCTATGTTACAGAAACATGGTGAAACACAAAAGTTAAATATACTTGGAGCTTGCTTCTCTGTTCATTTCAAACTGGTTACAAATAACTTGTTCATCTAGTGGGCAATTAAGCTTGTAACATTTGAAAGTATTAATGTCAACAGCAAATTTAAAAGCATACACATAAAGTGCCTCTGCTTATACTGATAAAGGCTTTAATTATTAAACAGTGATAGAAACCTAAATTTGTTTTTTATTACTTAGACTTAGTGATGGACATTTAAAGTTAATCCATTTCACATCAGCAACAGTATGATTACCAAAAAGACTCCAGCATGAGAAAGGAAGCTATCTTTCTGCTATTAAATCATAGTTCATATGTCAAAATACAAATAAGGTAAAATCCCCACCAAAAATATAAAAAGCTGACCTCATAGATTTGTAGGTGTACAAAGAGAGCAGAGACAAAGCAGCAACTTCCCCCAGAAAAATAAATTATTTCTGTACTGTGTACACTCTGATATAAGCAAAAATTGGCCCAGCATTTTGCCCCAGATGCATTTACCAGCACCCTTTAAAATGCGGTACAACATTTGTACAGCATTCGGTCTTTTTTAAAGAATAAAACACCACCAGACTGGAAGCAGGTGAAGATAGAAGAAAGCAAGGAGGGTAGGAGCTCAGCAGGTTTAGCCAGATTAGGAGAGGATACTGCTTTGTTCCACTATCTACAAATACACAGCTGCCTGGAATATGGCCACATTTTGTACATGAGAGAAGTTAAATATCTGGAGGCCCTCAAAGCTCAAGTACAACTTCTCAAGGTCAGATCTACTGAAACGGTGGATGAATTGAGACAGAAAGATTTATAGATGTGGCATTTTGTTCATCACAAGAGGCTATTAAGGAAACTTGGTAACCATGGGTGAGAAGCAAAGTCCCAAGGGAGTAAAAAAAAATTGTGGAGACATAAAACAAAGGGAAGAAATAAACAGCCGATTCTTATTACAGGATAAGATTAATAGGGGGGAGTGCCATAGGTCTTGGTATCAGGACCGCTGTTCCATAAATTTCCTTAAGAACTGAAGCCATGAAAAAACAAGAGCCATGAATAAAAAAAAAAAGGCAGTAACAGTGGAGAATGACAAAAAGTGAAGGCTTGATTCTGCTGCCATTGAATTGAAGAGCAAAATCTCATTTGATTCTAATTCCAGCAGGACTGGGTCTTTTTTGACCACAGCTAAATTTAAGAATGAATATGAGCAACTCTAAGATTAATAATTAAGAAGTAGGTAACTGGATTAGTAATACATAATGGAACGAAAGGTTAAAATACTTCCACTCAGCATTAAGATTCAAGTTATATGTAGAATTTTGTCAAAGAAAACCCCCAATACAACCTGATGTAATGAAAGTGGAGTAATCTGATTCTATGTTTTTCTCCAGAAAAATCCCACTTGTTGTGAAAAGAACTGGGAACGATACAAAAAGTCTTGTATGGTTGCAATGCAAATGATGCAATGTCTTAAATAATGCAATCAGTGAAGTCAGTAAAGACTTACTTTTATGATTTATTTACTTAGATAAAGCTACAGCTGAATATCAGGAATCTTATCTATAGAACACCCTGAAATGAGGACAGGGGACATTTTAATGGTTTCCCTTGAGTATGGAGGGATTCCATGTGTGTGTCTGTGTGTATTATTTTACCATGTTACCAGTGCAATATACTGACAAATGCAGTAAAAATGCGATTTAAGCAAGTTCGCCGTGCTATAAGTTAACCGACATCATGTTATTTATTGGGATTGATTTTTATTCCTCCCAGTCTTTGTCTTTTCGATTAGAAGCTGCTCAGAGCAGTACCTGTCCGCTTTCCCAGTTACAGTGCCTAGCATAACGGCACTGTCCATTCTTGAATGATCTTCTGTAAAGAACATCATTACTAATAATAAAATACTCACTGTGTGTGACATGGGTAAGGCACAATGAGTATAAAGACTTGATTATTTTGTTTAGTAATTGCCTGTCCTGAACCTCCTTCCCAAACAAGCATGCAATTAATTTTATACTTTAATAGGAGGGGATCATTAGAGAACTTTTTATCTCATCAAGTTGTTATTAATTCTAGCTACCCTAAGGATTACATAGAAAGCAACTGCACAAGAAAACAATCTGTGAATTTTTGGTATGACCAGCACATCTTGTCAGGAAAACACATGCTATTTGACCACCCCCCTGAATTTCATTATTACTGTCCCTAAAAACAAACAAACCAAAAAAAAAAAAAACCCACAAAAAACCAAACACAAAACCCCCTCTTCTAGTGGGAATATAACTAACATATCAAAGGGATGAAGATAGTTTCACTAGAGAGAGCCAGAACAAGCCTTAAGACATGTCTATAATTGGTGGTTTGGGGACCTTTTGCAATAAGGCAATATTTGGGGTTTTTAATAGAATAAAGCATTCAGTGTATTGGTAAAGTTCATGAACAAATCAACTACTTTTGACCACTAAGAGAGGTTACCAAGTTTCCCTCATATCACAAAGCCTTCCAACAAAGAGCGATGCCACGCTGAATTTAACCATTCAGCACATGACCTTGAAAAAGCTTCCTAATACTTCAGTTACAGGAAGAAAAGTCCTTGTGCTACCAGATTATAGCCAAACGCTTTAGAGGGTATCATTTTACCCCTCAGATAAAAAGGGCGGGAAAAAAAAAGGGAGAGAGAAAAAAAAGAAGGGAAAAGGAGGAAAAAAAAAAGAAAGAGGGGAAAAGGATGAAAAAAAGTGACAACTTTCTAAGTGGGGGTTTCCTACTGTACTAACTGTATGCATTTTCCTTCCAAAGCCTGAAGAGGATGATATTGTGTGTACCACTTTGACAAGTGATCCATTTTTGAGGATGTTGCTTTAGATAAGCACCAAGTATCCTGTAGTTAAGACAATGTAAGAATAAGTAATTCTCTACTAGAGTACAAAGTCTCACAAAGTATGCGATTCTCGGATACATGTAGCTCCTATGAAAAAGTGTAACTACACCAACTTCAGAACAGTGTCATTTTATGTCAGTTATTTGCCCTGTATTTCTGAAACACTAATAAAGTAAGTCTTGCAAATATGGAAAGAAATTATAGCTATCTTATTAGCAAGATAGTGAATGTATCCAATTTCTAAAGCAATCTAAAGGCATTATGAGGTAATGTACTCTCTGGGGCATAGCTTTACACTTGTATCAAGTATTAGGGCCAAAATGCCAATTCATTTTAGACTTAAGCCTACTCTAGTTGAAAGCAGCCTTTGTAATGAAAATTATCATTGACCGTAAACATGCCTGACCCTCTGCATATGAATAATATTGGCTAACACAATTGTTAGAATCAAACCATGAGAAATACAAAGTTATCAGCAGTTTTTATAATCATACAAAAACCCAAGTTGTAGATTATTTTTATTTGTTAATTAAAACTTCAGCTACACAGCATATTTCTAACACAAAGGTGGGCTGCCGTATAATAATCGGTAGGTGTCTCAGGAAAGTCAGCTTGTTTTACCATTGCTAGTAGACTTATCTTTCTGCTAGACACAAGACAGATACAATACGGTATGAATATGCATGTAGGTAAATACAGAATTTTGGATGTACAGAATTTGGCATGTTATTCCAAGTAACCTTTCAGACTGATCATAAATTTTGCACGCTACACAGCCTTCTCTGGTGTACAAATCCACCCTTCTCACTAGAGATTTTAATGCAAATGATCCTCCTCACCAAGAACAGTTTGTGTAAGCGAGCGCAGAGCATCAGAAAGAGAATGGTAACCTAATGAAAGACCAATTAACCTCCTCCCTTCCTGTTTCCCCTTTTGCATCAAACCTCGACCAGCTTATTGAAATTCTATACAAATCTGGAAGCCAAAGCAGCTGTGACATGTAAACCCATTAAAAAAAAGAAAACCCAGTTACAAAACCACCACCATAACACCTTTTGACAACTGAAGCTTGAAGAGAAAGATCAGATATTTTTGACAGAATGCTATCCTAGGCTGCTGTTGCACTCTCTCTCCAGTAACATGTTCTGGCTGAGAAACATGTTACATGTCTCCTACTCCAGCTGTCAGCTGCTACGAAAGGGGTTTCATCACTTGGAAATAGCTTGCATATCTATCTGAGCTGCCTTCCAGTTGACATAACTGGATAGTTGCAACCATCTTAACACAGCATATTTATCTCTTTGAAGCTTTTAGAAAGATTATCTAGCAACAGAGGCAACATACATATCTGTCCTCTCAAAGATGACTTTTCATAGATAACAATTATGTCTGCATGTTTAGAAGGATAAGAAATAACAAAGAAACAACCAAATTTTAAATCCTGCAGAAAATGGCCTTGCAGAAAATGCATCCTCATTGAAGAAAGTTTTCCTCTGCTTTATAGCTGAGTAAATTTTTTTGCGCTGCAAACATTAGTTAACGCAGTAAAGCTGTAACAAAAATAAGCCATTAATTTGTAAAAGAGTAGTTAAGAGGGAACACCTACCATAAATAAAGATCCCATTGTGTTAGGCTACCTATCATGGTATTTACAGCTTGACCACAAACGCAAGCGTAGCGAGTCTTGAGCTTCCCCCCCACCCGCCTTCTTTTCTTAAATCCACAATGTTTTGCAGCATATATCAAGTAGTTCTTAAAATTACCTGACTGGTTCCTATCTATTACAAGATCCTCAAAAAGCTGCAGAATGTATAAGCAATATGTCAAGTGTTACTCTAGCAAGACAAGAATAGGTAAGTGAAGTCAAAGAACCAAATCCTGCTGTTCATGACACCGCTGTAAGTCAAGAGAAGCTCCTTGAAAGCCATACCTGACAGAAGTTATTGGGCCAGAAAATTTCAAACTTAATTCTCTTGATCTTCTACGTTGCTATCCATTTATTGTGGTTTGAGTTCAGGCTTGACAATCAACTACTCAGTACTTACTAATATAATGAAAGTACAGCAAGCAGCACGCTATTTGGTAGAGAGTACAAAGGAGTTTTTCTGCCTGTTTACTTTCTAGTCAGATTATTCTTCCAATCACCTAAGAAAGGTATTGCAATCTCCAATAAAATAAAAAAAAAAAAAGTGGCTCTGCAGATAGTCTGAAATACAGTTCAGCATATACTGAAACAATGGACATAAGACAACTGAGTCCATCCTCTAAAAAAGACTATTTACATTTTTTTATTTTTGTAAAAAATCTCCAAGCGAACTAAATTGGCAAAAAGTGTTACAGGTTAAAACGAACAAACAAACAAACAACCCTCACCCCCCAAAAAAACCCCCAAAACAACAGTGAAAGGGAAAAAAATAGTAATTTTGAACAACATAGGCCCTTTTGTTCATTATATAGGGACTCTGTAAGGGACAGCTGCATCAAATATTCTTAAGGTTAATAGATACTAAAATAACAAATTCGTACATTGGGCATACACATAGCACATTTTTATGAATGTGTGTATGCACATAAATACATGGTAAAAGCAGTTATCAACATTTTGTAGACTTTTAAACTCTTTTTTTTTTTAATTTTTTGGCTGATGATGCTGAGTTGCTAAGACTTTTTAACTAATATGTGCAGCTCAAATGGCTTTGGGTACTCTGAAACAAGCATTACAAGCTCTATCTATTCACTTAGTGTTTCTGGATGAAAAAACAGCCCTATTAAAATCAAAGGCCAACTCCTATTGACTTAAGTGGCTTAATATGCTCTAAAATCCACAGCTCCAATTTCACCCTCCTTTATACTAATGAAAATCCTAAATAATTGCTCTGAAGTCAGTATACACTCATAGGATAAAGATGAAAAGAGCACGAGGGTAATTTTATTTTATAGCTTAGCTTGATACTTTTGTGACTGATTAACTCCAGCGTCACAGACAAAGAACGTAAGTGCCTTTGATTTGTATGTTTATGTAAAATAATGGAAAATCTGGGATATCGAATTGACCCACGATAAAATTGCATCATGAAAGACTGGCTGGGAAGGGTATTCATGTTTTAGAATATGTTGTGAATGAAAGAGGCTTCTGGAAAGACTGTTAAGAAGAGACAGAAAGAGACGCTCAAATACTGTGCCAAAAGAATCTGAGGCTTTAATCATGAGACAAATTAACTCTTTACTTTTACAAGAAATAAAAACTAGTTAATGTCAACTATATACTAAGACAACCATTCAAAAAACCCGAGAAAAATCTGGTCAAGTATGCAGTGGTCACTGGTATGTGTATGGTACACGTTTGCCTCTTTGTGGCACACCTTCCAGGCACTCTTTGCTGCGTCTCCTGCCTTGGGGAAGTTAATGGTCTCTTTATCTGTTACTCGTACAGCATGGACAGTGCTCTAACACCACAGAATTACTGGTATTAACCCTCCTCTGCTCACACAGTCCTATGCTGACTTGGAAGAATGGCCTTTAATCATTTAATAGTGTGGCTCTCTTGAACCGTTAGCAAATCCAACAATTAGAGGGATTTGGAATTCAGAATAGTATAAACCTGATATTCCTATGTACAACTAAAAGGAGTATTCTGCTGCAAGCCAAGCTTGGGTTAATACCATCTACAGTTCAGTAAAAAAGAAAATCCTTTTCCCCTTTTCTCAAACAGCTGAGGGAGAATAAATTCTTTGCTTGACTTGAGGGCGGGGGGAAGGAGAAAAAAAATAAAATCCTTCTTTCAAATTTCACAGACACTTTCATGCCCGTGTCGTCATTGCAGGAGTGTATTCTGGTTAGGCTGTAGTCTTGTTTTGCTAAGACTGAATGCAGTAGCTTTCCCGAACTATCACTAGCATTAACTCAGACAACTAGCACGGTCTTATAAGGACTTCTGATTTTCTCCCCCATGTTCACATTTTACAGAATAAATTCTTTAAGAGTTTAAGCAATTCTACTGCAGAACTTCTCACTGCACAATTGATAATAAAATTAAATGTAAATTATAAAAAAGTTAATTTCCCTTTGCACTTTCGTATTTTCAGGCAGATTTTTTTTCTCCTAAAAACCTACTAAAAATGTCAGACAGATCTGTGTGACCAACAGCCAAAAACATGGCGTTTGTTAAACTTCAACACAATGTCACCAAACCTTGGTTTTCAAAAAGAAAGAATATAAAGAATAAAAATCACACACCAGATTCTGATGCACTGCCAGGGTCTAAGAGCATTTGGATTCTCTCCATGTACGCAGGGGCCACGTGCTCCTGCAGCCACAAGGCACAAGGTTCACACAGGCCTGCGGACTCGGAGACGAAGCCGCGATTCCTGCGCAGGCTTTCGACTGCAGCAGGTGCTGCCGACGAAAAAAGCTTCCAGTGCGATTGATTCAGGCTTGAAAGTCTGCTTTAAAGAAAAATCTGCTCCCAAGCCTCAGTTAAAAAAAAAAAAACAACACCCAAACCAAAACTCAAAAAAACCCAAAGAGAAACACCAAACCACCGAATCACACCTTGGGGGAAGCGGGAGGAGAGGTTTGTGCTCCCAAGCAGACAAGTGCCTGTTCTCCGGCTTGCCTTGCCGGAGGGCAGCCGGAGGAGCCCCAGGCGGTCCCAGTCAACAGGACCAGGGAGGTTCACCCAACACTAAGTAAGCCTTTGGAGGAGCGCAGGGACTGCCCAGCTCTGCGCAGGCGGCCTCAGCAGGAGGCTCAAGCCCAGCCTGCCCTGAGGCGAGCCCGGCTGTGGACCAACGGTAGAGCCAAACCCCGGCGAGCCGGCCCGGCCTTGCGGTGAGCCCCCGCCATCTCGCAACGTCTCTCAGAGGGAGGCCTCTCCGGCGCGAGTCTCGGCCGGGCCCGCTGCCGGCTCCGCCGCGAGGCGCGGCACTTACCGAGCCCCAGCACCGGAATGCTCCGGCCGTTGGCGAGCGGCAGCGTGGGGCAGCCGTACGCCCCGCCCTCCTCCTCCGCCGCCGCCGCCGCCATGTTTAGCGGCCGCGGCCCGCGGGCTCCCTGTCGCGGGGGACTACAACTCCCGGCAGCCCCTGCGGCCGCCGAGCGCGGAGGGGGCGCGGCCGCTGGCGGCGGCGCGGCCGGCGGGAAGCAGGTGGGAGAGGGGCCGTTGGCGGCGGCGGATGGGCGCGCTCGGGGGTGTGTGAGGAGGGAGGGGTGTGACAGGAGCGGGGAGGCGCGGGGCGAGGTCTCGGCGGTCGGTGGCGTGGTGGGGCGTGAGGCGCTGATCCCCGTTTCCCTCCCGTGACAGGCGGCGGCACTGGGCCTGGCGGTTGTAACGGCCTCCCCAAGCATGCTGTATCTGGTCGGGCTGGGCTTGGGAGACGCCAAGGACATCACCGTGAAGGGGCTGGAGGCGGTGAGGCGGTGCCGCAGGGTGTACCTGGAGGCCTACACGTCCATCCTCACGGTGGGCAAGGAAGCGCTGGTAGGTCTGGGCGCTGCTGTCGCGCAGAGCCCTGGCGGCCCTCGTGCCAAGGAGCGAGGAGGGCGCTGGGGCTGGTAGGTCGGTAACGTCAGCAGGAGAAGCTACTGGTGCGTGTTCTCAGAAAAAGTATGTACGTAACCTTCACACGCTGTATTTTATAGGAGAAATCGTTTCGCTACCTTATGAGAAGACTGGAGTGAAAATAAAATTTTCCTTCCTGCAAGCATTGACACTAGTTCTCATCTCAGATTCTAACAACGTACGGAGATCCTGAAATATTGGAGAACTTGGCTAGAAAAATGTCTGATCTGAGAAAAAAATCAAAAGGTGTACCAGAAAAAATACATGTTTTGGTGCCTTGAACCGCTGTATCAGCCTGAGGTATTATGGTGTGCCTGCTGGGAATAGTAATTTGACTGTCTCACATTTCCATGTTTCCTTGTGGGCCAAGCTGTCTCACCATGTTGAGACTTCTAGAACGTACATAGTTCAGGCAGAGATGGGCTGTTGAACAACACGGAGATAAGCTTTTTATTAGTAAACACACCTTATGGGAGAAGGCAGTAGTAAAAATGTACAAATTATAACTCTGATGGGTTCACTGGTCATAGAAAGATAAAGTTTAATGTTGAAGTAACACCAGAAAAAGAGCTTGCCTACCCACGGAACAGGGATCTCACCTCCGAATAAGCTGTGTAGTACTATACAGAGATGCTATCTGGGTCTTGGATGCTGTATAGCCATAACGTACTTGTATATATGTATGCATACCTGTATGTACATACAGCACGTGAGACTTTTAGCTTGTGGTCAGCATTATGTGGTTTCTAGATACAAGCTAGGCTGGAATATTTGGGCCCATCTGTGGTATATCGTCTGCTCTATTTTGAAATGAAGATATACTCCATGTTTTTCTGGGTTTTTTTTAGTACACTGAAGCAATCTGAATTGAAATTAATCCGTTCAAATCAAAATGGTTTTTTTTTTGTTCTTGTTGGATAGTTGGAAAATTGCAAAATAGAAATGATTACTTGGATATTTTTACTTCACAAAATCTGCATTTGCTATCAAAAAAAATGATGGATTCCTAGCCAGCTGAAAATAAAACACTGAATAATAGAAAAACACTGAATATTTTTGGCATGGTTATTTTTGGGAGTTTGTTTGTTTTGTTTTTTATTGTTTTAAGTCTTTTGGAAACCTTGAAGTCCCAAAGATGAGGTAATTGGGAAAAATGATCAATAAAAACAAAGTAAAAGATGCTCTCTTACCTGAAACTGCCTAAGAGGCAATATAGGAATTAATCACCAAGTGTTGATAATACAGCCCAGTTTACATACAAGTGACAATGCTGAGTGGTTTATTTAGTAATCTGAAGGTCAGTCTCTCCTAAGCAACATGAAAAGTTATGGGAAAGCTCTCAAGAGATAAAGAACAGATTCTTTCCTGCAGGGATTTTCGAGAAATCCTCCTGTGCCGATGCTTTTAAAATCAGATCTCAAAATTCAAATGACATGATTTGCTTAGGTTATCTTGTTGGCCTGAAACGTATATTAAAAGCTATTTGATGTTGACCATCTAAATCGGCCCTCAGCTTGGTGAAAGAACTGTTTGGACCCAGTGACCTCCCAGTGAGTACATTTTAGTTTTTGTCAGGAGAGTGCTTTTTATATATTCTCTAATTAATGTGCTTTGATTTGCGCTGTGGAGCAGTCTCAAAGCATGCAAATAGATTCCGTTAGATGAAAACAAACTGAAAGGTGTGTTTCTGGGAATGCACCTAATATGCTCTATAGTGTGCATTCGCTTACAGTACTGGACTAAAGTTAGTCTCATCCTATGGTAAACCCACCAAAACATATGTTAGCATTGTTACCGAGTTCTCCGCACCAAGTGCTTTGCTTTATAGATCAGCTCCTGTTGTGCTGTACTGCTTGCATCTAGTGTAAGATACTTAATAAAAACAAATGGGGTGTCAAAATTTGTTGTAGTTTGTTTAGTATAGACCTCAGCAGTACTCCAGGGTGGCCGTCAACCCTTCTGAATCACAGATACAAGATTTGCTTATACATCTATTTGGTCCCCTTTCTATCGAATCTGTACAGGTTGCAGTCTGTTTCACAAGGAAAATAATATCCTCATTTTACAGAGGTAGAGAAACTTACTCAAAAATGGTGAGGAAGTCATCTTTAGAAAAGGGAACCGAACCCAGTAACAGAGCTCCCATATCTAGTACTCTTGCTATGGGATGGATTTTTTTTTATGGAAGCACTACTCGGCTTCTGTACGAGTACGATGGTTCTCTTGTCAATTCACTATACTTTGCGGTCAAAGATGAAGCTATCACTGAAGTCACAGGAGAAGCCAGGGGAAAATCTTTCTGGACCATAACTGACTTAATAGTTTTATCAATTTGTTAATATTTGTAATACCACCCAAATTTTCTGAATACTATTTAGAACAAAACCACCTTTTTTGGTCTGTGCCCTGGAAAAAAACCTTAATCTAATCATGTAAAGAGCATGTGAAATGTATGGTGACACGTAACTTAGAGACAGATATGTTCAGGATGGTCAGACAACATGTTCTAGGACTAACAAGTTTCATTACACGTGAGGTTGATTCTGGAAATAAAGGCATTTAAAACATACGAAGAGACACGATGATTATTGAGCTGCTGAAGAAAAGCAAAGGACACGATCAAATACACATTTACCTGTATACATAGTAAAGTATTTCTTACAGAGAACTGAAGATGAAGGATTAATATGAAATCATTCCTTAGATGTGGTTAGTTACAATCTACTAAGGAAAATCTAAAAAACTAGGTTGTGGTATAGCTAGTGCCATATTTGTATCTGGTTTGATGTCGGTATTATAACTAAGCTAAGCAGTTAGGCTCAGACTTGTGAGAGGGGATGCCTTACAGTAGGATGACTGCTTAATTTAAAGTACACCTAGAGCCCACCCAGGTACCTTCAGTATGCAGGTGTGATTGAGCTACTTTTGTAGCAGCTCCTCAACTGACACAGAAGGCATAAAAACCCAAGGCAGTATCAGAATAATGTGCTTGACTCATTTTTGTCAGCTTGGGAGCTGCTTTATGGGAAGCTCAGGTGTTCTTGCAAGGGGAGGCAAGGTTCTCTAAGACGTGGGTCAGACTGCTGGGGAGAATAATAAAGTTGGCCTTTCCAGTGTCCATCGCCTGTGTTCCTGAGCGAGCACCCAGAGAGATACGAAAACACTCCTAAGTGTCTTATTTTGGTGTTTCTTATTAATTTCAATTTCTAGGAAGAGTTTTATGGAAAAGAATTGATTTTGGCTGACCGAGAAACGGTGGAACAAGAAGCAGATAGCATTTTAAAAGAAGCTGATGTTTGTGATGTCGCATTTCTTGTAGTTGGTGATCCTTTTGGGTAAGACAAAGCAACATTTTAATTATTGCTGTAGCTTGATCACTCTCTTTTTTCAGTAGGAAGGAGCCATACGCCATAACTGTAATTCTTTATGAAGAAGCTGGTTTTCAGACCAGAAGCACTTTTTATGTCTTTGTAAATTTTTTTATTGCATTAAAATACACATGCAATTGTCTACACTTTATCTTGCTTTGGAGTTTCCTTGCCCAGATATCCCTTGCAGATAGGAATGTGGACCCTCCAGGATGTATAAATCTTTCCTTCAGCAGTCACTTATCGTTTCATTCTCCATGCTAGCTTTTATAGAGAATATTTTGTTCCAGGTTTTATCTGCTAACAGAAGAAATTCTAGGATATCATATATTTAAGAAATGTGCTATGTTTTGAAGAGTATTCTTTTAGTTGCTATTTGTACTTACAAACTGCAGCTTTTATGCTCAGTTGGTTTAGAATGAATACTGTTTGTTGGATGTACAGTGCTTCTGCTTTGATATATGCTAGTTTTTAAAATCACTTAGGTCGTTATAAATGTCTTCTCATTTTGGTTTATTAAGCCTTTTGTTTCCACTTTTTATTCCAGCTGAAAAGTGTAGTCTTTTTCTATCACCAGAAGGATCTCCTTCTGTCTTTTCAGTCAGGCATCATCAATCTGTAATGTCAGGCCATACAGAAGAGCTTTTAGTCTCCAGCTGGTGATTCAAGATTTATACCACAATGTTAAGGGGCACAAGAAAAATCAAATCACTGAACACCCCATTTGTGAGTGAAAAAATAGAGAGACTTTATCAAAAAGAGGAGCAGTGTGCACATCTGTCAAAAGCGGATAATTTATGTAAATACAGGTTGAAGGGAATTGGCAAGAGAATATTATATTAAACTAGTACTTATGGGCAGATGATGCTGTATTTCAGAAATACTAATTATACTTTCAATACATGTTAACATTAAAATTAGGATTCATGTAGAGTGTAGAGCCACGTTACCTGTGCTCTTGTGCTCTGATCCAGTGACTGATACAAGTAAGTACACAAGATGAAAAAAAAAACAACCTACATGTATTGAAATGTAATTGCTACTTGTAAGCAGTATCTTGATCTGCCTCAGTCATCATTAGTTTCAGTGTCAAAATACTTCAATTCTGATTAACATACTACATCATTGTTGAAAGCTATGCTTTTTTTTGAATGAGTTGCTTCTTTCTAAATGTTTATGTTCTTAGCTCTTAATACTGCAGCTAGAACTGCTCCTATGCCCACATAGAGCCCTAAGGATTTAGGGGTTCATGAGGTCACTAGGAAAGAGTACTGAATGTTTCTGTCCTAAGAGAAGCCCTATGGGAGGAGGATAGAAGCCATATGACTGCAGCTGATCGTAGAGTTTCAAGTGTATTTGCAGGTAAGAAGAGTACCTGGCAGCCTTAGGAAATCTCAGGCGTTGGTAGTTAATGGTTAAAGTGATAAAACAAGCTGTGTCCCTGTCCTCCTTCTCACTGTTGTTCACTGCAAGTTTTTATCTGCCTGTGTGGTAACAGCTATGGATGTGCTAGCAGGAACCTGACAATTTTAGTAGCATACTGGAAAGCCCACCTTCATCTAGCCTGGTGCTAACATTCATATTATTACTACCCATAGAACTTAAAACCTGTATCAGTGACAGAAAATACTCTGTCACCCAGAAAATAGCTCTGGGTGCAGAGGGCTGACTCCACGAAGCCTTTGCTGGTATTAGCTGAGTGCTCATGAGGGCACTTCTGCTTTTAGCTACAGTCATTATGGACAGATCTATTGGGAGAAAATACTGGCTGGAGCAAATTTCAGTGAATAAAGCCAGCTGATCCCTTGGTCAGTATTAGCATAATCACAAAATCCTCCAGTGCTTCTTGTCCTATGTATGTGAACGGAATAATACAGGGCCATAAAACTAGTCCCCTCTTCTCTTAGAGCAGGCATTCTTACATCACCTTTGCTTATGGAAGTCAGGAACATAGTTTGTTTACTAACCAAAGTGTTGTTTTAGATCTCTTTACTGCATTCTTCTAGGTCTGGGAGCCTGTTTCTGTCAGGGTCTCTGATTTCCCAAATTCAGATTCCTCTTTTTTTTTTTTTCTCCAGTGAAATTGATTTCTTATTTAAATGATTGATCCTTACAGCCTTGCCAGCTGCTGCCACCTTTGTGTTCCAGTCTGAAGCACCTGATCTGCTGATGGGTGCTAGTCAGACATGCAGTGTCAAAATTATCAGACTAAAAATCAGGGGAATTCTGTTAGGGTAACTGAACCAGACCAGGGTGAAAGCGGTCTTCCTATTTAATTAATTCTGACCGGCACATGCTGTTTCTTTCTTCGCTTCCTTCTTTGGAATGGCCACACAGAAATGTGTGGTACGTCTTGGTACGTACTAAGGCCATTGTTCAGGTTTGATAATTTAGGCAAGGGGTAGGTGCATTTTCATATTTCACATGGAAAATGGGAGTGCCTAGCGTTTACATAAGCATACATGTAAGCAAGATACATATGTCAACATTGTTGCAGTTCAAAGATTTTCTGGATCTATATATACTTACCATCTTAGAAGGACTCTAATCCCAGTTGTGTTAACTACAAGCCCAGTAATTCTTGCACCAGTCACCGCAAGGTGTTTGTTGAGCGTTAGACCTGGAGCCAAATTTAGCTCAGTTCTAAGCTTAACTAGAATTTTCTTAATTATTTCAGAACACACTTGATCACTCAAACTTAGGCATTGTTAATTTGAGTAATTTGGCTTAAATATTATAAAAGTTGATTTAGTCTAAGGATGTTTTTCCTAAGTACTGCATGCAGTTTACCTCAGTCTGTTCAAAGTTCTTGTTTGAGTGTGTTGCTTTCCTGGCATGCACTGGTGCAGATGGGAGCAGACCTGGCTGTGCAGCGAGTAAGGAAATATTGGAGTTTTGTTGGAGTCTATGCCAAATGGAGTTGACCTTTACAGTTGAACAGATGTCCGATAGACACCTGCAGAAGACAAAGGATAAATGGAACTTTCCTTTTCAAGTACTTGCCAAAGCTATTTTAAAAAGTAACAATTGTGTTGGTGTTACAGTTTTAATGATGCCAGAAAGCTGCAAAGAACCGTAACATACTGAGGATGCCTGTATTTTCAGCTAGGGAAGATGACATATGGAAGCCTTATTGGAGTTTTTACTTTCCCATAACAATTAGTCAAGTTATTGTTGCCCTTTTGGCACTTCTGCATTGCCCTAGTTGTGAAGGGTTTAATTTTACTTTCAAAGCAAACTATAATGCTAGTAACACTTGGTCACTTTATCTTTTCAATCTTTAATTCCTTTCTTAACACAGGGCCACGACGCACAGTGATTTAGTACTACGTGCAGTAAAATTGGGGATTCCATACAAGGTCATTCATAATGCTTCAATAATGAATGCAGTGGGCTGCTGTGGTTTACAGGTAACATTTTTGTATATATGCTCTTCCACAACTGCTAAACTTAGTGTTGGTGAGCTCTTCTACTGCTGTAGCAGTGCATGTTGCAATCCGAAGTTTGAACATCTGTAGCAACAGTACACTTCTGTTGTCAGAATTTGTTAACACTTCCTTTTCAGCATGCTACACGTCAGCAAAAGTCCCTTTTGATGAGCACATGTGAAAATGAATAGTAACACTTCTATTCTTCTCTGCTCTCTTAACTTCCCTCTGCCCCAGGAGACTTTGATATTTAAGTTATTTTACGGATAAAGTTTTGCTTGTGTTGGCTTCCTTCTACTACTGATGGTCACCTGGTAAGTTTATTCTTAAATTAGGCTGTTATCCTGTTGAGAAGTATGCTGGTCTTGTTGTAAAAGGAATACATGCACAAGCCTGTCTATATGCCCAACTCGGATCATAATGAATTCCGAAATCTTGTATGTGATGCATTCTTTCTCTCCGAGGTTGACCTGTCTTCACGTTCTGCCCATCTGCCAAGAGAGGAGGGATTTGCCTAGCCAAGGACTAGAAGAACAAATGACAGTTTTTGTGCTTCTTGAATGGCTAAAGTAGAAAAGGTCTAGTGACCCCCAAGAAAATACTTCACTACTTCCTTTTACACGTGTATAGGTCCATTATTACTCTTCCTGCATGACCAGTGTTACGGCAGTGTATGTATCGTAACTAATCACATATAAATTAGTTGCAGCTTCCCCCTCTTGTTTTCATTCATTACTTTAACACAGAACCTGCCTTCTCAAGGTTCAGAATGGTTCCCTGTGTATGGGAACTCCTAAACCAAGCTCCCACTTTACCAAAACCAAAAGCAAGCACAGGAGTGTAAGTGTACTACAGACACGAGTTGAGGGTTTGGACAGTAAGTTTTCATCACTGAAGGAGGAAGCATTCCTTCCTAGCTTAACATAAAAGAACACCATTTTTTTTTTTAATTTCAACAAACAACTGGGACCTTCAAATTTACACTGACAAACTCCAATAGCCTTATTTCAGTGCTGCCCGGCAGCAGAAAATCCGTTGCAATAAGTTGGGTATTATCTCTGGCTCTGGTTTAGAAATGCGAGAGCCCTGTCTGATCTGGCAGTTCAGCAACACTGCATTGACACCTGTTCTGAGATGTGAATGCTAATGCTAAAGGGAATGCAGCACAGGATTCACATTCTTTATAATTCTTCCCGTGAGCACTTTCTTAGCGATACCTGCCTATTGCTGTAAGACTTGGGCAAAATTATCTTTTAGGAAGGAAATAGGCTCCTTGGTGTCTAATATCTACACGTACAGCAGACAGATGGCAGCTGTCGCATGACTGCACTTACTGGGGCGGGTAACACAAGAGTTGAAGCTGGGGCTCACCCTTTCCCCTTTTGGCTTCGTGGTGGTGCAAAGTTTGCTTCTGCTGTCAAGCTGTTGACAAGTAGTTTCTACTGCCCGCTGTCTTTTTACAGTTCTTTTACGTTCATTAGGAAGGAAGATGCAAGGCTCATATTCCCAAAGAGAACAGGTGACTAAGTTTTCTGAAAGTTTGCTTCCCCCACAACTCCAGCTAGGCATAGGAATGAGGAGTATAGAGCTTCTAGGTTAATTGAAAAAGAGAGCAGAAAACTAACTGGGAATATATTGCAAACAGTCCATAAGGTTTTTCACATATGCAGAGTTTTGGAGATTAGTTTACTATTTCCTTATCCCATGCTGAAGGGAACAGACCATGAAGGAAATGTGATGTTATTCACTCTGGCGTTAGTCCCCGTTCCCATTCTGGCTTGGGAGGGGCTGCCTTCTTATAAGTCAACATTCCTGTTGTTGTATAAAGCATTTTAGGAAATAGTGATCATATTGTATTACCGGACAGACTATAACCAGCTGTATGTTTAACTCTTCATTGCTCCTTACAGGCATAAACAGCAAATGAGGGGTATCTTACAAAAAAGCAGCCTGTGATTTAATTAGAGTTGTGGTGGAAGTTTATAATTTCTTTCAACAGTCTTTACGTTCATGGCTGTCTCCTGCCATCAATTTAGTTTTGGAGTTATTGTTTCAAATTGCAAAGTTGCTGTCAAGTATAGCAGGGATTCCTCTTTTGCTTCACCACAGAAAAGGCTTGGCTTTTTTTCTTGTTTTAATCTGATTGTGATACAAAACCTCTTTCTTTCTTACTAGAGAAAAACAGGAAACACCTTTATACGCTGTTCTGAAAGCCATGTGCGTAGTGAGCTGTAACTGCTGATTAGGCCCTCAGTAAAATGCAGCTACAGCCCAGTCTGTTCACAAAAGAACATGTCTCTTGTCATCAGAGCAATGTTTCTGTGCAGCCAACAACATTCTGGTAGTTGCACAGTTTTCCTGAACAGTAGTGAGTTACTGAAATCGACAGCGCATCGGTGATGGTTTGTCACCTTCAATTCATAGATATATTTCTTGCCGAATTGTGAAGAAGGGTGAATACCTGTTTTCAAATACTTTTTTTTTTTTACTGTCTTGCCCATTTAACAGAATCAGTGCAGCTGTTTTGAAGGCTGCACAGGTGAAGATTGTATTTGTACAAAGAATGGGTTTCTTTTTAGTTTTGAAAAATCAAACTCTTTGAACTTCCAGGAAGCTCTCTCAGAGTGATACAACGAGCTATAGCTAGTGAAAGCAGGGGATAGTATAACTTAGCAAAGTATTAGTCTGACTAGGCATAAGGCTCTATGACTTGCTGTGGCTCTGTCGTGGTTTAATCTCAGTCGGCAACTGAGCACCACGCAGCCGCTCGCTCACTCCCCCCCACCCGGTGGGATGGGGGAGAGAATTGGAAGAGCACAAGTGAGAAAAACTCGTGGGTTGAGATAAAAACAGTTTAATAATTGAAATAAAATGATAATATGATGATAATAATAATACACAAAGCAAGCGATGCACAGTACAATTGCTCACCACCCGCCGACCGATGCCCAGCCAGTCCCCGAGCAGCGGCCCCCCCGGCCAGCTTTCCCCAGTTTCTGTACTGAGCATGACGTCACATGGTATGGAATGTCCCTTTGGCCAGTTGGGGTCAGCTGTCCTGGCTGTGCCCCCTCCCAGCTTCTTGTGCACCTCCAGCCTTCTCAGTCAGTAGAGCATGGAAAACTAAAAAGTCCTTGGCTAGTGTAAGCATTACCTAGCAACAACTAAAACATCGGTGTGTTATCAACTTTGTTCTCATCCTAAATCCAAAACACTGTACCAGCTACTACGAAGGAAATTAACTCTATCCCTGCCGAAACCAGGACAGGCTCCCTCTTTTACACGGTTCTTGCTGTGCTTCACTGTGTCAGATTTTTTTTTTTTTCCAAGGCTGAAGAACATCTTTTCCCTCAAAAACAAATTAATGCGGCCGGGGGGGGAGAAGCCAGGAGAAGTGCCTGTGTGTGAGTGCCTCTTAGCACATTCTCTGCAGGTTCACCTCTCTTGTCTGGAATCTGACGTGTAGGTATGTTGAACACTGACTCCTGTTGTAGTGGGGAACAACCACCAGTGAAGAAAGTCCTGCAGGTTGGTATCTACGCACACTGCCAGGGAAGTCAGGGAGAGGGGACAGAAGTCCCGAGGGGAAGACCGAAATTCTTAAAGAGCACTTCTAGTGGGTGGTAACTAGTGAGACAGTTCAGCTTTCCCCATCAGCAGCTGCATTGTAGTTCCATAGCTTTGGAAAGCTTAGTATTTTAGGTAACAGGCTTACCTGTGTTCTACCACTGCTCAGCTACCCTGTGAGCAGGATGTTGCCTTGGCTCTATCCGACTAGGATTCAGCATTGCAAGCTGAGAATAAAGGGAGAGCCTAGCCTGACTTCCATGGCTTTATCTGTACCCACACTCAAGTTTTTCAGAATAGGGCTGATGGCTAAGGCTTTTAGCCCTAGAATAAAGAGGCAGAAAACTCAAGATCTCTAATTTACACCTTTCTCCTTCCTTCCTAAACTCCATGACATCTGGGTTAGTTTGGGAAGGTCCCTGGCCAGAGTCGTGCTCTGAGGACGGAATTCTCTCTGACCCAGTTCTGGTAAATGTATCTTTGAGGTAGCAGTATGGATGGTCAAACACATGAGGAACACTCTGCATCACACTGACCTGTGATGCACATGAAGGAATGATGCAACTTGAAATGGCTTGAGATAATGGCATTACTGTAAAAAAAAGAGGATTGAGAACTGAAGTGCAAAGCTGGAGGCAAGCCATGGGATGAGACGAAAGACTAAGATGAGCCTCATTTCTGGGAGAGCGATGTTGCTAGTTTTGAAAGCTTTTACTTTATATTTGGTAGGGTAGCTAGGGAAAAAACATGTCGTGGCAAAGACCTGCCTTTCTTTTGAGACATACCCACTTTCCACCTGAATAGCTTCAGAACAAACATCTGCATGTCCCCTTGTTTCTTTCAGTGACTCATCTCGATTTTTTTTGTTTTCAGTCCGGTTAATTCTTGTAAGACAATTACAGTTATAAAATAGTTTTGTCTTTTCACTACTAGCTGATCGCTTAAATGCAAAAGCAGTGCTTACTTATTTTTGAGTCTTTACTGAACAGGTGAGTACATTTTCAGTGTCGAGCAGAAAAATATTACTTATAGCTAGGAAGCTGAAGTATAATAGTAATACTATCATTATTAGCTGGGCTCACAGTCAAATAGAAAACCTGTAGTAGCTGCAGGAGCGGAACCTCTGAGTTCCACCCTCTTTCTGTGCCCTAATCTTCAAAAATACTCTTTGCTCTAATAGGAGGGGCTCTACGCAAAATGGTTTTTATTCACTGACAGTTAAACTGTTTTCCATCACTGGTTGGTTTTCTCACTTACTACCAGCTTCTGAGCCTTTTAGAAGTTGGCATTTGTTTCTCGAACCAATTAAAGGTTAAATCAGTGCTAGTCACACTACTTCATTACTCACAGTTGCTGTTCAACTTAGTGCCATTTGTCACCAGCAAACATGACCCAGAAACATCCATTTAATCAGAATAGATTTTTTTCTCCATTTAGATATCTTCGTTTGAGATTAGTAACCCAAGTCACCAGGGTGGGAAGGAGTCACTGTTTGATATTGCTGGGAAGAGTCTTAGGAGGTTATTAAAGATAAGGTGACATTACCTTGGAGGGAAAATCCTGTCCTGTTCAAGTTTGCTTGGAGTTTCTGAGTCTTTTGATTGAATTTTGTTCTGCTTGTGGAGTGGCTATTTCCTAAGTGCTGATACAGCAGGCAGCCAAGAGAAAAACGTGTTCTTCCCTTCAGCTGCTTTTATGTGATTTGTCTCAGCTGCCTCCTGAAGACTGCAGCCATGTGGAGTGGGCTTCCCTCAGCCAAACATCCTTTTCTTCACAGTTCCTTTCTCTCTGGCATGTACTAAGGGGACTGGGAATTTTTGGGACAGCTGAGCCAATCTGTTGGCTTGCAGTACAAAAAGGAGTCATAGCCCCGTGTGTGTGAATGGTAAAAACTTTCAAGTTCATGTGAAGGTTCTCATGAGAGGCATTCAAAGTTGCTAAAGGTCTGTGGTACTAAATAAGATAGTGTAAAGGGCTAGAGCTAGGCTTGTGGTTGTTTCATATGACCAATTACAAGCAAAAATGAAGCTTGACTGATTCTTGCTACCTCTTTGTTGATGATTGTCCTACTTCCTAAGCTGCTCTCTGGCAACAGTATATAATATAAAGAACAGTAGGAGCCCTTTAATCTGATGTATATGGTCTGGAGCGTTGTTAACTGGTTACGGAGGATAAAGGGAAAAATCTGACTTGTTAGGTTCCTTTTTTTGAGGGTGAATGTTGCATAGCATCATGTTGGAACTCTTATGACAAGGATAAACAAAACATGTCTTAGCTTTTCTGTGTCTGTTCATTGGGATTTATCAGGAAGCAACCTGGGATAATGCAAGGTGCCCTACGGTCTCCAAATTCCATTGAGGAATAGCCTTAGGAGAAAAAGCCTCTTGGTGTCTGTCAGCGGGATGTGATCAGGCTGTGGAGTATCTTCATTTGCAGAACACACCTGCCCTGTGAGAACTATCTGCAGTGTAACCTGTGACCATCTCAGCACAGAACATACATAGCTGAGTAGCGTTTCAGTCCTACAGGGTTTACAGGCATTTGCATGTGTGTACAGGTGCCAGCTCTGAAAAATGTAATGATAAGACTCCTTTTTACCTTCTTCCCCTGACATGTATCCAGTCCTGAAGCTGTTTGAAATTTTAGGAAAGGAGATAGGCTTCTAAGTGAGAAATTGCTTTGTCACCATTGCAGCTGATACAGCAATAATTCTGGGAAAGATGCTATAAAAATAAATGTCTGCATTTTGAAATGTTTACTTCTTGGTTTCTCTGCAGCTGTTGCCCTACTGACCTTTAATATTATCTCGCATCTTCTCTCCTGCTTGCTTTAGTACTTTTTAGAGGGGATGGAGGATCTTCCTTTTTTAATTTCCCTATTTAATCTCAGCTTGTTCCTTCTTTTTATGCCCTATATTTTTGTGGTGATTACCCACACCGGTATTTTAAGTGAGGACTGTTGATCTGGACAGCTTCAGGTGTCTGATGTCATTCAGACAGGCCATTAACGAAGTTGCTCAGTAGTTTCATTGAAATGTCACTTGCATGCAGGCTTTCCAAGCTGAGATCATGGTACAGCACTTTTTCTCTCATAGTTTATTCTGGCCTCTCAAATAGCCATCAGTCCCGCTTATATAAACAACAAGTAAAATAAGACATATCATTAACAGAAAGGTTAAAATTACTGATTGAAAACAGGCACCTCAGTACCAAAAGTTGTCAGACATTCTTTCATATTATGCGTGTAAATAAAATAGGAAGTTACAGCTTGTTCTGAGGTGATTAAAGTGTGAGTTGAATAACAGCTTTCTGCAGTATTTTGTGAGAGGCAGAAAACTCTAGCAGAGTATTGCCTCGGAGTTAGAGAGTTCTGGCTTCCTTTCCTGACCTCAGCTATGGCATTGCAAAATTTAAGTGCACAAAGCTTTGCTTAAGCCAATTACTACTTGGGGGGGGGGGGAGGGGTATTTCCAAAGACTGAGGTCTTTCAAAATGACCTTTTGAAATTTTTCTGTGAAGTTTTTGAGCATTAGGGAGAAGGTAAGAAGGTTAGTTTCCAAGCTGAGAGCACGAAATGTCTGTCCAACCATTCCACTGAGCCCCTTTGAAATTCTGGCGCTTTTGTGCCTGAGCAGAATGTAGGCACTCTAACAAATCTGATGATTAGTGCAAGTGTGATGCTTGAGATGTTTTAGCTTGTACAGAACAGATCTTGCCCACTCCTAAACCCCAGCTGCTTAATGTAGAGTGCAGCACACAGACGACCACTGTGAAACTTCATTTGCTGTTGCCTCTCTTTAAAGCTGTGCCAGCAACCGTCCAGCATGATTGTTTCACTGAAAATATACAGAGCTCTTCATGGTCTTATTAAACATCCTCTTCACAATCTCAAAGCATGACATTAATCCTTAGTTGTGTTGTAATACGCCTTGGTTAACAAATGTGTCACAGTTTTATTCCAACAACAAGCATGATTTCTGGAATTTTGGGGCCCTATTCAGTCTTTTATGGTTGGTGGAGGGAATCTTGTTTTAATTTCAGTGGGTTCTGGCTCTAGTGGACCTGCTGTCCTCTGTAACTGCTGAATCCTTAGGATAGTAGTGGAATTTTTGGCATTTGCTGCTCTCTCTGCAGCAAGGCTTTTCTTGAAAGTCTGATACTTCATGCTGCATTTCAAGAGGGAGAAATTAGAACACAGCACAGGAAACGGTATTAGTAACAAATTGAATCTGCATGAGGTACAGGGAGAGAGTTCAAAAATGTAAGTTCTGATACAGTTATGTGTTGCTTCTTTAATGCAGGCTTGCTCTGGTGGAAGAGCAGTGCCTATGTTTGCATAAATGTCACACATCTGCAGAGATCAAATGCTGGATGAGAAAGAAATATTTGTGTCTGTAGAAGTGCTTGTAAGGTAATCGGTTACAAGGAGTCAAGCACAATAGGGGTATCCATCTATTGCTTCAGTTCCACAGCACTCAGATTGTTGGTGTACCTGAAAGTTTCCAAAGTAGTATTTTCCCCTCTTTAATTTAAAGTAAAAACATGTATGCATTAATGCTAGGAAATCTATTCTTTAGAAGTTTAGTTAGTAGAGGGGTATAAGTTGCAAAGGCAATTCTAGGAGGTTAATGAAGTATGCCCCATTCCATCTTGTTGGTGTAGAAGCTACCTCTGTGCTGCCCGGGTGCTGAGAAAACAAGTGTATTTTTGTGAGACTATAACTACGGTTTGCTATGATACCCATACTTCGTGAAGATATTCTGAAGTTATTTCTACTGAATAGACAGGCCATTTCTGACAAAAATGTTGTATTTTTTTTTGACATTCAGACTTCAGTTTTAATGCAAAACCTGGTAAACAAAGGACAGATTCAGTGAATCTGACTGGCAGTGCTTGCACAAAAAGGATAACTTGCTTAACTTCTTGTTGGCGAAGATGATGGAGAATCTTTGTAATGATCAATGGAAAAGAGAAAAATAACAATCAGAACAAGTGCTGTAGGGTATAAAGTTGAATGCCCGACTTGTTTTTAATATGTGGCAGAATGGTTTAAAAGATCTGATTCCCTACAAAATACTTACCAGATAGTAACACTTTGCCCATTTCTGCACATCCTTTTCTTTGCTAAAAGGCAGAGGTGGAAGTTTCTCTCCTTCAGGTTCTCAAAATGCCAAAGGGACTGGGATAAGATTTGAGGTTAATTGAGGCCGCTTTCTGTACTGAAGGAGGGCTGCTGCTTTTGGGAGGTGACTGCGGTGGCTTTCAGGTGGCAGACAGTAAGCTAGCTAGTTAGGTTGGTACCGGACATTTCAGCAGTTGTTGGTGACTGAAGGCATACTACCAATGAGATTAACGATTAACTTGCCCCGAGATGCTCTAACAGGGAAGGGGAGAAAGAGAAACTCCTTGTTCTAATAGTTTTTCTTCAGGTTTGGTACAAAATGGAAAGAGTTCTAGCTAGCCACATGAAAAACAGGCAAAACAGCTGTTTTTTTCTCTTTTTCTAGAACACAGCCTTGAAATAGTTAACAAGTTACATCAGGAGCAATTCATTTGGTTCAACCTATATTTAGTTTACTGGAAGAACCTTTAGGTTGTGAAATGTACGCTGTGTGTTCTTGTCCCTGTGCTAGAATGAAATATTTAAAAGAGGAAATGTTTTCAGTAATATTCCAGGAATCTTTGAATAGACACTGTTCCTATCAGCGTGAATGGTTAAAATTCGAGCTTTTGGTCCCTTGAAAACAAACATGTTTCTGCTTTGATTCAAATTCTGCTCTGCCAGCGTGAAGGAGTTAAAACCACAACCTAATGCCACAGTAAAATACGTATCTATAGGGGAATCCCCAGATGGCACAGAGCTGCCAGAGCTGCTTCTACAGAGGGTCCTCTTCTCTGCTAACAGCACACACAGTGCCTCCTGCAGCGGGCTTGGAAAAGCAGTTTTTCCTTCCAGGTTTAGAGAGAAAGTGGGGAAGTTAGTCCGCACAGCCGTTGTTTCTCTGGTGGGCTTGAGCAGAGAGAATATTGGCAAGCTGTAAAATCCATCTGGGATGGCCCCATTCCAGAGCTGAATTGTCCAGAATTGATGCGTGGTTTTGCCCTTTCTCAAGTTGGTTACAAAAACTTCCAGGCCGAATGCTGCCTTAGGTTACATACGACTTTCGCTTTTGCATCACTGGAAACAATTGGCAAGACTATCGCTTCAAATGTCTTCACCGTGATTAGGGACTTACAGTAATAAATAGTGTTAAGACTGAGAATAAAACCAGTGAGTATGTCATAGAATCTGCTAGCGATATTCTTCTTACCAGATGTGCATAAAAAATGTTGCACCCCTCTGCTTCACGCACAACCCGTCCCCGTCTTCAGATCTTCAGAGCCACTGTCTCTTTAGACTGTAACTTCTTTTGCGTGATACAGCTTTCATCTGCAGGAAAGTGCTGTTTTACTACATTAGATACTATATCTGTAGAATTAGATACTTACAGTGTCTACTGTAAGTATTACAGCATTATTAGGAGTTGCCTAGCCTTAACCAAAATAAGAAATAATAAGTACTAATTTTCGTGCTAGTCTTACAAAGTTTTGCCTTTAAAAGGGCTTCAGAATTAAGTAACAAAGAATTGAAGGTAGATTGAAAGTTAATATACATTGAAAAGGGGAACGCAGAGATAGATAAAAACTTTATAGGTAGTTCATTAGTCGTTCTTTAACATGCTTTACTGTTTGGAGAGTAAAAGAACAAGAGCACATCTCTATTAGGAAGAAGAAAACAGTTCAGTAATTACAGATTTTGTTGAAAAGAAAGGAGGGAATGCAAAGGAATGCACTAGAACTAGTCAAGAGATGCAGAGCAGCACAGGACAGCTTTTTCAAAAGGAAGCATTCTTATTAATGCAATGTTTCGTTGTGTATTTATGAAAGAGCAAACTTAAGCATCTTATAGGAGAGTACTCTCCCTGTAGCATGAAACCTCTTTATTAACGAGGCTCAGGACTCTTCAGTGTTGCCAATTGTTCATGATTTTCATAGCATTTTTTTGTATGCTCTACTACTTATTTTTTTCTTCTTGTGTACGTGCGTTACTGCATTTGCTTTGTTTTACAGTTGTACAAGTTTGGAGAGGCAGTTTCTGTAGTTTTCTGGACAGATACATGGAAGCCAGAGAGCTTTTTTGACAAGATCGAGAAGAACAGGCAGAACGGAATGCACACACTGTGCTTACTTGGTAAGCAGTGGCTACCCCGGTTCCTTAGCTACCATCTTCCGCGGTGTCCAGAAACAATAGCGATAGGCATGAGATGAAGTCTGTGATTAAACACATGTTCTTAGCTAACGTATGTCTTTGCAAATATACCAAAAATTGGAACGTCAGTGTATGTGTACTTAGAGTCAGTTCAGCCGTTGTTCATGCTACAGCGGCCAGGAATTTCTTAATTGCTCTTCAGAAAATCCGTAAGAAAGTATGCCTTTGTAGAAGTCAAATAGGAGCAGGAGGCCCATATTTGCTCTAAAGATCGGTATGATTTTAAGGTAGATCAAGCTCAGGATCCAAATCAGATTGGAGTGACTAGCAGCTCTCTTTTACTGACTTACTAGGTTAGAGCTCAACACGTTCAACTTTCTGGGGAGCTAAATCATACATTTAACCACATTTCTGGTGTGTAAGGTGATAGTCCCTTTCCTAAATTATCTCATCTAAGAGTGTTTTGGCAAAAGGTGATTGTCACGTGAGAAGCTGCAGTGCTGTAAAAAATCCTTGCTGACCATGGAGCTGAAACGGAATACTGCTCCCAGTGTCCCCAGGCTCTCCCATGGTGCTGCCTGAGCTTTATCCTACCCAACAATTCTCGGCTGAAAGCCACTTTCTGAGTAACTCCCTAAAGATGATGGAACTGCCTGCATATAAACTATAAGGCACTTGCATATTTGTATATATAATTATATACCTTTCCGTATCATCTTTCAGACACAGCTGGGATCTCTCAGTGCTAAATAAATTAATATTTTAAGTAAAAACAAATTCTGTGGTAACTGGAGGAATCCTGAGCAGGAAACAATTTAAATGTGTAAGCATCACTGCACTTCAAACTTTCCAATGCCTTGAAAGTTGTTTGTTTTCAAAATTGGCTAAAAATCAGAACTGTGGTGATTTGTTTTAAAGAGGGATTTCACAAGTGTTTTGAACAAGGATTATTACAACTATATGTCAAAACAAAGTATTCTTTAGCTATTTTGTAAAATCATTTTTACGATCTCCCTTTTTATGTTTAATTGTTTTATGCCGTAGTGAGAAAGTAAAAATTTTGAAACAGTAGAATTGAACTGTAAATCTCATGTTTCAGGGACAGTTGTGATACCTGCATCTAATTGTAGCTCACAGCTGAAAACAACCAATTTCCAAATCAATTGTTCCCTTAATACTACTTGGTCATTCTGGTCTATGTATTCATTGTTTATCCAGCTAGACTAGATTACCAGATAAGCAAATGTGACATAAAAAGATTAGTGCTGATAAACTTCTGAAGTCAAAGTGACTTCACGGACATAGAAGCAATTTGGTAAACGGTGCACTAATAGTCTTGCGACTTTGCATTTTAAACCCCTTTCTTCAGAGTCACTTTGGTTTAGGAGTTGACTGTATAACTTAAGCAATATGCTTTTAAAAATCAAGATTAAAAATGTATCCAGCTTTCACTATGATAATATTTTGGGGGCATTTGAATACAGATAACATTCGATTGCCTCTTGGAGAGATTGTGGTCAATCAAGAGTTTCATAACATTGTGGATGGGCAGAGTCTTACCTGACCCCTTCTCTATTTCATTTTTGCCCAAATCCTTTTTTTTTCCCCCATAACAGAAGATTGTTCTAAATTTTGATTGGGACAGGAAGGAAGCGCTAACGAAAGTCACGTTCCTGCATGGCAGTGATGTAATCACTGTCGATCAGTCATGCTGTTTTACCTTTTGTGACCACAATGTACTCGTAATGTAATAGTCCCAGTACCCTGGTGTGCTTAAACACGCTGGCATGTAAATGGTATGGTAAATATGCCTGCTATTTGTACACTTAGCAGTATTTTTATTCATCTATGTTGCTCTGAAATCTGTGAAACTTGCCCTATCTTTGGGTAAAATCACATGCCTAAAATCACAATACCTTGTGATTAATTAACGTATGAAACGGTAGAATGTAATCCATATCCCTTTTTCCTGTAATAGCTAAAATGTTGTTATAAAGTTTATAGAAGCTGCTAATTAAATCAAGCTTTACCTACACAGAAAACTAAGTGGGAAGTTTGTAGGGAACCTGCGTTTTAACACCTGTTTTGTTCTACAGATATTAAAGTGAAGGAGCAGTCTCTGGAGAATCTCATGAAGTGAGTCACCATTTTGAAACTATCTAGAAACACACAATGTATTTACAACGGGTTTTTCTGTACAGGGAACAAAGGTTCTTTGCCCGTGGTCTAATACTGAACTTACCTGCCTTCTCCTCTTGTACTTCGCAGCGGGCACAGTCTTTTGTTTCGTACAAGGAGTGGAACTTTTTTGTTCATTACAATAGGACCTGGCTTTATTTACAGTAACTGAATGAAGTTGCAGCAGAGCATAGTCTTTTTTTTAACTGTTTCTGTGAGAAGCATTAAGTCCGAATGGGGTAAGCTTTCCGCTTGGCAAATGAAGTGTTATTTTACTACTCTTCTGTCCCATCCTGAAATAGATTAATAGCTGAAACAGCGTTCTGAATTCATTCTTCCTTACACTGGCTAGAAACAGTGTGAGGCACTGAATACGTACCGCCCTTTTTAAACAGCTAAATTAGCAATATATAGAAAATGCTCTTAAGTTCATTTAACTGTATTCAGAAGAGCTCTTGCCACATCTTAATCACCTCTCTGCAATCTGTATGTTTTGACAGTGGCGAATATAAATGGTTACTTTATACGCATGCTGTAACTCTGGTCTAAACTAACATTTGTGAAGTCTCACAGTATCATTGAGGTTTGTTTATTCTGGAGTTCCAAAATAAAATCTGTTTGACTGAATCCACAGTTGGCAAAGAAAGCAGCATTTCTTTTAAGAATATATTTCTAGTCTGTAATCATCTGTCTACAGGGCATTTGACAGAAAAACAGTAGTTTGCCCTTGAATTTAAGTCTAATGCATCTTTCAGGAGTAGCTGCAAAACCTGCATATTGCTTCCAGCAGCTCAGTTTGCTTTTAGGACTCAAATGATCTGCCAGCTGGAGGGAGGCCCTGCTGTTTCACAGGTGTGGTGAGAGCACAAGAGACTTCTGTCTGCCTTAAAAATTCCACTCTTGTCTAAAAGGCCCAGCCCGAGAGCCAGGGCCTGTTTAAGTTCCATTTGCTGGTCTAGAGGTTTCTTGAAATAAACTGTAAGAACGCTAGGGATAACGAAATGGGTCGTATGTGAAATTTCTCTGCTTTTCTTTCCCTGCAGAGGAAGAAAGATTTATGAGCCACCACGCTACATGAGTGTGAATCAAGCTGCAGAACAGCTTCTTGCCATTATTCAAAACAGGAGGCTCCAAGGAGAAGAACCAGGTACTATTCCGGCGATGTTTCTATCTGCTACTACCCCTCTCAGGTCACGGTTACTGATGAGCCTCTGAACTCTACGCCCTCCCTCTTAATCTTAGCATTCTCTTGCTCTGCAGTGGAATTGGGCGGCCTTAAATCCTAGTCATGAGGTGGATTTGGCAGAGCTTGAACATAGCATAGTTCAGCGAGCACAGCTGAACGAGCACTAGTGGCTCCTGGAGGTTTAGTCAGAGCCCCAGTTTGGTAACCCTGTACTGTTTCTATCCATCTTTAACTGTGAGCTCTTTGATCCATTAGAGTTGCAGGAGGTAGAAGGATTCTGAGCATTTTAGATCAGCCGAGCTTCAAAAAATCTCTGCTACATTTTATTCAGACTGGTCACACTCTGCTCTACATGAATACCAGCGTGAATCTAGGTTAACTCAACGATGGAGAACTGTGATTTTGACCTTGAATTCTTAACGCTAGTCAAGAGCAAACTGTGAAAGATGTTTATTGAGACCGAGGG
The DNA here is from genome assembly GCF_965638725.1 of Aptenodytes patagonicus. Classification (NCBI taxonomy): domain Eukaryota; kingdom Metazoa; phylum Chordata; class Aves; order Sphenisciformes; family Spheniscidae; genus Aptenodytes; species Aptenodytes patagonicus. The sequence goes on along the minus strand of NC_134953.1, from coordinate 78,936,898 downwards.
TGAAATGACAGCAGCTATAAAGATGTCAAAGAAAAACGCTTTCTAAGAGAAATTCATCTAGCTATAGTCCTCCTTTTAAAAGTTTATTCCTTAAATACTGTTAAAATGAAAATCCTTTCATTTTATCCTTTATATAGAATGAATCAGAAGCAGCAGTCTCCTCAAAGCAAACACAATTCCTGAATGAACTTCGTGTTCTACTTCTGCTGCCTTCCCATTCTTGCTTATAAACATCCCTAAGATACAGCTTTATTTTCTTCGAAGAACAAGCTTCTTTCTAGGCCACTCCAATGATTAATTGGAGTTTTAAGAAAGCAGTGTTAAAAGTTTAAGCATTTTGAGTACTTTTTCCTTTATGATAGGACCATTAGTCAACAAATTAAGCATTTAATCTTCTTTCTTACAGCAATTACTGAAAACGCAATTTGTGTCGGCCTCGCTCGTGTGGGTGCTCCAGATCAGAAGATTGTTTCAGGCACACTGTATCAGATGTCCACAGTGGAATTAGGCGGTCCGCTACACTCTTTGATTGTTACAGGCACTATGCATCCTCTGGAATTAGAAATGCTTAAGCTTTTTTCTGTAGATAGTTCCAGTTTTGAAAATAATGCATTTCAAAGGACCACTTAAATAAAAATGAGGCATTTAAATGTTCGTGCCATCTTTCATTTCACGACAGCGTAAAGCTGTTCCTGTGAATGTTAAGAGCTTGCCTAAGTGCAGTTAGATGGTACGTGACTTCAAAAAGACAACACCGTAGGAACACGGACCTGCTTTTACCTGAGGCTACAAAGCGCAAGCGGCACTTGCTGGTATCAGCTTCTAACACGCAGACACCTCCAGAAACCTTTAAACCTTAAAAACCCTTTGTCTGATTCAGTTCATTGACACCTACAGCAGTGTTAGGTTGATGACTAGGATAAGAAGTTATCCTGGTTTCGGCAGGACTTGAGGTTAAACCACGACAAAGTGCAAGTAAGGAACTGAAGCAGCGTACCAGATTATCTGTCTGGCATCGCTTTTGCTGTAGTACATTAACCAAGCCGACTGCATATGTTGTTATAAGTGCATTTTAGATGTTAAATTTTGCTTTTCAGCTTTCCAGAAACTTAGTAGTTCTCTCGCCAGTAGAAACCATCAGTGTGCAAAACCTGTTAGGTCTGTATCCATCTTTACGCTTGGGAGAGTGAACACAGACAGGTGAGAATGTTCTTTATGTCTAAACCAAGAAAAACAAGAACTCGCCCTCCGGACAGCTGGTGAAACAGAGGGAGAAGCTGCACAGAATTTCTTTCAGAAGGTTGCAACTTAAAATAGAACTGGATTTCTTCATAGGTTAATGCTAGCATTTATGAAGTGCTGGCCTCAAACTGCAGCAACCACAATTAACCTCAAGCCAATTTTCAGAAAGCAGACTGCAAGAATTCTCTTTAAAATCAGCTAATGGATGATGGCGGTTGCTATTTCAACTAGTCTTCGCAGTGTGTATGACAACAAAGCAGACCTGTTTGCGTATTTTTTTTTAAACTGAAGATTTATTGGAAAGACATTTGATCCCATATCTTTTCAGCAATATAGGATAGTTAACATTTTATAGAGATTGTATTCAAGTAGAAAAGATTACATTAAAAATTTCTAATATTGCACTTGGGACAAGTCATGGCTAAGCTACTAACATTAGCATTCCAGAACAAAATCATACATAGTCTTCAGAATTTGAGTGAGCTGCCTTGTGTTATCATTAAGATTTCTTTACAGGTATTTTGATATACTGTATTATTCAACTTCAGCTCACTGCTAAGAGTAATTCCTGTAATTTAAAGGTAAAGGCAAGCAATATGCTGAATGCAAGCAATATGCTGTATGCTACCAGGAATGATTTTGGCGATTTCTTCATTCACTATATTTCACACTTCAGCCAAAATACCGTAGCGATTCATTTAACTCTTGTACAAGATCCCAGCATACACATGAAAGACTTCAATGCACGTGGGAAGTGAAATACACAACTCCTTTTACACATTATTTCCGCCAAATTACCACATAGGCAGGAACCTTTTGTGGCTCGCTGAAACAGACAAGCAGATTAACCAGCATTTGCACAGTGAGACATGCAGTCTTCACGCGCCAGGCACAGCAGAGGCATAACTGGCATCTTTTCACATTATAGCAGTCTCTGGCCAATGAGGTCCCAACAGGGATGGTCACCGCAACAAAGCCTGAACGGGGGAGAAATCCAAAAGGGAATCCCGGCAAGTTGCTGACAGGGATTTTCACAGGAGTCTAAAGGAGGAATTAACCACTGAGTCAGTATTAGGGATCAGAGAAATGGATTATTAAAAACAAAATAGGAAGAAAATCCCTCTATACTCATTCCCAAACATGCTTAAAAGGGGTGGGATAATCAAGAATCACAGCAAGTGGCAGTCTGATGGCTGCTGGGGAAGACAGGTCAGGGCTTAATTAGTGACTAAAGCTGTTGCTCTGAACTGGTATTTAAAGATCCCGTTACGGGAATATTGGTTAGGATTTGCATTTTATAGAAGCATGGAGGTTTCTGCAGCTGAAATCTGCACTGTGAGAGAAAAGCCATGAACTTCACAATTTGATTGCACAGTGGGTGCAAAGGGTGGAAAACTGCAGTTCAGCAGCAGCTTCTCTCCCCTCTTGTATCTTGTTTACATTCCCAAAACAGGTTCACTTACAACAGTTAGAGAGAGACACCCTTTCTTTCCTTCACCTTTAAACCTGGCTTTTCTTCTTCAGAAAAAAAAAAAAATCAGAATGCTAAGCGTCACTAAGGTCCATTTTATTAGTAGCAGCAGTTTCAATTTTTATGTAAAAATAGCATCAGCAGCTCTTACTAACGATGCAATTAAACTTTCGTTTTAGTAAGCAGTATTACATAAAAAGCAGAGTCATTTATTTGCACCAGCACTTTTTGCCTTAGTTTAGCAAATCACACAAGTAACCTCGCGCTCTGCAGGGGCCCTATTGATGTAAGGAACAGGTCTATCCACATGTACAGACTTAGAGGGTTAGCCTACGAAGGACCGGTCTTCACTGTACATACTCTTAAGGAGTAAGTCGTTTTCTTCCACCGTTATTTACCGTGATAAAACATTTGGGGCATTTTAACACAGACGCTCCGTAGCACTTGTTTTATCTTATTTTGCTGTAGGTCCTGTAAAAAATCACGCAGTTTGCAGGCTTGGTCTTTGGGACAATACGCTTGTAAGTTACAGTTTTCAGTCGCAGAAAAAAAAAAAACCCACAAAGACAGACCGGTAACCCCACAGTAAGCTTCAGCTGCATGAAAACATGAGAAAAATCATACTTGGAAAACTCGGTTCAAAATTCAGTACTGGATGCCAGGAAGCCGAGTTTTAGCAGATGATCTGCAGACATTCATCCATCTCTGGATGTCAGTCGTTCACACAAGTCTCTGTTTAAACGATGCGATGCATCTCCAAAAAAGTGTTAAAAAGCAAACTGTTATATAATCAGCTAAGCGTCAGGTAATTAGCAAAACACCAAATAACGGAGCTTTGACTCTCAGGATAAGAGAAGCTGCACTTTCAATTGCATGATTTGTACTCTCCTAAAACCTGAGCAAGTATCCCCTTCGCAGGTGAAAAAAAATAAATCGGATGTCACTGTTTAACTGACATACTGGATGTGATTGGAGTCACCTACTGGACACGGAATCTACTGTCTTTTGTAGAATTTTGTGATGCTTATCCTTTTTCAGAAAGCCTAAAAAGGCTTAAAGTCTACTTTGAATCTGACTTCTCTACTATCCTCAATTATATTTAACAAACAAATGATACATTTCTTACTGTAAAAACATCAAGTTGTCCTTAAAAATAATGAAGAAAGTGCTATCTTGGTTAGAAAGCTCAGACTTGTACATACGTTTCCAACAGTCAGAGAAGTCCTCACAAGCAACAAAAAGATGTCAAAAAATTATTAAAATCAATATTGTGTAATTATAACCAGCTTATAGGCTTTTTCACTCAATTTCCCAGATTTAAAAAGTTTGTAACATCTTAAAAAAAAACAAACCAAAACAAACCAAAAACAAAACCCACCACCAAACAAACCCAATTGCCACTCGGGCAGATTCTCGCTTGGCAACAAGTTGTAGCAGTTGTCTTTTCACTAAGAAAACTGAAATAGTGGCCAAGCCCAGCATCTCGGGCAGCACTACAGCATGTCAGCAAGCCCAGGAATACTCAGTCCCGAAACACGCTAGTATAAACATGATATAAACCAAAGCCTGCTCCTGGATCATGACACAATCGCAATGAAGTTGGCTGGCGCTTGCCTTTAAAGTGTTATCAGTTGATCTTCTCTAGCCTCAAATACTAGTAATATTAATTATGGAAAAAAATATATATTAAAAAAAATCAAGAAACGCTGACAACCAACAAGAAGCAGTCTATGTGCAACATACTACAAAACAACATGAGGGATCTCCGCCCTATAATCACTATCATATTTTAATTACCTTTTCTGTGACCACATAGGCAAATAGTATCTTAAAACTGCAATACTCAAATCTGCTCAACAGATTCTTGCACCCTACCCCGCGCCGCGTAACTTTCAGGTCCCATCCTCCAGTCGGGAACTCCAGGCCTGGCAGAGCACCTGCAAGGCGAGACGGGGAGGGAGCCTGACGGGGTGCCAGGCAGGAGGCCAGCAGAGAGAGACGTGGAACAGTGCAGCCAGCTGAAAGGGCGCTCTGCACCTGCATCCCCAGGAGAAGCGAACGGGATCAGAAACCAGCAACAGGGATAAAGAAGGATCTGAAGACTGGAAGAGGCCGTAAAGCTTAAAAGCAGTACGTATGTGGCTTTTTACTGCTATTTTTCTTTACATCCAGTGTTCAGTTCCAAGCACAAGAGTACACCCCCAAGCTTTGTATAAAATCAACATTCATGTTTCAGTATCTCATCCGGAAAATTCAGGAACCACCTATCAATTTGGCAGCCATCGTGTTTTCCCATGAAAAGAGATCAAAATTCAGGTGCTAGATAGGAACGACAGAACGAACGCAAGGAACTCCATCTCCACCGTGAATTCGGCAGCATCAGCGGCAAACAAACGCATTTCTGCAAACGAATCTTCGGTACTTTCATAGTGCCTAGCACTTACTACACAGACGTTGTCAGCTGCAGAGGGCCTTGATTTCAGTATTGCCACGTATCAGGTACCAGAAGAATATTTAAAATCCATACCAGTCAGTAGCGGCTACCGTTTATCAGAAAAATGCCTGTCTTGTTTTTCACTCCACAGCGTTGTTTGTAAAACATCCTCTTATAGAAATCTTCCATTACTAAGTTAACTACTACAGCATAGTGGAATTACCGTCTGTAACACCAAGTATAGCAGATTGTCTTTGAAAAAACGCTCAGATCTGAAAGTGTAAAATGATTATAAATGCTAGAAAAATATGACAGATTCATGTTTCTGGAAAAAAACAACTTGCTGCACTGAGAATTTTTTTTCCCCCCATGAAAACACACAAGGCTACAGTAAGATAGTCAAAAATATCAGACTTGTCAACCTGGAAAAAGCATAATCTTAAACAGCGTGAACCATGGTCCTTATTTCTATTTCAGGTATAACCACCAGGAACAACTTTTTTCAGTATTTGGAAAGGCAAAAGTTACCTCCCCAATCGCTTTAATAAAAATTATTACAACCTATTAAAATCAAGGAGATTTAAGCTTTCACAAACAATTTAGGGATTTAATTTTTCCCGTCACATAATTTGGAAGATAAAAAACTTCAAGCATTGCTTCCATCACCAGCATCTTCCCTCAGCTGCCTGTTGTTTCAGGGACTATGAACATGAGTAGCATCATGTAATGTCTCATTACTCTCAACAGTATGAAGAGACTAAATCTAATATTTTGACTAAAATAATTTCCACAAGATGTGCGTAACAAAATACCCAGCTTGTTTTGGAAGCAAGTCTCTTCACAACAGACTTGCCTTTTACAGTCGGAATTTTTCTGTCTGTTTGGTAAGATGCAAGTATAAGGGAAGTCTAACATCTAGAGTTACGCAAGCACACCCCACCCCCCCCCATAGATCACTAGTAAATAATCAGACTGCATACGAGATATTTGTAAAAGTAATAAAACCCTTTGATGCTCCATATTTATACCGGCAAATACCTCTCCTGATATAAAAGGCACTTTGAAAACCCAATATGGTTTGGTTCATTAAGTTTGCAAAGTACAAACAATTGTACAAACATACAATTATATTGAAGCATGTCAGCCATTGTGACATTATCTACAAAACAAGTTTCCAATTGTTGGTAACACTGGTTTTATGGGAATGAGCAGTGGTTTCAGCAGCTTTACTGAAGACATGACAGGGTTTCCAGTACCACAACCTTAGTAAGGAAAAAACCCTCAAAAACTTACAAGTTTAGGGGCCACAAAAAGACAAGACCCAAAGTCCATAACGTTCATTCAATGTTTACTCCTTAGAAGTGAACTCCATCCATAGCCCAAGGGCAGAAATCCATTCAGCCAATTCCAGAACAGTGGTGGAGGCAGGCTCTGTCTTGAGAAGTATGTTGTTACACCGTTACAGTACAGAAAACTTTGGTCCAACAGCACAATTTCAGAAATTCACTACATGGCTGCGACGTCAATCTGTATGTAAAGCTGTCTTACTCCTGCCTATGGAAAAGAGGAGGAGAGTTAAAAAAACCTGTAAGTCAAAGCAATTTAACTGTCCTGAACACCAGTCCACATCAGTAAGTTACCTAGCAAAAAACCTCCGTATCTTATTTTTCTGTAATTCATCTTCCACATTTAGCACATCATTCACTGAGATACTGGCAATTTGGAAACCTACAAACTTTGAGAGCCACTGTATGAATACATAGTTCTTCAGTCAAGTGCACACATGTAATTATATATTAACATTGGCTTTGCTACATTACCTTTTCTGATTCATCCTAAATAACTGTCACACGTGAAGCTGCACAAAAGCAATTCTTACCTTCTTTTGTACAAGTTTAACTTCCTGAAAAGTAAGCTGCTTGAAGAGCTGTCGGTTTGAAATGGAGCTAAGCACAAGAGCGTAACATGGGATTTGTTGTTTGAACCAGTTCTACACTAAGATTTTAGCAAGAAACAACAATGGCTACAGTGAGTTTACACGACATCATGACTCACTAAAATAACTTTTGGTAAAAGTACGTGAATTGTACGAAAGCGTTTTTCTCCTCAGAAATCCTGTTAAACTAGGCTTAGATGGACTTGCTTAGTTTTATCATTATTCAGTATTAAACAGCATTAAAAAAATCAATTAGTCATTCTTTTTAACCTCAGTGGCAGGCCAGCAACAATGTTGTGATAGTCACTGGTTATGCAACATGATCTTGAAGCATTAAGCTGAACACTGCTAAAGATCAGATTGTCTTCAACGATCATCAACTTGCTTTTAGCTCATTTGACTGGCAAAACCAACTATCAATTATATTAAGATTAATGGGGACCAATATTACTGAGGAGAAAAATCTCTACTTGCTCCAACTGTTCCTCCACTATTACCACAGGTCAGGGAAGAAAAATGATAGACCTTGCTCTCCCAGTTCCCTTCCTAGACACATGGCTCTTGATACCTGCACAGCTACAAAACAGCTGAAGAGCTAACGACTCACTTGGAAAATGCAATCCTTTGGAGCCTTGAGATGTAGAATGTTCTGCATAGTCCTTCCCAAAAAATATCCCTTAGTTTCAAACTACACAGTCTGCAGAATAAGCCATGCAGGCTGATTTCTACCTACTCAATAATCTAGAGCTGTATGTGATGGAAAATCTCAAGAAGGACTAAACTTTATGAATAAAGTTTGATTTTAGAATACTTGTAACAACAAATCCTCCTTCCCTAAGTCTCTAACATAAAAACAAGTACGTGTGTCTATTTTTATTGGGTTCCCCATGACTGACTACTTTAAAATTCCTTAAAATTTAGGGAGTTCAAAGGAATTCATGCACTCAGGCAGCACATTGTAGGGCTGGCTTCAGTGGTGTTGCTCCTGAGACTCCAGAAACTGAGTATGCAAGATGCATAAAAAAAAACAAACAAAAAATCCAGTCTGGCATTTTTAATAAATGTTATAAAACAGTTAATAAAAGGGGCGCTTATCAGATGTATAAACGATTCACTAAGCCATCACATACGCAAGTGCCAATGCAGGAGACCAACAGAACATTTAGAACAAGGGGAAGAACGTGCACGTGAGCACGCAAGGACTTCCCCCACGGTGGAAAGCCTTGAAAAGAACATTTATGCAAGCACTAATTAAACTGCTGACAGAAGCACTTTATTTACAGTATCGGATATAGCTGATCAGAAGCCCCCTTTCTTCACTGTCCAACTGACTTAGAGAAGTCAGTAATTTGCATACCTCCAAAATATTACCCTTTTGCTGACAGTATTTTGTTACCTAAAACACTGGTTATAAACAGGAATATTTGTCTCCTTATCAGCTACAGAACTCTCCGTTACTCAAAAGCAGAGAAAGGACATTATGGAAAAATGTAATAGTTTTTTCAAATACAGTCCTCCAACGTCAAGAATAAAACCAGGATGTCTGGCTCCAGACGGTATAAGAGAGAGAATAAGTTTCCAGCTTTATTCTTCACTAAGTTCTCTTGCTGGAGAAGAATTTTGTATTTTATCTTAATAGACTCGAGGTTCTACTTGTAAACCATTCATATCCAGTAGCTATACTGGAATAGGCAGCCAAACTGAATTTCATGTTTAATGGTTGAAAGCGTAAGGAAGCAACAGTAAAATCTTTCTGAAATTTGTAAGATTTTAATCTTAAGGCAAGAACTATCAAATTTAATAAAGTTTCTGTTGTTCACAAGAATTCCAGCATTTCATATCCGCTACAAGCACTATCACTATCTATATTAAAAAAAACCATAACCTTTAGGGAAATAAACGGGAACACACTGTTCATATACAACACCACAACTGATGGTTACATTTTAACTAGTGATCGCCACAGCACGGATGCTACTAAAAGCCAACAAAATACGCAAAGACCATGGATTCTTAGAGGGACAGAAATGAATGACAAATACAGCATCAGCACAGTGAAAAACTTAAGTAGGTCCGCTCTGTGGTCGGAAGCCCTAGCTTGAGGGAAGCCTCATCTTGGTTCCTCATAGGTCAATACAGGGTTTCATCTCAGTTTGATACACCTCAGACAGCTACAGCTGTTACCTCCATTAAGCGGCATCAAAAACTAATGCCGAGAGGTACAGCAGTTCCATCTACACTACTGAGTATTTTGAAATTGTTCTCTACAGCTAGAGCAGAGAAGCTTTTCAAAACACATTGATACCAAACCCAGAAACATTTAAATTTTTCTTGATAAGAATTACAATGTCACATCGCGTGACAGGCAATTTACACTTGGAGATGTGATTTCCACTGATGAGACATACCTGAGTAAAAATATTGTGAGTTTGGCTTAGAATCCACCTTCCATCAGCATCGGGAGCTACTAATAACTTCAAAGTCCCTATGTAAACATCAGTACAGAGGGTCCAGAAATGTGGATCATGTAAACTGTAAACTCCTTGCAACTGCTGCACCTAAAAAAACAAGCAAGTTTTTAAAAATATATTTCAGAAAATGTTTATCTGTACTATGGGTTTTTTTACAGAAAATATTATAGAAGCCGATACATTCTTTTACTTCTAGTTCACTGTGCAAGTTGATATATTTCACTTAAATTCCTTACTACTATCTCAGTAATTGTAAGGAAGGTGAAAACATACAGATAGTATGTACGTGTAATGATTTTGTATCTTGCTGCATTTACATTCTACATATATTCTGCTGAAACCATTTCTGAAAACAGTGGTGTCCAAGAGAGTAACGTCAATTATAAAGTTTGAGAGGGCATTCAATTAAAACAGCAATTTTTGCAAATGCAGGAATTTTCCCATAAAATAATTTGTGAGAGATTCTAACTATTAACAGAAATATATTAGTATTTCGGTAATTATTTTGCGAGGGCTTAGTTTTGTCCTGTCAAAACCCTTCTTTTTCCTCTGTCCAATTTTTAGCAAGCCCTCCACGTGACGGTAACAATCCTGTAACTTCCTGAGGAAAGATGGCACTCCTACAAGTGCTTTGTATTAACTTTGCAAAGGCGCTTCAAATGTACTGGTCGTGACAGTAATAGATAAGTTAAACAGGAGTACCAGGAGAGGTCAAATCCAGAGTAATCTATGTACTCTTATAAATACACAGCCAAAGTTACTCCACCTCACTTTACTAAGAGCTAGATTTTGAGGGGGACTGTCCTAGTTTCGGCAGGGATAGAGTTAATTTCCTTCCTAGTAGCTGGTACAGTGCTGTGTTTTGGATTTAGGGTGAGAACAAAGTTGATAACACACCGATGTTTTAGTTGTTGCTGAGCAGTGCTTACACTAGTCAAGGACTTTTCAGCTTGGTGCACAAGAAGCTGGGAGGGGGCACAGCCAGGACAGCTGACCCCAACTGACCCAAGGGATATCCCACACCATATGACGTCATGCTCAGCATGTAAAGCTGGGGGAAGAAGAAGGAAGGGGGGACGTTGGGAGTGATGGCGTTTGTCTTCCCAAGTCACCATTAGGCGTGATGGAGCCCTGCTGTCCTGGGGATGGCTGAACACCTGCCTGCCCATGGGAAGGAGTGAATGAATTCCTTGGTTTGCTTTGCTTGTGTGCGCGGCTTTTGCTTTACCTGTTAAACTGTCTTTATCTCAACCCATGAGTTTTCTCACTTTTACCCTTCCGATTCTCTCCCCCATCCCACTGGGGGGGGGGGAGTGAGCGAGTGGCTGTGTGGTGCTCAGTTGCCGACTGAGATTAAACCATGACAGGGACAAAAACTGAACAAAACAGAAAAACATTATGCACTTTGTATCAGCACGAAGTACTTCGAGAGGAAAAGCTTCAGGATCTATTTTTCTAAACCAACATAGCACATTTTAAAACGCAAACTGAGTTGAAGCTACATACAATTTAAGACTTCAGAAAGGTAAGAATCAAACTGGTACCTCCATTTGTACAATCTAAGGAACCTTTCACAGACATTACTGGAAAAACACCACAAAATATCCTCGTACACACAGTTGGGGCTCATTCAGTCAGCAGCTTGATCTGAAGCAAAAACGGCCTAAGAGCTCACCCTCTGGTAGCACTGAGGCAGGGCGTTTTCCAGGGAAGGAGGAGTTCGCTGCATCAAAATTCCAATGGATTCTCTTAAAAGTGGAACAATACTGGAAAGAAAAAAAAGGAAGTTAGCTACTATTAGGTTTTCAAAAGATGCAGAACAAAGAGCAACATAACATTCCTTAATGCTCTTGAAGAATTTTTCTTCGGTTGTTTCACCAGAAGCTGAGAAAGTTGCCATGAAAACCTGGTACAGAAAACACAAGGATTGACAAAATTGCTACGGTGTCTTACTAAAGGCAAGATTACTTCTCTCCCAGATTTTCCACAGAGACAACTGGTGGACAATCACAAAATATTAATAGTTTAATCATGGGATTTGAGATTAAATCTCTTAGTGTCTTAAAAGTTATATGACAAAGCAGCTGATAAGTATAGCTCAAAACCAAAACCTACTTCAATGGCACTCACTCACAACCAACCATAAAAATATGCAACTACTACGGTTTTTGCTTTTGTGTTTGGCTTATGGCATATTTTTCTTATGAACTAAGATAATAATGGGGAGATCATAAAACAAAATTAGTATGGACCAGTCCAGCTATAACAAAGTTATTTTGTCAGAAACAGACAACTTAGCATATTCTTGAAGTGAACCAAGTGTAGGGTCTCATCCAAGCTCAAGGATTAAACATTTGGAAGCAATTAGAGGTTCTCTCCCAGCCAAATGGTCTTGTTTAATCAGCAAACTAAGACGACACTTAATACCCTTTTTTATTATTATTACTTTCCTCTTTTTTTTTTTTTTTTTAAAATAAAACCGGGAGACCAGTAAGCCCACACCCTGAAGCTACCACTAAAAATTTATACTCTTACTAAGTATTCAGTATGGTGATTTTTTGTTTAGGAGTAGTGCATCATGTCTGGCTCAGTAGAGCATCCTAAAATTTTCAAGAGGATGACAAATATCTATAGCCCAATACTGAAACTTAAATAACACTCCAATTTCAAGAGCCTGTAAGTCACCTAACACTCTAGACCAAAAGTGATAATAGATTTTCAGAAATTGTAAGCTGAATGTCAGTGTTCAGCACTGGCATCACAGCTGGAGTACACAGAGTGATGGGATAAAAAGCAACCAGAAAACATTTGTAAGAGATTAATTGGGCCGTCTGTTAAAGGAAACTGCAGAAGCTTTGTTTAAAATCTCATGAAGCGATGTAGAACGCACTGTGTTGACCAGCTGTATATTTGCAGACGGTGAACAGCATGACCTAACCATTCCTTTCCATTTTTAAAGAGATGGTTCCATTTGTACATGGAAGCAGTGCTGGCTGATCGACTGCTCAGCTCACTCCTTGGCTAATCCTTAGCTGGGGTGGGAGGGAGTTAGAGGATGCATGACTCTTGTCATAGAATCATAGAATCATTGAGGTTGGAAAAGACCTCTAAGATCATCGAGTCCAACCATCAACCCAACACCCCCATGCCCACTAAACCATGTCCCTAAGCGCCTCATCTACACGTCTTTTAAATACTTCCAGGGGTGGGGACTCAACCACTTCCCTGGGCAGCCTGTTCCAATGTTTAACCACTCTTTCAGTAAAGAAATTTTTCCTCACGTCCAATCTAAACCTCCCCTGGCGCAGGGGAGGTTGTCTAAGGAACCCCTGGAAAAATAACCACACCAAAATTAAGTTTCCTTGCAAGCACACTGGTTATTCCAGCCAAATGCACTGCCTGATGCACTCCATCACGTGGCCTCACACAGCTGCACTGCTACTGAGGAATCAGTTCAGAATTAGGAAGAAGCAATTAGGGGCAGGCAGGAGTTGCCTAAACTGGACCTGTCACCAAGACAATTAAACATTTAGCAATGCAATAACTGTCAGTCTGTCTAAAGGAAGCTTAATTGGAGTGTCACATTCTACAGACAGTGGATTACAGAACTTGAGGGAAAAACGTTCTCTTATCAATGGACCCATCTCACTAAATAATGTCCATGTCACGAGCATTACATCAAAGGGAGCTGGAGCTGCCAAAATACTCCATTGCTGAATTGATTTCAGTTTAACTCGCTATTTAAAATGCAGGTTTGCTTCTTAATAAAAACCTTGAAAGACCAATACACAAGTTCAGGATGCAAACTGAATACAAGATTTTTGAACACTGTCTCCATCCCCATAAATTTAACAAGGCCCCTCTAACATACGCATCCAAAGGCTTCAAAAAACACACACGTACAAGCTGCATATTTTTTCCCAGGGAAAGGACTAAAGGAATGGAGAACGTAGGAGCTTGCCTTTTAATTGGAACATACCACTAAGAGTGGGGAAAAAAATCCACAAAACAAATCTAACCAAAAAATGTCTGACTTGCACGACTTTTTTACATTATTTGAGAAAACTGATGTACATTATCTGATGGAATGGAAATGAATTGGCAAGTAGGAGATTTGGAGAGACAGCCTACAGAAGATTTAAGACTAGCAGGTTGGGCACATCAACCCATTCCAAAAAAGGATTTGTCAGTGAAACTGGTTGATTCATTCTGGAACAGGATGCACATTGAAAAGGGGAAGTTAAAACCCCGTTAGAGAGCTCTTCAGCTGAAGATGCATTTAAAATTAAGATCTGCTTCATTCTGAAAACCTTGTTGCCTAAGAAACTGATCTTCCAAGGTTAAGCCTATGCAATCAGCAGGGTGTGCACAAGCACCAAAGACTGTCTCTCCTTGCCAGGCGATGGGGTGCATTAAGCAGCACGTATTGGAACCATTAGCTCAAAATCAACTAATATACAAAAAGGTGAAAGACACTCCACTCCTTGTATAGGTGGTACAGCTCAAAAGATCTGGTCTCCCCGCTGGCAACATTTCACCTATTCATATTTTTTACAACGGCTCCACGCTAAAGCTTTGAGAGAAACCTCCTGCGCAAGTTTCTGGCAATAATGTTGCACAAGTTATGCTTTTATCCAGACTTCACAAAAAAGCTAAAGCCATGGTGTTTAACTGAAACAGCAATATCTTAAAAGTCCAAAGAATAGAGGTACATCAGGATGTGGTTTGATACTGTAGGTGGAAGCTGAAGCACATCCCAGTCACACCTCCCTCCTCTAACTTAGACACAGTGTTCGGCTACAAATTTATCTTCTGCAAAGCTGAAAAGGCCAAGACAGCTGCAGTGATGTGATATGCCCTCACAAATCCTGTTAGACCACAGAAGCCCATGCACACATCTCTGCGTCCAAAAGGACACTATCTTACAAGGTAGTCTTTTATTGTAAGCCAAACTAACAGGACAAACTATAGAATCCAGTTTTCTGATGTCTCAGGTTTTCCATTGTTTCATGCATACTACTGAAGTACAAAACCTTTAATTAAAAACCAAAACTCTGCACAGTATGCTCTTTTCTCAAACACTAACTAAAAACCAGTATTGCTTAATCACCAGGAGGCACTAGACACATTAGTTCCATCTCATGTGACTGAAGAAAACACTAGGAAAGATGACTACACCCAGCAGGCTGAAAATGTGCTTAGAGAATTTGACCAAGCTTTCCTTTTTTTGGATGAGTCATGAGTGCAAAATATACATGGTTGTCTCTGCAGCAACTATTGCACTGGTACTTCCCTCTTTTTTTTAATTTACAAAAAGATTCTTGAGGAAGATACATAATGCTGAATTCTCACCAAGTGGAGAGTTTTTCATGAATAAGCAGTCTGCAAGCTTTGCTGCTATACCAGACACAATTTTCCAATTGTCTCTGATTACCAAGCCTTGAATCTAAAATATCACACTCTTTTACAAGACAATGGAATTTGGAAGAGGCGCTAACCCACACCAAGACACGGGACATAAACGTATCCTCTACGAAAGCCATAATAGCAAAAGCAGCTAACGTGTGCAAAATGAGTTCGCAGCACATCACACTTTCACATACGCTGTTACAGAGGAAGCAAAAGGTGTTCAAAACAGATAAAAGCTATTGACATGAATCTGATAAATCCAGCCTGCCGCTACTACACATGGCTTGATTAACAATGAAGAATGAAAGCACCAGACTCTCAATCAACTTGCATCACATCCAGAGAATACTCATACCCATTCCAGTCCCATCCTGTTTATGCCACTGGTTTTCCAGGCATAGCTAGCAAGACTCCGGCATTACCATGATCTTGGACAGCAGGGCTGAAAACAACTCCAGGGTAAAGAACCCTTTACACAGTCATTGTAGTCAGAGCACAGCAGGAAATTCATTTAGTGCTCTCAGCACTATAGAAAATAGAGGATACTTGTGATAGATTTTGTGGAAGGTAAACAAACACTGCGCTAAGACTCAAGACCGGCTATGGTTCTTCAAATACCATAGCTGAAAATCTACAGCCAGATTTCAAAATCTTTTTTTCCAGCCACCATCCACATCTGCAGTGCCAAGACTGTCAGCCTATTTCAGAACTTAAACTTCAATACAATTTTTCTATTAGGCAATGGCAATTTTAACCAGACTGCAGGCTTTGCTCAAGACCGGGATCACAGGCTTAACATGTACTTTTCCTATTTTAAATTGTCTGTTCTCATAATAATGTAGTACTTTGATTCTCAAGCAAGGCTGGCTGGTACCATTACCCTGTAAATAAAGGTAGTGCATGCCATTTAGCAATGATGGCTCAAAACAACACCAACAACAAGCATGCTAGTTTGGGGGAGTTTTGCTATAGCACATTCCTTCGGAATCTTAGTGAATGCTGCACTTCATTTAAAAAAAGTAATTTTTTATACTGTTATGCCCCAAACATTATATAGGCATATACCCCAAACATTACAGGCATGTCCTGTAATATATATCACGTTCAAGCAGCTCCAGACCTTATGTAAAAATGATGTAACCCATGGAAACAACTTCACTAAATGACTGAAGTAAATTGCCTCATTTCTTTGACCACTTAATATGTACTCTGCATGCTCTATCCAATCTAGTATCATATTTAGTCTACGGTGCCTTTCTAGAAACATGTGGCTCTAATAGTGGTTTCGGACAAACTTCTTGCTTTATACTGAGTTGTGGCTTTTGCTTGATGACTAATTTCACATAGCTGATCAAAATACTAAAATTGCTTCAACATTTCAAAATAAGGCTTAGAATCCTAAGGCTAAAAAATAAATGATCATTTAGTTATAAATATTAAAAGCTGTTTAAAGACTTGAGAAATTGTTCATTGATTCAGGCACATTAAATTATGAGGAAAACACCTTGGAAAAAACTTGAAGAGTGCCAACCTGAACAACCATGAAATAGCCAAGCTTTTTTTTAAAAAAAGACTTCAAACAAAATGCTAGTAAAACAGACTTGTCTATTTTAAGCATGTCCTACTTATGCTTTATAATTAAATGGACACTTGCATGAGATAGTACAGAAAGTAATCAAAGAAAGATTCATCAGATATTAGTGGTAGCATCCAGGAACACTCAAGACCTACAACCCCCCACCTTCACCAGCTTCACCCTTCAGAACTGGCCATAGATTTATGATGCAGAGATTTTAAAAGACTACAGGATATAGCCCTCCAATTGAGAAACCACAAACTACCAAGCCCTCTGCTTGTCAAGACTCAACAGATAAATACATAAGTGGAGAAAACACAACTTTCTACAGCAAGTAAAAGCATAATGAAATTTGCAAAGTGGGAAGTATCTGACTTTATGCCTTTGCATCTCTATATCAGAACAGTAACGTGGGCTATTTTTCTTCCTCCAAAAAGATACATTTTAAGGCATGAGATGTAATAGGTATTAACAATATTTCTATATAATCTTACCAAAGACAGGCTTTTACTGGGATGCAGACAGTCATAGTCTACTAAAGGGAAGTGACTGACCTTACCTCTCTATACTCTAGTAAGAGCTACCCCATTTCTGCTTCCACTAAGCTTAGAAATGTATTTATTTGTCAGTGAAAACAACCTCAGAAGAATCCCACACCGGGTTTTACTGTGCAGCCAGAATGTTCTGCGCTAACTCAGGAGGAGTTAGGCAGAGAATATGTCACCTTAGAGCAGCCTTAGTGAAGGACCACAGGAGCAACACAGAGCAACTGTGTCAGTAGTTGACAATTTGCACTAATTAGAGATGTTGTCTACAGGAAGGCTCAACCATTTGAATTAAAAGCACTGCTTGACTTCTCTGAAGAGGCGTTGCTCAACCCTTCGTGCATCTGCACAAGACAAAATAGGTTACAAATTAGAGGCTGTACAGCTTTATATTGCAACGATAAGTTCTTTAGTCATTCTATACAGATATTTTGTGATTTCTTTTGGCAAGTGTTGCCATCATTTCAGAAAACTGAACAGAGAAGACCCACTAATAGGAGCAGGCAAGACGCTAGTAAATCAGAGAAAGCTGCCCAACACTGAAGCAAGCAAACACTCAACATAAAATGAACCAACAGGTATTTCATCCAGACACAAGCAATCTTGGCAAGAGCAATGATTCCCCTCTGCACTCGCATACAACTGCTCTGATATTTTACTGGCTTATTAGACATAGTTCCATGGAAGGGAATAAGGATTTGTGTTCTGCCTTTACTCCCTCTTTGGATACATAAGTATCCCAGAAAGAATACAGATTTAAAGAAAGAAAAAAAAAAAAAGGAGCCCTGGATCAAATCTACCCCCTACCCATGCCCTGCACACTCTGTGGTACAGTCAAGCTCAGACCATTAAGCAGTAACTTGGAGGATACATGATTGAAGGCAAATCACTACCAGATTAAGTGGTTTATGCACATTTTATTCAGAAAAAAAGCGCAAAAAATAAACTTTATTAAACTCTCAAACAACTAAAAATGTATCAAGTATGAAACACTAAATTCAGCGCTTACACAGTAATTTCTTAATTTTAGTTTGTCTTTCAGTTTTTCATGTAACACTTTCTTGAAAATTTCCTTGCTGAAAAGCAAGCTATTAAAATGCTCCTCAAAGAGTCTCATTAACCTCTAAAGGCATCTTATCACCATCATCTTATTCAGCTTTTTATCTCAAACATTAACTATACATGAAGAATCAAAAACATTACTTTTTCAGTTTAAGGAAATTAAAACAAACTCTATACAGCTTACGCTTTTGCCTGATACATTTGGACTACACAAAATGTTCTTTACGCCTTCCTAAAACGCGTGCATTTTGTATTTAAAAATCTAATGACCTGTATGAACACAGTATCATCAGACTCTCAACAAAAACAGAGCTTACTGCAATGGCATAAATACATTGCAACAGCTACTTAATGACCTTAAAGTACACTAAAAATGTGAGGGCACGACGATATCCACATCTTGATTAAATATTTGCTTGGACATGCAAAGTGTAACATACTAATGCAGATTTACTGGTATATATTTTTAAATTAAACTAGGTTTAATCATCAGTTTCAGGAAAATTATGAAATTGAATTGCAAAGTATTTATTTTTGTAAAATTTGAGACAAAATTCAGTGAGATAATTATTTTCAACTTCAAGAAAATTTCAATACATACTCAGATAATGAAGCAGCTAGACTTGAGAACCTGAAAGTTCTTGGTGATAGTTTTGTTAGTCCACTATACTCATTTGCTTATTTCAAGAAAGTAAGAGCAACATACCATGTGATTTCATAAATACTATCCCACATCCAGTAATGGATGCCAAATTCAACATCTGTTATTCTTCCATTTTAATCTAAATACTTTTCTAGATTACTTTGTACTACTTGCATCATAGTATCTTTACAGGATATAAAAGCTGCGAGTTGGTTACACAAAGGCACCACATTAATGCATTACTTAGATCTTCCTATGACAATCTCTCATCAGGCCAAAAAACATGCCAATGTGATTTGTTAAAAAGACAGAATGGATTCTCGCTAGTCTCAAACCCACGTACCTAACTGCTGTCACACCATTATCTTTGCTCCTCCTGCACCTATTACCCCAAGAATTCATCATTTAAATACATATACCTAAAGCTCAGCATCAGAAAATAAACCTGGTTTTGTTGAAAATAATTCAAATGTGTTTCTGAATACATACTTCCAATAATACCCATCGTACTGCAAGAATATAATCTTTCCAAATCCCAATAGTGTTGGTGTCCCAGATTCTTCAGCTGATTAAGAAAAGTACTTTATAAAGTTAGGAATCCAAAGACTTCTTTCAAGGTACCTTATTCTACTGTTTAAAAGAATGCTGTTTATGTTATAGAAGACTCCTGCCTCAAATTCCCATCTACAATTCTGTCCGAATTCATCTCCATGCAAGCTCATTCCAG
The DNA here is from genome assembly GCF_965638725.1 of Aptenodytes patagonicus. NCBI lineage: Eukaryota > Metazoa > Chordata > Aves > Sphenisciformes > Spheniscidae > Aptenodytes > Aptenodytes patagonicus. The sequence goes on along the minus strand of NC_134953.1, from coordinate 78,917,382 downwards.
CTGGAAAGCCTACTAACTACTTAGCATAAACACACACCAAAGTCATAGAATCACAGAATAGTTTGGGTTGGAAGGGACCTCTAAAGGTCATCTAGTCCAACCCCCCTGCCGTGGGCAGGGACATCTTCAACTAGACCAGGTTGCTCAGAGCCCCGTCCAACCTGACCTGGAATGTTTCCAGTGACGGGGCATCCACCACCTCTCTGGGCAACCTGTGCCAGTGCTTCACCACCCTCAGAGTAAAAAATTTTCTTCCTTACCATCTATACCTACCCCCTTTTAGTTTAAAGCCATTCCCCCTTGTCCTGTCGCAACAGGCCCCGCTAAAGTTTGCCCCCATCTTTTTTATAAGCCCCCTTTAAGTACTGCTAGGCTGCAAGAAGGTCTCCCCAAAGCCTTCTCCTCTCCAGGCTGACCAACCCCAACTCTCTCAGCCTTTCTTCATAGCAGAGGTGTTCCAGCCCCCTGATCATTTTCGTGGCCCTCTTCTGGACCCGCTCCAACAGGTCCGTGTCTTTCTTATGCTGAGGGCTCCAGAGCTGGACGCAGTGCTCTAGGTGGGGTCTCACCAGAGCAGAGCAGAGGGGTCTCCCCTCCCTCGACCTGCTGGCCACGCTGCTTTGGCTGCAGCCCAGGATACGATTGGCCTTCTGGGCCAAAGCTGGCTCATGTCCAGCTGTTCATCCACCAGTACCCCCAAGCCCTTCTCGGCAGGGCTGCTCTCAATCCCTTCATCCCCCAGCCTGTATTGATACCGGGGGTTGCCCCGACCCAGGTACAGGACCCTGCACTTGGCCTTGTTCAACCTCATGAGGTTCACATGGGCCCACTTCTCCAGCTTGTCCAGGTCCCTCTGGATGGCATCCCATCCCTCTGGCGTGTCGACCGCACCACTCAGCTTGGTGTCATCTGCAAACTTGCTGAGGGTACACTCAATCCCACTGTCCATGCCATTGATGAAGATATTAAACGGTACCGGTCCCAATACGGACCCCTGTGGAACACCACTTGTCACCAGTCTCCATCTGGACATTGAGCCGTTGACCGCTACCCTCTGGATGCGACCATCCAACCAATTCCTCACCCACCAGGCAGTCCACCCATCAAATCCATACCTCTCCAGTTTAGAGAGAAGGATGTTGTGGGGGACCGTGTCAAAGGCCTTACAGAGGTCCAGAGAGACGACATGGACTTGTGCACCTTCAGGTGCCTTAGATGGTCTCCAACCTGATCTTCTCCCACAGTGGGCGGCTCTTCATCCTCCCAGTCCCCACCTTTGCCTTCTGCAGCTTGGGCGGTGAAGCTCAAGCACTTGCCAGTAAAGACCAAGGCAAAAAAGTCATTGAGTACCTCCGCCTTCTCCGTGTCCCAGGTAACCAGGTCTCCCGTTTCGTTCCGGAGAGGGCCCACATTTTCCCTCATCTTCCTTTTTCCCCAACGTACCTATAGAAACTTTTCTTGTTGCCTTTGATGTCCCTGGCCAGATTTAATTCTATCAGGGCTTTAGCTTTCCTAACCTGATCCCTGGCTGCTCAGACAATTTCTCTCTATTCCTCCCAGGCTCCCTGTCCTTGCTTCCACCCTCTGTAGGCTTCCTTTTTGTGTTGGAGTTTGTCCAGGAGCTCCTTGTTCATCCATGCAGGCCTCCTGGTGGTTTTGCCTGACTTCCTCTTTGTTGGGATGCATCGCTCCTGAGCTTGAAGGAGGTGATCCTTGAACGTTACCCAGCCTTCTTGGACCCCTCTTCCCTCCAGGGCTTTGTCCCATGGCACTCTACCAAGCAGATCCCTGAAGAGGCCAAAGTCTGCTCTCCTGAAGTCCAGGGTAGAGAGCTTGCTGTGCGCCCTCCTCGATGCCCTAAGGATCTTGAACTCCACCATTTTGTGGTCGCTGCAGCCCAGGCTGCCCTTGAGCTTCACATTCCCCACCAGCCCCTCCTTGTTGGTGAGAACAAGGTCCAGCGTAGCACCTCTCCTCGTTGGCTCCTCTATCACTTGGAGAAGGAAATTATCATTGACGCATTCCAGGAACCTCCCGGATTGCTTATGCCCTGCCGTGTTGTCCCTCCAACAGATACTGGGGTGGCTGAAGTCCCTCATGAGGACCAGGGCTTGTGAGCGTGAGGCTGCTCCTGTCTGTCTGTAGAGGGCCTCATCTGCTCGGTCTTCCTGGTCAGGTGGCCTGTAGCAGACCCCCACCGTAATGTCACCTGTCCCTGCCTTCCCTTTAATCCTGACCCGTCAGCTCCTCATCCATCCCCAGGCAGAGCTCCATGCACTCCAGCTGTCATTGACATAGAGGGCGACACCCCCTCCTCGTCTCCCCTTAAAGTGATACTGTAATCTAGACTGGTCTGAGGATCCTTCCCTTGGAGGAGAAAGCCACCAACCAACATGAGTAAAAATTCATTTACCAGTTTGTATTTTATTGGGAGTTTCCAACTTTATGAAAATAATTTTCTCAATGTATACTTTATTGTCATATACAACAAGCAGGGCTTCTAGACTAACATTCAGAATAGTTTATCCTCGCTATCTAAAATTTAATAGAGAATATTCAAGCCTGGACCATTCTCCCACCGTGACTTTAGATTTACACTCACGTAGCCATCTGCGATATTCACAACTGTTTCCTAAGATACCTTCCTGATGATAAAAAAGCACCTGTACTACAGGCAAGTCTTAATCCGATACAGTAATTTGGCATTTGAGAGCAAGTGACAGAAGGACAGCACAACAAGAGCTCAAAGACATACGCACATAAAAAGACATTCTCCGAGGAAAGAAGACTCCCTCCTAAATAACAAGTTGACAGCCAAGAGCAAAAGCATTTCCATACAGATTTTGACATTTCAGCTGCTTTATTGTAAAGCTTATTGTAACTCAAAGACATAAAAGATCATCCACGCTCAAGGTTTTGCTTTCACTAAGAGCTGTTGGTTAACATTAACAGCAGCAAGGAGAGTATTGCCAGCTCTAGTTCATCAGTTAATAACTAATATGTTTAAAGTAGAACCAGAAGTCTAAGCAGCTAATTAAAATGGAAATGGAAAATTTCATATACTTAAAATGTGGAGTCATGCAAAAGAGCTTTGGAAGATGAGCAATAAAATACGCTACTATTTAGATTTAAACCAATCAGCTAAAGTACTCTTGTAAGAAGAGACAGCATCCTGGGGCTTTTACACAAGCCTATCTGAAAGAAGCATAGCTTCACAGTCCCAACTAGGGGAAAGTCCCCAGACAGCATTAAAACTTTTGGACAACTTTCAGACTGGCTTTTGCATCTCTGACTCAAAACTATGCTTGCTTTATTAGAGCCACAAAGAAAAGATCCTGATTTTTAAACACACATGCATGGGTCCACTTGTTAGGGCACACATGTACTCTTACCCCACTCCACCTTATCAAAGTTGGTTTAACTAGTAAAAGGGACACGAATGGGCTACTCCGCACAAGTAAAATTGACAAATATTCCTCTGAAATAGCAGGCAATTATTTAATCTAAAGCCAAATCCTCCCAAAAAGTTATTTATCAAGGTTGCAAATAGGCCCACAGAAGTGGCCAGGAATCCCTCCACTAGATATTGAACATCCCCCTCCTCAAACCCACATGCACCCCATCAGCAAACAGACAATTTAAAAAAAACTAGACACAGCTCTTGCCACTATCAGTTTAAAGTCTTTTTGCAAACAATGTTTTTCCCCTCAAATCCTAAATTTCACAAAATTTCAGTACAATCTTTTCTCTAGGTTAGATTTAGGTGACTTGAAAAAGATTAAGGATAAAACTATTATATATGCTAGCAAACATCAGTTGGGCCCCCATATTACTGTTAGGAAAGATCCCCTTATGGGAAAATCTGAAAAACCTTTTGCATTATTTCTAGAAGAGCACTTCACACACACAGCATAGCGAAGAATAAGGCAGAATAAACAATGGTTTTAGGCCCAGAAGCGTAAATGAAGATTACTAAAGTCAAACAACACAAAAGGGGACTCAAGCTCTCAAAGAATTTCCATCTGAAACTGCCAGTCATCTTGTTTATGATCTCGTTTAAGTGCATTTCAAGCAAAGCCATCAGTAGTTGAGTCTGTTGGACTGCTTAAAAAAAAAAAACAAACAACAAAAAAACCCCAACCCAACCCTGCAATTAGTGTTTGCTCCACTGCTGTGCCAGGATGTGTCAGTCTGCAAGAAATGCAGGCTTGCTTCTACTGACTATGGTGCAGCTGACTGCACTCAGTTAGCGTAATGATTCTAGAGATCATTTATAGCATCGCGGACCAACAAAATAATGTTACAGGCTGAGGTCTGGTACCAGGTCAAAAGACACATCAAGCAGTGAAATCCTCCAGTATTTTCAGCACAGAACACGGACCTCAGACGTTCCTCCTAACTGTGCTAGCAGACCTATAAACAGCTTTATTATAAAACCTCTGTTATGGAAGGTAGTCTTCTTCCAACCTCTGTACGAATGGAAGAAAAAAAAATTCTCATTTACGTGGTATCTTCTGGTCAGCACTCCACATATGCATGGCTGTACACAAAGCTAGACCCTTAAAATACAAAATGTATGGAAACCTGTGTTTTACCCAGCTATTACCTCAGCAATAGCTTCTTCCCCCTTGGTAACCTGCACATTTTCTTTCCCATTTTTTGAGATTTCAGTAACAGAATTAGTTTGTAATAATTTGTCCTTTAGGAAATTACAGGAGGTTTAAGTCAAAATACTAAGTTTATATTAAAGTGGTAATTTAACAGTGATCTCTAGCACACAGATTTCTGTGGGCATTTGGTGCCTGAAGCATGTTGCCCTACACTGATAAATAGGGAGATTCACATCAATAATTCTGTGAATGCTGCCATGCATATGGTATGCTTATACCATATGTGGCATGTTTATAAGTAGCTGCAGTTAATCGGATGACATTCACCACTACTGAAGAGACAAAGGTGTTCAGTTATTAGGTTGTAACTGGAGTTGTGGCACTCTGCCCTATGCCACCATTGAAACTGCTGCCAGAAAAGCCTCAATAACAGCATCACTAAACGAAGCGTTTGCTTGTCCAGTCTAATCCAAACAGCTTCACATTTACAGCGATCTTGGTAAGCAACAACCGGGAAAGCCCAGAACTACTTGAAGCATTTCCATCAGATCTTAAACAGTGTAAGGATGTCTCAGAATACAAATACACAGGAAAAGACAGTTCGCGCCGGAGGGAAAAAAAAAAGTTACCAGCCTTGATTTGTCAAGGACAAGGGCACATCCTGTGCCAGCAGGCTCAACTCTGCTGCCCCGAAGCCATTCTGCTCCATTTACTGGAGTACATTGGTTTATATAAGCATGTACTAAATACAGAGAGGAAGCTTTCTACAGTTTGAACCTGAAAGACATTTTTGTAGTATTATGCAAACAGGGGTAAAATAGGCAGATTTAAGAGGAAAAGCTGTAGAAAAGGAAAAGAAAGATAGCTCATGTAAGAGCACACCAGAACAGCCGTACAGAACAGAGGTAACATATCACTCTTGGAAGAAAAGCAAACGTTGTAAGTCATTAGCATAACAGACAAACCTTTTCTTCTGAGCTGTAATTTGTGCTGTAACTAGCATCAAAAATACTAGCAAATGTCAGCGATAGCAACACTTACCTCACTCCTATAAGTAGTGCTATCAGCATTGAACAAATAGGATCTGCTATCATTAGACCATAGTTCTGCATCAATATAGCAGATATGATTACACCAATACTTCCGAGCGTGTCTGCAACAATGTGTAGAAATACACCTGTAAGAGATTAATTGATATCATTACAACTTGGTATTCTGAAAGCTAATGGAGTATTTCAAAGACAGGTTACGGAGAAGAGTTGCAAGAACTAGATAACATGATTTATGCTTGTTAAATTTGTGGTCAATTTTTGGTTAAACACACAGAAAGTGATCACAGGATTTCAACATATTTGTAGAATATAGAGAATTTGAAGAATTTACATTATTTTCTGCACTTAGCAGTAAGGGGTGTTTCATGGCATGGCTATCAACTTAAGCAGTGATTAACAGATGTAGCTAGATTTTTTTTTTCATTCAATACCCACCCATATTACAGTAAAGAAACTCATGTTCCCTGATGCCTACAGACAACGATAAGCACTGTGTAAGATGGAAAGACTGTTAACAGAAACAGCTCTGTAAAGCTCTGAAAGATGCTAATGTTTCAGTGACAATACCTGTAGAAGTTGTCTGGTAAGGAAATCCAAGACAAATGATTTTGAGAATTAAACAATACTGCGGACATGAACAACTTCACTTTTATTTTGAAGAATAACACACTACCTTAAAAGACAAAGAAACAAGCGCTTTGCAGCTAGCTAAAATTTAGCCTTTGGAGCTCCCTGCTGGCAATGACGGGAACAGTCATTCAGAAACAGCTTTTTTAAGACAATTCTCCATACTCAGATAATCCCTCCTCATAAAAACAACGCACAACTATAAATCAGCTCTTTAGTGGTTTTTCCAAGTCTACATTTGTACTGGGTCCGGCTGGGATGGAGTTCGGTTTTCTCCATAGCAGCCTGCATGATGCTGTCGTTTAGATTTGTGACTAGAACCGTGCTGATAACACACCAATGTTTTAGCTATTGCCAAACAGCGCTTGCACAGCATCAAGGCCTTCCGTTCCTCACTCTGCCCCCACAGCAAGTAGGGCGGGGTGGGCAAGATGCTGGGAGGGGACACAGCCAGGACAGCTGGCCCCAACTGACCAGGAGGATATTCCATACCATATAACATCACGCTCAGCAATAAAACTGAGGAGCAGTCTTTCTAAGTCAGCAGTTGCTCAGAGACTGGCCAGGCATTGATCTGCTGGTGGGAGGTGGTGGGCGATTGTCTTTGCATCATTTGTTTTTTGTTTGGTTTTTTTTTCTTTTCTTTTTTCTTTTTTTTTTTCCCCTTCACTTAGTAAACTGCCTTTATCTCAATCCAAGAGTAGTTCTCGCTTTTACTCTTCTAATTCTCTTCCCTGTCCCACTGCAGGAGTGAGCAAGCAGCTGCTGGGTGCCTAGTTGCTGGCCGGAGCCAACCCACCGCAGTATTGAAAAATTAAAATAAAATTATATAAAATTGAGTCTTTTTAATATGCTTCAATTAAAACGTGCCTTTCATGAAAAGACTGACTTTCAAATATCTTCTACTGAAGTACTGAGTATACATATATGTAATATGGTATACTCTAAGTTCTGGAAGAGGTTGAAAATGTTCCTTTTCAAAGACTACAGACAAGCCAGAAAATCATCCAACTAGAGAAAACAGTATGTACATTTGGGTATGCCAAATAATTGCTACCTCTTACATTACATTATTTTCTCCCTCTTGAATGCTGCAAAAAAAATTAATCAAAGCTCAAATTACTGATAACGAGGATGTCAGTTTTATTTACACTAATGCTCAGGAGGTCATGGACTCCACACAATTTAGAGTGAATTACTATCTTGTCTAAACCAACTGTAATAGCTTGATGAGATGCAAGTTTTAAGCTCAGGTGCCCTTTAACAACTATATCAATCTGCATTTTTCAAATACATTCTATCTTAATAATACTGTTTTTCACTTTCCAGAGCATACATTGCAATTAGGCTCCTAAAGTTTCTGCTTTTAACCACTCTTTCCTAGATTTTTATTATTTGACTTTTCAGCATCAGTAACAGAAGCTAAATCCCAGCTTTTGGGATGTCCCTTTTAAACTGTGTTGACGCTGCATTACATTTAGACTTCAGTGAGTGTCTCAATGCCTAGCCATGCACAGCGTATGGCACTGCTCTGTTTACAGGTGGAAGGGGACTTCATAAAATAGCTCCTCTAAGAAAAATGTAGTGTTTACCCGGAGGCACCATCTGAAACAGATGTGTGACAAACAGTCACAGGCAGGCAGACCATGATAAAACTAATAAACCACTATACTTATTTTCATCATACCTTGTAAAATCTGTTTGCTGGATCCAGCCATCCCTTCAAGAGAATGGTCATCTGTGAAGACAATTATTGGCATATTAACCTACACAAAGGCTCTCTCTAGTGGTACATTCTGTTATGGTCTTCCTTTCTGAAATTTCTTGAACAGACAAGCTGTTCACAATGACTAGCTTTTACTCTAGCTATTGTTTAATGCAGCAATTAAGTTAAAAGTCTTAAAACACTTTTTTTAAAAAAGAAAATAGCACTTTACATAATAGATTTTATATATGTATACATAAAAATAAAAAGATCAACATTTTTTAATGAAAACAAACTGAGAAGTAAGACCTTTCTTATATAATAAGAAAAAAAATAAGGCCCCCTCAAGAATACAAGCCATACACGCAAACAAGAAGAGTAAGGTCAAATAAATTTGCTAACCAGAAATATTTCACTTAAGCAAGCATTTATACCTATTGTAAAACAACAAGGATAAGACTTGGAGAAGGTAGAACTAAGTCAAAAAATCCTCTCATCCAAGCAGATGAATGCCTCTGCGGAACACATCAAAGATTTTAAGAAAAACTTGTTAAAGGATAGCAAATGACTTCCAGTGAAGATATATAATAATTTATGCAAAAGTTGATTTCAGTATCAAATTGCACAAAACAGATAGCTACATTTGCTGCTCCACTGGGGTGGGGGGCATGGGGAGAGCAAGGAAGAGGCAGGAGGAGGGAGCTCCTGCTTTCCAACCAAACTCCAGGAGAACACTCGGAAAACAAGCACCAATTTTCTACTAAAAATAGCAAGGAAGGTACACATAAATCTTTTTATACTCTTTGTCACCTCCTGCCTGCAAGTTACCACACTATTCCCTGCTCTGTATGGGCACATTTTCAGTCACATCAGATTCTAGTTTATGGCTTAGGCAGGAAGGATTGACAACCCTGCATTACAATAAGGCTTTCACTTGCATTGTTTCAAATAGGTAGTAACCACACTGTCTCTTCTCCCATAGTGAAAGCTACCGATCATATTTTGCATGGATGTCTCTTCACAGATTGTTTGCCTTTATAGAAAAGATTTAAGTGCAGCTAAAATACCAAGTACCTTTTTCATAACCAGCTTTAAAACAGATTACAATTATACAAGACAGGGAAAATCTTATATTTGAGATCCCAAACCAAGTATGACATATCAATCCCTAAGTACCCAAAGTAAAATTGCTTGTTCATCTTTCCTAATACCTTGATCTGTAAAATTATTCAAATGAAGAACACTAGCAAAGCAGCTTGTCTATTGACTTTAATGAAAAATTGAAACAAAGCACTCAATAACTAATTTCACTATATTGCTATAGCATACATCTGTTTTATCTTTTGCCAACACATAACATCACAATGAACATTCAAAAAAATGCAGGTAAAGCAAAACCTTTAAAAACTAACACTGAACTTACTGCAAGTGAAACAGCACTTACCAAAATGAGCCACAAAACATGGTGGTGGCGTAGCATACCACACATTTAGTGAAACTACTTCCGTGTATGCTCGCAACAAGCTGCCAGCACCCTCTCTTTTTTTTCAGTAAATCATTAATAGCAAATTTAAATTGAGTCAAGATGGTCTGTGACATTAACTAAGTACTTACCATGACAATAATCCTGACCATGAGAGTGTCCATGGCTATGGCCACGATCATGAGTGTGTCCATGGGCATGTTTATGTTCATGGCTGTGACCATGACCTCCGTGACTGTGTCCGTGGCTGAGACCACCATTAAATAGGGAATGGCTGTGTTCATGCCCTATAAACAAATATCACCGTCAGAGTATAAATTTAAACGTTGAATAAAAGTATGCTTACATTTGTTTCTAAGCTACTCGAAACCTATTCATGTTTTAGGTCATGTTAAGGTATGGCTTTAAGTAAGTTAAGAAAATTAACACAAGCTGTTTGTCATCTAAATCTATGCTGTGCAGCTGTGTAATACATACCTGATTTGAGAAGTCAAGTGCTTTTATACATTCTTACTTTGAGACAAGTTGTGCTACACTTTTAGTACAATTTGGAAAATGTACACATAATTAGATACAAGCACATTAAAAACAGCTGTTTTAAGAAACCAGAAATCGGCTATCATTCACACGTTAAAAATTCAAGCTTAAATTGCTGCTTAAAGACCAAAGACTATTTTCTGCCATCAGTCTGTATCAGTTTATATGTTAAGCTGAAAGATATACCAATTAGCTTTGCAGAAAAAAACCCCAAACAAAATGTTTACCATATATATTTAGGCAAATAAATTCTGCATTCAAATTCAAAAGACACTAAGTTGAGAAGCACCTGAAGCTGAATCATCCCATACTTAAAATTTGGTTCAGACACTGTTTTGTAAATTTTCCAGCCAAGACCTCACTTAACTCCAGCTTAATTTTGTCCAAAAGACACTCTGCAAATCACTTCCAATAAGGTGCAGAAGAGTGCATGTTCCAGAAAGCAGATTCTGGCATGCTAGGTCTTCCAGTTAATGGATATTAAATGAGAAGTACGGCAGTGACATACTAGGGCTAGTGATAAAACATAAAAGTCAATATTGCAACAAGTCACATACACATTTGGCTAGGATTGCCACTAAAAAGACATTAAAATTTAATCGTGGAGTTCTCATTGGAAGATTATAAGGTCCTGGAACACAAGGTGCCAAGAAAGGAAACAGTACTGAAAATTATAGACATCCTACCAGAGCCATGTGAATGCCCATGACCTCCGTGTTGAAAAACAAATATTCCTATAAGATTTACAATGAATCCTAGTATAGAAACAGGAAGAAGTCTCTCATGATGCACGTCAGGAGGCTCCAGTGCTCTCTAAAAAAACCAAAAAAACCCAACAAACCAAGAAGCAAATGTAGAGTTCTACAATCTCTTTACATTATTAAAAGGCACTGAAAATACTGCTTAGATACAGGAGCATTTTCATACAAACAGGCATATATAAAGACATAATTAGAAATTACTCAGGACTTACAGTTTTTGGGATGGTACACAGACTAATTCTTACTGTCTGAAGCTGAAGTTTTATTATTAAAGCTGTGAAAGTATAGTATAATATTCTGATAGTCTAGCTAACTTTTATCATAAAATTTCATTATGCTGTGGGATGTGGCTCAATACCATATGAAAACATTCAAGTTTGTTGTCATACATGGATTACCCATCATCCAAACAACTTCCAAGAGTCTAGAACATCATTTCTTCCCTTCCCCTTAGAAGGGTGAGGGGATGAGGGGAATGAAATGAAGACTGAGAACAAATTTGGCATTTTTCAAAACTTCTGAAATCTAGATTTTTTTTTTTTAATTCTTTTTTACCCTACTCTCTTTGGAAGTTTCTTTTCAATGAGACATTACAGGCCTAACACAATTTGGATCTGAAGCTAAGTGTTGCAAGAGTGAACATAATCAATTTCAATAATTTTATCCCCATTAAATATGCTCTACAAATAGAAACGTGACAGTTAATAGTGCAATTGACTTCACAACATACCTCAACACCTTCAGAAAAAATGAAGAATGCTGTAAAGATGAGGAATAAACCATTTACAAAACCAGCAAGTACTTCTGCTCGAACATACCTGCAAGAAACAAAAAAGCAACAACAGGTATTACCACCTCCATTTAAATGCTGAAAAATAAGAGTGGAACTTAAGAGACTGGAGTACAATCTCGTAGTTCTCAAACAGTTGTATTACACAGAGATTTGCTAAATGGAAGGTGCAATATATAAACTACAGGTTAAGTATATGAAATTCACTATGTTGTATTTTGACAGAAATTACTTGATCTAGATCAGCCATTACCTGATCTAGATGAAAGAAAACTTTCAAATACGTCAAAATCTTCCCACTTAAGATCATCTCTACTGATAGTTATGGTATAAACAGATATTTGGAAGCCACGAAGTAAGATAAGCATGCGAGATGTAATCGAAGTCTGCTGATGTAAAATTCTGTTTAATATCAAACAGCCATACATTAATCTGCTCCCCCTCTAGTAGGGGGATTTTTAGTAAAAGTTTTAAGCAGAAATTAATTACTTCAGCTACTAAATTTTTCCAATAAAAAACAGCCAGGTTAGAATAACATGCAATTCCAATGTAGCAAACATCAGACTTAATAAATTGTGGCTGTTCTCTAATAAATGGAACACCAGCTGTTTAAATGCAGAGCAGTAATTAATACAGAACCTGCTTTCATTGCAATTAGTTCATGGTACAATCAATTCTTCCTAAATTGATTTCTAGGCACACTGGAGTTTCCACCTTAATTAAACAGTGCTTTAAGTGTCAAACTACATGACCCAGGCTTAGGCAAGACAGCTGAAGCTAAATGCTGACATTCAGGTCAGTAATGCTATGGGGAATGCAGCAACCCATGTTACAGCTCATTTGCTGTTAATTAATCACTATCACCAATTAATATTGTATCACCAGTATTGTTTTATAGGGCACAACTGCAATGTGCAAGGGAACCAAGTGCCCTTCAAACAGAACCAGCTGCAGCAGCTGTATCCACGAAGGGCGGTACGGAATGACATACCTCAGCCTTGAGGATCTGCGTTAGTGGTAGCCACAGCTGTTGAATCCTGCTGGTTCTGAGAAGCATGGCTTATAATCTCAGGTGCAGCGTCACTGAGACTTAGCTCCTTTCAGTTGTAACTTTCTGTTCCACAGAAGGCATGGGGCACCAGGAGTCCGAGATATCTGAGATTCCCTATAACGCATCTCACTGCGCTGTGAGGACAATCCCATGATGCGGCTGCTCTTACTTCACTGGTGCCACAAACACATGACAATGCAGGGCCACTTTCTGCTGCGTAACTTGTTTCCACTAGTATGATCACAGAGATCTTAGAAGTGATAAACCTGCTCCCCAAAAGCAATGCCTTCACATTTTTACTGTTTCTAGGGGGATATTAACTTAAAGGTTTACATAACTCACCTTAAAAACCCACCCTTTCAACATAGCTTTTCCATGTTCTGCAAAAAAAGGTTTTGTTCATACAGTGAAAAATTACCACCTAGACATTTACTAAAATACATTAAGGTAACAGCCTGAAGTTTCTTACCCATATGAGAAAGCATCGTTTGACCTCCATTTTGAAATAACTGAAGCTGCTAATCCAGCCAATAGAGCAGTACAGTCAAAAAACATATGAAAAGAATCTGATATTAGACCTAAACTGGAAAAGAACAGGAAAAAAAAAGTGTTATGTTCCATATGCTACATGTTGAGTATGAAAAAAACAGCATTTAATCTTTTACACGCTAGCAGAATACACTGTGTGTCTAAGCTTCAGACGTGGTTTTGCCAGCACAGAGGAGAAACCCACACTAGATCACCAATACAAATATGATGACAAAACTGCTTTTGTCAGCTTAGGGGAGGCACTTTGGAAGAGCACTTGGCAAAAAATCCTCCTAGCATATGATTTTGGTGGTAGCAGGGGGGTGGTTTCCACTGACACAAATCAAAGCCCCTGGAGTTGCTATACTCGCAGCCGCACCTCTTGCCAGCATAATTCTAGTGGCAGGTATTTGTTCTTATATTTCGATTTATAGTTTGACCATATGAGCAAATTTGGCTGGAAAAGTGTATACACAGAAGTTTCATTTAAATATTGACCCCACATATGTTTGTAAAAGCAGTATTTTACATCTAGTTAAAAAAGAAAATTGGGTTTAAAGAGACTGCTTTTGAGTATCTATTATACGCCATGCATATAGGTTAACTAGTGCAATAACACTAAGACTGTTCTGCTGAAGACTACCGATACCACCATAGTGATGGCACTAAGCATTTACAAAAGCAATATTCTCAAATCCATTTTCAAACTTGATACTTTGGCAGAGTCTTCACACACAGGGAAAATTGGTCAAAAATTCTTTAATGTCTGCAGTAAAAAAAACCCCAATGAATCAATCAAAATAAAGTTTCATAAAATTTTGACAAACGTATGCCTGTGACAAAATATTTTAGGCCTGTAAAGACTGAAGTCTTCCACTTATAATTTTAGTTTATTATGTCAAACATGCCAAGACTGTGAAGTCTACTTCAGCATAGCAGTTTTCCTCTCAAGCATCTTATTTCAGAACTAACACATCATCAGATGAGAACTTGTCTTTGATGTTCATTCACACTGCAGCAACTTGACACCTTCTACGAGTAGGGCAGGCTGAAAAAATGGAGTTTCAGTACATGGGGAATTCTAAGATTATACTCTCTTTTGCCTGAAATAAAAGCAGGACAGCAAGCAATATACTTGTTAAGTACTTTTGACTACTACATACCTTTCCTAAATAGCCACCTTTTATGTTTACATCTGTTTTTACATTTTACCTGAGCAGAGAAGGCAGTCCCTGATAGCACTGCCAAAGCACCAGACCTGCTTTCTTTTTAATCTATTGCTGCTCAGTCTCCAAATTTCCAATCACAAACCTTCAGCCTGAATCATAAACAGGTATAGAACTTATCCAAGATGCATCTAGTTCTTCTCACTATAACAGACTATGATGAGAGAGGGATAGGTAACTACATTACTTCACAGCCAAAAGCAAGGTTTCCAGCATCCTGATTTCCACTGGGATCACACACATCCAAGGTTAACATACTGTGGTGAAGCTACACTAAACCAAAGGAAGCAACAATAATACTCCTGAGAGCACAGAGCTCTATCAACGATTTTAAAAAATAAAAACGCGGACAAGAGTGCTAAGTTGCTATGGATGGCTGCCTTTTCGTTTTGCTAAGGGTAAAGATAGCAATCATTTGCTCCTTTTGCTGGTGATCACCATTACTCTTCTAGTTTGACTGGAGTATGTCCACACAGAAATAAAAGCAAACAAATACTTGCTCTATCTGTGCTTTCAGCTGAATGGATCCAAGCTAATTCCAGTTCAAAAATGATAGAGTGGTATTAGAACAATGATGAGCTGCTGCTTTTAAACCTTATTAGTCCTCAAATCTTTGCCTTATCAGCTGCAAAGCATTGACTAGAAGACACACACTCAGCTTTGATCTAGAAGCTGAAGGAAGCAGATGCTGAGACACCACTTCTTAAATGGTTTATTTCAATGACCAATACACAACTACAGTCTTGACTGGCAAACACAGGAAAAGTTTAGCATGCTGTTTTACCCTACAAAGTTCAAAGCAACTTAACTTAGTTCACAAGTTACCCAGTCAGTAGAACTCGTATCAGTTTGTAGGCTGTACGTAAATTGGATTTAACACCACACACAACAGTTACCAAATTTTACTGAATTACTAATCATAAACAGGTTCTGTAAGTCTGCAAGGAAGTATGGGCATCAAAACACAAGAATTGCTTCATATTTGAAAAGGCATTTGGTACAGAGGTACTGATGTGCATTTGTTACTACAATTGTCCCAAAAGTTCCCTTTTCCCAATCCTTTGGTTGTCTACAAACAATTAGTACACAACTCAGTTCTTGGAAACTGAAGAACAAAAAGCAATTACTGGTAGTAACAAATTCTAAAGGACAGCCACGTTTTCACACTGAAGTCAAATACAAAGTTTCATTAGCCAAAGTTCAAACTACTTCACGTTAAGAAACCAAACCATTTCAGCCTGACTGAAATAAATTTCAAGATTAATCCGATGTGTTTCAGATGAAACACTCAACTGTGGAAGAAGTGGGTCTGGAGGAGAGGAGACAGAACAAAAGTCTTGCTCTCTCTCTATATTTACATATATACTTTACACACACATACAGAAGTATATATACATACAACTATAACACATTTAAGGCAGAGGACGATGTCATGATAAATTGTCCTTAGGTGCTCTAGCTGCCAAAGCAGGAAACAGATGAAGTTTTTCTGAACAAACTCTAAAGGAAGACCAAAGGTTTTAGCTGGATGCCCGTGAAGTAGCAGAATGGAATTCCCTATCGAATTCTTGAAGGGTGTAGGTGGCAGCTTCCCCCTCCCCAAAACCAGGTGACATCCCTAGGGAGACAGCTCATTTTAGGCTTGGTTCTGAGCAGTAAGGAAGATCCAGCGGGGAAAAAAAACCACAAAACACACCAAACATTCAGGTAGAAGGTAATTAGGGTGACAGTAACCGTAAGTTTGTAATAATTATGAAATGGAAGGAATAAGCATGGCTAAACAGAGATAGCTAGTGGTTTCTGAGGTTTGGGGGTTTTTTTCTAGAGTCTCCTGGGAAAGAGCGTATAAGGGCTGTTACTGAAACAAAATCCCACACTAGCTCTAGAACCAGAAATCATACAGCAAGTTACCACGGCACTGTGCCCACACCTGCAAATCTCAGAGGCAAGACTTACCATAGGTGCAACACCAACACAGCTGTGCTGGTTTCAAGACCTAAGCTGACATCTCCAAGCAGCCAGAGGCATGTGGATTTATCAACAGGGGTCAGTACAGACTGTGTCTGCAACACACTTCACCACATGGCATAAACATGCTCTGTATAATAGGTACAGCTATAAGAGATTCAACTGCACAAACGATAGGATGCCTAGTAAGAGGCCAATCTGATTTCATCTGAGGCTTTTTTTAAGTGACCTGTAAATTAACGAGACCTTAAAAAAACTGGGTGCAAAGCGATTACTAAAGTAAACCAGCGATCCAGTCAACCACTAGCAACACGGGATGTACACAAGAACTTCCATTAGAACTGGAACACGTCATCCAGAGTATAATCCAGTAGAAACCCTCACAAACTCAAACACATTACGTCTAAATGAGGATGCTTCCATAGTTGATTTAATAACACAAGTTTAATACCAAATTACACAAGTATGCATGTAATAGTATTTTAAAACAGAACAGCCCAAGTTGCAGATTTTGACTTTAAACAAGCTCTCAGCTAGCAAAATACCACATCCAGTTCTGTTGTCTGTGCTTCAAGAACATCACCATACCAGAGTATTTGTAAGAGGATCATATAAACAATAAAACAGCTATGTGAGTTCAGGAAACAACTTACTTGGCAAACAAAAGCTAAGGAGAATGTAAGAAGTAATAATTAAAACAAACAAACAAACAAATTAAAATTGAAGACTTTTAGAACTTGCCGACAAAAATTTTGGGGGCTAAAATCATAGATTTGATTTTGAAATAAGAATATCCTAGTCAAAGAACTCTCAGCAATCTGCGTAAATTTAAATGGATGAAAGCGTAGTTTTCAGAATCACAATTAAAAAGAAATTCCTTAGTCTGTGGAAGCCAAAGGAAGAATCATCTGAATAACCATGGCAGCCTGTTAGCCTTGCTATCTTACACTCACTGACATCATCAGGGACACTAGAGAGAACACAATTCGAGACCATGGTCCTAACACTTGCAGCATCAGGCACTGGCCATACCCAAGACAGGCCACAGTGGAATAAAGAAGTGCTCCAAGGTGATACAGAAAATCCCCTTTACAAACGTTCCGTTTCTGCATCTCTCACATGGACAGCAAAGGAGCTGCGTTTTTCAAACTCAGGAAATAATTTTCCCTATAGGGCTCCTTGTTTGCTTGTTATGTGTTTGTTCTTCCAAGGCGTGAACCGTCTGCTTTGACTAAAGGCATTCCTCATTACACCCTCTGCTACTCCTCTCTATTTAAAGAGATACTTGCTAAGATACTGTTTTGTTCTAGCCCAAAATCTAGGCTTAATGTAAAGATACCTGAAATTAGTGACTTGAAATATAAACAAGAGGTCCAACTAACAACTATCCAGCAAATCCCAATTCTTAATCTCTATAATGAACAAAAATAAGTAAGAGTCTTTTCAATTCCAGTAAGCCCAAATCTTCTGTAACAAATTTCTGGCAAATGTCACTTCAGTTTCTCAGTTTAATTATCTCATATACAGGACTTTTTGTGGTATAGATTTCATTTCTGGTCACACTACCAAAAAAATCATTATGCTTAAAAGACATACATCAGAACAAACTTACATGAACATAAAGCTCTTTATACCTGAACCATTGAGAAAAATATTTGCACCTTCTGAGTTATTAAAAAAAGATATCCATACTTGAATAAACAGGCTACGCATACAATAATCCTCACACAATCACACAATTGCAAAGTGAATCAACAAAGTCAAAACCAAGCACGTTGCCAAGATAGTCTGTGCCCAAGATAGCACTGTGTTCCCACTAGTGCTAGAGTAGCAATTATTGTAATCAAGGTTAAGGATTTTATAGTACAGTGTGAGAGATTCAGAGAAAAATGATAAATAGTAGGATGAAACTGTTTCCAAATCCGCATTCCTGCTTTCACTCAAGACTTGATTAAGACTCCCGATAATCTGTGTCCATACTACAGCTTTTGATAAAGACTACTTTAAGTTCCATGTGGAAGGATGCACTATTGGGCTTAAATGACATTTCCACACCTGTCCACTTCAAACTGAAGTATTGACTTAGAGACTGAAATACCACCATAAAACAACTCTATCAAGCATGAAGCATGATGGAGATACTACTACTGTTGTCCGTTCTCTACCTGTACACCATACCTCAGTACTAAAGTTACTTTGCATTTCTGCTTATATTTTACTACAGATTTTGCAGTAGCAATTCAGTCCAGTCCCTCCCGGTTTTTCCACCTTTGTGAATTTGTATGCTACATAAAGTACCACTCGTCTATACCAGGATGTGTTAATTCCCGTTTCTCACTCAGAGACAGGGATGCTTGGTGCAGCGCTGGGTTTTGCCGCCCAGCTATCATCTTACAAACGAAGCCACATTCCCGGACAAAGGATCTCTGCGGCAAGCGGCAGGCACGACACGGTTACGACCCCTGGGTCCTGTAACTCGCACCAAGGGCAGGCTTCTTCCTCAGCAAAGAGCCGAGCAGCACGGCCGGCAAGACACCCGTTTCAAACGGCGTTCCTCCATAACGCGCCGAGTCGCGCCCCCGAGCAGGAGCGCCTCCCCCCTGAGCCGCTGGGATCCGGCTGAGGGGACGGCGGAGCCGGTCGCTACCCACGAGAGCGCTCCCGGCCGGGGGAAGCCTTCCAGCAGCCCCCAACGCGCTGCCGACCGGCCCCCTCCGGACGGCGGGCCAGGAGGCCAGGCCCGGCCGCACGGCCCCGGCCCGCGGCGCCCCGGCCCGGCCCCGCCGAGAGGGAGACGTGGCACTGGCCGCGGCGGGAGGCGCCGCTTCCTGCGCGCCGGGAGCCGCTCCCGCCCGGCCGGCCGCCCCGCGCCGCGCCCCCCCGCCCCGGTACCTGTTACTCCAGATGCCGTAGAGCAGCTCCACGAAGGCGAAGGAGAGATTGAGGCAGAGGAAGAAGAAGAGGTTGCGGGAGGTCTTGTCCGCCAGGATGGACCTGCGCACGGAGCACACAGAGGGTTACCCGCCGCCGGTACAGCAGGAGGCAGCGGCGGAAGGCCGGGCCCGCTCGCCGGGCGGCCCAGGCGCCCCCGGCGTCAGCCTTCCCCAGCCCCTCGGCGGGGGCTCGGCCGCGGCCCCGGCCCCCGCTGCGCCCGGCCCGGCCCGGCCCGCCCCGGGCCGCCCCGGGCCGCTCACCTGAACCAGCCCGACACCTTCCTGAGCAAGTTGAGTTTGGGCGGCTTGTACTCATCGTCCTTGATGGAGAGGGGCAACATCTTCCCGGCGCCGGGGCCGCTGCGCGCCCGGCCGGCAGGGCAGGCAGACGGGGCGGGGCGGGAGCGCTTCCCCGGCGCCGGCCCACACGCCAGTCACGCTTCCGGTCTACCACTGCGCGCCTGCGCGCCGCGACAGCACGCGGGGCGGCGGGGGCGTGCCGCCACGGCCCGTTCGCGCGCAGGGGGCGGGGCCCCGGCTGGCGGCGGCGGGTGCTGCTCGGCCCGTTGCCGTCCGGACGCTGGGGCTGCCGGTCACGCAGAGCGGAGCAGAGCGCGCGCTGCCCGGGCCGGCGCGGCCGGCTGAAAAACCAACCCAAGCCCAACCCCAGAGTGTGAATCCTCACCCGTCCTGGGCCAGCTGCCCGCCCGCCTTCCGCTTACGATGCCCGCTGCTCCCGGAGCAGCTGCTGCGGCAGCCCTCGGTACGGGGCTGGGGCGGCGGCCCGGCCCCCCGCGGCCGGACCCGGGCTGCGGCGCAGCGCCGCGGCGCCGCGCTCTGGGAAGCCGCCTGCCAGCCAGAGCTGCCAGAGCCGGGCGGGAGGAGCTCCCTGCCCGCGGCAGGACCCCGAACTACAAACCGGGGCCTGCCGGGAGGAAGCGGAGAGACGCCCCACAGGAAGCGGGGTACGGCGGCGCCGCCGTAACGTTGCGGCGGTCCCGCCCGGGCCGCCCCTGAGTCACCGGAGGGGCTCTGCGCGGGCGGGCCGAGCCGCGGGGTGCCGGGCCGGCACCGCCTCTCCTCTGCCCTCCGGTGCGGCCTGCCGCCGGGCTCGCTGCTGCTGGTGACACCTCACGGCTGGGGAAGCAAGCGGCGATGCTGGCGCCCGCCTGAACGTGAGCGAAACCGTGCGTGAGGGGGCGGCCGGGCTGGGCGGCGCGCGGGGAAGCTCTTCGCCTCTATGCGCGGCTGCACGTAGTTATTACGAAATGCCATTATGAGGTGCTGCGCGCGAAGAGAGCGGAACCCGTTCCAGAAACCTTTTTCTTGGAACGAGGATTGAATTTTTCGTATTTTGACGTAGGGTTTTTATTTTCGTCAATTTTGTTTTGAAGAGGTGTTGTCTACAGGGGGTACTGTAAGAATTTTTTAAGGTCAATCTTGCATTTCAATTCCATAACTTAGTTGGCAAAACTGATCGGCACTTTCTTACTGGAAAGTGCCATGATGCTAATTCTAAAGATTTTGCGTAGACATTTATTTTAATTAGAGAATATGTAATAATGTCATCCTTACTTATCATTACGGCCTATTGTATGCAATTGAGTAAACGTAAGAATGTACGGCAAGCCGGGAAGTCTCGTTACCACAGTAAACAACATTTATATTTTCATCTTAAATATGCTTTTAAATTTTAACTAATGAATCATTACAGCGGTATTGGTAAGTATTGTTGTGTCTAGCTTGCAACTGGGGAAGGAGGATCCAAGGTTCACCTTTTTAAAAGCACATATGACCAAGATACGGTGGTCCTAAGAAATGCCGGGTAGCTACTGCTGCCAGTTTCAGAAGTCAGGCGTGATTGTTTACATCTATAAAATGAAGCAACCAAAACAAGTGATTAACTTCTGGAAATAGTTTCAATGACCTCTCCAGCCTCACAAAATAAGTCAGTGGTAAAACTGGAACTCAAATTTGGGAAGACTTGTATGTGTGGACATACTCAAATTGGCAATTCTGTACTTTTAAGAAGTAAGTTCATACAACCTAAACAAATTACTCTTACAAAATTTCACATAGGCTCAATTATTAAATACAAGTTCTTGCTCTCTAAACTTTTACAGTACCATTCCTAAGTCAAAAATAAAAAATCCCTTTCTTTGTTCAACTAGTTTTAAAAGAACAAAAATCCCTCCAACAACCTAGGAGCCTTAACGGACACAGGTTTCTTAGGTTGCAGTCCTGCATCTTGCGCATCCTTCCTTTTTGTGCTTACGCTCCTATTTGCCTTCCCTTCTGCCGAGCTGCCAAACCAGATGGGAAGAACAAAATGCGGTGTCTTAAACCTCTAACACAACTGGTAAGCTTAGTGGAAGGAGAGTGTGAAGGGGATGGGCCAGAAAAGAAAATAACTTGATTGGGACTACTTACCTGACTGTGGTAGCCAAATATATATTTTAGTGGTGCCTGGTGAACAAAGCAACAGACTGTGATGTTCTGGAGACCTGCTTCTGTCTCTGTAATTGACCCTAAGGACAGAACGCATAGACATTGCATTGGTACAAAGCAACAGTTTTACAAGCAGAGACGTATGCTGTGGGTTTCTTTCTAACCAACTGGTGTAGTAACTTCTTTCTGGAGTGTTCTTTGGAAGGCAGAGACAATTATTCAACTGAGCAATAGGAAGAGGGATTGGTTAATTGCCAAGAATGCGTACATCAATCGGTAATTGCGAGGAACGTTTACTTGTAAAAGAATGCTGGGTAGCATGTGGGATAACTGTTGATCTTCAGTTATAGAGTCCCTTTAATTTCCAACAGATTCAAAGATCGCAAACAACTGTCCTGTAAAAACAAGGGGGAGAAGAACAATCCTGCTTGGCAACAATGAGGTAAGTTGAGAGGTTTTTTAGACTAAAATAATTTACATTCATATTTTCAAGCATGATATATATACTGTGGAAAAAAATGATCAAAACTTCTGTGAAAAAACACATGGATACTCTCTCAAAATTTGTAATTGATGGGGCTGTCCTGGATCACTTAATTTGATCAGAATTCCCTGCTGAAAGCCTAGAAACTACTTCTGGAGTAACATGAGTAATATGTATAGATGAGTAACTGTTTAGTAGTATCTATTCTCCTAGAGAAGCTGGCGGCTCACGGCTTAGACAGGTGGACTCTGTGCTGGGTAAAAAACTGGCTGGACGGCCGGGCCCAGAGAGTTGTGGTGAATGGAGTTAAATGCAGTTGGCAGCCGGTCACGAGTGGTGTTCCCCAGGGCTCAGTTTTGGGGCCGGTCTTGTTCAATATCTTGATCAATGATCTGGATGAGGGGATCGAGTGCACCCTCAGTAAGTTGGAGACGACACCAAGTTGGGCGGGAGTGTTGATCTGCTCGAGGGTAGGAAGGCTCTGCAGAGGGACCTGGACAGGCTGGATTGATGGGCTGAGGCCAATTGCATGACGTTCAACAAGGCCCAAGTGCCAGGTCCTGCCTTCGGCCACAACAACCCCATGCAGCGCTACAGGCTTGGGGAAGAGTGGCTGGAAAGCTGCCTGGAGGGAAAAGACCTGGGGTTGTTGGTTGACAGCCGGCTGAACATGAGCCGGCAGTGTGCCCAGGCGGCCAAGAAGGCCAATGGCATTCTGGCTTGTATCAGAAATAGTGTGGCCAGTGGGAGTAGGGAAGTGATCGTGCCCCTTTACTCGGCACTGGTGAGGCCGCACCTCGAATACTGTGTTCAGTTTTGGGCCCCTCACTACAAGAAGGACGTTGAGGTGCTGGAGCGTGTCCAGAGAAGGGCAACGAGGCTGGTGAAGGGTCTGGAGAACAAGTCTGATGAGGAGCGGCTGAGGGAACTGGGGTTGTTTAGCCTGGAGAAAAGGAGGCTGAGGGGAGACCTCATCGCTCTCTACAACGAAAGGAGGTTGTAGCGAGGTGGGGGTCGGTCTCTTCTCCCAAGTAACAAGCGATAGGACGAGAGGAAATGGCCTCGAGTTGCGCCAGGGGAGGTTTAGATTGGATGTGAGGAAAAATGTCTTTACTGAAAGAGTGGTGAAACATTGGACCAGGCTGCCCAGGGAAGTGGTGGAGTCCCCATCCCTGGAAGTATTTAAAAGACGAGTAGATGAGGTGCTTAGGGACATGGTTTAGTGGGCATGGTGGTGTTGGGTCGATGGTTGGACTCGATGATCTTAGAGGTTTTTTTTGCAACCTTAATGATTCTATGATTCTAAGCGGAGAATGTTCATCTTTTATTCAATTCATGCTAGTCTTGCGAGCAAAGGAGGAAGAACAGGTGTGGATGACACATTTGAGGTGCAAACTAGGGAATGCTGTGGCTGCTGGATCCTGCCGAGATTACAGTTTATAAATGCCTGGAGAACTGGGACTGCTACCTAAGAGGCATGAATGTCGGGGCTACCTTTGTAGGAGCCGCTTTTTAAGAGCTTCTGTTTAATTCCAGAATCAGCAGGATCCAGAAACCCCTGCTTTATACTAAAGCTGCTCCCCCAGTTAGCTGATACATAGCACCTAGCATCTGACATTTCCAGTTTCTGCTGGGTTCTAGATTTAGCAGACCAGCTGTTACTGATGTTGTTGCATTCCTACATGACTCCATTTGGCATATTTCTTTTGCTCCACCTGTGTTAATAGCCTCAGGTAGTATGATCAGAATCATATTTTCCACATTAATAACCATTATTGAGCAGATATACAAACTATTGACAAAATGTCCAGCAAATCGGTGATAAAGATTGTTCCTTCTGTGTATGGTGCCTGAGCAACAGAAAAAGAAAGAGCATTTAACTTCCTCCTTTCTGCCAGAGCTCTTGAGGAGGCACCTTCTCTCCCTTTTGTTTCCCAGCTAAGGCAGAGCTCCTGCAATGCTGAAAATACTGCATCTCTGTACAAATTTGCTTTCTAATTTCAGCTGGATGGGTTTGGTGAGGTATGTAAATGTTCAATCAAAAATGCAGTACTGAGAAAATAAGAGATGAGGAACAATCTAGAGTTAAAGAATTACTCTAGATTCATTTTCACAGAACAAGGAAATTCAAAGTTAACCAAAAAAAAGTGACCAGCAAGTAAACATAGAAACTGAGTACAAGAAGTACCTGGCTTGATAGTTGAAAGTAATTGGCCCAAGTCCTAAAATCCTCCTCATTTATTTACTTGAACAAAAGTCTACTTAATATTGTGGGAGTTTTGCTCAAGTAAAGGAGATAGCTATACATGGGATTAATGACTTTTCCTTTCCTGTTACTTGTTTTAAAGGTATCTTCACTTCTGTAAGCTTCCAGGAAGAGTTATGGGAATCCGCCTACTACACTTCACTTCTGTGGTGATCATTGTCTTACTTCTTGTGGCGGGTGCTTTAACGGCTTTGCTTCCCAATATCAAAGATGACAAAATGCCCAATTTGAGAAGGGAACCAAAAACCCAGAGTCAGTCTGCCTTGGATTCGTTTACTCTTATTATGCAGACATATAATAGAACTGACTTACTGCTAAAGCTTTTAAATCATTATCAAGCCATCCCCCATCTACATAAAGTAATCGTCGTGTGGAACAACGTTGGTGAGAAGATACCAGAGGAAATGTGGAATTCCTTGGGGCCTCATCCTGTCCCTGTTGTCTTTAAAGTTCAAACGGTAAATCGCATGAGGAACAGACTCCAGAATTTCCCTGAGCTGGAAACAAAAGGTAATCAACAGTTCATATCGCTACTACTAATATTATTTTCACATTTAAAATCTGAACGCTAAAAGAGAGATGGTTTGAGTTAACACTAAAAGAGAGATGGTTTGAGTTATACTATGTAATAAATCCATGGATCTGTTGGGCCACTTAATAGAATGTGGATAATACAGGAGAAACCTATGTTATGATATCAGATGCACACCACCACCATCAGCAGGCTAGAGGTTGTCAATGAAGAGTAAGGAAAAAAAGAGGGATGTCAAATGCAGTTCATGGGCTTTTGCAACTGTGTTCTCTGTTTCCTTTGTCAGGCAAACATAGGTAGTTCAGCCTCTCTTCCCTTTATAGTGTAAACTGAAATTCATAGTGCATGTATTTGTTCAGTCTCTGCATTAATTTGGACTTAAGCCATCTGGTAAAGACTTGATTTAATCCATTGATTTTAAGACTAAGTTCTCAAGCACGTTCTGGTCTTTGGAGAAACTTCCCTTCCTAGCTGTCTGGCTTTCTATCTCAAATTATGCGTCCTTTTTAAGAGTGTTTTCCCCAGTCTTTTGGCTATTCATCTAAATATTCTTCCTAAGCTCTTTCCAGGAGAAGCACAACAATAAGCCCTGTGTGTTTCAAGTGGAAAAAACCCCCATATGTTGCATTACAGACCTGACCTTACTCATGATTAGTAAAGGTAATTCTATTTACTGCCCCCTTCCTAACATGCCTTGCTACTCAAAACCCATGACTTCTAGGAAGGCATGAGCAATTTCAGCTTCCCAAGTGTTTTATTTACTGTAATAGGATTTATTCCGACTATAAATTTAAGAAGCTTTAATGTGTCCGGAGTTCTGATCTAAGAATAGCTTTCCTTTTCTACTTCCTGATAGTCTTTTGCCTAAAATTTAAGGCAAAGATTCTTCCTTCTGTAGTTAATAATATTGAATGTTGCCTGTGCAATTTATTAAGCTTGCTTATTTAGAACTTGCAAGTAGTGAGGAGACGGGTAAAATTTTATACTAAGAATCCCATATAAATCTCATACACTAAAGAATGGTATCTAACTCTTTATTTTAGTTCTATTTTTACACAAGATTAGTAGAATTTTAAGTTGCTTTGCCAAACACTCCAAGTTTTCCGACGCGTATCTGTCCAGCTGTACTACAGATGATCAAAGGTTGCTGAGTTTTGTTACAGCCTGGCAAATAATCTAAAACTGAGGTTTGCTTCCAGTTACCACAAAGCTGCAACCTTGCTTTAGCTTTGAAATCTAAATATGTTTTCTCAATCTACTTTCAAGGAGTTACTATTCAGTTCTGCAATTCAGCTTAATGGTTATAGAAGTTTCACAGCTAACTTGTCAAATGCTGTGCTGCATACTGTGCTCGTGTATTTAATCTTTTGATAAGTTAAAAGTTTTTCTGTTTTTTTTTTTCTCCCTTCAGCTGTTTTAATGATGGATGATGATACACTAGTCAGTGCTCATGACCTTGCTTTTGCCTTTTCTGTTTGGCAGGTAATGTTTTGCACCTTGGCAGGCAGTATTTGTGAGTTACAATTCAGATTAATGGTTTTAATTAGAGTAATACTATATCATAATGTTTTACCATTGATTTTCTAGCTATAAAGCTAAATTTTAGAAGAATTGAAGCATTGAATAGTAGAAATTGCAAAAATATTCTTCAATAGTAGCTATACCTGTAATCTGTAACTTTAAAATTTTTAACTCTTGTACTTGAACACTGAAGTTGCTGACTGCTGAATTTATTTAAATTGATAGTAGGCTGCAAAACAAAAGTGTGTGGGTGTTTTCTCTCTAAGAGAAATTGTCTGTAAACTTATTTTGAGTGCCAAATATACAGCTGCAAATTGTGGATAGATGTTTCTTGGCACTACGTGATGTGGAATGAGGCATATTGTGTCAGTTTTGCAAAACTGTATTTAATTGCATCATTTATGCAGATCAAAGGACCACATGCCAACAATTTCATTCTTTCCTGGCAATAATCTTGTGCTCCTCTCATTTAAAAAAAGCATAAATCTGTCTTATGAAAATACTTAACCCATATCACAATGTGGGCTTCATTGTGATTTTTTGAATTTCTTTTTCCTTTCAGCAATTTCCAGAGCATATAGTGGGATTTGTTCCTAGAAAGCACATTTCTACTCCTTCAGGTGTATACAGTTATGGCAGCTTCGAATTGCAGAACCCTGGATTTGGAAACGGAGATCAGTATTCTATGGTTCTTATTGGTGCAGCATTTTTTCATAGTGGGTATTTAGAAGACTTTCAAAGACAGCCAGAAGCTGTTTACGCCTTAATAGATGAAACTCAAAATTGTGATGATATTGCCATGAATTTTCTGGTAGCCAAGCATACTGGAAAGCCTTCAGGAGTGTTTGTGAAGCCTGTTGATATAAGAAATTTAGAAAAAGACACTAACAGTGGCTATTCTGGAATGTGGCACCGAGCAGAGCATTTGTTACAGAGATCTTACTGTGTAAATAAACTGGTTAATATTTATGATGGCATGCCTTTAAAATATTCAAATATCATGATTGCTCAGTTTGGTTTTCCTAATTATGCCAATCACAAAAATAAAATGTAAGCCAATGAATTTAAGGGGTTAGATGTTAAACAATACTCAGTGAATTGTGCTGAGTTCAAGGAGAGAAGAAGGTGTAATTACTGCATCTTGGCCATCCTTGTTTGTAGCCTCTGAATTTTTTTAATTTGGCTTTTTATGTCTTTTTTTTTTCCTTTCTTACTAGTTCTCCAAGGTACATTTTGAGAAAACTTAAAGATTATATACTAATGTTTAGCTGTGATAAAATAATCATAAAAGCTATTACAGTTAATTAGGCCAGTTCTTCAGAAACATGCAGACAAAAATGCACTCCTACCCTTCAGTGCTTATGTTTTGATTTTTTTTTTTTAAATATATGTATCTAGTCATATGAGGTCTAGGCATATTTTTGATAGTTATATGTTGAGATGCTTCCTTGCCTTCTCCCTCCTCTCCTCACCTCTTCCTACCCAGTTCCTAGTGAAACCGTAGAAGGGCTACAACAAACTGTTGGCCGGGCTTCTAGACTCCTGTACAAAACCCCTTTGAAATTTGTATATAAGCTACTCTGTATTCTGAGATGTTCCTGAAGCTGCTATGAAAGCAACCCAGAAGAGTACCTCACCTTAATCTCAGATAGTCCTAAAACCATTGCCTACAGTATCTACTACTGCTGAGATAGTGGAAAATGATCTCTGATGTGGCTTTTTTTCCTCTTATTAATTTGCCTAGAGTTGCTGAAACACTGCAAGCAGCTGAAAGGTAAAACCCAGTAGTTGGAAACGTAAGAAACATGAATGTATGAAACTTATATAAGCAGCCAGAAGAAATGGATGGGATATTACTTATTAATACTCTCTTTAGTACTTAGTTTTATTTTGATATTTTGCATGTACATTGTTACAAAAATGTGCCCAAGAAAATCCTCACTTTTTAAAAATGTCTTATTTACAATTCCTAATAAGAGCAAGCTGTTCTACATTTATTACAGAGTGTACATTTTGTAGTATTACAGGTTTACTGGTTTTTTTTAACTATTCTTTCAAATGAGTATTTGCTTTTTGGTTCCTTTCATCTCTGTTTTTTGGTGGCTATGACAACAGAATTAAAATGTGCAACGAATGGGTAAAGCATTATAAAAAAAAGTATTTTAAGGTACAGTGATATTTGACAGGGCTGGACTATTATCGGTCTCTGAATTCGCTGGCTTCATCTGTAGTAAGAAACAGAGCTATTATTAACAGCTTTTGTTAGATTGGGACTTTGTAGTTCTGGAAACGTGTCAACATAGACAGGACAAACCTTTTCCATTGCAGTTACAGAACTTTTTTGTGGTACGGAGGAAAGAACAAAAGACAGTGATTTTCCTGGATCACAGAGAGGAATCAAATCTGGCATGCAAAGTCGATTTAGTTTCATCTGCATCAGCTTTTAATTGATTCTCAGTATCAGTTCAAAGGTATCTATGGGCAATCAATAACAGCTAACACCTAGTACACAAATTGCATCTGCACAAATGGTGTATAATTTTACCATTTTTTGTAATAAGTTAGTTGAACAAAAAGTGGTTGAAAAATGTGACAAGTTCTTTACAGCAGGGCTGATTCTGGGTGTGAGTCTTTGGGTTTCTTTGGGGGAACGGAGGATTCTTTTATCCCGTTCTGTCAGTGTTAAAGGATTTGGTTTCTGTTCAGTGAAGTCTTCCTAGTACTTTTGCAAGATTTAAAGGGCAAAATCTTAAAATGGCAATGTAAAGTCTGCTTAATTTTGTTGTAATAGTGAAAAGTAGCTTTTAATTATTGTGCTGTAGTGATAAGTAGTATACAAAGAGGTCTATGATCGTTCCAGAAATGCAACTTTCCTAGTGGTAGTTTACTGCATTTCATTTACTTACTGGTCTTCTGTAATTTCTGTTCTCTGCAGTATCGACTAGAATTGTGAAGACTCACAGATGTTGTTTGCCTTTTATAATGTGAAATGAACTGTCAACTCAGCCAAATCTTAGCATTGGGTTCTTTGTTGGGGGGGAGGAGTTGTTTTGGGTTGGGTTTGGTTGTTTGTTTTTTTTTGTTCTTCTGTATCAGTGAAAAAATGAATAGAACAAGCTTTTATTATACTGGTAAATTTAATTTGTACCATTGTCAAATAAAGTACATAAAACAGATTCACAATGTATTTATTTTCAGATTATTCACCAAGTTTTTCAGTGTTAGATGTCTAAAGTAAGCTCACAGTTTGCATACAGATGAGCAGCACCAAGATTTCATTTTTTAAAAAAATGTGTATTTGTTGGCACATACATGTAAGGCGCACTCATGAGGAAAAAAAAGCCATCAAAAAACACAGCGTTAAGCAGTTAGGCTTAGATAGCAAAGAAAATTCAAAGATAAGACTTCAGCTCTAGCCATAATTCATTGTGCTTAGAAATCAAAAGGGTTTTGTTTGCTTATTTTTAAAGGCTGGTAACTTTTTATCCCTTGATGGTTATAAAAGTGCCTTAAGATTCTTCAATGTGAAATATATTCCTGAGAATTTATATTTTTAACAAATTAATATGCACGTGATGATTTCTTCTAAGATTATCTAGATGTCATTTGGAAATATTTTGGAGTCTAAACAGATTCATCACTACCTCTGAATGTTTTGTAGAAATTAATGTTTATGCAACACAGGATTTTAAAAATTGTATCTAAAAGATGTATTTAAAAAATCATTGTTGAAAAAATCAGGATATAGTCTTAAAATGATGCAACAGGACTACAAGAAAATTGCTTCTTTACCTACAGTTAAAAAAAATGCCACAAGATGTCACTGTAGCCTTGATATTTGATATCATCAAATGTTAAAAATAGTAATTGGAATTTATTATAATAAAATTCTATGAAGTGAAAACATTCTTAAAGCTAGCATTTTACAAGGTGAAATTCATTAGATAATCATACTAAAAGCTGTGGGACACAATACTGGAACTGAAAAAAAATGGAGGTTATTTTGTACATATTTTTACAGGGAAGAAGAGAAAATTTTAAGTATTTTCTATGCTTACAAAGGCTCTAGCTAATTGCCACAAATGAGAACTTGCATGCAACCAAAACAGTAGTTGTAATTTTGGAAAAGGTATGTAAGTGGTATACAAACAACATTTGGCAGTGGGGCTTCAGTTTCTAGTCATGTTTGCCTCCTAGATTCACCAGCCTAGGTAGATGGATTTACAAATAATAGGCTTTAACACAAACTGTATCTAGGGATTCTAGGTACTGGCTAGCTAGCCTGTTACACGGCTCCATCTTTGCTTCTGTTGCCCAAGATACCTTAGTTAAAGCTAATTTGAGTATGTTCATACAAACTCCCCTCGAGTAGAGTGCAGCGCAGACTTAGAAATGTATGTAACATTGAACTGTAATGAAAGTTTGAGTAAAAAAGGGTGTTAAAAAGCTATGGTCCTAGAGAAAATACATTGATATCTCTTCTCTTACACAGGATATGTTACCCCTTAGAGAATTGCTTGTAAATAAAAAATGAAATTTTGATTTAGTTAAGGGTTAAATACAAGTGAAAGTCTCATAGAACAAGATAGGTAAAGATAAACACATTGATTTCCATGAAAAGCAAGTACCCTCCAACAACCTTTATTTAATTTGCTTTTACGGAAGACTACGGTCTCAGCCTTGCAAGCATTTTGTATAGAATAGTACTTACTGCTGAGAATGAGTTTTCTTACCTAAGTTCACAGGACCAGGCCCAAAGAGAGTCTCATTTAGGAATATTAGTTCTGGAGCTATGAAAAAAAGGAAAAAAGGGATGTAAGAACACAGGTACAAATTATTAGAACCAATACCAAAAATAAACAAGCAACTACAAAACAATTGCACGAGAGAAGTATTTTCTGTAGTACTTCAACACATTTGTAAGGCTTTAAAGATTATCCAGTGCTTATGACACTAGATTAAAAATTGATGAGTCAAAAGTGTTTTCACACTCGTGTTTAGCCTCATCTGCAGACACACGAGTTAATTATATGAACTGGTAATTACAGTAGTTATTTAAAGTGTTAGGAAAACATAGTGATAATAATGTGGACCTCAGGGCTGCATATTGCTTTGTATTACAATGACTTTTTAAGGTGTTTCAAGGGTGGGTTTTTTTTTGTTTTGGGGAAGAATAGCATCCTTTTTTTCCTCCTCAGGGTACCTCTCCTTTGCAACGTTTTGCTTGTATAATTGTAAAAATGAGATGGACCGTCTGCTCTGTCTTTCGAAAGGGGAGGGTGGTAGAAGAAAGGCATTTCTAACCCTTTTAATGCTTCTATTTCTTTGGCAGTAAGTTAATTGCAGACTACAAGCTAATTCAGCTTTTGCAAATGAACCACCAGAAAGCCAACCTTTCACTTTTTTTAAAACATCAAGCTACAAGTAATTTTGTGTAGTTTTACGACAGCCTTAGAAGCATACGTGAAACTCTTCATTGCTAGATGACTTCCCAGGAAGAGCGAGAGCCCATAGCTCGAACCAGCGCGTTAGGAGAGCTTCACGCGATCGGGGTGCGTCTCGTCCCTTTCTGTTCGCAAGCGGCTTCCCCCAGATCTTGCTCCCCCTCGGTTCTCCCCAGCAGACGACGCTGCCCAGCGGCTACAACTCTTCGCCTGAGGGAGGCGAGGAAGGGAGGGCCCAGGGGGTGACAGAAACCCCGGCGGGCGGGAAAGGAGGCGCCTGCGTGTGACCAGCGGGCGGGGGGCGCCGCCACCGGGGCTCAGGTGAGGAGAGCCCCGCTCGAGGGGTGCGCCCGGCAGCAGCCCTCTCTTCACCAGGCACCGCTCGCTCATTGGCTGGAGACGTAGGAAGGCAGCTTTTGATTGGTGCGCCGGTTTGTCTATCAGGCTACATGGTGGCGCAGACCGGGCCGGGCCCTGCGCGAGTCAGTGTCCCAGGCAGGGGAGAGAGAGCTCTGCCGGCGCGGTGCAGCGCTTCCCTTCTCCCCTCAGGCGGCCTCCCGCCCAGCCTGCGCGGCTCGGTCAGTCACCTCCGCCCTGAGCTGGACCTGCACTGCTGAGGTACTAGCTCCGGCTCAGGTCTGCTTCCCGCCGCCTCAGGCCCTGCGAGTTGTACCTCAAGACCCCCTCTGTCTGCGTGGGGCGTTCTGCCACGGGCCGCCCTCGGGCGGGAGGAGAGGACAAAAAAGCGCCGCGGGGCGCGGAGGCGCTGCCCGGGCGCGGGGAGGGCCGCGCTCCACCGGGAGGTGGGCGTGAGAGCAGGGCTGAGGCGGAGGACGAAGGTGTGCCGGGTGCAAAGCCGCTGCCTGGCGGGTCGGGGGCGCTGGCGGGCTGCCTGCCCGATGGTTAGGCGCTGTGAGGCGGAAGGCGGGGCCGCCGGACCGGGGGGGTTGGGGGGGAGGCCGGTCACCCGCACGCCTCGGCCCCGGTCCGGGCGAAACAAAGACTCGGTAACGCGGTTGCTAGAGCGCCGCCGGTCGCCTGGTAACCGCCCGCTGCTCTTTATCCGGGGGCGTCTCCTGGCTGGGGGCGGGGTGGAGCCGAAGTCCCTGCGGGCGCCCGCTCGCTCGCTCGGCGGCTCGCCGTGTCCCGGAGCTAGTTCTCGTCTCCGCTCCCGTTCCTATGCGGGCTGCGGTAGCGGCGGTCCCAGCAGCGTGGCCCCTGGCGGGCGGCCCCTCCGGGCAACGGGTCGCTTCCCAGCGAGCGCGCCCCGGCCCCGCCGGGGCTGCCCGGGAGCGCGATGAGTTCGGAGCCGCCCCGCGCCTCGCTGCTCCGCGCCCTGTTTAAGATGGAGCCGGCGGCAGCCGCCTCCGAAGTGCTGGGGGGAGCCTCGGAGTTCGTGAAAGGTGAGAACGGGCCGGGGAGCCCTCCCCGTCCCCTGGCCGCGGGGGTCCCGCTCGCCGGAGCCTCCCTCAAAAAGGAAACCCGCTGGCTTCTTTCCCGTCCTCCCCACCTCCCTCCCTCGGCTCCGTGGGCTTTCCTGCGTGCCTGGCTCGGCTTCGCCCCCCTTTGCCTGGCGGTTTTCGCGAGCTGCCTGCCCCTCGGGGGCTGCGGGGCACGCCTAAGCGGTTCCTTCCTCCTCTCTTTTCCGGTAAGAAGCGGGGCCGGCACCTGTTGCTACGTGCCGCCGCGTTCTGGGTCAGAAATCTCCCCCGCCCTCCCGAAGTCGCTCCCGCGGGGTGCCCGGCCGGTCGGAGCGGGACCGGGGCGGGGGGGTGCAGGGCCCGCGGGGGCAGCGGGTAACCGCGCTCCCGCCACCGCTCACGCAGGAGAAAAACGATCAGCGGTGCCTCTTCCGCTCCCGGGCCGCGGCGGGGCGGGCCGCGACGGGACGGGGCCGCAGGGTGCGGCGCCCACCGGCGGGGTGACAGGCGTGCCGCGGGGAAGTGGCGACCTGCTTTGTCCGTCCAACGCTGCTGCCCTCATCTCTCTTGCAGATCGGTTGTACTTTGCTACTCTACGAAACAAACCGAAGAGTACCGTAAATACCCACTACTTCTGCACCGATGAGGAACTGGTCTATGAAAAGTAAGTGTTGTGATCTGTTGTGTTTTGCGTATTCAAAGTGATCACCTGAGATTCTTCCCAACGCACTTTAATACTATAGAGCATATTTTTGCCCCATTTAGCTACTCGCTCAAAGCATGAGTATAAAGTTAGCCTGAATATATTTATACATTAGCTGAAACTAGTTTAACAAGATTTGCTATTTAAACACAAAAACAGCTGCAAGACCAGTTAAATGGCTTAAATTGTGGTTGAGCTAGGGGAAAGATATCTGAGCTTTGTAAGATTTGTTTATAAGGTGGAGAAGATCTCTTAAGACTAATTACATCTTATTAAATGGTGTCTTAAATAGAAGACTGTTTGGTATGAATAGCTGAGACAATAGGTTGTTTTATATGTATTTTTCTGTATAGAGAGTATGAAGTGATCACCTTTTATATAGAATCATGAGAATGCAAAGCTTAAATGTGCTTTTGAAGAACATCTGCAACAGTCTGCAGAAGGTTTTGAGATTAGCACTTCCTGTTGGCTTTTGTAGCTTGAGAACAGCAGAAAAAGTATTTTCTGTGAAGTAAAAGCTTTGTGTGTTTGGAAGACGCTGATAGCACATAGAAGGTCAACAGTAAAATTGATTGTAGCGTGAATACTATTAAAGGACATAAAATGCACTAAACAAACAAAGTTATGTCTCTATGCTGTGGTTAAAAAGTAGTTGCTCTACACTGTGTTCCCAGATCAACTGTTTCGTGTGTGATGATATATCCAGCCACTTGACAAGGGGTCTGCTGCAGCACAAGTGAAACAAAAAAAACATGGTCCTGTTTTAACTATAACTTTCTTTCCATATGAGTTGAAGAACTTGTGAGCATCAACCATTCTTCCTTCCCTTCTCCAGTGACTTCAGTACTGCTTCTGTGAAGGTGTAAACCAATCTTCCTTGGTTTCTAGCTTACTTTCTATGCACAGCTTACAGTTTTAGGGTTTCTTTTCTACGCGTTTTTGAGTCTTCATTATCTTAAGCTGTGTGTCTTCTACTGGAGTTCCCAATGATTCGTTCCCAAAGTTGACTCCTGTAATTAACTGCTTGGGTTGGGAGTAGGTTCTGTGATGATCATTAACTAGTTTAGGTTGGAAGGGACCTCAGGAGTACCCTAAGGCAAGGTTGACCTAATATTAAAAGCAGAATTCAACTGGAGAAGGTCCTGAGCAATTTGTGTTATATGAATATGTTCCACTTTCTCTAATGAAAGAAAAATTTGATCTTGTATCTCTTCTAAGACTTCTATGTTATGCTTGACCTGAGGTATTTTGTTTCTAATTCTTAATATGCTTCTAGGAAGGGTGAAGGAATCTTACATGGGATTTGATCTTGGGGGTGGGAAGGGGGAGCAGTTCTGTACTCTGTTAGTTACAGATGATTGTACTAACCAAGGACTGTAACTGGGGTATTTTGTGTGAAGACAGTATCATATTTAAAAAAAAAAAAAGTACTGAGAAATTTGAGGGAGGGGAAAAAAGTGATTTTCTTTAACATGTATAAGGGAAATTCAGTAAGTATACTCCTTAACCCAATTACCTGTTAACCACATACCAGGGTGTAACTTGATACCAGATATAATTACAAGATAAGGGAAGGAAGCAAAATTTCCTTTGTCTTCTAGGGCACATCTAAAGATTTTGGACATGTAACTCATGGTGTATTTTCTGAATTGATGGTTCCTAATCTATTTGGTCTTTTTTAAAGGCATCATCCTATATTTGATATCATAATAGTACTCTCCCTTTTGTGCTCTCAAATTAAAATACTAAAACATAATATGAGGTAGAAATTAAGTGACAGTTACCAGGTGGTATGAATGAATTTTGTGTAATGACCTAACTCTCTTACATAACAGTGCTAAACTTTTCCCTGATATTCATATTGCAGCACCCATCACTATCAGTGTATGCCATATTTGGTAGTAAAACCATGCCTAATTTTATTTTTATTTTTTTCCTCTCTCTTTTCCCTCTCATCTCCAAGGAAGTTTATATTGGCTCAGGGAAGTAAAAGCAGGTGCCAGTAGGGTTACCATTTTATATTTTTTTCAATATCTTTCTGAAATTGGAAAGCTAGAGGCAAAATGAGGGATAGAATGCAAGTCTCTTGGGTTTTGGGGAAATGCTGATTTTAGTATAGCTTCCCTTTTCCTTATGCTCATCAATGAGCTTGACATCAGTCTGTTATGTTTCACAAGCTGTACAGCAAAGTGAGGGGCCTGACATCAGGGGTTGTCTGTAAGTAGTAGTGGAGTGCAACTTTAATGCACCAGATCGGATCTTCTGCTCATTTTGTCAAAAATGCAGCTTGCTTTCTGAGAAAGCGATTAGAAATATTTGTTATATGATAGCAAAATAAACATTTGGAAGTGAGTTTTGAAGTGCAATAGCTCAGAACGGTGGTTCCCAGAGTCTTCATTCAAAATGGCCTGCCTGTGCTGTTCTTGCTGATCAGAATTTCATGGCCAGTTCTGCTTTTTAATCAAATGAGTTGTTCAGACTGTTACAAGGAGGAGGTTAGGAGATGTCTACTCAAGCGCAAAATCCTCAGCACTTGTGAGGTACGTAAGTAATTTTGTTAATATGACTGTTTATGGACTTAATTTGGTTTAGATGCATCATCCTAGTGACGAGACAAAGATACTTCATTGTGCATGGAAGTAAACTGCTTTTCTTTGGGCTGTTATTCTATTAACTTTAGTGATAACTCTTAAGTATGAAGTGTTACAGAAATTTATTTAGCTGACTTTACTGAGGTATCAATTTGCTTTCTCTGAAGCCATATACGGTCTGAAACCCTCATGAATATGCAGTTTTGGGGTTGTCTGATTACAGAGGGCATGTTATTGGATCACATGGTACTTAAAATCTCACTGTCTCGCTTCCCTTTTTTTCCCCACTCTTGAAGAGACATAAGGAAGTAATAGTGCACATTAATAGTATACCCCATTTATTAAACAAAACAGCTGTAGCGCTAGAGCTAATGGCTTTGGAAGTTTTGGTCTGATAAATGCTGACTTGCTCTTGCAGTTTGTCACGTGATTTATCACTAAATTGTACACGAAGTGTGGTTATGTAATCTTGAGTACTTTAGCCTTCAGTTTTCACTTGAAGTTGTCAACTGTTCTAATGAATTCATAACACTGTCTTCACTTATTTAAACATTCACACTTTTAAAAATAATAAAGATAAGCTTAAATGCTTTTAAGAACATCTCAAATGCTAGCTGACTAGAACTCACTACTAGAACTGTCACTATTTTAGTTAGATGTGCTGCAATTTAACCTTGAACCTATTATGCTAGGGAAATGGTATGTAAATCCCTCAGTTGAGGGAACAAGAAACCTGAATGAATTTATCCAATTCTGAATTCTCTTTTTTGATTATTCTGTTTCTGTAAGATTTTGTCAGTCTCTCTCTGAAACTCTCCGAGGTCCCTCCTGAGAAAGTCTGCACTACTACTTATAAGGAAATACAATCTTTCAGGGTAATGTGGTGCAGGTAATTATTACTTCAGGAAAATTGAGTTAATGAGAAATAATCCAGCTTGATGAAGACTGTCATTTGGCAAATAGACAAGCCTTGCCTTGGCAAGACCTCAATTAATGAGTTAGGCACTAGTAAGGAGCTTTTTATTTTCTAAGAATAGCGTCTTTCACATTTCACCTTTCAGTAAACAGATCTGGGTTGAGAATACTACACTTGACTGCTTAACTTGGCTTTCACATATCTTTATCAAAGCAACTTTTTATGTCCTTTTTATTGTTGAGTAGTTTTCTCAAACAAAACTAAAATCTAGATGATGAGAAACAGGAATCTCTTACTGATAAATTATAATGGCAGCTTTCATAAATCATAACATTTTTATTCAGTCATTTGTTCTGACTTCGGATCTCTTGTATAAACAGCTTTTGCAGATCTAGTCTTTGACATCTTGTGAGCAGCTGTAAAAGTAATTAATATGATATTCTCTGTACATCCTATGTTTTACACTAAAACTTTCTTTCAAGCCATGGTATGTTACTTGCCCGTTTCACATTAGTCTTAATGTTAGCTACTTCTTTGAGTTCAAGCAGCAGTAGAATAAGACTCTCAATTGCTTAGCTACAACAATACTAAATGAGTACTGTTTGGACTTTGACTTGTAGGACTCACTTCCTTCACTGCATGTGTATATGCAAAGAAGCAGTTTCTCTTTCCTGTGAGAAGAGTAAGGGTTAACTTGTTTATTTTTACTTTGGCTAAATGCTTCTTTTCTGTGGCTATCCAGTAACAGTACTTGCACAGGAAACCTGAACTTCTCCATCATTCTGTGGCTTATATCATTTGAAAGGAAAACGAAAACTTAAACTTAGCCTTGTTAAAACAAACAGAGCTGTCTCTTCACACAGAGAACAGGGAGTTCCTTGTTCACATCAGTAGCTTTTTGAAGACTTGAACTTGACTATCAGATGACCAAGATAACTTAGTAAGCTGCAGTCCACAAAAAAAAAAGGAAATTTCCCAACTTCTAACTTCTATTAGTGTGAATATAAATACAGAGCAGAAAAACTTCATATACTAATACCAACTTCTGTATGTCTAATTCTTACAGATGAGTATTAAGAATAGCACTCCACTTTTATTTTGTTTTGCACCTTAGAAGGAGAGATTTTAAATTCTCTGCAAACAAGAAAATCAGAAGATCTCAGAACTGAGTGTCAACTTTTCCTTCAGACATGAACTACTGACATAATTTTATATTTGAAACTTGTAAAGTGCTATCCCTTAACACCCGTGGTATTCTTTCCAGTCCGACAGTTTCATAAATTTTATACCTACACCTTGCTTTACCATATCTGTCTTCACTTCTTCGTATGGAAAAGATAAAAGCAATTGCCAAAAATATTGAGGAATTTTTTTTGTTTGCAGTAAATGGGTACCAGGATAAAACAGATCTGTTTTCTAGGCTCCAGTTTTACATTGGACGGGAGTGTAGCTTGATATAGAAAACCCCTTATGAGAAACTTGGCCTCTGTTAAGATGACTTTTTTCCCCATGGAGAGTGGGTTTTAACATGACCTGAAAATTCTTCTATAGGGAAACTTTTTATGGGAGAACCTCTTCACTGATACTTTGTTCTTGACATCAAGGAGCATTGTATCAAAAATGCATATATCTGGAATAGCTATTTAATTATCTATAATTTGGATCTATGAGTTCTTGTTGGATTTTGAAGAATCAAGATCTTGAGGAGGATTTGGAACATTCAAGGGGAAATGGAATGAGTACCTGGTCTTTTGCATAATCCAGAGCCTCTGCATTATTCCTACCTTCAGATGCAAGCAGTGAGATGATGTATCATTTCTAGGGTTATATTTGCTGTATCAGCCTTTGTCTATTCAGAGGTGTGCAATCCCTTAGTAGTATTAAGTGTTAGGGATTGTGTTGCAGCCCAGATAAGCTCCTAGCAATTCACGTGTTACTGGAATTGGTGGGGCTAGAGCAGGGAGCATTGTGCATCCATTGCACATTGTGCCATTGAACATCCCACCTTTGTTCACGCGCTTGAGAAGTAGGAAGGAGGAACACACTCTAGGAAACAGGAGTTGGAGGTAATATTTCCTGAATAGGTAAGATTTCCTGACCAGCAGTTAGGTTGTAATGGATGTGTGGCCTGATCCTCTTGGCTTTCATCCAGAAACTTTGTAGCATGTAAGATCTGTTCAGCTTATGATTTGAAGCATTTTTCTGTAGTAGCCAGTTGGCCACTTCTGCAGTAGCTGGTTCTTGTACTGCTTAATGGCTAGATTCAGAGCACATGCAGCAAGGGCCTTACAGTGCAGTGACCTGAATGTTCCAGTAATCCAGCCTGGGAAAGGGGGAGAGAAAAGCAAGTGGAGAATGTTTTTCTTATTCTAATTCAGTCTCATTGTTTAATTTTAATAGTAAGCTGGATCTTTGTAAAATGCTGAAAAATTAGTGTAGTTTTGCAGTTAGGAAGCTGTATTTCTGCTAGTTCCTGAAGTTCTTGTGGTTAATCTTCTGGTTTGAGTAATTGCAAGCTTGGGGTGCTCCTGTTCTGGCAGAAAAATGACTTTCTGAGGTTGCTAGTCTCCAAGAAGGCAAACTTCCTGTGTGAAGGAGTAGTTGTATTCCAATTCTGGTGTACACACTCCAGAAAATGATTGCAATTGTTAAACTGTGCCTCTGTTTTCAAATTACTAAACCAATAATTGAGTAAACTGCCGTGCAAGTAACATCATCCCCTCTGAGCATTATTGCCTTGTTAGAACTGACTTGGTGGATCTGTCCTATTCCCCCCCCCAATATGGTAATTAGGCTTTGGACCATATTCAACTATTGGAAATGCTTACAGCCTGGTAAGAATGCATGCATACCCTCATGTTCAGTGTAGCAATAACACTGAACTTAGTGGTCTGTCATGAAGAAAAGAATCCTGAAATAGCTTTTCAGATAGGAATCTCCTATCATTTCATCCGTACCTCTGTTGCTGTATCACAAAATTTTAAGTGAATGGCAGTATAAAACTACTGCTCTGGTGTATTCACCTGTGGGGGGAAAAAGTATCAGGCTTCTGGGGTAAAGTATAAGTAGCACAATTTATCTTTGAAAGGTAACTTGATACCTTGGCCCTGATAAATAGATTGACTGTGATGTTAATATGGAGGTTATCAATTCATTTCGAAGTCTGCCAGGCTATAGAGTTCCTTCACTGACCCTAACCAGGCTCCATCCAATAGTGCAAGATACGAAAGTTTATCATTCTTCTGCTGGACTAGGGTTAGTGGTATTCAAATGCTTAGTAAAAAGTGACTTTAGCATTCAGAAGAGGTGCCCAAGGCTTGAGTTGACTCATGGCACCTTCACATGGCATCCCATGGAACTGCAGTCAGAAACAACTGAGTTGCTGTCCTGAAGAGTTGTGGATTATGTTTCTTTCACCATTAAATTCCCTGGAAGAATGTACAGTAACTGCTTGCATGACAGAGTAGACCAATGAGCTCTTTATGGGCTGGCCTTTCTAGATGGATGACCATTCCTATGATACAGTACAGCAAATACCTCAGATGTTATGCCTTAAGAACTGATAGGAAGGAGTGGTTCTAGGAGTCTATTTTAAGGAGAATACAGTTACAAGAAACCTATGCTACTGCTTGCAGGTAGCATTATTATAGTATTTTTGAGATAGAGTATTTAAATATACCTCTAGTATATTCTGGGGTTTTGCTACTTCTTAGTTTGAGAAGCATAAGGATAGCAAGTTTCCATGGGATGAGGGGGAAGAATAATTTAAGCTATCATCTAAGTACTTGATTAAAACAAAATATAATTAAATGTAGATTAATACTATACTTGCCTTCTGTTCCTCATATCAGGTTCCCACCTCCATTGTGAATGACTGTCTCTCTTAAGTGGCTTAAGCTTCAGAGGCATCCTGATTTCTTATTGCGTATAAATGCTTATTAAAACATCTAGATACAAAGAAAGTCTATTACCTGTAAAAAGATGGAAGTAAAATAGTATTGGGTGGATTCTTATCAGTGACTATTATTATAATAAGATTTGATTTCTTTTATGTTTTTATGTTCAACTTTTGCTGGATAGAATTCTTTATTCAGGTGATGACCTGGTGTGTCATTTCTTCCCCATTCCCCATAGCCCCCATTTCCCATCTTCCACTTACATTTAACTCTGTCAAAATTCTGTTCGTAAGAAGAAAATCCTCTGGGTGAGTCAGGATCAAGTGTCTTTAATTAAAGCACAAAAAATGGCCTGTTTATACTAAAAGTAATGAGGGTGCATAAGATTAAACCCTTCTGTTTAAACATGTCAGAAACTGTATTTAGTTCTAAGGATATAAATTGAAGAAGGGTTTTGTAGATCAGAGTTCATTACTTCAGTACAGAGCCTTGTATTATCTTTCAGAAGAGAACTCTTTGATTTGGAAGTTTGTAAAGCACTTGTTTCACTTAGCCCCATTAAAAAGAGGACATGCAAGCTTATTCCAATTTAGAGGTATTAAGTGGTGAAAGTTAAAATTATACACGTAACAAATAACCTTTCTCCCTCACATATCCGCCACAATGTTTTATCAACGAAGCCAATGGCTGTTTTATACTGTCTACATGGTGTTATGTAAATAACTTGGGAATTGCCAGTGTTTGGTGTACGGGTAACAATGCTAGTGCAACAGTGACCAAAAGTGCCTTTCCTTTATGACTGTGTTTGGATTCTGAGAAATATCTTGTTTCTGCAGCATAGACAAACGGTGGTAGTACCAGAGTCTTAAACACTGCTACTTCCCCCCCCTCCCGTGTTAAGAGAAGCATGGCATACTTAATGGTAATAAGTGATGGAGAAATAGTCAGTCTAAGATCGTGACATCTTTAGTTTGGTGGTTGAGAGAATCTGAACAGCTTTATTTTGTAGAAATATAATTAGTTCATGGATAGACTCAATAAATGTATTTTATCCTTATCCCCACCAAAATAGTAAGTAATTTATCTAATGTGGATAAATTCATTTGTAAATTCATTTTAATGTGCTCTTCCCACACTTCTGTTTGAGTTTAATCATGTGGAAAAGTAGAAGTGGATATATGACTTCATATTGATGTACTTCTAGCAAATGAATAGTAATAAAAACTTATTATCCTAAAGCATGGCTGTAGTTCTTCAGTGCTTTAGATGGACTGTATTCAGTTATATCTTTGAGCTGATCAAAGCTGCTTTGCTCACACTGGTTTAAAAAAAGTATTCTAGTAACTATCATATTCCACACTTTTTCACAATACTTTAAAAAGTGTTTTTCACAAAATAATCTCAAAATCCTAAATTCTACTCTTCCATCATATATTTAAGTGAAAAATGTTTTTTTGATTTAGAGAAGGTGTTAGTGCAGCAGAATGGGAAGAGATGTTAGTAAGCCTTCTACATAGCTTTTCTAGAAGCTACATTCACTCTAGTGTTGTTAGAGCTCCAGTTTTAACTTCTTGTCGTAACTCATACTTGTCCTTCTTAGAACAATTTTTTTTATTTCATCTCTATTAAAAACCGTATGAAGGGTTTTGTTTTAAAAATAACTAAACTGTTGACCATATCTGGCAGATTTATCTAAGAAAAGATGAGGAATTCTAAAGTTAAACCCTGCTTTACTGCTACTGCAATTTTCCCTTGAGTTAGTTAACTTCTGTGTAACCTACAAATAAAGTCCTAAGAGTTGGACAGCTTGGTCCTTGACCCAGCTAATGAGCTTCTGTAATTAAGCATTATGTCATAATATTTGTACTGAAGGGTTGAACTGAATCTTAACAAACACTTGTGTTGTTATTTGATAAAGTAGATGATATTGAAATAGCATTGGTGTGGCAGGCAGGCTATTCGTCCCAGGCAGTGATAAGACTAATATAATTACCTCTTTTTGCATTGGGCTCGGTTTTTTTTCTGAGAGTATGTGGGGAGGAGGCTATTAAGAAAGTTATAAGCACCGAAAACATAGGGCACTCCTACTTCGTTGTTGTGTCCGCTTAGAACAGCTGAATGGCTGAAGCTGGAAGGCACCTCCGGAGATCGTCTAATCCAACCCCCGGGCTCAAAGCAAGGTCAACAAGAGCAGATTGCTCAGAGCCTTGTACAATTGGGTTGTGACACCACAGCTTCTCTGGGCAACCTCTTCCCAATGTTTGACTGCCCTCAAAGTAGAAGTTTTCTTCTTATGTTTAACTGGAATGTAACTAATTTTCCTGAAAAATAAACCCTCTGCCATGGGGAAGAAAGCTTGAAAGGTACTACCACCTGTTCTGTCGTCTGATTTCAGTAAGTTTTCACTCCTTCAAAGCCCGGAAGTCATAGAACATAGTTACCTTTTTCTTTTGTCATTCCCCAAACAACAAGCATTGAGATGCTAATGGCCTGATTTGTTTGTCAATAGGCAAGAAGTGTCCTGTCTTTTTTTTATTGAAAGACTTAAGGCAGAGCAGATTAAAACAGTTTAAGTTACAGTCCATTCTCACTGTAATTTATAACGTGCATCAACAAATTTTCATAGACCATCAAGATAGACTTCTATACACAAGAAGGAAAAATACTGGAGAAAGCTTGCAACTTAAATTTTTACCAATTTTGCACAGTGGGTGGGGAGGGAGAAAGCTCTAGAAGGTGTCATAAGTTGTTTGC
Source organism: Aptenodytes patagonicus (assembly GCF_965638725.1). Classification (NCBI taxonomy): domain Eukaryota; kingdom Metazoa; phylum Chordata; class Aves; order Sphenisciformes; family Spheniscidae; genus Aptenodytes; species Aptenodytes patagonicus. The sequence goes on along the minus strand of NC_134953.1, from coordinate 78,873,135 downwards.
ATAAAGGCTGCTATTACTTGTAAAGGTGCCTGTATGAACGCTTAGCTAGGAAGAGCACTGTGAATCCCTACCAGGAACTTACTTTTATTGTGCAATAATTTGCATGTACAGACTACTGCTACTAGCTCTTATCCTAAGGACAGTGATTGCTGCTTCAAAGGTAATATGAATGTTTAAGAAGAATCTAGAAGAGAGAAACAAGGACAATCAGAAGACATGAAATAAATAATAAATTGGAGGAACAGCCTAAAGACAAGAGGATTGGGGGGACAAAGGGAAACATAAGTATATATAAAGTGTATATATAATATGTAATCTCTGGAATAGTGGAGAATGAGTTAAAAAGAAATAAGCTTAAATTTCAGACAGAGATCAAGTCTGGACGTTATTTAATAAATTTTACTACCCATAAGAAATTCTGTTTAGCTTATTCTTCATAGTATCTAATGATATACTCTCATTTTAAGCAGTTGTAAACCTTTATCTAGGATGATATCCGCATGGCTTAAAGGGGAGTAGATCATGTCTTGAAGTCTTCACTCTGTAGTTTTGGCCAAAACCAGACTGGGTATCATGGGATGAAGAAAAAATTCTGTAGCTAGTGTGTGTGTATATAATGGCAAAGGTAGTTACTGGAGCATCTTAAACTGAAGCTACAAAGGCTTTCACAGTAATTGTTACTGTTGTACTCTTACATGGTGCAACAGATAAGCCCTTTATTGATTCATTTATGTTGGCTACCCGGTATCCCCCAAAAGTTACTGATTTGCAGCTTTTACCTATCAACAACATGCATGTTGAAATTTGCTTAGCTCTTCTGTATAAATAACACATTTTTTTGTTCTTTTTCTCCCAGTTTCTATGGAGATTTTGGACCTTTAAATCTGGCAATGTTATACAGATACTGCTGTAAACTAAATAAGAAATTAAAGGTAAGCTTTGTTTAAAAACAATGTTTCTATATTTTTTTGTTTTGAAATTCAACTAAAATGTATTATCCAGTGTGAAAGTGTTGTTAGGTGCTCATTACCTGGATGGTTACTACTAGCTTTAAGGTTATTCTTTGTTCTGAATTCTTTTTCCTCTGAAGAATGGAAAAAATGAATATGCTGTCATTGTTGCTTAGCAGGTGAGGCACTGAAGGATGTGTTCACCTCTTCATAACCTTACAGTTTCAAGACAATAGTAACAAAAACCACTGGATGTTTCATGGGTTTGCAGCTAATGATGTGGGTATGCTAGTATGAATTACTGAAAAAACAGATATTAAAAACCCAACCAAACAAAAAACCCCACACCCATGAACAAGGACAAAACATGGGCCCTGAAATCACACTGTTTAAACTAAATCTCAGTGGAAAACTTAAAACTTCTAAATCTCATTCAATTTAATAAAATGTTGCTTCTAATAAGTGTTATAGAAATGTGTTTTTACACATACAAAAATGGTTCCTTTTTCTGTCTTGTAGAAGTGTCACTCCCTAACAATTAATTTGTAGAAGCTTTCTTATTTTCTTGCTTCCATATAATGATTGTTGATTCAAGGCAATTTTGAGTTGCTCTTCACTAGAGATAGAAAATTTTGGTGTCTTCTTTGGATACCACAATAGCTTTTTCGTTTGACTGCGAAGCGTTGGTCCTTTCTTTGTAAAGTTGTCTAGAATCTGTAAATGCAGCAGTTAATTCTGAAGATTACAATGACTGAGTTTTGTTCTATTGTCTTGTCATAAAACCACAAGCCTGATGTGGGTTGACCCTGGCCAGAAATTAAACGCCTGACAACTGCTCACTTGTTCCCACCCCAACCCCAGTGTGGGACCCGGGAAGGAATCAGAAGAGCAAAACCAAGAAAAACTTGTGGGTTTAGATAAAGAAAATTTAAGTGGGGGAATAAGAAGTGGGGAGAGACAGTGTGTGGGGGAACAAAACAAGTGGTGCAAAGGCAATCACTCACCACCTCCCACCAGCAGATCAATGCCTGGCCAGTCTCTGAGCAACTGCTGACTTAGAAAGACTGCTCCTCAGTTTTATTGCTGAGCGTGATGTTATATGGTATGGAATATCCTCCTGGTCAATTGGGGCCAGCTGTCCTGGCTGTGTCCCCTCCCAGCATCTTGCCCACCCTGCCCTACTTGCTGTGGGGGCAGAGTGAGGAACGGAAGGCCTTGATGCTGTGCAAGCGCTGTTTGGCAATAGCTAAAACATTGGTGTGTTATCAACACGGTTCTAGTCAAAAATCTAAACGACAGCATCATGCAGGCTGCTATGGAGAAAACCGAACTCCATCCCAGCCGGACCCAGTACACTGAGCACATAGCTGTAGATTTAACCTGGTCCCCAAATAGCTGTCAAAAATTGATTTGCAGCATGTATAGAAAACCTATCACCTGCAAGAAATGAAACAGATGTTTTAATTCCAAAGTACTAATGAATATCACTTGTGTGCAAATAGCAAGGAGGCCCTTCACTAAACATTACAGATTTAAAATCTTTATAATATAAAACATGAGACCTGTTACTGATAGAAGGGGAACAACAGATGTGATAACATTGGCCACTGTTAAGAGGATTCCTGTATCAAAAATGACACTGTTTTGGGACTAATGTTTGCTGCGCAAATGAAACCATTATGCAAGTTGATTCACGCTATCTGCTGCTTCCAGGGGCATGCTGACTTAAAGGCAGGTAGTCTTAAGAGGAGGTCCTGCAAATTGTTTGTAGAGTTGCTATAACCTTTTTGCAAAACAAGTGCTTCTAGTGAAAACTTACATTGCTTCTTAATACAGAAAGGTAGTTATAAACAAAAAAAAAATTAAACTCTAGTATTTCTAGTTTTGAATGCCTGTGTTCATATTGGGAAAACATTGGATTTGCCACTTCTGTGTTAACACTAAATAGAGCTTATGAATACATTATCACCCTATTTTCCAGTGCCACTGTCCCATTCGAACACATGGCCAATGATGCTCACTCACTAGGAGTCTATTTTTTTACCTCAGTTCTGCTGTTTGTGACCTTATATTTGAGTTATTAAACTCTGGAGTTTGCTTGTTCTGTGAAGCGGTTACTCCAGAGAAGAACCAGTAATAAACCTACTATTCTGTCACTGTGCCTATGGGAACTAGAGAGATTAGTTTTTTCCAGATTCAAATTGAGACTGTGATCAGTTTGGGACCTGAATAGAGTCTCGTGTGTCACTGTGGAAGTGTACCTTCATACTTTTATAGTTGAACTAGAACACCTTCAAACTGGACCCTAGGTACCAAGAGTTTCACCCAGAAAATAAGAACTAATAAATACCTCAGGACTTTTTTTTTTTAAATGATTCAGTATTAAACAGGAATGTCTCTACAGTCTTTATTCTTGTTATAAGACCATCATCTGCATTGAATGAGGCAAGCTGCTCATCATAAATGGCTTGTAATCATGATGATATAAAGATCATCTATTATAATGGAAAAAAATACACAAGGGAGCCAAACTGAAACTGAATTAGTAACTCTGACATTTGCAGGGTTGATTTAGCAAACTGTGATGTCATTTTAATGTAACTTTTATATTTTTTGAAAAAAGCAAACAGACTTGCAGTGCTAGGTGAAGAGTACAGATGGTCAGGAACAGGACAGAGAAATCTCATGCAGATCAGCTGCAGTCTCAGCTGGGAGGAGGTGCTGTTTGTTGCTGCTACCTTACCAGAGGCTAATTCCAAATAGGTTAATTTAAACTAGTAGTGCATAATAGAGAAGGGTAACCTGATAGTGCAACCACTTGAAAGTAATACTTGAAATCAAACAGCTAAAGCTTGGAATACCACCAGAGTGGTATAGAAACTTGCATGTGAATAGATTCCAGTCTGGCTGATTGGCACTACCCCTGAGGTAGGCCAGTACCTGCTAATGTAAGCTTTGCTCTTCTAATAGTTAAAATATAAGCCAGACTCTGTTGTAATTTAGATACTATCTGCAGTGAGTAAGTAGGCTTGTAAGACCACATCCCAGGGCTGAAGCGTGCATCTGATGTGTACTGTAGGCCTAGCTACAAAAGACTACTGCTCAGCTTCTCTAGTCGAGAATTGTGGATTCACAGTTTCTACCCTTCTACCACTCACCTTCTCATGTCTGTCCCGCACAAGCGTCCCCGAGAGGATTCCCGAGGCCTGAACTAGTGTGTAAGACAGAAGTTCATGACCTGTGACTTAACGTGCCAGCAAGGCATTGATGCAATGAGCAACTGCAGCAGCAAAAGTATGGTAATTCTCACGTGGCACGAGGGGGACACGTGGGCAGCCTGTGATCAGTGTTTCAGAGATGGGAAGTGCTAATTGGGCTAACAACGTGGAGAAGGAGTGCTGTTGGGCAACCTGCTGCTTGAATACCCTTGCATTAAGGGTAACCAACAGCTGGAATTGGCTGATCATAGGAAGTAAAAGGCACTGCAGCCTATCGTTCTCTGGAAATCTAGCCTCTGCTGTGGAATGGTTGCTGTTGCCATACTGCAACACTTTTGGGACCCTGAGGCAATCACAGTGCTTAAGCCCAGATGACTCCTGCCACGAGTTGGTATATACCTGGTTGGGTATGCACTTCATGTACTTTTCTTACGAAAAGAGTCTTTAAAAGAAGTGTGGCACAAAAAAATATTCACAAAACGTGATAGGTTTTGTGTGGATGTGATGTCTCAAAAGGAATTTAAGACTTAGACTTTTATTAAGTTTAAAACTTCTATGAATAGGAGAAATGAGAGTATAAGGTCTCATTAAAGCAAACAAACCACACAAACTTCCCCTCCAAGTCTTTCAGCTATATCTGTTTCTGTTTTGGGAGAGGAATTAGACATGGAGGCAGTTTTCTGCTTTCCTTTCTCCTTTCTTGGGGGACAGGTGGGGAAGGAGAAGGATACCGGTTTGAAACGTGCTAATGGCAGACCAACATTTTAAAGTAAACTATTGTAACTTTTTGCTGACTGATTTTAAAAACAGTAAATAGTTCTGTCCTGAAGAGCTGAAGAATTTATTCAGATATCCATTTGCTGGGAAAGTTGGAGGTGAAGTCCTGGTTATGCTTTACAGGAAAACCTTTCTGACCTTGTTATGTTTGTAATGTTTTGATTGCTGATTGCTATGGAGATGATCTTGACTAGCCAAGTTAACAGCAAGAAAAAATGCTTGGCTGTGCTATCTTCCTACTTGTTCTTTGAATTCTGTTTGGGGAAAAAATGCTTGACTAAGGAACTGTGATTCATTTATGAAAGAATTTTTTTTCTTCTGTTTAAATAAATCTGATATCATAAAAACTGTTTTAAAAACCTGCTGTGTCTTATGTGTGCATAGCCTTACACAATCTCAATAAATTCCGAAGCAGGGGTAATCAGAGAGGGAATGTTGCTGAAATAAATGATACAAGTATGGAAGATCAAAGGCAGGAGAGGGAACGTTCTGGTAGGCTTATGAAATATGGGGTTAACATTTCTTGTATGATAACTGTATTGCTGCTGAATCACAGAGGGGTTTGGTGGTTTTGTTTTAATAGAAATAAACTGCTGGGCATACACATGGAACTATAGTAATTGCAAGCATCTCCTTTAGGACAGCTTAGATTTTTGAGGGAGGTTGTGTGTACGTGTTTTAATACATCGTTTTTTATGAACAGTTTGCCAGCCTTGTGCTCACTGCTATTTATATGTACATATTATATATATACACACACACACGTATATATATTGATGTAAATAGTATTTACATTGATCCAGGCTTATTAAACACATTGCAGTAATTTCTTGCTTGAACAATGAAAGTATATTAAACCATATCCATTAAATAAAATACTGTCAAATAATCTGATTATTCTAAACAGATACCAATCTAGTAATTGTCCACAATGGCACCTTCTAAGCCTGTCATCAATTTCTGTGCAAGTAAAACTCATTGAGGCCTTCAAGAAATAAGAACTGATCTATTGTTAAAAAAAAAAGTAATCTTACAGTGAAAATAATGTGTTCTGGAACCCTCTCGTACACCCAATCAATTAGTTTTATCACCTAAAACAAAACCTGCCACGCTTTTCATGTAACCTCTGCTTTTAGTTCAGAAGATTGTCTTTGAGTATATTCCTCTGGGATAGATCTTGATAGATACTGTTCTGTTATATTGTTACATTTTGTCTTCTAATGATGAGTGAAACTGCTAAAATTTTCTCACTGGCAAAGAAAAGTATCTTTAGTGCTTCATAGTACATGCTTAGTTTTGCTGTAGAAAAAAGATTATTTGCAACTATGTTACTATGTTATCTCTAACTATAGCTATTCTGTAGACAACCTGCATTGAAAAATTCTTTGTTGAAACATTTTTGGTTCTTCTGAGTTGTGCAGTATCTACGGGAACTAAAGCCCTAATCCGTTCGGGTGGAGCTCTGGAGCTCTAAGAACAGTCACCTTAAAGAACTGTCTTGTTCAATGATAACGCTTGTTGTCATTTAACCTAGCCAAAGGAGTAGACATAGCTTCTTAAACATGGTCAGAAAAATCAATATTTTTTTAAATAGATCATATAGCTTAGTATTGATATTGAAAGTGTACTGAGTTGAGAATTTGTGTGTTAATGTTAACAGAGGCATTGCATTGACACTTCAGCACTTACTGTAAAATTTGATTTTCTGTAACTCGTGTGCAAATAAAAACAGTGGTTTGTTTTATAGGCTTCTGAAAAGTAAAATCCTGATGCAGTTTTCCTCTGGTTGCTACACTATAAGCCGTTAATATTATGTTGGTTTTCAATTTTGTGTTAAAGCTTTAGTCAGGATTCAAAAAACATTTAAATATTTCATATAGCAATATGCCTCATAAGGATTAAACAGTTACATTTTGAAAATAAAGCAATGAAAATGATGTATTGCTTTCATTTAAATGTTCTGGGAACTTTTAAGGTGAGCTGTCACTTTTTGGCTACTTCAGGTATAAAAGTGTCTCAAAATTGCAATGACTTGACATACCCATATGATTAAAAAAATCCATTCTGTAAAATAAAACAAGAATTATGGTCTTATTGCATAGAACTTACTTCTGGCTAGCTAGCAGAATGTGCTTTTTGCAGTTTAAAATAGTATTTCAGGTGAACTGTAAACTGTTGCAAAGAACTTCGCTTTAAAATAAGTGGTAGTCAACAACTTATAATTGAAGTTCTGTCACTGTTGCGTAACTACTGTAATCTTATCCCACCTACACATCATGGGTGGAATTGCAGTTAGAGAACACTAAAATTAACAAATTGAGGAGGGGGAAGAAAGGAGGCATCTTAAAATACTGGGATTAATTTTGTCAAGTTTTAATAATAATTGAATGCTTCACTAATTAAATAATGACTTGTGCTTTGCATGTTTGCATATACACTGAGGGCGATGTTGCTGGTTGGTCTCAAGATACAACCTCTTCCAATCAACAGGAAGCAGCTATCTGAGGAATTACAGTCCTATTAGATATATTCAGTTGCATTAACTCTCACTCCTTCCACTCCTTCCACCTATGGAAGTTGTGGGTAGTAAGACCAGACTGGAATGTACAGTTAGAACTGCTATTAAAAGTGCTATTTCTGGAGGGGGTGGGAGTAAGAAGCTTGCTGTTTCGGTTTTCTCCTGAGTTTATCAGCTATTTGGGGTTTTTTTGCACAATTGGATTCTGTGGTTAAAGCTGTCCTAAAATTTGCAACAACATTTAAGATGAGAGTTGATATTTACAGATTTCTGGAAGCGAAATACAGTTGGCACTACTTAAATAAATAAACAAACCACAATTCTGCAGCATTACCGTATCTCCCACCCCCAAGTGTCATCAGTGCCAAGAGAGGGAAAAGAAAGGAAATTAAAATTGTCAAATTAGATTTAAAAACCTGAAGTTGGGTAACAGCAGCACTGGTATAAAGGCAGTTTATAAAATGTGCAACTTTTAAAAATAGAAACACGCTTCAAATATTTAGAAGCAGAATCCAGTATGTCTGTTGATGACTTCCTCAAAACTGTAGTAGTACTGTAGAAATCTCAGGAAAAACATGAGTGATAGTGTTGCAGAATATAATGAAAATGTAGCAATTCATGAAGCTAAAAAAAATATAATGCAATAAACTGTCCAACTTGCCATTTTTAAGTGACAATTTTATCTCTCTCTGGCTTTAGTTTTGCTGCAGTTTGTCATTATTGTTCTTTTCTGGTGCTTGCTGGTCTTGTTTTCAATGGGAGTTTTGTCCACAGGATTCTGACAGAGGCTTCTTTTCTTCCTAAAGAAAGAAGAATTGCAAACGTTACTAGTTTTGTCTCTGCCTAGTCTTTTTTTCAGGCTTTTCACTTGTGCAATCATTTTTTTTTTTTATAAATTCTTGCTGTTGAAGCTTTCTAAAGATGTCTGTCACCCTGTTTTTAGGTAGTATAGATGGAAGGGTGGTGTTTAATTTATAAAATGCCTGTAAGATTGATTGCTTCAGTTTTTCTCTTGTCTTCTCCACAGAATTACGTGCTGAAGAGGTTTAACATATAGGAGGGTGTTTTAGTCTGAAAATTTCAATGTCTTTAATCAATGTTCATAGGCTATGTTGAAATATTTAAACTTGGGAAAAAAAATCCAGTATTTTATATTGAGCATTTTGGTTCAACTGCATCTTATAGGATATTTTTACACAGCAAACTAAGAGATCTGCCCTGATACAGTGGCTGTTTCCCTGCACTCTTATCTATAACGTAAGAGGATCGTTCATGGTATCAGTAATTTTTTCTCCTTTAGTTTTAAGAATCTCTCTATGAGAATTTTTTCAGTTTTGGAAAGGTGACTTTTTAAAGTATTTTTAAAGTGTATGCTTCTCTCAGTAAATATGCTGTCTGTTTTTTTTTTTAACAGTATTTCAGTTTATCAAGAAAGAGGATAGTGTACTATACCAGTTTTGACCAGCGGAAACGAGCAAATGCGGCGTTTTTAATAGGTGCATATGCTGTAAGTATCATTTATCACATGGATACTTCTAACCTTCTTAAGAGACGTCTGCTATGTGTAAAATAGCATCTCAAGGGATGGTTCTTTAGGGAGGTAGGCAGATTGTCATTTGATTCTTCTCTAATCTGTCTTTGAAAATTCTGCTGTATGAGTTTTAGGGAAGCCCTGTCTTTGTCACTTAACTCCATTTACTACACAGGGATTGGCTTTGACAGATCATGTGCATGTTTCCTATAGGATACCATTTTCTTGAATGGCAAAAATGCAAACCACAAACTTACCTCTAAACCTGGCTGTCTTAAGATCAATTGCTGCTCATGGCAGTAGTGAGATTCATGCTAGGGAGGAGAAAGCTTTTTCTCACAGCCTTTCTTAAAGTTACTAGACCAGAGGCATAGTGATTATTGAATGGATTTCTTTTCTCAGTTAATGTCCGTAGCCTACCCAGAATAATGGAAAAATTGAGGTATTTCAGCCTTCTGATGTTACAGATAATATGCAATACACAGGGCCATCTTAGTTAGCCAAGCCTAACTTACTATGATATCACGTAAGTTTTGATAGTCCCACGCTTACACTTGCACAGCCACTTGTGTGTCTTCATAGCGGTGTAGCTCAGACTCAATTTTACCTTCCTGCTCTACTGGCCAGAATTGGAGCACACTTGTAGAAAACTCGGAGTCTTTGTGATAGCATGTTTTATGCTGATAAAGTATTGAAACTAATAAGCTGCTGGTCCTGAGCTGACATCCACGTGGTCAGCTGAGTTCTGGAAGTCTCTGTTAAGTCAGGCTTTATACTGTGTGAAAGCTGGTATATTTCTTTCAGGCCTGACGTCATGCTGAAAGCAAACCTCAATAAATGCAGATGATAATATTGAAAGAATTTAGGTTGCAGATTCTTGTAATTACACAAAATGTTTTATTACAAGTGTGGGGATAGTGTGTAAATGCTCTTGAGAAAGAAGATCTAGTTAAAGATGGAAAAAAAATTGGGGATAAGTTCAAATTTTAATAAATCTGTGGGTTAGATTTTTAACCATTGGGATTAGACCTGATGGAACAACTCTGCAAAAGGAATAGTAAGAACAAATGAGTTAGAACGTTCCAAGTTTGTTAACGTTTTTGACTGTACAAGGCTATATTTAATAATGCTCAAATTTCCAATTCTGTGTTTTATATTCTGTTTAAGGAGCCTCCAAATTTGATAGTATATCTTTATAAGCTTTACTGATCCCTTCAGATCCAAAATCTGTTCGAATTGTAGCATCTTCAATAATGATTCCCACACTATAGTTTGTAAAGAAACTTCAGTCATTCCATTCAGACTGCTTTTTGTTTTCTGTTTGCATCATTCTATCTCCAATTCTGTATTTAGAAAGATTCACTTCATGTTTTAGAGATGGTCTAATTAAGCCTATAGCGAGAGAACATTCATGTAGCACATATGAAGATTACAGCATCTGATTGCCTTCACTGGATTGCCCTTGTCTGATCCTGCCTTCATCTTAGAAGCCTTGGAAAGGGTAGGACACTGGCATTTTGAAGGGGATGAGATAATCTTTTTATTCCCCTTGTCCAGTCCTTGTTATATGACCATCTCAACTAAATAGCTGTTCTCTGTGGACAAGGGGTTAAAAGGCCCTTATCAGTATTAGGTAGACCCAAGGAGAAAGCACTACTGTCCATGAAGAGAACTTCTTGCAAAGCCAGGTTGTAGGAACAGAAAGGTAAGGGGGTACGAAAGGTGCAAGACAGAACTCCAAGCAGAGGACTGATCAGCTAAGTGAGACTGTGCCATATTTGCAGTATTTAAGACTTAAGTATGGGAACAGTCTGGTATATTTGGTAGTCCTTATTTGAAGGAGTTGCTCAGCAGCTAAAGCTAGGGATAAAGGCACACACTGGGGGGGAGGGCAGCAGAAATCCCTCTGAAGAAAGTCAAGAGGGGGAGCACATAGTATGTGTACCATGGTGTGACTGTATATGTACTCCATAATGGATATCAGGTGGCACATCACAAAGAGTTGGTAGCTTATGTGTACAATAAGGTAAATTAGTGTGCCACAACTGCATGCACATTTAACCCTTGCCTAGCCTGTTTTAAGCTGTTTATAGCTCTTAACTGCTAGCACATGCAAGTGATCCACACCTGCATTTGATACTGTTATTCTCCTGTCAGACTAGATGTTTTAAGTATCTTCTGATTATTGAAGATATTATGTACCAAGAATAATTCTTTACTAATACAGTGCTACCAGTACAAAAAAAGTATTAGTTCCCTTGTTGAAAACACCTTATAGTCGCTTCCAATTCATCTCAATTTAGTAGAACATTGGAAAACAGTTTGCACAAAGGTATCCAATGTTACATAAGTATGTCATCCCAGAATTATTTCTATAGATGTGTATTCCTAAACTTGGAAGTGTTATGGGAGTTCATTCACCTTCTTCTACAATGGTTGATACTAATGCCAATAAATTCATAAAATGAATTTTTATTTATTCTAAAAAGTTATTTATGATCTACCTAATAATCTGATTTTTGTTTTTCAATTGCAGAAGCTTAGCTTTTATAATCCAGGCATATTCATTTCACACTCAAGAAATAATCTTTGCATTTTTTGAGTGTTTTACCTGTAAATGCTCTGTTCAGTCAGATGCAGTAGATGTGTACTCTTGGGTTACATGATAGGGCAGTTCCTGACCTGAAGGAATCTAATCATATTCTTCAGTAAAAGAACTGTGTGTAATTGGCAATTTGATCTATTACAATTTGAATATCCAAACTGTGACAGAAATATATGTACTCTTTGATTTAAGGTCATCTAGATTTTATGTCTTGTCTTTGATTATACAAGCTTTTTGAGACCAGAAGGTCTTATAGCTATGAACTCTACCAATGTGTGAAAGTTAATTGAGAAGGCTTGTTTTATTTGTCCTGGTGTTAAAATATTAAGCGTAAAATGAAACGTGGAAAACAGTGGATCAGGTTCTAGGAATGGGTTTCTAGTGGTGATTATGCAACTTAGATTGTTCCATTAAACAGCTTCTTAGACATGTTGAACTGAAATACCCTATAGCTATTAAAATATTTTAATAAGAGAGTCATAAGTTTAAGCGAAAGCTAAGTCTTAAAACTTTATTGGCAATAGGTTGCCTGTTTGTAAATTGCGTCTCAGGAAGATGCATTTGCTAAATTTCAATTTTTACAATGGACTTTCGATACATTTGGGCTAATCCTGTCCAGTTGCTAAATTATTGTCCTTGCTCTTAAGAATTCTGCAAAGATTACTTCTGTCCTAAAATTCAGATTAAGAAGAAAAAAAATATTTAAAGTGCTACAAGAACAGAAGAACATGCAGACTTCTCTGATCTTACAGAGAAGTTCAGGGTTCCCCCTAAATGGCCAAGACTACAACATAGACTGTTCAGTGATGGCAGAAACAGGGTGCTACTAGGTTTTGCAAAGTCTTACCAGGTGCCACAGAGAATATTTTGAAGCTAGTATTGCTTTGCTTTTCCCTTCATCTGTTTGGAGACTTATTTTAGTTGTTAGGGGTTTTTATGTAGTCTTCCACAATAGTTATTTAAAAAAAAAAAGGTATTTAAAAATAGTTTTAAAATAGTATCACAAGTACTTTCATGCATACCAAAACTAAAGTAGCCTGGTTTGACTCAATTTGTCCCTAGTAGTTTCTGTCTGGGGAGGGGGAGAGGGAGTAGGTTTAATTATACTGAATTATACTGAAGTGATTACATGAACTCCCTGCTTGTCATCAAAGAATTCATTCTTGGAGAAATCGTCAAGGAGAGTGCATTTTCTCTTGTCTGATAACATATGGATGAATTGGGAGCTGGGTCCCTCTTTCCATATTCTTAAAGTAATTTTTATGTTTCTTTTCTGGTTGGAAACCAACGAACCCCTACCTGGTTGTATACACTCTGCTGTCTAGTAAGGTTTGAATTCCCTGGGGGAGAAAAGCAGGAGGAATACTAGTCTGTTTGTACCAGTGACTGCTCTTGGACTTGTAGAGAAATGGGGCAGAGGGAAGAGAGAACATGTATGTATGACACTTGCTCCTCCTGGTAAACCTAGAACTTTAGTTCTGCCCTTGCATCAGTCAGGTAGTAGTTATCTCTTGCAATTCTTCAAAGATCAAAACTTGATTAGTGGACCAAAATCTGACTTTTGAGCAGTTCTGGTGAAACATAATGCTTTCATACTGTGACAAACTCTGAAAAGAGATCCAGTGAGCTCTTTTTCCTTTTCCTTGTAGATAGCAGATGGGCTGGTCATATTTCTTTCTCACAATTACTTTAAGTGTGTATTTTGGTAGTAATAGCTTTCATTAGACTTCTGTAGTGCCAGTAAGGGGGAAAAGCTGTTGAGTTCTTAAGTTTGTAATTTCATCGCAGCAGATGACTGGGTAATAGCAAATTACTACGGCATGTTCAGTCATTTGCTTGCAGGAGTGTTTTTTCCCTAATTTAAAAATATAAATTAGACTTCTCAGCCCTATTTGAAGCTTTAAGGGTTTGTTCTCTTGTAATCTAAGCATATCGCACTACTGCTCAAATCTGTAATCCCTCTCCTGGAGGGTCAGCAAGTACAAAGGCTTTTCAGTTACTGCAGCGTGTACGGCCTTTTTGCTGTTTCAAGCAACACCTTTCTTCAGATTGCTTTAGATTGGCTTCACAGAATTCTCGTGATAACTTAGTAGCTCTAGAGTGGATCTGTTCCATATACTTCTAATTAAAAAATGGCAGGTGTGGGTGGGAACAAGATGAATCCAATTTGTATTTGAAATATTGTGGATGAGTGTTAAGGTGGACTTGCAAAATACTAATTCCCTTTTTGTTCTGAAAAACTTTTTAGGACATATGGTATGAATTTTCTTGGCGGTGTGTATGTGGCCAGTATTGCTACGTGTCACGTGCCTGCATAGTGTCCCAACTGCGGAGAGCTTTATCTTTCAACCACATAAATATTCAGGAAGTTGAGAACATAAGAATGGAAATGTCAGAGGAAAAAAAAAATTTGAAAACTTTCAATATTTGCTGAACCTGTATTTTACAGGTAGCAGTGCCACATGATATGAGTTAGAGAAGTAACAGTGGGGAAGGGGAGAACCTTGTCCCTTGTAAAGCAACTCTTGTAAGAGAACAGTTACTATCTGGAAAGTGGCTTTTTTAAAAAAAAAGGCTTTTATTCACATTATTTCTTAGATAAAGGTTCAATTTATACAAACTATTCACTACAGGTTCTTTGTGTTGGTTTTTTTACTTGTGTATGCTGCAGAATGAAAGCACTCTGAAGATTCGTCATATTAGATTAAAAAATGAAGCTAAGTTTCAGTTGCTGAGTTTTCATTGATAAAGATGAGTCAGAAAACGGTCTCCTGGGTTTTTCTTAATGGATATCACTACTTTAAGTACTGAAGACATGTACTGTAGTGTTTCCTTCTCCATTTCATTATCCTTCCTCCTTCAGTTATTGCGTTATTCTTGACATCTGTGATACTTTGTTTTTTTCAGGAGCTCTGTTCAGTGTTTCTTTCCCTCTCTTCCTTCCTTCTGTGTTCTTAATATCTTTCTCCTGTTTCCATCCTGGTGTCTTTATTACGAGCTTTGTGGACAGACAACTAGTAGTGTTTAGTTCAAAATGTCATGTATACATGTCTTTGACCAGAGACAGCTTGGAAGTACCATAACTTCTGTGAAATAAAAACTGCAGCATTGGGAAAACATTCATATAGTACAAATTTGCCCCTACTTCAGTTTTCTGACTCCCTGCTGTGTAAGATGGAAACTCATCTTTCCCTGAAGTCCTCTGAACTACCCTCTAAGGATCTTTTCACTACAAGTAGGAATTTAGGCTTTAAATGTAAGCTAATTGACGTGATTATTGACATTAATCAACATGAATAAAATCAGTATTTTTCTCTGTAATACACACACCACCACCACCACCCCCTCCCCAAATCTATTGCACAGGATGCATTGTTCTTAAATGCAAAACCTTTGTGGTGAGGGGGGACTATAAAGCAAGTAAAAAGGAAACTTCTTTCACAGACTAAAAGAATCTCTTACAAAGACTGTGAAAAGAGAATAGCATTGCTATGCTGCAGGGGTTGAAAGCATGACGTTGGTGCCATTAGTTAGCAATCATTGCTGTAGACAGACCATTACAGCTTAAAAATAAAAAGAAATGGGCTCCTCCACTCTTTGAATTAAGTAAATTCATATATCCATTAAATAAATCTCTGAATCTGTTTCAATATTGGTAATTACTGGTTTGACCCCAAAAACAAAGAATCCAATAATTGAATTAGAAACAATTGTTCTGATAACACAGAATAAATGGAATGGTTTTCATACAGAAATTGTGGTCTGTTTTGATGGTGGAAGGTTTCGGGAAACCATTGCTTTCGGAGGTTAAGGAGGGGAGAATATGGAAGTTCGGGCAAATACAGGGACATTAATTTTGAGAAACATGTGATTTGGCACTTGCTAAATGAAACAGCAACATTGATGCTGCCGCAATATTGAGATTTAACATTTGAAGATAAGTGGGGTTTGTTCCTCTTTTTGGGTACTGATTATACTGATCTATGCTATCAGTGTGACCGTGATGAGTGGAGCTGCAACACTGGAGTCGATCCTGAACTACAGCTCCGTGTCAGAGAATTGAAGGCAAATCAGCTTGTGTAGAGGGTTTTGGTCCAAAATTAGACTAGTTGTTCAAAGCAATTAAATAAGTGGCAGTGGAAAAACAGAGATGATTCTGGACCCTCTTTGCTTTGCATCATGGCAAACAGTTTTTCAGACTGTTTTACCTGAGTCAATATTGTTTTTGTGTTATCCTTACCTTGTCTTTTCTGTCTGCCTTGTCCATGCTTGAGGAAGGAATGCAGGAAAATCTACCTACCATGTTGACATCTTACAGAGTACTAAGAATCCCATTAACTTGAGATATGACTTTAGTCATAAAGCAAATTGCAAATATTCTGCGAGTGGTCACCACTTACCTATATTCTAATGTGTTCAGGGTCAAAAGTTGAATAAAGCTTTTAGATCAGGAATTAGCCTATGTCTTGGTTAAGAAAATAATTATTAGAATACTTTATATTCAACAGCTAAATGTGCATAGAGCTAAAAAGTAGCCATGTAGGTGCTGCTTGTAAGGTGAGTTGGGAGGAAATGGCTAGGAAAATTGTGTGGTTTTGTTTACAAAACATATTTGTGCATGTGAAATATGCCACTCCAAACTGGATGGAATATTTTTTTTGTAAATAATGCACTTGCTTAATATGTATTCCAAGTTAAATTTATTTTAGGACCAGTTTTACTGTACAAATAGGAATCGAAATGCAACAAGATGTGGTTGTATTCTAATTTTGTACTTGAGTAAACTGAGCTGATAGTGTTCAGCGATAGCAGAATGAGCCTTGGCTTAGGGTGTTACATTAACTATATGTTGGTCTCATCGTAACAGGTTCAGCTTGTTGAATTGGATATTTTTGTTAATTAGTAGTTTGATATTGACAATTAGGAATCAAAAAATATTTGTGTTGGAAAATCTTCCATTGAGCTGTGGTGGTGAAGTGTTTCCTTTGTCAGCTGCTGTGATAATGCTTTGACTCGTCTGGAGTTGGACAGAGAACTCCTAGCATAGATGCCTATCGTTCATCTTAGTGCAATGTTGAGTCTGTCTTAAAGTCTCTCAGTTGCAGCAATATGTGTTGGGGTTTTTTTTAATTTTTTAATTTTTTAATTTTTTTTTAAAGGGGGGGAATGACACAAAACAGAAATCCCAGTTTCTGTTGACTTCTGTTGATTTCTGAATCTCTTACTTTGTGCAGGTATGTCTTTTCTGACCTATAAATGTCATAGGAGTTGGTCATAAAGGAGTACAGTATACATTCTTACGAGTTTAGTGGGCTGGGGGAAGCGTACATGTGGTTAATGACTTTTCAGCCTCAGGGCTTATTTTTTTTTCCTCTCCCCCCACCCTCTTTAGGTAATATACTTGAAGAAAACACCAGAAGAAGCTTACAGAACGCTTTTGTCTGGATCTAATCCACCGTATCTTCCATTTAGGTACGTGAACATGAGAAATGGGCCTAACTTCTGTGGTTTAGAATTTGCTAAATATAAATTTTTCAGATTGCCTTCCCAGAAAAGGGTTTCATGTCTGATACAGACGTCGTATCAAAATGACTGATCTCAAAAAAAGAAAAAAAAAAAAAGTATTTTTTACTTCTGGTGGAATTACTTGCTCCGTGTTGGAATAATAAAGCCATTTTGATTTAAGTTTTAAGTAACACTCCCAGTCTTGCAAACTGTCAGGTTTAGAAAACAGTTCTCAGCATGTTTGTGATTTAGCAATTAAAACTTTTTTTATGATGTATCGTGTTTTACTATTTAGAAGTCATTCAAATCTTTTACATTACCTAGTACCTAACCAGCTAGACTTACATGAATGAAGGGGGTTTTATGCTGTTATATTTTTTCTATTTTACAGAACAAGTACTGATGTTCCAGTTATTAAATTGCTTTGCCTTTCTGTTTTCAATGAATCATAGATAATTTCTATCAATCTGTCTTTATTCTCTGTACTAAGGTCATATTGAGACTTGAATCTGAGGAGTTTTAGCTATCGTGCCTTTCTAATAAAGCGACTTTCAGATTTTTTTCATGGTGTGGACCATGAAATGCCTTTGTACTTTATGAATGAAAATACCTCACACTATTCTTATGCAAACACTGGCAATAAAAGGTAACTGCAAGAAGGTCAATGTCCTCTTTTTTAGGGGAGTCAGTGTTTTACAGGTAGTGTTCACTGTCACCCGATGCATTTGTAAATGTAGACCTACCTTGTCTATATCAAATTCATCTGATTCTACAGCCACTCAGCAAAGGAAGATCAGATTATCTCTCTTCTCATAGCTCGTACAGGAGCCAGACACAGTATAAACTATTGGGATGGTAGATTTGTATGTGAAGACCAGTTTGACTTTGAAATCTTAAACCATCGAACACATTTTTTAAAAAAGTGTCAAGTCAGTGATATCTTTTATTGGCAGAGAGTTTATACTTTCACCTGGTCATCAATAGCTCTCCAAAGCTCAAGAACTTTACTGAGCTGTTGATACCCGTATTTTTTTCAGCTAATTATAAAAGATACTTGGTACAATGCATTAAAAAAAATAAGTTATTTTAAACATGTCAGTGTTTTTTTAACATCTCCAAATTCTATATAAAATACAGGAGTAATGATCTCAATTAAACAAATAATAATGTATAGTTTTCTCCACCTTTTAGATTCTTTGGTTCCTGATCTTCTCCCAGTTTGAAATAATTACATTGGTCCTTTCCATTTACAGAAGGTTCAGCTATTGGAATATTGCTCCAAGAAGTTCTTTGAAGGAAAATCTATAATTCTGAGCACAAAAACTGTGTCAGTACGTTCTTCTGTCTACTTACTATTTTGGGGAAACAACAAGTGAAATATTTCCCTCCAATATTTCCCTTCCTTCTGGGGATTACTATGTAGCATTTTAGTGGAGTCTAAAAGAAACCTGATTCTCCCTTTCATATCAAATTCTCAGTGGTTCAACTTTGGCAGGAGTATTTCTGTCATATAAGAGCTTTTAATACTAAAGTGACTTAAATTTTTCAGAATCTTAAGCTTAGTTTATTCAAAACTTGCTGAAAAAGCAAAACTCTCTTAGTAGTGGAGGTTGTATGTCACCTAAGAATAGCTGTATCTTGTTAACCAATTAAAAAAAAAAATTACTGTTTGGAATGATAGTAAATTGCTATGTCTTTAGGTTCCTTTCTCCCCTGCCAAAGTAAAGATAAGGTGTATGAAAAAGAGGCTCTGACAAAGTGAAGAACCTTAGTTGTCAGATCCCAAAATTAACACAGAAAACTTGGGAGGAATAGTGTGTTTGTGGAAGTCTCATATGACCCTGTTTGTTCCAACCAAAGGATACAGACCTTTGCCTTGCAACCAATTCCTTATAATAATAATGATGATGATAGTAGTAATAGTAATAAAAATGCTATTTCTGCTTGACTGGTAGGGAGTAGCGAAAGTAATCAGCTCTGTGATTTCTTGTGAGGCTGATAAGAACCACAGTAACAAATTTAATGACACAAAACAAAGCAAATCCTCGTGAGTTTGAATTCATAAAATTCTATTCCAAAATAGAATAGTTAGCTACTCTGGGATCAGCAAAGAAGGGGTCAAAAAAAATACAAGAAGCAGCAAGATTTTTCTGAAGATAGCTTTATATTATATACAAAGAGCATTTCATGTTTCCCGGGGAGAGAAACCTAACTGAAAACATTGACGAAGGCAATGTCCAGCAAATGGACTACTCAGTTTTTGCAGTCTGGTTGTTAAAATGATTACAAAGTATAATTGCTTCATTCCGTTTGTCAGCTTCAGGAGAAGAGGGCAATAAATGTATAGAGTAGGCAGTCTTCTGAAATGTAACTCCTCTGCAGTCTTTGTCTGTGTGTTTTAAGCCCTGGGTGGCTGGGAGATAAATGATTGGCTAAAACTAAAGCTTTTTTGGGAGGTTGTGGGTTTTTGTGGTGGGTTTTCTGTGGTGTGGTTGGGGTTTGGGATGTTTTTGGGGTTTGGGGGTTTTTTAATGCAAAGCTTTGGCTATTTTAGAGGAAGGGAGGGAGGCAATCTTCTTGAGCAGAGCCTTACTGTTTCTAGAAGGAATATAGTGTTATGAGCTTTTGCTAGAAGAATTAAACATCCTGATTTCTTGCGCGTTCTTTCTTATATGGCGTGGGGCTGGAAAGCACTGAAGTTTCTTTTGGAGCTGCTTTGGACTATGTCAGGTCTTGGCACTGGATTAGAGCCTAAGCAGATTCTGTTACCTGCGGTATAGTTTGTCCTGCTGGGAAAGAAGGCTGTCTAATCTAGCTGTACGGGAGGTGAGACGAAGAGGAGTGAGGAAATAAACTGAAGGATTCTGACAAGATAGGAGGCTGGGTAAGAAATGGGGAGTCTGATAGTTAGGGGGGGTGATATTTTGGAGTTGAATTCCTAGGAAGAGGCTGGAATAGATACATAAGGAGCTTAAGAATTACTGGGGCTGAGAGAAGGGCAAGTAGATCTGATGAGGGCCTGCAGTGGGACAATCTAGATTAGCTGGGAATGGGGAAGAAATAATTTATTCCTCCTTTCCTGGTTTTCCAAGGCCTTTGAGATTATTTTCTGCCCCTAAGACATTTGAAACATCTCTGGTGCAAAATAGAGCATGATGCAGAGGCTCAAGCAAATGAACCTGTACTGGAAGCAGTAGCACTGCCTTAGGTCAGTGCTTATCTGCTTGGCGTGGAGCTATACTGTGAAGAAACAAGTTGGTGCTATGAGAAAGTCTGCACTCCTTCCACATCTTTAGTGTCTTGAAAAGGACTAAAATGACTCTTATGTACAATGAAAAATATAACCCAAATGTCTTACCTCTTCCCTCCTATTCTAAGGTCTAGGAAGGGAATAATTTGAGGTATTAATCATTGGTACTCAGTACTTATTGACTTGAATTTATTCTTGGAGCCTGGAACTTAGATATTATATAACTTCTGTAGTGTAAGTCATCTCCATTGGAATAGTTTCAAGTGCAAGAGTTTATCAGTGAGCAATGATCAGTTAAGTGTTACAGCTAGACTATTTAACGGGTTTGTTAATTTGATATCTGAAGTGTCTTCTGTTTGGAAAAAAAAATAAGACAACTTTCAATATGTAGATTCTTTATGGAGTGCTGAG
This sequence comes from Aptenodytes patagonicus, assembly GCF_965638725.1. Taxonomy (NCBI): domain Eukaryota; kingdom Metazoa; phylum Chordata; class Aves; order Sphenisciformes; family Spheniscidae; genus Aptenodytes; species Aptenodytes patagonicus. Next base: position 78,852,370 of record NC_134953.1, on the reverse strand, counting down.
GTATGTTTACATGAAGTGATCGCTAGGAAACTGATCTACTTTCCTCCAGCTCAGTGACCTCAAAAAGCCTTAATCGGCTTAGATCTTCAGCTGGTATTTCATTAAAAGACAGCTTCAGCAAATATTGTTCAGGGGTGGAAGGAAATCAGAATACTCCTCTTACAAGATACATGGAAATTTTTTGGTTTTGTTTTTATAATAGAAAAACTAAAGACAAAGCAGGAGGATAAGGCACTGCTGTCTTTGAGATGCTTGCATCTTATTTTTAGGTGATTCACTGTCACTTGGTGACGCTCTAATCTCTTGAAGATTTTGTACTGTATCTTCTCACTTCCATTTAAGAAAACGGTGCTAACACCATTTTAAATCATAATAAATACTGGTGTCCTATTGTGAAACTAAATTTTAGATTTTTACCTCAAACTACTCTGTATTGACTTTATATTAAAAAGAAAAAAACAAATCCATTTTAGTATTATTGTGTTCAGTCTCCAGATATGACATGAATTTTAGAGCTAGATTTTAGTTTTTAGCTTTTGGGTTTTGTTTCTTTATTGGTAAGTGCTGGGGAAACAAACTATTTTGTTACTGACAGTGTTTAGAGGTTTGGTTAAAGGGAAAGCGTTATGCAGTATTGAGGTCAGCTACAATAACTGTGAAATCGGATGTGGGATTTGCAGCTCTGTAATGCCGGCTCAGGTTCATACTACATCTGTATCTCATAGAAATATTCACATTTTTCTCATTTTGAAAGTAAATAGACTACTATCAGGTAATAGTTGGTAAAACAGTGTTTGAAAATCAAGGTGGTTATGCATTTGGCCATAAAAGACTGGAAGAATACTGTAATGAAATGTGATCAGCAACAGAAATCAGAGCACCCACACTGTAAAACTCTGCAGGAGATGTCTGTATGTGCCCTGTTCTCTTATTCTGATATGAAATGAGGTCTTCCTTTCTCTTCTATGCTTTTTTTTAAGCACAAACTTCTGAGTTGAACAAAAAGGTATAACATTTGAAATCCAAATAGCTGGTTTCCACCAGTAAAAACACCTAAATGTTTTTGTATACGCATAAGTCGTCCCACTAAGTTAAAAATGACTACTGTCTTAAACGTAAGCACATGCATTAGTTTTCTGTTGGATAGGATGCTGATTGTGTACAGTGGACAAAGGAGAAGAGTAAGTTTAAGTAGGAAGAATGTCTGGAATAAACTTTAATTTCATCTAAAATTATGTTTCTTCAAGGTTAGTAAAGGTATTTTTTTCTTTACAGTGCTCTTCCTCCTAACTGTTAGTGCTTGCATTCCATTTTACTGTGGTACAAAGTGTGGCCCATTCAGAATCTATGGCATCTTATGCAAGCTAAAATTAGTAGTATTAATTATGGCTCTAAAACTTTGAAATATATCTGTCATTGGTAGAAAGAAAATGCATGCTGGTGGATCTAGTGCTATACACTTGTCTTCTCAAGTCAATGTGGTATGAGAATAGCTGTATTTCTAACAGGATTTTTGTAAAGGTTAGTACTAGTTCTGGCAGAATCCAATATTTTTATCCATGGTCTGGAAATTTATACATCAGTAGGAAGGAAGAAGGGTTGACACAAAGAATGGAGAAATTGAACTAGTTGTTCTGCATTAGTTTTTAATTATTTAGTTTTATCCAGTAAATGCATTAATTCAGGAGGATTCAAAAAATAAGATCGAATTCGTTTTTTAAATATTTACAAAGCTTCTTAATGATTTGACATGACTTCTGACTGATTTCTCTGGGCTAGAAAAAGAACTTGATAACTCAGCCTCAGCCCGGAGGAAGTCCTCTAGGTGACTGTGGGGGAGATTTTTTTTTGTTTTGCTTTTAACAAAGAAAGAATCAAGATAATTAGTGACTTGAAATACCTTAGACAACGCCCTGTAAACAGAAAGATATTTTACTTGAGTAATTTATTTAAAACATTCAGGAAATTAGGTCATGATAATCTTAATCTTTGCCTTTTGAGTATTTCAAGGCCTTTCTAGACATGTAGTTGGCAGTAAGATCGGCGTTAAGCATCTGTCCTCTCTAATACTTCTGTAAAATGCTCTTTGGCTAAACTCTAAAGGAACGTTAACACTGCTCTGGAATAATATGAAATCATCAATTTGATAGGAAGATTGAATATAAAAAAATGTCACTTCATAAGTACGCTGTGACTTGGCTTCGTAAATAAACTAGTTTTTTTTATTGTTTTAATATTTAAAACAGCTCTGTATAGTGCATTTTGTTGCTTGCTGTGTGTTCTGAAACTGGTAACTTGGGTTTCATCTCCTAATACTGAGTCCACAAGCAGTTCCCTTACCTGTACTTCAGATCTCTCTCTACTATATCAATGGATCCAGCATGCAGAGTCCTCATGGATTATACATAAAACTTCTGCCAGATGAATTTCTTTGTTCTTACACCTAAAATTTAGTACCTGTAGATAGCTTAGCTTAAAATTCTGGAGCATAAACCAGTAAAGTTTCAGAAAGGGGTTTGCATCTGGAATTGATTCTAATTGGGCAGTTGTACTTTTGGAAATTAGAAAAGAAAAAATATATCCATTCCTGGATTTACCCTGAAAAGGATTGGGAGTGCTACAGTAAAAATGGCTGTGGCTTTAAGGAAAATGAAGTGCATAGATCTTGTTCCATTTTCTTGTTTTCCAAATTACGATAGAAGGAACTTTTATGATTTGCTTGTGTTTTCTTACCAGAAGATACTTGAGGGGCAGAGGGAGAGAAAGAGAGACATTATGGCAAGGTCTGATATAATACGCTTGGTATTTGCCATGGTTCATCAAACATCATGCTTTCCCTTGAAGCATTAGGTAATATTAAGCCACTGCTTCCAGGTGTTATTTCGCTACCGTGCTGTATTGTCATTCATATCTAGTGTTTGTTTATGGTTTCATTACATTATCACATTCTGCCACAAATGATAGATGGGGATGTGAGTTTTTCAGATGTTAACTCAGTGTGTTGCATTTCTTTTAAAAAAAAAAACATTAGACTACTGCTATTCTTTGAGTTTCTGGGAATTTGGGATTAGGTTTAAACAGCTTTTTATTTGTTCATTCCAAAACTTTGCCTATTTGGAATTTCCTGGCTTTCAGTCTTTCTATTATTTCACTCTGTGTGGTTGGCAAGTGTCAGCAGAGCTGTTCTCTCCAGTCAGAGTACACCTACTGTAAAGGTTAGGTGCACAACAACAGAAATGAGACGTTTGAGGCACGGATGATGTAGGCAATAGATGTTAGCTGCCAGCATCCATGTGCACTCCACTGGTAATAGCCGTCTGTGGGAACCGTAGCTAAGAATACTGTACACCTGGAATTGTGATAGGCTTATCTTGTACATCTAGGTCAAGTTCAATGTCCTCCCTCTCTCCTCTCCTCTCCCCTCTCTCTCGCTCTCATAGCGCTTCTTATTAATGGATTAGAGATTATGTGGCTTTTTTCCCCAGTATTGTTTTTATGTACTGCAGTATCAGATGCCTTATCAGTTGAAGAAGTAGTTATATACATATAGATAAAATAAAAATTATATTATTGTTGTAGCAAAATAACATGTAATATAGAACATGTCTGCTACAGTCATATTTTCCATTCATATTTCTCTAAATACTTAATTTTGTGGTTTGCATTGTTTTAGGTTTTGCTGTTTCTGTCAGACTCTTCAGAAAACTGTTACAGCTTTTAAAGGTTTTCTGCTATATATGTGTTCCCATTAGGGCCTTAAGATTTTTTGCTCAGAAGACCTTTTTGTTTGCTAAAATGCTTTTGTGCTAAAATGATCCGTTATCCAAATTTCCCCTGTGAAAAATGTATTGTCTGTAAAGTTTATATTTTACAGCTTTGGTATGTTCTGTGTATCTAATGTAATGAAAATACTTTATGGCTTTTCATTTTGAAAAACTTCTTTGTTGGATTTGGATATTGAAGGTTTATTCACACTTTAAAGTTCCAATTCTAAAACATTGTGGCTAAGTATTTTTTAATAATCTAATAACTTGAAAGCTTTTCTAGAGTAGCCTGCCTGTAATGTGGCACTACCAAAATTGTAGCTATTAATTTTCTTAAATACATTTTCTATGAACGCTGCTTGCTCAGAACTGCTATACTTATTCTGCTATTAAAGAATGGGTGAGAATATTCTACTCTTAAAGTACTTGGGATTGAAGGAGCGTATCAATATAACAAATTTCATACTACTTCTAGCAAGTAGACTATCAAAAAAGGAAAGTTGTCAATGAAAGAATGAAATTTTGAATCGGTTATAGATTAAAGATGTATCTGGCTGAAACCTAAAATTTTGCTGTTCTGATAAATTGCAGCTCTTAGCATTCTGGATAACATAGCTTAGAGCAAAACTATAAAAGATTTCTTTAATAAGTGATTAGGACATAATCTGACCAGGCAGAATTTTGTTAAAATGCAAAATGGTCTGAAGCAGACTTTGAAAAGTACTTTTCTTTTTTCCCCCAATACATTTGTTGCTGTTATTTTTTGGTGGTGTTATTTATTTTAATGTTGGTGTCTCTTACTACTTGAATATGTTTTGCTTTGGGGTATCCTGTCATCTTTTAAAGAGAAATTGTTATTTTCATAGTGGCAGAACTGAGGTCAAGTAATTTTAAATTTAATTATATCTGGATAATTTTTAATCACATCTGTAAACAGGCATCGAAATGAGAGCCTGTAAATGAAATCCAAACTAGTAGTCTATGTGCCTTTCCTTGTTAGACAGTGTAACTCAATTAAGACTTGAATAATGGTTAAAGCAAGTTTTGCTTTATTTGCTACTATCCTTACACAATTGAGAGAGGATGAAAAGCTTCCTGTTCCAGGACAGCATAAATAATTTGGTAAGGGGCATGTAGTTAGATGATGTAAAACATGCACTTAAAGTAATTTGCAGTATCTAACTGCATTTACACTGAGCTATGTCTTTGGTAGGGAAATGCTTTACCATGAACAAGCTTCGAAAAAGATGTTGTCTTCAAACTTTAATTCAGATTTCTCAGAGGGGATTGAATAACTTGAATACACTCTGTTGTGTGCTGCCTTTCCCCGAGTTCTTAAAATAATTCTGTGTATATTAAATTCATTTTTATTAAATCTATAGGGACGCTTCATTTGGGAACTGCACGTACAATCTTACGATCTTGGACTGTTTACAGGGAATAAATAAGGTAATAACACTTTTCCTTAGCAAAACAGATTTAAACTGGCTTTTAAAATGTGAAGGAAAATACTGTTAAAACACATTAGAAAATCTGGTTTCAAAGCAAAATGTGTGTGAATGAGTAGTATGCTGTCATGAAGCCGAAGTTACTGCGGACTGTGTTTGAGTAGTGACAATGGAAGAAGGTTACACTTTTACCTGGCTGGCCTGGCCTTTGGCAGCTTTCTGAACTTCACCTTATGAATCGGAATGTGCAAATGCACCAGGCCTGGCTGGGGACAGTTCTTAACAGTGCAAGGCAGTGCACTAGATCTGCGAACAGATCATTTATAACCATTGGTAAAAGGGAGTAACGTAGGTTGATAAAGTCAAGTGAGATGGACACCTAGGTATACTGTGATTTAATCTGAGCAGTTTTTGCATGTACCTGGCCCCAGCTTTCCCCCAAAACACTTGGTTCAGTGTTTGACACTAATCTTTTCAGAATTGTTTAAAAAGAATGAAAATTAATGTATCTTCCTCCTGTTTTGATGTGTCACTTTCAACAGTCCTGGTCCTGGGGAATATTAAGCTCCAATATTGCTTTTTAAAAATGTTACGTCACGTCTTAATTGACAACCTTGTGTTTTAGTATATACTTCATACTATAATCAAAGATTAAGTTTTGTTCATTATTTTCCAGTCATCTTGATGAAGAGAGCAGGCTATATGAACAGTTCTGTACAGACACTTTATAGAATATTTGTAATTCTTAAAAGTATGGCAAACAAGTGTTTCTTAAAAATTGAAAAAAGAGAGATCAAGCTTAATATTTTTAGTTCTGTGGAGGTGGGAAAGGAGCTGTCAGTTAACAGCAAGACTCTAATTTGTATGGCATTCTACGGATCCTGAAGCTCTGTGAAGCAGTCAGTGCAGTCACTGTAATTTATCTGCAACAAACACGTCAAAAGGACTTCGAGAATCGGTTTCTCCTCCTTTGTTCCCATAAAATTTATTTCTGAATTTTTGTCCAGTTCACCTACAGAGGTAAAAACACTTTGAGCAGAAACCATATGCCTTAATCTAAAGTAAAATCTTAGTCTACCTGGGTAAACTTGCTGTTTGCGTGCACATATATCATATAGATGTAATTCAGGGGGCCTACAAATTGTGGAGTGCAGCCAGCCAACCATGCTTAAATGAAATAAATTTTTCAAAATTAGCTATTGAGACAAACCTCTTGGTATCTTAGGTTTCATGACAGGTCCAATCATTGAGCCTATGTTGTCTATAACAAAGCTATTTTTGTTTTGTCTTTAAAAGGTGCTCTATATGTAGCAAATAATGGCAGACTGATTTTTTTTTTTTTTAAAATCATAGATCTATGTTGTGTTTTTTATCACACCTTAGTCCCAGAATGTTGTGTAATATCTGTACTTCTCAAAATGCAGCAGATTCAGCATAAATGTATGCTGCAGAACTGTCTTCCACCTATTTCTTGGAAGAAATTTGGGCTATGAATTCCCTATTCATAGAATTGTTTTTAATATGGTATTATACACAAATCTCTAGTACAAAATTGACATATTTAATATTACAGTAAACAAATACAAAACTTGACTTCTTTCAATCCTGTAATAAATACTGTCTAACGTAGTCTAGTGAACTTCATTCTATCAGTGGAATGTGTATTAAAAACAAATCAGAAAATACAGGTTATACACAGTACTGTGTTCTGGATATGCCATTTTGCCTGGATATTATGGTGATAAAATCAGAATATCATATTAAGTATAGAAAATCAATAAACTCTTAATGGTCTATATTTTGTTATGTCCTACTGCATGAAAATGTATTCAGCATAGAAATCATTGAATTGAGTGTATGACGAAAAGGGAATTGCTTTTTAATTTGTCATCTGCCTTACAGAAAAAAATGTACATAGTGGAGTGGGGAGAATCAATTTTACGATTTAAGTGATATGCAACAACCTTATGTCCCATCGTAATGTCTTTGAAGGGGAAATAATGAGCCTGACATGCTTTAGTGACATTGTTGAAGTTCTTGTTGTCTGTGTTGTTAATCTGTGCAAAATGTAATGTTGTCTTAACATAGAGGCTTCAATAAGCCAAAAGCACAAACATTTAGTGATTTAGTTTTGATTCTCAAAAACAGTATTATAAAATGAGATTATATATCATATTTCAGAATAAACTGACCCCTTGTTGCCTTTTAGGCCTTGCAGCATGGATTTTTTGACTTTAAGACATTTGATGTGGATGAATATGAACACTATGAGGTTTGTACATTTAATAATGAGTTGAATGTGGTTGGTTTACCTAAAATAAGTTAGAATATACAGTATCGCACAACTTTAAAACGCACTGGAAACACATTTTAATTCGAGTAAAACCCAGTGTTCATATGTAAGGTATGTACATCCAAACCTGTACGCTGTATGTGGAAAACATGCAGGATGAAAAACCTTGCCATTTCAGTGCATCACGGAAGTCTACTGTTTTCTCGTAGCCTTTCTGGCTACGATCCAAGGTCTGTCAGCTGACCCACAGAATCTCTGTTTTCTTTCAACACTTGTTGAGCTGCTTCTTGAGATCCTATTAGTCTCAAATATATGATAAATTTTTTATAGTCACATAGATTAAGCACACTTTGAGCTTTTTTTAGTAAGAATGCATTATGTGGGGATTCCAGTAATGAAAATACATCCAAAATATTTCCCTAATGAAGTCCCAGAGAGCTAACAGATGTCATTCATTGTTCTGCCAGCCTTCTGACAACTTAAGAATAGATACTCTGGATGACTTTAGATGTTTCTAGGACTTTGCACTGTAACATACACACCTTTATCTGCTAGTAGTAGACAGTTATCTCAAGCTATATTGCTGCAGAGAACGTTTGAAATATGCCCATGCTGCACCTGTGAACTGGGGTGCGTACAGAGGAATTGCAGGCACAGGTGGTGTATATACATCTGGTCCAGAATAGCTGCATGATCTTTGTCTACCATTTCCCCATGCTCAAAGGAAGGGAAAGGGTTTTTACTGAAGTCCGTGACAACCACGTAGTTGTATTGGACCTTGCCTTTGGAACTCCCTGAAGTTTCTGCAGTTGCATTGGTTAAGGAGAAAGATTTATGAACTAGAGGTGTACTAAACATTTGAATATATATTAAACTCTCTTTTTAGAGTTGTGTTACTTTGTTGTAGCCAATATTCTTCCCCCCAGCCCCTCTATTATGATTTTCAGAAAACTTGGAAATAATGAGAATAAATTTGCTTAGTCTGAAAATGTCCATTTTAAAATGTATTATCTTAAGCTGAATATTTCTAATATCAAACAAGTTTTAGGGATAATTCCTTTTCTTAAATGTCTGTAGCATTTGATAAATAACTATTTTGTTTTACAAACAAGAAGATATGGGTGACTCAGTACATATCTGAAATACATACAGCTGTAGGAAATGCTTCATAAATATTCAGGAAAGAGGGAGAGGGTGAAGACAGGAGAGGAGTAAATAGTGGAAAATCTTAATTTACAACACAAATCTATACAGTAGATGTTGGCTGCAATAGGCACACTATAACATATAGCTATGCACAAAACTTACAAAAGCATTTGTAGAAGGATTTCTATACTGTAATGTTCCATAATGATTAGATTGAAAAATTGGTATAGCCTTTGCTGAATTACCGAAATTAAACGAACAGTAACTAAAATTTGAAGTATGAAATTGCTGCTTTTTTGCTTACTTTATGTACAAAAGGAAAATGTTTGTTCTAAAAACAAATGATGGTTGGGAATTCTTAGGAATCTGTGTATATAGTAGGTGTTAATCTGCCTGAAAAAATTATTAAAATAATTGATTAAAGCTATTCCATTACCTTGTTTAATGCTTAACATTATTTTAGTTTGTGAAAAGTATGTATGTGTAAATGATGTTTAAAGTATGCTGTCTGCTGTCTGAGTTTAAGAAGCAAGAACTTGGAATCATCTTTAATTTTTTTGTCCATTTTTTGGTATGTCCTCTATTATTTTACGCATCGTGGTCAGCTTTGCATGTTTAGATGTGTCTTGTGCTATATTTCTAAAACTTCAAATGTTCAAAGTTTTTGATACGTTACGTCTTCAAATGTGTAGTTATGTGGAGAGAAGTTGCATAAGACTTAAAGGGAGCAGGCTAAAGGAAATTCTGTTTCACCTTTATAGTTATTTCATCTTACAACATTATCAAGGCAGCTAATTCCCCTTTTGTTGGACTAGATGTAAAATACTCAAGTTCTCTTTTTCTTTTAATAATAATGTTGTTTGCATGTAGTGTTGAGTATACACACATATACCTATATATCTGCAGTTCAGATTGGTTAAAATTTAAATTATTCACAATAACCTATGTAACTATAAAGAACTATTTAATTCACAAATGAAACTGGTAATACAACTTATTGAACAGGACTTCTTCCTTAAAGGGGGCAGAGGTGCTATAGTGTTGCGATTGCAGTCTGTGATACAAATCTGGGGGGGGCGAGGGGTCCTGGCTTGGCAGTAAGATCGGTTCCCTAGTCCTTATGCAACCTTGTTAACTTACAGGAGTTTTCGCTGTGTGAGGACATTTGGAGCAAGCCTAATGGGCTTAGCTAAGCAAACGGTGAATTGATTACAGTAATGTCCATTATCAGAATCTTTCACTCATTAGGATGTTTTGATTTGCTGAGAGCTAAAACCCCAAGCTTAATAATGCAGTTGAACTGAGTGCAATGTCCTTAAAATTCATGCTGAGAATGACTGCATTGCCAAATGAGGAATGACCACTCTTCAATTAAAAAAAAAAAAAAAAAGGCAGTTTTGAACTTCAGTTATGTATTTCCAAAGAAGCTTCCAGTTTTGGCACTGACAGAATTTGCAGAGTCTTTCTGAAGTTTTCATTTAAAAGTGAGCGAGAAATGCAAAATGTCAGCTTGAAAGTTTTTTTTAATTTAGTCTTTTTATTTGATTTATACTTTGCTTCTGTGATTACTGGCTCATCAGAGCTTATGCCAATATGTAAATTTCAGTTTCTACAGGGAAAAGATAATTGTTTTTGAAGGCTAATTGGTTTTTAGTTTGTTTTCTGTGAATTGGGTTTTTTAGCCAGTGCCTTACAGGGAAGCATTTTTCCATATTCTTTGATTAAAGCATACAAGAATGTTGGTGTTTGTTAGCGTTGTTATAAGTAGGTGTCTTAAAACGCTGAACCCTCTAAGGGAGAAATATCTTAGGTATAGGATCTTTATGCTTTTATTGGAAAACTTCAGCAAAATTTTTTTGCTTTTCATTTTATTAAGAGGTCTCTGAGAAGCAGCTTATGGTTAGTTAGTTTGTCCCATATAGCTAGCTAATTACATTTGAAGTGTTTTGTTTTAATGCAACAAGAACATAGTAAAAAGCAAAATAAAATCTTGAGTAATTTTTTTAACCTTGCATGTACAAATATAAAATGCTTTTCTCTTTCTCTTCTGAAATTTTTATAGCGAGTGGAAAATGGTGACTTCAACTGGATTGTTCCAGGAAAATTTTTGGCATTTAGTGGACCACATCCAAAAAGCAAACTTGAAAATGGTATGGTGTATATTTTAATGCTATTCTGTGATCTTATTTTTTCCAGCATGTTAAACAGTAACAGCAAATGAGCAGAAGATAACAGAGGTTTATAGATTAATTTTCATCTTCAAAAATAATCATACAGCCAACATTTTATATACAATCATAGAACTTAATTCCAAAGGTTTTGGAATTCTTCTTTGCTAGAAGAATTCGAATTCTTCTAACAGTCAGTGACTTTCATTCAGTGGCAAAGTACCTGAGAAATTTAGGGCCCTTATGTTTCTCCTGGAACCTGACACCTGATATGATAAGTATGCAGAAGTAAAGGTCAGTTGCATAAAGCAAAGGAGACTGTATTAAGAGTTTTGTAACAAAGGCCAGTGAAGACTTTAAAAAGAAGCTTGCCTTTACTGCTGAAGATTCTTGGGATAATGGGAAGAACCTACGTGATTCTAATGGAATAAAAAAGAGAAACTTGACCGACAGAGGGAAAGCAGAGATTCGATCCAGCTAAAAGGAAAATCAGTCATTTAAAAACTACAATAAGATTTTTGCTGAATTTCACCTTATTCTTTGTGCCTTGTCACTTTGTTTATGTGAGCATGTTTTCTGAATATCTCTTTTTTTTTTTTTTTTTAACACTCTCTTCTTCACTTCTGCTCTCTCATGTTTCCTTTATGACTGGAATGCTGCTAATTGCGTAGTGTCCACTGAAGATTTAAACAAAACCCAGGGAGAAAATACTTAGGTTGGGTTGGGTTTCTTCCCCAGTCACTGTTACAGTCCCTTCTTGCAGAATTTTTTCAAAAATTACTTAAATTGTTCCATGGAATTTGGAAAACCTGTGTTTTGTTTTTAACATGTATATAACTGAAAATTACTAAATTAACACTAATGCTTAAAATCCAGTTATGAGGCTACAAATAAACCCAGGTGAGTGTAAGTACACATTACAAAGCTACATTTTTCTCATTATGTTGTGACTCTAATTGCATTTACAAACACATGTATGACTTGTAGAAATGACCCATGTTTTGTGAGGAAGCTTTTGGACTTTATTTGAACGGTAATAAAAATTCTGGAGATAAACCAATGATTTTAGTCAATGACAGACCTTCTGATTTTTGTGGCAGCTATGTTGTTCCTGTGTTTTGTTTGTAAGACTTAATTGTTAATGGACAAGAACAATCTACGTTTTACATATGTACATCCTATAGACGTGTGCATGTGCACACAGTCCCTCACACCCTCGTCGACAGAGAACATCTATTTGGTGAAAGTGTCCTAAACAGTTGTGGTGTGCTTGGTCTTTGACCTCCCTCCCTGCCCCCCCATCATCATCTAGAAGATCCTTTTGTCTCTCAACTGAACCAAGGCACTAAAGGTTTTTTACTTCACAGTGGAGCAAGAATATTTCTGGTACTACAGTTTATCCTTTGACTGTTCCTCTTGTCCATAGTATAGATCACCAATCTATTTTCCTCATAAACACAGTGTTTCCTCTTAAAGCATGTTCTTATTCTTTGATCTGCAGCTTGACTATAGATAAGCAGCTGTTCTGAAATGCTGAATTCATATATGTGCCTAGCTTTATATATAAAACCCTACTTGTAGAGAGGAATGGGCTAAACAGGAGACAGTACGGTGTTTCACATGTACTGTGCTTTAATTTTTTTTTTTCTGATCCTTTTTTTAATTATAGGGGTCTTCATGAGCATTTTGTGGACAATTTTTTTATATCACTTAACATGTTTATTCTGAATAAAATATTAAAGCATTTTCAGTATTAGCATGTTTATCATTCAGAAAAGGTTTTGCGGGCAATTTTGATTAGTAGGACTTTGAACTTCATCTATGACGTTAAATGTTTGTTGCTTTATTTTTTTATAGGTTATCCTCTTCATGCACCTGAAGCCTACTTTCCTTATTTCAAGAAACATAATGTCACATCAGTCATAAGACTAAACAAAAAAATTTATGAGGCAAAACGCTTTACCGATGCTGGTTTTGAGCATTATGACCTGTTCTTCATAGATGGAAGCACACCAAGCGACAGTATAGTTCAGAGGTTCCTGAACATCTGTGAAAATGCTGACGGTGCTATTGCTGTACATTGTAAAGGTATGTGCACTTATTTATGTCTCAGACTGAAGTTCAAAATAAATATAAATCCATCGAGTTTATTCCAGAAATAAAGCATTTAAAAAAATAACACCTTCTGGTTGTGAAAGTAATATTGCTTTATGATACTTGACTAAATATGAGACAAATATCTGTTATTCTCATGTGCATATTAAGTTCTTTCATCCTACGCTACTACTTACAGTAACTGACAATCTGTTGTTCATTGTTCTGTTTTTTCTTAATATCACTTGAAGGCTGAGTTTTAGTTGATGGAGATTTCTCTTTTGCATTATGCTTTCACAGCATTATGATAATTGGCTAGGAAATGCAAAAGACTGAAAGGTTTTCTTTGTGCTTTTGGACTGTTAAACATTTTTCTGTGGAGCATGACTTCCACGTTTCAAGTTAATGCGAGTTATTGTGATGCCAGCATTTCAAACCAGCCTATTTCAGCAAATCAGCCAGAAAATACACAAAACATGCTTAGTCAAGAACGATTAACAAAGGCTTTGAAGGGTTCGGCTTGATTTATGTTTAGAGTTGTGTAAGGACATTGTGGAGACGAATGTCTTGCTGATCTGAAACAAGAATAGTGCTATTCATTCATAATTTTTCCATGAACAATAAACATGCATATCAAAGATAAATAAGTTTATTTGCTAACAAAAGTTGTTACTGTGGCTAGAACCCAGAAATTCTGGCATTAATAAGCTGGACATCTGCTAATTGAATAAATGAGAGTATAAATTATTGATTAGCAGGAGTAGATTGTTATTCTCCAGGCTTAGTTGCTAAAGGAATACAATGTACTTTTCTAGTGACTTAGATATGCACTTGCTAAACTGAAGTATTTTTGGTCTGTCATCTGACCATTTAATAAGCAAACCAACAATCTCATTCTTTCTAGGTTTTTTAAACCCTTCTAAATAAGCCTATACAAAGTTAAAACAACAGTTAAGTCAGAGTTAATGTATTGTCTGTAGTTTTCTTGTGCTCTTAATTGCAGAAGTATTCCAAGCACAGCTTCCACACTAGAAATTGCTTGTCCCAGAAGTTATGGAATGGTTTAATGCAAAGGGTTGCTATAGAAAGTTTGTACATTAGCAGGAACTTAGAGAAAAGAACTGAAGTCTTAGTGATATGTGCAGTTGGTAGATGTTACCTGCAATTTTTAAAGACCATTTCCGTATTCAGATGTTTAGTATAGTACAGCTCTTGGTTATCTATTTGCATGTTGCATTCCTCTTGCATTTAAAACAAAACAAAACAAAAACCCAAGCCCAAAACTCTCTCTCTCTCTCTCTAACAATACTTCCCCTTTTTAAATGATTCTTCAGAGCTAGTCTTCCAGTATATAGTTATGGAATCTCACTATTTGTGAACTTTTTACCTTCATCCTTTTGCCTGAATCATCTTAACTTTCCAAAAAGTCACAGCAAGATTTAGTTATTGGTTAAATGTAAAGAGCTGGTAGTTGTGTATAGAATTGTCAGCAAGGATGTCTGGCTGCTTAGAGAGTTTCCATTTAGATAGTTGTCGGTGCATAAACAATAGCTGGCCACCATGAGACTGTAAATTGCAAATAGTGTATTTGCGGGAAAATAAGGTTTAAATGGGGAGACACTTTACTAGTAGATAAGACACAGGGCTAAGAAGAGATGAAGTCTTACTCTATAGTTAGAGATTTGTCTGATAGTAAAAGCTAATTTTCCTGTCTCTATTTTCCTAATCCTCTTAAAACCAGTATTAGTTTGTGATTTGGAGGGCAGTGGGTTAAATTATTTTAAGCGATTGATATATAAAATTATATGCTGGTCAACATTCATTGCTGTTTATACAGATAGCAGTGAATAGTTTTATAGGTTGGTTTCACAACAAAACTGATTCAAAAAGAAAAAGCCACTGGCTGAGAAGACATATGCTGCAATCTGTCGTGTTGTATTTGCATGTGTTTGAACTTTGATTTGTAAAATGTGTGTGTTGGCCTCTCAAAGGTACTTTGATTTTGTTTTTTACTGGTTTTATAAATATGAAGTTTGTATCCGGCTTGGTCATGGCTTTTTTAAAATATCAGCCTTTTTTTAAACAAAAAAAAGTTTGAAGTAGAATTGTGCAAGTGCCAAGAGTGATCACTGTTGCATGTGTTCTTAAATGCTGTTAACTTTTTATCAGTATATATTTGTTCTTCTATCTACAGCATTGAAATCCAGTTATGTGATAAACGGGATACTGAATCAGAAATTCTTTCTTCAAATATTAAGTTGGTGAATAACATTGCAAAGAAGTCTTCTCATATCCCATACTTCAATTTGATAATTAGGAAGTGCTCATGACTTCGTATGTGAATGTTGAAATTTGTGTTTCTGTAGCTGGCCTGGGGAGAACAGGAACACTGATTGCCTGTTACATAATGAAACACCACAAGTTCACACATGCTGAAGCCATTGCTTGGATAAGAATATGTCGACCAGGCTCTATTATAGGACCCCAGCAACACTTCTTGGAAGAGTATGTATACCTTCTTTGCTACTAAGAATCAACTGCTTCTCTACATCCTTACCCATCTTGCGCTATTTATAGGATCTACTTTGCGTCTACTGACGTCGTATATTACTGCCTGTTGCAATATATTTAAGGTTAGTTAATTGGATTGAAATCAAACTTACTCAGTAGTAATCATCTTCTCTGGAGTGCTGTGCATTTTGTCACCTTAAGGGGCAGAAGGTCTCAAGACGCTGCACGTTTGTGTTCTGGGGGATTTAGGGTTAAGGACAAATGTGTTGGAAGTGTAAAGTCCACATGTGAACAAAAGCTTAAATCAACAGTAAGGATTTATTAAAATATTAGCGTAGAAAGGATAGACTTTATATACTTTATATATAGCCTATGATGACACTTAAAGTGAATCTTACAATAGTATAACTGGTATGTTTTTTTCTTTCTTGTAACTAAAGATTAAATAAGTACGTGGTGGACAGCTTATGATCTCTGTCAGATTCCTAGCATAACGTATGAAGCGTTTCTGATTTGGAGCTAATAGTCATTAGCAAAACAAACGTATGGTTTTAATATAGCTCCTTCTCAAAATTGACTGTATACTTCAGGTTGAGAACACTTCATGTACGGATAACTTGAATGGGTGATTCAAGGTTTGATCCTGACTGGAAACGAATGACAAAACTGCACTGGCTTCAGTGATGTAGACACTAAGTTTAATTTCATACTGGTTTCTACATTGTGCATTTACTATTATAGTAGTTATGCTGATATTTTTGAGTTGATAACATGATGATATGTAGTTGGAGGCATTTTCACTGTTATGAGAAAAAACATTTTGAGAAAATCCACCACAAATTTTTCTCTTTTTTCCAAAAAGAGAATGCAACAGCTCTGCTAGATACTGTGTAAATACAGTAAAACATGCACTGACCTTGCATCTTAAAATCAAGAGGATATTAGAGAGAAAGGAGGAGTATTACTGTAATTCATAAGAGAAATCGAGCATGAATGAGGGTTCCTATTTATTTTCCAGTGCAACTGAATGGGCACTCCTTTATCTGAGAGGTGGCCCACCATTATTCAAAATACTGTGAATCACAAACTTTCACAAACCACAAGTGCTCACTGAAGGCAGATTAAACTTCTCCACACCGTGCTGATGCTTGGATGATGCACTCTTAAAAATAACAATTTCCACAATAGAGCAAAATTGAAAGGGGAAGGTAGTAGGTAGTGTGATTAGTAAGTGCTATTTACTTGAAAGACAGGAAAAACAGGGCCCATGTCTTTTCTGCAGTGGCGTATAAATACTTGGTTTGATTTTATAGATAGGCAAAGATCCTTCAGATTTTTTTCATTCATAACTACATTATTCATAGCTAAGAGCTGTAGTATTGTTCAGTAAGAATTTTCTGTTGTCCTAGTGGCAATAGATACCTGTTCTGACAATCGGACAAAATTCAAGCAATGTCACCAGTAGTGTCACAATGGGATTGAGAAAGAAGGAGCTAACATCAGTTGCATCATTCTAATATAAAGTATCTTGCCTTCAGGGCTGCAAAGTTGCATCTGACAAGAAGGTAAAATCTTGCAACTTTGATCTCCCAACCTTCATAGATGTCAAAGCTTCATCTCATAGGTACTTTGAGGTTTATTAAGGGAGGTTTGAGTAGTTCTTTTGTAGAGACCCTCCCACCCAAGTAAGTATCAAATCAGTTTGTTACTGTGAATGCAATTAATCTTGAAAGATTTCAAAGGTATTTAAATTCAAGCGTGTTTTCTAGGTTACTTTTGTTTAGGTGGGATAAGTGGTGCTCCCTTTCCCCCCCACCCCCTTCTTCTCCCTTCTTGATATTTTGTTGGGACATAGTGAATTTTTTCTGGAAGTGCTTACCTTTCCCATTTATTATTGAGCAAGTTTAGGCAGTTGGCTCAGACTACTTGGCTCTTAAGCTTTGCCGTAATACTTCGTTTTCAAACAAAGAAAAGTTTCCAGTGAAAGTATATTCTGATTTAATTTCTCATTCATTTTTTTCTCTGTTCAGTATAGGAATTTAATATTGTTACAATAATATGTAATAGGGTCTCAGTTCTTGGATGCAACTATCATGACAGATACCTACCCAGCAAACTTCCTTATCAAGGAATAATGCAGTCTCAGCAACAAAAGCCTGCTTAGCCCATGCACGTTGTAGCAATTAAATTTATTAAATTTTTTTACTACCTGTCTGAAGGATATAATCTTTCATTTTCTGAAAATTGAAACTAGAGTCCTGTTCAACTTTACATGACTATGAGCACTTCCACTGTGCAGGTCAGCTGTAGTTTTACTGCACAATATCTGTATACACAAAACTCATGCTAATAAGAAGTTGGAAGGTGCTGTATCATCATTTATTCTACACATTACGTATATAAAAGCATTATTTTATAAGAATTTTTAAGTTGTGTTTTAAAAGCCTTTAAAATACCATTGCAAATTCCTGTTTAGTTAATCTCTTTTCCCAGTAGGATTTTGTAAAATGAAGTTTTATTACCTGTAATATTTCTGTGATGGCTACAGACTTGTTTGGTGATGGGGGGGTGCGGGTTGTCATTGTTTTTAACCATTGAAAATGATTATTTCCTTTTTTTTTTTGTGATAGAGATTTGATTTTTTTTTTTCCAGATGAAGATGTACAGAAGATTCAAATGTTGGCAATCTCTAAGAGTAGCATGTTTTCATATTGGGTTTTATGTGTATGCAAATTTGTTGATATGAATTGATTTGGTTTTGTATCCTAAAGGAAGCAAGCAATGTTATGGCTGGAGGGAGATCTCATCCGATCAAAGCAGAAACAACGAGTAGCTGATGGAAACATTAACAGAGTTCTTTGTGGCTTGAATGACATTTCAATCAGTGACAGCTTGAATAAAGTACAAGACTTGGATCAATACAGGGAGGTAAGAGTTCGTAGGAAAAAATTTCAAACAAGCAGAGATGGAGCTGATCTTTTACTAACTAGCTATAGATAAAAGCCTAAAAAAATCTAAAATTATTAGTACTAGATTGCTTTTTCACAGCTAAATTTTTTTTTAATAGGTCATAATTAGAACAAATTTCCACTTTAAAAAAAAAAAGAAAAAAGCTTAGGTTATGTTTAAAACTGTTATAGGTCACTCTGCAAGCTTCAAAAGGTTTGCATTATTTAAAGTCATTCTTTCAGGGTTTTCAGTTGCTTATTGGAGAACAGAGGGGAAAAAAAAAAAAATCAGTTTTCCTCCTGGAAATCTATTTATTCCAAGTTTCTAGGTAATAATGCATGAGTGTATAGATGTCCATCCCTTTATCACAGTGTTATGGATTACTGATGTCATGTGTACATTTAGGTTAAGGATCTTACAATTATTTATTGGAAGCATAGGCATGAAGTGTGAACTAAAGTGAACGCACTTCTGCTTCTGGGCTAGTAAAAATCTCAAAGTGTAGTTTCCTGCAGTATCTGTGAGAAGCAGTTTAGAGGAACTATTCATTTGATTAATCCTGTCTTAACTCTGTAATAACTAAAGAGCTTTTACGTTGCTGACGGAATCCTTTACTTGATGTAAAAGACCAGGGATGTAGCGGGCACCTTCTTCAGGTAGTTATTAGTATAAATTAAAATAACCATCTGTCATGTGATCTGTCATATTCTGGAAGAGCACCTTGAATGCATTTCTGTAAAGGTACTATTTCCCTTTTGGAAGTTCAGTTTGTGGCTTGGAATATGTAAAGTTAAATATCTAGATTACTAACTGGAGACAGTAACACTGTAGAGATGGTCTTGTATGCCTAATGAAAACAGCTGGCACATAGCCACACGGGTAAAAGTAATGTTTTTGAATCTGAGCTACTACTACAACTTTACTGCTTCCAGTATTTAAGGCAACTTACTTGCGGGTAATTCAACTACCTGTACACTGTGTAGCAGTTTACATACAGATTCACAAGATAAATTCACAGTGCTGCCTTTTTCTACTGTAACCCTCTCTGTAATATGTATATTTCAGTTTTTTACAGATGTCATATTAAAGCTGTTTAACATCCAGTTTTCAAAACATTTATCTCTTTGGATATTTGGTTCTATTTCAAGACCTCATTATACGAGGCTCTCTAGAAGCTCAAAACAAAGTAATGTTCCCAGTCCCAAAAATGCATAAGGTCTAAGACTCAGAGGACAGAACAGCTACATGCAATAACTGTTGGGCAGGTAAAGACAGTGAAACAAAATTTATCAGTGTTGAGGCTGAATGATAGGTAACAATGGCCTAGCATATAATCTTCAATGAAATCTAGCTAAAATATTTATATTTTCCTATAATTAATGTAACACTTGGACCATGACATCATCTGATTAACTTCTATTGTATTACTACTTCTGTCAGTCTTTCCTCTTGGTTAACTATTGTTCTTGGTTAACTATTATTCTTGGAAACTATTGTTCTGTTTTATGCAGAGCAGTGAGGTCATTTAGGCACGGTAGGAGCTGCAGTAATACAAATACTTGATCTGAGGTCAAATGAAGCATAAGTGGTACACGTTTTTTTCATTTGGCAATTAAAAAAAAAAATAGCAGTTCTCTTGCTTTGTGTAACTTTTGTATTTCTCTGCTACTTAAGATACTGTCTCTACTTAATACTTGGGTCTTAGAAAAGTATTCTGAGATCAGTCAGAAATTATAAATAGGCATTTAAACAGTGTGGGCATACCTTTTAATATTTCTTAGAGTTTATAATATTTTCTAAAGCTAGAAGAAGTAGGATAAAACTCTGAAATCTGTTCATTCTATATTCCTTATTAAGTTCTCATAGGGAATTTTTTTCAGAACTGTATTTTTCTAGAGGTCATGAGAACTTTTTTTAATTTAGTAATTTAGGAAAGTTGATTTTTAGCTCCTCTTGCAGGACACATGACTTTATCTAAATTTGTTCCTCATCTTGTTCGTATCACAACATTGTGTGTTACTGCTTCCCTTCCACCTTGATGATAACTTTAAAAATAGTTATGGAGGAAGGAGTTGAAGTTCTATAAAAACAGACTTCTTTGAAGTAAATAAATACTGGCGTTAGACTCAAGCATCCTGAACTGACTTTGAGGTCAGATTCTGCAAAAAGCCTCTGTGAATGTGCATTTGTACAGTGGTACATATAATTTACTGGAACTATGCAAAGACAGAGTAGTGCCCCATGTATGCAGAAGATTATAGATCAGCCTTTTAAGTTATAGTCTTTGCGAAGGAGATGTTCAATACTTTGAAACTACACTACCTCTAAGGATTTGATGTATTTCCTTGCTTGCATACTTTGTGTTTTCCAGAATGATTTTGAAGACAAAGCAGGTGTGGAAACTCAGAATGGCATGACACAAGGAGATAAGCTTAATGCCTTAAAAAGTCGGAGACGGACATGTTCTGCTACAACTGGAGCTCTGAGGTAATTAATTAATTCTGAGGTAATTTGCAATTTTAAATTCAGTCTATGCTATCAGATCTTTATGGCAAGTATATGGCCTTGTTTAAGGCAGTGCTACTAGTCGTACCACCTTCTGTGGTGGAAATTTCTCTAGCTACATATCTATTAATTGCAGATTTGGTTTATTAATTTCTTTTTTTTTTTTCTTTCCTCTGTCTCCCTGTTCAGGATACCTACTTACTATGTAGCAGTAAAAGACAAAGTAAAAAAAATATTTCAAAACCTTCAAATTTATATCTAGCATTCTAAAACTTATGTCTCAAACAAAATGTTCTTCAGTGAACTTAGTTATCTTTCTATAATTACTTTTTTATACTCCTTATATAAATTTTGAGTTTTTCAGAACCAGTAAAAATCTGAAGTTTGAAAATAAACCTGAAGTACCTGTTGTTTAACTGTAAACTAAAATAATGATTGTCAATAATTCTTAACTCGTTAGTCTTGTACTTTAAAGCGAGTATGAGACATGCAAGTGTGCTTTGGGGGAGGGGAAAGACTTTTTATCCTTTGATAAAGATTGCTGCTTTGGTTTCTTTAGGCTGCAAGACATGAAACTGCACACCAGGTCAATATCACAACCTTTCAGGTATTAACTTTAAAATTATAGTTCTAAATGTATACCACTCAGGCCATAAATTTTCAGTGTTTTGAATTATACTTATCACATCAATTGATTAGCAATTTCAGAATTCTGAGAAGTGGCAGGTAACAAACTTTTCTAAACACCTGCAAATGGGGGGGGGAAATAAATCTAATGGACAGAGGGGTACAGCTCTACTTCAGGGATACCTTGAATTCTTCTTAATAAATAATTAGCACATACAAGTAATTTCCTCAGTCACATTTTCTAATATCTATGCTGTTATGCAATGAAGGATGACTAGTTAACTCATAACCGCTTTATCTCTGTAAAATTAAATACTTGTCTCAAAAGCCTAAATTGGCTATGTATCGCCTGTGTGCTTCACCATTTTTGTCCTGTGTGTTTTAGTAGATGAACTAGAGGTATTGCTTAGTGGATACAATCAGTACTTTTTTTTAGAAGATGTACCAGATAAATATTGAGTTTTAGTACCTTTTCATATTTTAATATGGGGCCCTCACTGTACACTTTACTACATGCTTTGTTCAGAACTTTCTGTGGAGCCAATAAAGCCAATATTCTTCTCATTTTCTAAATGTTTATTTCATTTATGACCTGTACTAATCTCAAATCGGTACTGACACTGCCCCCCAAAAAGAAAATGAAATGTAAAGTTGAAAATTGACCTAATTTTAAGAGTTACAGGAATGGCAGAATTGAGTCTTTTGTTTTTGTAACGATTGCATCCTTTACCCCGTTGCATCTAAAATACAACATGTAAGACAAAATATCTGTCATTATAAAGCATGATATTGAAAAGAACACATTATCTTCAGTTTTGTGACAACCTGGATTTTTGAGATGGATTACTCCAGCTGTCTGACCTTGGAGATGTCTGTTTACCCTTTCTTGGTGTGGAATCAAAACTATTTCTGCTCAGTGTCGTTCCTTCTGTGCTTGGAGCTTGTACCCAAGGTCTATGATCCTTTAAGAGCTGATCGTGATAATATCCCCTGGTCTAAGGATGGAGAGAATGTCATACTACTGCGAGGCTATTCGTTTATTAGTTTTTAATAAGGACACCTATAATGCTAACATTTTTGAGTAGTCCAGTGTACCGTACTTACAGCTCACTATCAAAATATGAAGAATTTGGTCATTAAGAGTCCTACCTTAGAAAGAGCTGTATGTTCTGCGCAACTTTGTAAATATGTTTCTGCTGTCATTTGGAAAGGATGATGTTCTCATGAAAGCTACTTGCTTTATAAGCACAAAAAGTATTCTTTCTCAAATTTTACAATAGTTACAATTTATAATCAAATTTACAATAAATTTGATACAAAATGGACACTTCACAAATTATCAAGATGAAAAGTAGCCTATCACTGTGTAATATGGTACAGCAGGGGAAAAACTTGGGAGTGGGATATTTGAAAAGCTTTTTGAAAAGATATTTGAAAACAGGCAAACTGTTGAGTTTTTGCTGTTGAGTTCTTGGTACTCAGACTTGAGAATTCCCACTTTTAAAAATACCAGTCTATGTATTGAAAGACTGTATGTGTTTCTGAGATGTCTTATTTCAATTATGAAAATCTTGCTTCTCACTAAAACTCTGCACTCCTTTTAGACTGAATACTTCAGGTAGCACAGAAGGATCCATGTCTCCTCTGAAGACCTCCAAAGTGATGGCAGTTAATTCACCGTCTGCAGAAAGAATAAGCAGAATTTCCACATCCTCAGGCTCTAACCTTAAAAGGTTTTTTTTCTTATTCTCATTTTGGTACAAATACTTACTGTATACTACAATGGTTTTCAGTACATATGCAGTCTATGAAGTGCTTGCTGTTCTTGGGTGTAAGAAAGCTTAAATTTACTTACGAAGTGACTTGCTGTTCCACTACCCAAACTTTAGTTGCCTGCAGATTTAAAAAACAAACAAAATTTGAAACCTGTACTACTGGTATGAGAGTTTTGGTGGGATTATATCAAGTCAGAAACAGTATTACGTTGATCAGGGTTGGTTTGTTGTGGTTTTTTTTTTAACTCACCTGAGTTTATAGAAGTTTTGCAAGTATTCTCACAAGTCTGTATACTATTAATCTCAGAAGAATACTTGAGTGGTAATTAATATGATTTTTATGAGCCCTTGATTTGTTGCTGTTTAATTCCGTTATTACTGTTGTACTAAATAATTATGGATGTTACATGAAATTTAGAATGATTGATGCATTTTTAATAACTTCTGGGCACAAATATTTGTTTGAAGAAAATAACTAACTTAAAAATAGGGTGTCCTGAAATATCTCTTTATTCTCAAATTTTATCACATTACTTCTTGGTTACTTGAAGACTTGTATCACGTTACTGATTTCAAGAAACAGAAGAGGAGTTCTTAAACTGTTGCATGTACACAAAGTACTTCAATGTAGATCAGCCACTGCCTAAACCTTTTAACACAATCTCCTGCATGTGCATATGGTTTGACAGAGGTGAAAGTTGGCCATGGTAGTGCTTGAATAAACAAAGTTTGGGAACTCCTGACAAAGAATTCTGGTTTTCGTTATTTGAGAGCTAGGAGATGAACCTGTGTGCAAACAAATTATTTCAGAATGTTCTGTGTTATTCACCTAATGTCTTCTTGAATTGTCTGTTATTTTTTTTTTACATATCTGTACATACCTTGTGTGTATTTTTTTTTTCCCTGCATGTGTTTTCCATTCAGTGTTTCCATAAACTCCAGACTAGCCAGTTCTCTAGGGAACCTGTATGCTGCTTCAGATGATGATGAGAGCAAAATGACATCATCGTCCTCTAGGACAGGTTTTTGTGTAAGCCAAATCTCCAGCCACTTGAATGGCAGCTTGCAGCTGCCTCACAGAAATAACCATGAACTGAACAACAACTTATACAACAGAAACAGCAGTAGTGACAACAACAACAGCAGCCAAACCAGTTTTCACAGCGCCGTGACAGATGAGTACGCATCAACCTTCCTTTATGGGCCTTACAACTCCTCCAGCACGATACCAGAGTCAATCAATTCCTGTAAGTTCATAGTCACAAGAGCACTTTCAGGCATCTGACCGATGCTTATCTTCCTTGCTTCTGCGAGCAAAGCTGTCGTAAAAAAATCTTAACCCAGCATAATGCTCTGACTTTAATGTTTCTGAACAGCACCTTTGTCTGTTACCTTTTTAAGTAATTATCATTTCAGCTACTTTTTTTCCATCTCTTTCAAGCATCTAGATCATGGAGTGGAGAGTTCATGAAAATAAATCACTCCTGAACTTAAACACCTTTTCTGATATATTTTTTATGGACCTTCTTACCCTTTAGATTTTTTTATTTCAAATTATCCGTAACATAGTTTATCAGTTTATTATGTATCTTAATCTTCACGCAGTAACAAATTTAAAGAAGCCTTTGTATGTATCATACTAAATGGAAGGTACAACACTCTTAAAGATAGAGCTCATTTGAAAGATGAGTCCACTTGACTTGAAACCTAGTCCTTTTCTAACATCAAATGTGAAAAGTTATTTTAGAGCAAGATATTTCTGATGATCGTACAGTTTTAGCTTTCATTCCTCAACAATTTTGCTGCCTTGGGCTTATTTTGTGCCCTTTTTCTGTGTGAAAAGAGTCTGTATAAAGAGGATGCACGGATAAATTAATGCAACTTGAAAGTGATTCTATATAAAATGCAGAGAAGAGAGACTAGAGAAACTTCAGTTATGAAATCAGAAATAACTTCAGCTATTTTAGGGAAAAAATAAATATATTTACTACTATAAATCTAAAAACAATTTAAAATATCTGGTTTCCAAAGATTTGATATCCTACTAATTATAAAATTAGTGCAGTGTTTTTAATAGAATAGATTGCCTACAATTAATGGAACCTGTCAGCCTCTGTTCAGTAATACTGACACTTCAGACTTTTATTCTTTTAGCTGCTGGAAATAAAATTACCTTCATATAAAATTAACTTCAGAATATTACACCTTTCTTTTCTGCTTCCTTATCACTGATAAATTGTTTCAGTATAAAGAAAGTTTTAGTGTTAAACCTGCCACTGTTTTTGTGTGGTGAGTCCCCTGTCTTAAAACAGCTAATACACATATTGCATGTAACTAGGATGTCGGCCAAAAAGATCATTCATAGGTTATGTTCTCATTTTCCTGAAGAAGTGGGGGATCTACCCTCTCATTAACAGCTAGTATGTGGCACCACGTACAGTTCAGAAGCCACGTGTTTATAGCTTGGGAGTATGAATTGCACTTTCTGAGGATAGATGACAGTAGGAAATAAATTCTGATTGTTCCATTGTGGAATTAAATTGCATATGTGACTGAAACCCAACTAGTATACAAAGTACATTGAAGTTAGTTGAGGGAATTTGATTCTGTATTCTCATAAATTCAATGGATACTTCGACTGGAAAAGGAGTAGAGTTACTGTGCTAGGATGTGCTCGACCTAAAGCAACTCTAAAATACTTGATGCTTTCAAACTCCTTGTTTGAAAGTATATTTAGCTGCTTATCCACTACAACTAATCTGGAAATGAATGTTAATATTCCTTGATCTTAGGATCACTGAGTGTTCTGCATTGAGTTTAAACTTTACTTCAGACATCAGCAGTAATTTATTTGCAAGGGACTTCTTGACTATTAACACATCCTTTCAGTTTTTTGCAGTTGTTTTACCTCTTTAATTTGGCTGTGTTTCTACCTGCTACACGGGATTGAGGTAAACTGTATATAATTGAGATTTTTCTCATGTTGGATATAGAAACCATCCCAGGTTTCTTATGATGAAACCAGTTCTAGAACAAGAGAACTGTTTAGTTTAAGTAACTAATTTGGTTTAATTCCTCCAGGCATAGAGATGAGGAGAAAGGTGAAAAGCTGTATAGCAAACTGAGGATGTTTGATTTGAGACACATCCATGAGTCTTTCATTAGTTCATAAATTCTGATGGTTTGGAAAAGTCAGCCTTTTTAGGTGTTCCCAGTCTTTTATCCAACATGCTTACAGAAGTTCAGTCCTCAGGAACACTGACAGAGGCTCCAGTTGAGTGTACTGGAACCAAAGTCAATACACCAACAATGGTAGAGAGCAATCACTCATCTGAATAACTAAATGGTAAAGTGTCTGATTTTTTTTTTTTAATTTCTCACCTTCAATATTGTCTCATATTTAATGCATTTGAACAATAATTCTTTGGAAGGTCAACCCATTCCCATTCTTTTCTATTGTACCTTCTGTTAATGATATGCTGCCAGCAGCAACTTAAGAGTTTTTTTCCATGTGCTAGTTACAGCTGCATATCATGCATAAATATGTAACCCTACATGCAGAGCCCGAAGGGGAAGAAACACCTTATAACTGTAACGTGGCTCAGTCATGAAAATAAGCTGACATTGTTCACAGTAGGCCAAAAGTTACAAAGGTATCAAATGGTAATATAAACCATTACAGAAACAATCAGCACATTACCTCAAACAGCTTAAAAGGTTGAATGGAAATATAACATCTTAAAAACTAAGAACTGTCATCTCTTTTGGAAAGGTAGTTGCCATACCTTTATGCTACAGATAATTTTTAACAACGAAAGCAAAGTTAGTGGGCTTGTTCCATAAGCATAGGCTAAGAAATTAAGTAATGGTTGACACTTTGTTTCTCATTTATGTCTAGATATTTACAGAATTGTAGGTTAGCACTATGTTTCTATTTAATCTCATAAACCCTCAAGGTTCAATACAATAAAATTGACACAAAAATTCCCCAAATATATGTGGGGAGAGGGGCTGGGTTTATGAGGTAACTGTCTCTTCTAGTATTGTAGCACACCTTTCCTTCTTAGATAAGGGTGACTGAAATACTTAGGAAAAGGCAGAAAAGCACAGAATGTTGATTACTGCTTAATTTAAGGAAGAGGAAAAGAGCAATTAATCAACAGGTGAACAGCCATCTTGACATCAGAGAGGGACTATAGCTATGTGCATCTTGGTAAAGAGGGAAATCAATTGTTGTTTCCTTGCAATAAAACTATTAAGTGACTTAAAACAATGATTTAAATGAAATGTTAGACATAGTATGGAGTTTTAGGTTGAATGGGAAACGTTTTTGCAGAAAAAGTAACTTTCTAGAATGCACATTTCTCCTGTTTCAAGAACATTTTTAATCTTCCTACCCATCTTAATGACTTAGTAATGCATGGAAGTATGTAAGGGTGTAACTTTTGAACAATTCTTGGCTTTTTATCATTTGCTGATTAGGAGCAGAGGTTATACACAGTCAAATATAGCAAGATCTTTAAATGAGATGCTATATCCAGTTTTCTCTGGAAGAGTGAGGTGAGAGAAAAAGGATCTTATGTATTGTGATGTGAGAAGCAGCATTTCTCAGGAAGAATCATGCCATTCAAGTCTATGTAGCAAAAAACAAGTTTCTGACTCACCTGTAATCTTATTTCAATATAATAATGGTTAAACTGCTCTCCTGCTTGGAAGATGTTTTTCAAACACGTCCTCAATGTTGCATGTGCTTCTAAATATACCATATGGCCCTGTGCATCTATCACTATCACAGTGGAGTGCACTAAATTGTTACCCGTTGTATGCACAATTGACTGCGTTGAGTGCAATTACTGTGATGTCATGGTGCTTAAGACAAGAGTAGGTTATTTGATCATTTAATCTCTGAATGCTTTCTGTCTGGTAGTGAGCCTCTGACTGGCTAATACAGATCCACCTTGATGGTGGTTTATTTTGAAGACAGTGTAATTTTTCTTGATAATTGGTCCCACTGGTTGAATACAGTCATGCTTAAAACCATTTCACTTTTAATCTGAAGCTTGCTGTATCTCTTTATTATGTCACTGTTACAGTCCTTTATTACCTTATTTTCTTGTCATGAAGATATTTCATGGTAGTTTTCTCAACTTGATTGTCTTTTGATAAGCTAAGTTGGCTCAAAGATCCTTTTGGAAAGTGTTCAAATCCTTTACAGTTTTTGAAAATCCTTTTTCAAGAAGTAGATGCAACACTCTAACATTCATCTTTCAGGTCCAGAAAGCTGCTACTCGGTGCTGTCCTGCTTATAAATCCATAGCTTGTGTTAGCTTCTTTAACTATAATGCATTGGGAGTTCATGGGGAGGAAAAAAAAAGAGTTCTTGCCATCCAAGATACTGACCTGTATTTTAATCCAGTGTCCTGCATTCCCTGTTTTTTTTTTTTTATGTGGAATTCTGCATTTGGCTCTATAAAAGCATCATCTCCCCCCCGCCCCCCCCCCCCCCCCCCCTTCTTAATGGGACCAATTAACCAACCAAGGAAGATCTGTTTTGTCTTACCACTTCAACCACTGACATCCACCTATTTTGCTTTTGGGTGATATTCATCAGTTGTCTTAAGCTCATGAGCAAAATACGGAGTAGCATCAAGCCTTAATACCAGTTCTGGCTGAATTTTGTTAAAAACAGAATTCTGTGTAATGATTTCCACTTCACTGCTTTAGATGCTGAAAATACTTGAAAGTCTTGTCAGCCAAATCTTAGTCTTGTGGCAGTAAGTGTTTGTATTACGTTGCACTTTCTTCTAATTGGAGCACATCAGATAATGTACTTGACAGAAGTCTATTCCATATACTGGTAGTTATGTTTATTCATTTATCTCATCAAAGAACTCTTGAATGATATGAATTATATTCCTCTTCTTTTTATTAGCAGAGTCTGACTTACCCGAGTTAGATATCAAGCTAACCGTCTGTAATCGTATAGTTACTCTATTTTAGAAAATCACCTTATCACTCTTACTTCTTTTTCTAAGTTTGTTAACTATCAACACGAGTGGTGCAGGAGCATTTTAAGATGGTTAGGACAGTAAATTTTCAGTTCTAATTAATGTTCTTTAATCTCATTAATGAGGAAGTTGGGAACTTCATTTTTATGCATTGCAAGTACATAATTTTTTTTTTTTCCCAGTATGGAAGAGAAAGTTTTTCAATACTCTTTCTGTTTTGTAATGAAACATTTAAAAAAACATTTATTAATACTATTGTTCCACATTCCATTTAAAACAAACAAAAAATAACCATGACTATGACTTCCTGTTGTTGTCAGCCATATAATTTTCCCTAATGGTTTTTGTCCTTCATCAGTGTAAGCTTATAATCCACTTCCTTTTTATCGTGTTTATGCTGTTGTATGCTGATGAACTAGAAAAAAAGCTTGATTTTCATAGAATAGACAACTTGCCATTCTAGCCTGTCCTGGTTTTGGCTGGGATAGAGTTAATTTTCTTCCTAGTAGCTGGCATAGTGCTGTGTTTTGGATTTAGGATGAGACTAATGTGATAACACACTAATGTTTTAGTTGTTGCTAAGCAGTGTTTATACTAAGTCAAGGACTTTTCAGCTTCCCATACTCTGCCAGCGAGGAGGTGCACAAGAAGCTGGGAGGAGGGAGTATAGCCAGGACAGCTGACCCAAACTGGCCAAAGGGCTATTCCATACCATGTGACATCACGCTCAGTATATAAACTGGGGGGAGTTGGCCAGGGGGCAGCAATCGCTGCTCAGGGACTGGCTGGGCATTGGTCAGCGGGTGGTGAGCAATTGCATCATGCATCACTTGCTTTGTATATTCTTTTATTATTATTATTATTATTACTACTATTTTACTTTATTTCAATTATTAAACTGCTTTATCTCAACCCACGAGTTTTCTCACTTTTACCCTTCCAATTCTCTCCCCTATCGCACTGGGGGGGAGTGAGCGAGCGGCTGGGTGGGGCTTAGTTGCAGGCTGAGGTTAAACCACGACATAGCCAAACAGAATAAATAATTTATTTGCAAATTTTACAAATTGGATGTTTTGATTAAACAGAATCTCTCGCAATTATAATTTGCAGAAATATTCTTATAGGGTATAATCATGTTTAAGGTACCATGATAAGATTTTTACTTTGTTCTTACAATAGTTATAAATCCAAATATCACTCTTTAAAATGTAATTTTATTGAAGAGTATGTAACTGGGTAGTCTTAAGATGAGTCACCTTTTGCTTCTATAGCTGTCATGGAAACTGGCAAGATGGAAAAATTTCAAAAAATTGAGAAGTGTAGCAGTATTTTAAAATTCATATACATGATCTTTATACTTGTAAAATAGTTTTTCTTAATAAGAACTTACCATTAACGAATATAGGACAGCCTTTGCAAAAAGAAAGACAAACACTAGTGCATCTTGCTGATCTGTAAATTTAGTGGACTCAAAGGATCACTTCAAGTGCGTATGCATTTTCTATAACATATCCTGATCTATTTTAGTGGATCTTGTGTATTCACAGTAATTCTTGCCTGCTGCAACACTCCTGTTGCAACAATGTTTTGGGAGAGCTGATGTACAATTCAATTGCAAAAAGTAATTTAAGGTTTTTTTTATCTGGAAAAAGTGCATGTTCAAGTCCTACCGGATAGTCCTACATGCTATAGGGTTGTTCCCTCTTAAAAGTTAACTCGCAGCTGACTTGGTCCTGAAGTTGAATGCATGCAAATACGGTTCTAGTGCCTAGATGGATCTGTGGCTTATTTTCTCTTCCAGGAGGCTTTCCGTGCCTCCTATTGAAGAAGAAAAATGATAGTGATCTCAGCAGTTGCTTCAGCATGAACTTCATTAGATATCATTAACTGTAGTGAAGCTATCTAATTCTTAGTTCTTTGTTTAAATGTCTGATACTTGGGTATAAAATGCCAATCTTGACACTGCAGCATGGGACCACTGTAGGAGTACACATTGAGAATTCTACTCAATTAACTGATTTTACACTCTCATCATTGCAACTCAGCAGTCAATTTTCTTTGGTTTTTTTCTTTCTATTTTTACCTCTATTTTAAAAAAGATTTTGCTAAATACCAGCATATGACTTGCAAAGGTGGATTGGGGCTTTTTGTTTTTAATAAAGCTTTCAGAATCACAGGCCATACTTTGAGTCACTGCAAATAGGAGGTAGGAATGTAAATTTTAAAATAGAAAACTCCTCAAAAGTTGTTTGTTTTTTGTTTTTTTTTTTTGGGGGGGGGGGGAAGGAAAAAAAAACCACAGTTACAGGCTTTGAAATATTACAGTCAATCTCTTTGGACAATGTGAAGAGATTTAGGAGCACAAATTACTTAACTGCAAAAGCAAAAAAAAACCAAACAAAAAACAACCCTCCCCAGCTATAATTTAATTTTTCAAACTCAAAAATTAGTCTGTATACTTTACAACAGCTCAGTTGTTACAGCTATCACCATGCTTTTAGTAATATGAACTTTATGGGAACTCACATCAAGTAATCTTAATCTGGAAAAAATGCTAAGATTTAATTCTTCCCTGTATTGAGAAAAGGCTTTGAAACATTAGGAGGAAATCATTGCTATGTGAAGTAAAGCTATGGTGAGGGTGGGAACACACTGAAAAACATACTTCTCAATTTGAAGATAAAGAAAATAAACCCTGCCTACCCATCTGTAATGACAATTAACAAAACATGCTATCTTGTTTCCAAGCAATCTGTGCTGTGTGGATATTTGTTCTTTTTTATATGTTGCCATTAATTTTTTTCCATCTTTTTGTAATTTGGATTCCTAACAATTTTAAGAATTTTAGTATAAAGCTCAGAATCTTTAATTTATGGTTTGCTTGTTTATTTATTTAAATTATGATGTAGAATTCCTGGTTACTACTGTCTACTAAGTAAAGGGCTGCTGTTCCTCGTTCTTTGTTAACTAATGCTAGCTGTTCCCAAGGTCACCAACAGTGTACAGTGCTTTCTGGTCATCTTTCATCTGTCCAAGCTTAAAGTAATCTATTACTGTACAACATATGAGAGTATATAATTAAATTTCATGCTTTTTTTTTTTGTTTGTTAATCAACTTTACTTGGAATTCAGTTTTGAAGGATCCATTTCAAATACTGCTCTAGTTAAGCGTAACCATCTTTCTGATTGTTAAAATACACTTCAGAAAATGAGAAGGCTTTGAGGATCATTAAGAGAGCAGAAGTTTCAAGTGCTCATTAATGAAGGGCTATTCCTTCTGCCTCACTCTTACACATGCAGTAAATAGCTTGACAAATGCTCTCACCAAAGCTAATAATCCAGGATGATTATTAGAGAATGGAGTGGGGAAAAATAAGCTTCTATGATTGTGTATTCCATGATGACTCTGAGCCTATAATGAAAAAATACTTGTTACATCTGTTTAGTTTTACGGTAAAGTATTTTCTGTTAAATGATACTCTTCATGTTGAATCCATTCAGTACTAAAAACAGACCCTTTTTAGTCACTGGTATTCAAATCTTTATATGCTGACAGCACTTCTTTTTCAACCTAGGAAAGAATATCCATATGGTCTCAGATCTTCAAGATGTGAAAATGCATTTAAAAGACAACTTTGGAAATATACACTGAGGCTTAAGAAATAGGGAAAAAAAAGTGGTTTTGTGATATTAGTTAGAGCTCTAAAGACATATTTATTACACGCTTCTACTAATAGGTTTCACTATGGATGCCAAAGAGCGTTTCTATAGTAACTAGTTAGGAATAGTGGGAAAATGGAAGAGAAGACTCCAAGGTTCTGAGCTTTCTTGGGATTCGTGGTGTTCTCCAGTAGTTCTTTCTAATTCTGATTAATTGATGCAGTTTTAAAATATGGTTTGGCTTTTTTATTTGCTATTTATTTATAACTATACCAGTATAGTGAAGAATGCTCTCAGATAGACTTTTTATTCATCAGAATGACTTCCTGAACACATCTGTATAGGAGGTAATAAAATGTTTGGACGCTGTCTAAACTGATTAATTACCTTATTATAAAACCTTAGACTTCAACAGAACCAGAAATGTAAATAAATAGAGTAGACCAGGTTATGCTTTCCTCTTAATTACACTGACTGCTTGCTAATCCAGATGAACCATTTGCAGTGCTTAATTTTCATCTGGTTTTAGTAATCATACATAAATTTATTCATGTGCATAATTGTACTGCTGTAGCTTTTTTCTCTGTAATTAGCTACACCATATATGTTTCCTGTGTCATTACCTGAATCAACATGTAAAGTATGCTGTATTTTTTACAGTAGCACTTTGATTCTCATTCAGGATAAATGGAAACAATTCAATTATAGTAACTGCCATCATATGTTTTTCCAACACATTTTTAAGGTGTTGTTTTAAAGGACTTTTCACACTTTCTTCAAGAATCTCTAGAATTTGGTTTGGAAAAGTAAGTGTAGACACAGGAAAGCTGATGGACTTTACTGTACCCAGTTTTTGAGTTTCTTCTATTTTATTCATCTTTGCCTATGCACAGATTCAGATCCCCTTCCAGCTCTCTTTATTTTTCTTCTTCCTGTCCTTCCTCTACTCATCTTTAAGTGCAAAATGCATATTATATACAAGTATAACCTCCCCAGTGAGTTTTAATCAGTTTTTCTTCTCTGCACAGTCCCTTCAGTCTGAGTATGTTCAGTACTAAAGCCTTGCTGCTTTGGTGAAACCTGCTGAGCTCTTAAAATCGAAGACCTTCATGAAGACGACCTTGAGGAAGGAAGCTGCTCACTCAGAGGACGAATCTTCAATACAAGACATATTAAAACCTTAACACCAAGAGGAGACTTCTTAACAGGCAGAAATTTCTTGTTAATGACTACTGCAGATGCACTGATGTTGAATTTATGAAATTATTTTACGCTATGTTATATACAGATTTAAATTTTTAATGTTGAGACAGCTTGAATATATTTCTAATGAGTTTCATTAAGACATTTATTAACTTGTGTACAGTGTTAAAATATGTATTAAAAGAATATTTTGGTAAGCAATATATATATAAAAATTATGTAAAAACTAGAATATATTTTAATTTAGTGGTGTTCACTTTGCTACAAAAATGTGTATTTTAAAGAATTTTTACATGTTTATCAAAGATGAAAATTTTTTATGAACAAGATGTTCTTCTTGTTTTATGGGTCCATCGTTATTCCTAAAAGCCTAATGTAATTACTTTTTCACTAATTGGTCTTCTGGTAACTTAATGGAAGTCTAACTAGTGAGAGACTAGTTATCACACTGTCAACTGAAAGCACTTGATACATAGCCTGCTTTCCACTTTCAGCTGCTAATGTTTCATAAGGAAATACTATGAAAGAAAAATAAAGGGAAAACACTTGTTGAGATGTAATGTAACTTACATCTTCAATTGCAAAGATAAAGTAATTTATCTGATGATTCAATTGTACAATTAATGCTTTCTTTCAATTTGTCTTAAAAGGAATATTTTAACTTTTTTCTTTTCAATGTAGAGTGTTAAATTTTGCTATGCAATATATACTGAAAAAATGAAGGCAGACCAGACTTAAGTTGGTAAGAATGTGTATGTACAATGAATTTGGCAGTGCTGCATACTTACATGTTTTTAACCTACATTTGGCAGTATGTGTACAGTTTCATTAGCAAAGCATACTAAAGGAAATGTTGAAAGGAGATTAAATTTTCACTTACCAATTGGATGCTTCATAAACTTGTTAATCTGAAAACTATTGTTAAACATACAGCTGATGTAACCTCCTGTATCACAGAATGTTTTTGTCACTAGTAAAGATGCTCTTTAATGTATAGTTTAATCAGGTGTGATTAGGAATGAGACTTGGAATGAAGTGGTATTACAGTGAAGTATTAAAGATCACGTGTAAAAACTTTCAGAACTCCACAAGTGCATAGTAAGCAAAAAAACGTAAGCAGCTGTGAGGACTTGATTTGCCTCTAATTTAGAAGACAAAACCAAACCAGATTTGTTACCTATAAGTTTTTCCGATACCTACGGAAACGAAAATAAAACTTGATTGAATTGTCAGTCTTTGTTCCTGAAGACCTGTGAATGCCCTGCATTTGCTTTACAACTGAAGTTAAGATAAAGTGCCACGTTATTTTTTAAAAAGATCAGATCACAGATTGCTATGGGAAGTTGTACTGAAAGTGTTAATAAGCAATACTGAGAGCAGCTATATAAATCACTGAATAAAATTTACATGCAATACTGTACTTTTTTCACAACTGTGTATATGTAACATATACACACACGAAGTAGCATATGTGTGCATATATATACAATATACTGTATACAAATTATAGATTAATGGTAAGGTAATTCTACCTCTTATAAAGAATTTTGTTATATGCTTTGTTATAAATAGTTTTCCTTAATAAAATATTGTTTAATTTTGAAATGTAGATATATATACATACAGCTAATTGATAATAAAATGCCTATATCAGCCATCTTCCTTGTTTCTTGGCTTTTCTTACTCAGATCTTTTGATGTAAACTAATATGAGTAGATCTCTAATTGAAGATTAGCTCTTCAAAAGCACCTTCTTTCTTCTAAAGCATATAATGTATTTGTAAGTAAGATGACATTGCAAAAAGACGTTAGTATGACAGCTATCTTTTATAACTGATCTCTCTAGCTAACCTTCTTGTATTTGCTTTGTATCACATCAAGTATTTAATCAACGTGTTGATATTACGATGTAAAGGTTATATTTCAAAATACCATAATTTAAAAGCTGTGTCTGAATTGAAGAAACTTCCCCCCCCCCCCCCCCCCCCCGGACAAGGACCCTTGCTAAAGGTGTAATACACCTTGGCTTTTTTGCATGTGCAACAGGTTTCTTAGTCTCACTAACAGCAGGGTCTTTGTCCATAAGAACCTAAAAGATCATGCTTTCATTTAGCTTTTTAACCTTCCTTCAATTAAAAACTAGTCACAAATGGTTCTGATGTTGTTTAACTCTGCTGCTGATTTTCAGCAAATTTGTTGTGTTGCATGATTATTTATCCACAGTGCTTAATATTCCCGTCAGATAAGTCTGTACTGCAATAGATGGTGTGGACAGTATGTAGCTGTTACACAGCCACTCTAAAGGAATGGCAAAGCCAGGATTAGAGTGGATGCTTTAGAAGTTGCCCAAATTCTAGTAACAGTCTAATCTAAAAACACAATAAAAGGCTTCTGCCACTACATTCAGACAATTAATTGATGTTGAGTTGGATGTGTAAATATAAAGGAAGTTTCTAGTATGTAGGCATCAACCTTTCCCTTAGCCTTTTTCTAGACTTAACTTCTATTGATTTGTTATGTGAAATACAGTAAATGCCAGCTAATGTGCAACATTCTTCGTTCTTAAAAATGAATGATAAATATAGCCAGTATTCTGTAACAATCAGCTTCTTAACAACAACAACAAATTTGGGGACAGTGAAAGGTCAGGGAGGGTCTTTAGAACCTTGTCGCCTTTAAGAAATACCCTGAAACTTGTTTCGTATCCTCTGTTCGCTTATCCTTGAACTTTACCATTTCCGTTGCTTCATATATAAATATATCTCCTTGTTCTGGGAGAACAGGCTGTAGCACATGAGATCTTTAAAAAGAGGTTTGATAAACATGTAAGGATGGATTAAATAAATCGAGAGGTCTCTACTGGGCTTACGATTCTGTGGCTAATGCCTTATGAAACTGTTAAAGCATACTTTAAAGAGATGATTATGAAGCTTTTTGGTTAGGGAGGTATTTCTTGTTACAGATTTAGAGAATATTTTTCAATTACAGTACTGCAGAAAGAGGAGGATTTTAGTTTCTATAATAACTGTTCTCTACTGACAGCTAAACAATGAAAGGCCTCAAAAGGTTTGACACTTGATTAGATCTACACTGTAAAGTGCAGCAGGCAAAAAATATGGTAATTAAGGG
This sequence comes from Aptenodytes patagonicus, assembly GCF_965638725.1. Taxonomy (NCBI): domain Eukaryota; kingdom Metazoa; phylum Chordata; class Aves; order Sphenisciformes; family Spheniscidae; genus Aptenodytes; species Aptenodytes patagonicus. The sequence goes on along the minus strand of NC_134953.1, from coordinate 78,815,091 downwards.
CCTGATCCAAGTAAATCACTCAGGTTATGTCTTTAACCTTAAGCACATGAGCAATCTAATTAATTAAAAAAGAACATAGATATTCACGTTTGTAACAAATCCACATTTGGATCAATAGTCCTGTCAACTGCAAACATGAGCCTTTCTGTCAAATAAAAGATGTGCTACGTTGCAACAAAATAATCCATTGACCCACGCACATTAACTTCATTATCTTAAAAGAATGTATATTGTAACTGTAATTACATCCTAATATATTATTTTGGTATTGTCATTTGTTAGCATTGCGAGTTTAGTAATATCTAAAAATACCTTATAAAGATATTTTTGGTCAATATACAGGTCATACCTTACGAGCTGAGATTGCTTACTTCTGTAGCCCACATATAACCCACCTGTAAAAGCAGCATTTCTCCTGAACTCACCACAAAATTAATCAACACTCGTTTTCTGGAAAGCTTTTGAGAGGAAATGTAAGTTTTTACTCAGTTTCTTATTAAATCTTGGCCAAGGTAAGGACAGTTCACATTTTGTCCGTTTGAGCAAAGCACTGTAGAGTTCCTGGGAGAATCCCACTCCTAACTCTTCTCCTTTTGGGAAGGGACTGTTAAGCCCTACTTTTCAACCAGCTTTTAGTGCACCTGTCATTCACCTCTGTGGGAACTTGTGCTCTGAATTAATTTTGGTGCGAGACCGTTTCAAATGCTACGCTGATTCTGTTTTATCTGTGTACTTACTGTCATCAGCATTCACCTCTGGCAGGTTGGTGATGCAGGATTTCCTGCGGGCTGAGACAGGCTGAGTTTTATGAAGAAATGTAGAATATGTAAATTGAGGACCAGCTTCCTCAAATAAGAAGTACTGTCTTACCAAGGATCTGTGTATCTGTCGTGTTTGAAAGATTTAATTTGGAAAGTATATTGTTGTTATAGACCCGTTCTAAAATTAACTTTAAGCTTGCAGAAGCATAGTGCGCTTTCTCTTAACAAAAATAAGATCAGTAAAAATCAGTTTGAGTATCTAGCAGAGGAGTTTCTGCAGTAAATGGATTGTATTTCAGACAGAAGTGACTGATACTGGTTTGAAAGCTGGCTGCAAGTGGAAGTTGTGTAAATGGGTTAGAACCAGGAAACTGGTAAGGCAAAGAGAAAAGAGTCAGACTGTAGTTGCAGTATTTCTGGAGCATGATAGGGTTTGGGTTTTTTTTTTTTTCTTCTTGATTTAACAAGTTGAAAATCTGCTGAATAATTCATGAAGAGTGGAAGGGCTGAATCTTCCTGGAATGATATACAGTGTACGTACTGTGGCACAGGAGAAACTGCAAAGCTTTGTATCAGTTGCTGTCGTTTCTGCTGCTGATTGCAAGGTGCTGCTGCTTTTGGCATTTTCACAGCTACAGATTCCTCAGCTGTGCTCTGGTCTGCTAACAGCTATCTGCTCCCTATGGACCCACCTTCGCTAGCTACAATCTGTGGGATCTCTTGCCACCTGCCTGCCTCGGACACTGCTGTTCTCTGGATCGTTACTGCGAACTGCGTTTTCTGGACCTTGCAGCTTGTATGACTGAAACCTGCCTTAGAGTCCCTCGGCTGCACCTCCTCCCTTGTGCTTGGTGGGGGACTCCCAGAGCAGGATCTTCTGACCCAGACAAGGATGGGATTTACAGGGAGAAGTCAAAACTGAGCTGCATTCAGCGAGATGCCCAACGCCTCTTCCTGGAGTGCTAGCTCGCCTCTGCTGCTGCTCTGGGAGGACTCCTCCGGGACCCGCATCTTCCTGTCGCTGCTCTACGCAGTCTTAGCTATCTCAGGGACTTTATCCAATGTAATGGTCATCTATTTAGTCTTCTCCTTCAAGAAGCTGCAGACAACCAGTAACGCCTTCATTGTGAACGGCTGTGCGGCAGACCTAAGCGTGTGTGCCCTGTGGATGCCCCAGGAGGCTGTGCTGGGGCTGCTGCCTCCCAACTCCTCCTCCCTTCGCTCGGCAGAGTACCGGCTGCTCCGAGGGGGGCTCCTCAGCCTCGGCCTCACCGTCTCCCTGGCCTCTCACCTGCTGGTGGCCTTCAACAGGTACGTGCTTATCACCAAGCTGCCCAGCGTGTACCAGGCCCTCTACCAGCGGAGGCACACGGGCTGCATGATCGGGCTCTCCTGGGCCCTCGCCCTGCTCCTGGTCCCGCTGCTGCCTGGGCTCTGGACCCCGCGCTCTGCCCAGCAGCCGCCCCCGCGGCAGACGGACGGCAGCTCTCGCTACACCGCCCTGCTCCTCGCCCTGGCCGTGCTGGGCCAGACCGCACTGCTGCTCCACTGCTACCTCGGCATCGTGCGGCGAGTGCGGGGCAGCGCCAAGCGGGTCAGCGTCCTCAACTTCCACCTCCTCCACCAGCTGCCTTTCCCCGCCGCCCCGCCGCCGCCCCGCCGCGCCCAGCGCCGCCTCAGCAGCGTCTCCGTCCTTCTGCTCTGCTGCGTCTTCCTCCTGGGCACCCAGCCCCTGGTGTGGGTGAGCCTCCTGGGCTTCTTCCTGCGGCCGGCGCCGCCGGCGCTGCAGGCCGCCAGCTGGCTGCTGCTCTGCTCCCTCTCGGCCCTCAACCCGCTGCTCTACACGTGGCGCAGCGAGGAGTTCCGCCGGGCGGCCCGCTCCGTCCTGCCCCGCGGCGAGGGCCCCGCCGCCGTCCCGCGCCCCGCCGCGGCCGCCGGCCCCGCCGCCGCCGCACCCCCCTGCCCGCAGCTGCCGCGGCGCCGGGGGACGGCGGGCAGCGTCAGCGCCGCCGCCGCGCCGCGCTGAGGGGCCGCGGCCGAGCGCGGGTGAGGGCCCCCGGCAGCCCGCGGGACCCCGCCCCGCCGCCTGGCGGCGCCCGCGGGCCCGTCCTGCCGCGGGTGGGCGGGCGGGAACAGCCGCGTCCCCTCAGGCCGCTTCCCGCTCCTCCCGCCGGCGGTGACCTCACGTCGGGGAGCCGAGCCGCCCGCCAGCCCGCCGCGCCCCCTCGCGAGGCCCGGTCCCCTCGCTGCTGCCACCCCGGCCCCCTCCCCGGTAGCGCTCCTCTCTTTATACAGCCTCCTGTTGCTCCTTTCTGACTCCGCGCACCTCTTTCCCGCTCACTCTTTCACCGCACTGACAGGCAGCCCGAGGATCCGGCTGCTTTCCCGAGGATCCGGCTGCTTTTCCGGGGCACCGGGACGGCCGCTGGGGTGGGGGTCTCCTGCCCGCCCGCCCGCCCGCAGCGCGGCCTTCGCCGCCCCCTCGGCTCCGCTCCCGCTCACGGCAGCTGCCCGCCCCCGGGTGCCGGCCAGGACTCCAGCCAAAAGCGGTGGATTTAGCAATCTGGGATAACTGGTAAATATGGCAACGTACGTAACACTTGTTATGCTCTAAAGATTTCAATATGAGACAGGCACCTAGACAGCTCTTTTTGAGACTTACTGCAAGTTTGTTTTTATAAAATCTATATAATTCTTTCAGCATTTGAAGTAATTCTTTGAAGTGAGCTCCCTGAGCACAAGGTTTGCTTGTGAAGAACTGGCAAGTGTCTCATTACACGCACACAAATCCACACACACAAATCCACCGGGAACTGCTTCCTTTCCCCCAGGTTACCTACTCTCTGTGCTCCATGCGAGACCCTCCTTCAGCTTTCCTCTGGCAAACTTCCGGATGATGCTGTCTGTGGAAACGGTTAAAAAGAAAAACAGATACGCCTTCCTGGTGATCTGGTTTGGATATGTTGTTTTGAGAGCTCTTTATATAAGGCCTGTTTTGACAAAGGCCTCTGCCTATGGTAATGCGCTCGATAAAATATAGTGCAATACGGAGACCAGTGTTGTCCATCTAGCCTTATCTCCTGTTTAGTTACCAGTTTATTGTGTTTCTATTAAATACATTATTGCTGAAGTGCGATTTCGCAGCCTTTGCTAAATATAAAATCACAGATTCTGTGTGGCATTTGGAAAGGCGACAGCTCCTCGCAGTGAGGGTGGCGAGGGAAACAAACTGCGGTGGTGAGCGCTGCAGCCACGTTCCTCCCAGGAATGGACCCAAAATCCTTGTGTTTCCTTCTCTGTTGCTCGACCACCTCCTTCCTCTTTTCCAACACAGTTGCTGTTGTTCTCGTGGTGATGATACTTAGCGCTCTGTTTGCCTTTTGGTACAAAAGGCTGGAAGAAGGTAGTTGTTTTCTGAATCCATGGGCATTGCTCGTTGAAACAGAGCAGTATCACCTAAATTGTGCTATCTTGAGAAGATGAATGGACACATGGGAACGTAGGAAAGTTCTTCATGACAAGAGCTTGTTGCATTGGGTGACAGGTATTAATACGAGCTTGGCAGCTCTCGTGAGGATATTTGAATGATGGGACAATAACAAGGAAAAGACAAGCCCGATGGGTATAACACAAAAGGCCCTATGGCCATATTTTGTAATGCTCCACACTTTGCTTGCCTTACCTGATGGGGTTTGAGTTTCAACAGACGAAGGGAAGAATTTCATTTTTTCCCAAGTCTAAGACCTGTTAGGCATCTATGATACAATGATGTATCTAAAATCCCCATACCAATATTTTATTTTTCTAAACAAAAAATTTCGCCATCATCACAGAAAAGATTCTTCTTGAGGTCAGGATTTGACAAAGAAAAGGAACCAAGGCCTCAAAAGGAAAATAAAAAAAAAAATATCTTAACATCCTGAAAATGTATCAACATCTTGAAAACAGCTTTAGCCACTTACAAGGAGCTGTGGAAAAGTAAGAGAAGTTTCTTAGAGTCTGAGGCTTACAGAGAGCTTCTTCCTCCATCTTGGAGACACTGTGAGAGACAGTGTACCACTGAGGGACAGCATCAGAAAGATGGGGAGGGCTAGCAAGGAAACATGAACAGACAAGATATGCAAGATTTCTTTTTATCAACACTGTGCACGTGTCTTGGAGAGTGGAGGAGCCACTATATCCTTGTTGTAATCTTTCATCCTAATCACAGTGACTGTGCTTTTGCTAGCTTTGTGCAGCAAATGGAGAAGGAAAACTGTTCTAACCACACCTATACCGATTCTGGAAAATATTCTGGGTCACCGCCAAAATAAAGCTAATCCAAGAGCCACCTGGGGGTAAGACCCTGTTCTACTATAAACAGGGTCCTATAAATAATCCTATAAATAGGTTTACTATAAAGTAATCCTTAGGCTTGAACCCACAGAAGGATGCACATCGCCACTTCCCACCATGACTAAAAGAACTGAAGACACTTGGTAAAGCTCAGTACTAGGCCCACAAGCAAAAGAACAAACTTCAAAATAAAAAGTTAGACAACGTCCCCCCCCCTGTTTTTGGCTATGGAACATGTTAGTCTGGAATTAAAGCAATAACCTGTTTCAGAATTCAGTGTCCGAACACCAGATACCTGGAACTTCTGGGCTTCTTCCCTTGTAAAATAGCATGCAAGTTAAATCTGAAATGCCTGTATTTTATATAGACTATGTTTTAAATGCAAACATGTATAAAAAATGCTATCATGTACAAGACTCCAGTCAGCTATCCTTATGCTATGCATTAATTCCAGAGAACAGCTGGAAATCCCTTGGAAAGTTTGATGTAATTACATCTGACTGTAAATCTTTGACTGTTTTAATATACTCAGGTGACCTAAATAGCATTACGCAGAAAAGAATTTTAATTTAAAGTAATTAAGAAAGAGTAATTGTCTCAACTTAAGATCAGTTTCTCTGAGAAATTACTGCTCAGAAAAGTCCTGTATGCCTTGTTCTACAGCCATATTCTTTGTATTTCCACATTGTAAATACTCCATGGTAAATTGCAATGGAAGCTCGGCTTAGCTCAACTTCTCCTGGCTCTGCGATACTGCTTCTCGGTTGAGAAAATTGATCTGACTCTCAGTTTTTGGCATCTATGCTTTACTTTTACAGCTGATTCAAATGTGTCCGCTGCTAGTTTAATGGTGACTTTTCTTCAATATGAATTTCTGTCATGCTCAAACAACTAATTTACAGATGCAAGGGATATGTTGCCAATTGTCCTTTAAAATGTCTCAACCAAACAATCTTTCAAGAGGTGTAAATTAAGATGGTGGGAGATCTTGTCAGCAATTCAAGGGAGGTTTTCCTTTGCTCTGGTGTTGTGCCAAGCAAGTTGTCTGAGCACGGTCTAAAGCTGCCCTTCCTAGAATGGCTGGTCAGGTGGCTTCAGGTATATTAGATGAGGGGTGTGATCTCATTAAAGCATTGGATTTATTATACAGTAGTGCAGATCAGCCGCATTGTTCATGTGCAATAGGTGCCTATTCCTTTGCTATTTTCTCAGGGCTTCTGGAAATGAGGGCAACTAGGAGTTAGTAATAGGCTGGATGAATTTTGGCTGGTTAAACTGATGTGGCTTGAAAACAGCCATTTGGTGTGTTATGGCCTAAGTCAATCTGCCACTCAGTTTGTGGTTTGCCCATGCAGAAATACGTGTGGGACCTGCTTTTTGAAGGTAAAATTGTGATGCCTCAGAATAACACCCTAAGGCAGAAATATGGTTATTTGTGAAAATTGCTTGCAGAGGGTGTTCATGAAGTTATAGTTTGGATTAAATCTTTTGAAGTTACCCTTAATTTAAGATAGTTGTAAAAAGCCGTCGAGCTGCTTTGTGGAATCAGGTAGCTACAATAATATGGGCCTCCACCAAAACTGGACAATCATTGCCCTAAACAAAGGTGCGTAAAAAAGTACAGGCAGCAAAGTGAAGCTGGGAAATACGACAAGAGGAGATGAAGATAGCAGGACAGGGGCACTAACAGTGTGATCCTGAGAAACAACACAGAGAAAAGTTTGAAAGCCAAAAGGGGCCTGGGATTATGATGAAATAAACCATCTCAAATTATTTGATTCTTTATCTATGTGAGGAAACACAATTCTATGCTTTTCTTAATAAATAAAACCATGCAATTGTATTCTCAATTTCTTCTTTTAACAAAGCATTCCATACACCAGCAAATTTTCTTTAACCTCTGGAATCAAAGAAGACTAAAGGTATGAATTGCATCAGCGTTCTTATGGAGACTGCATTCAACAGCATTACTGGACTTACAAGCGGGGATAACATCTTAGCTAGCCTCCAGATTCAGTCAGCTATGAGCACACTGTGAACCTTTTTTTTCTAACTACCAAATTGATGCTATTTTTAAAAAAACCCACATACAGATTATTTTCAAATGAAGACGTTTAAGTGTAGCATTTCATTAAAGAAAAAAGTGACAACGTATACTTTAGCTTTCTATTTCATCTTAAATCACATAACTAGATTATTGCAGTATTCTTTAAATTCAGAAGTCCCTTTCCCAAATGGCAGCGAAAATAGCTTTTCTCGTGACTGTTTAACTTCTAAGCAAGCTACCTTTTTTTGCTCTTTTATGTCAGTCCTTCCCATGCACTGTCATCATTTTACCAGGGTAATAGTCTATTTTCTTTCTTTCTTTTTCCCTTTCCTCAGTATTTTCTGTAATTTCCTTCACTAAGGGAGAAGTACTTGATCCTGCTGATCAGGGCATGACTCCTTGAGCAGTGTAAGTTTTGGGAGACAAATGTAAACTGAGACTAAAGAACTGAGGGACGAATCCCACATACTTAAATTTCTACTTCGGACCGAGTAGGTTTTGAAGCTGAGTTTTTTCCTGCGTAGAGTAGTGGGCAAATGCTGTGTCTATATTTACAGATACTTGCGTTTGATTAAGGCTGTGTAAAAAACAGTGGTAATATAGGAAAACATCACAAATAGTTTGAAGGCTGGAGGAAAAAACTTTGTAGCTGAAGAGCTCATGATTAACTTCTCAAAAGTGACCTCATTACAGAATACACACCCTTATGCAAGTATTCAAACCAATCTGTTACCATACAAGGTGATCTAATGATCTCTTCTGGCTTGGAAAACATGACCTTAAAGGAAAATAGCTCTGCTTTAAGAATGTGGGCCACCTTGTTTGTTTATTGGCGATGAGTTCAATATGGCAAGACTTCTTGTGCAGTCTTTGCCCTACACCTAGTCGGGGCAGGTATTCATGAAATTAAAGAACTGGAAACAAAATAATCCTGAAGAAAAACCGCTTGTGGCTGCTTTCTGGCCTGAAGCTTTGGGTTTCTGAAGAAACATAATAACCACTCCAGGAAGGTTAACTGTTCGGGTTTTAGGACAAACTATAGGATATCTAACCTGCAACGCCACACCAAGCTTATCATAAGTATAGAGCCAAGCTTTTGAGAGTTGTTCGGAAGGAAAGCAAACTGTCTGTTGGAGGGGGAGCTCAAGCCAAACAAGGGAGCTGTGTAGCACCATAGGCTTCACCGTGCTGAACTATGCCTTTGTGGGACAATGGGTTGAAATAATGAGTAACAAAAATGTGCCTCTGCCAAAATTTTTCAGCATTCTTTAAATGCCTTTTTTTCTGTACTTCTGTAAGATCATCCTCTGCTTCAAAAGTTTTCTTGCTGCTTTAGAAGTGACAGCAGATGAAACCCCTATTTAGTATTAATTATTAAAGAAACACAAAGGAAGAACAAATAATTCTCATTCTCACTGGACAGAACCAGCTCCCGTGGTTCAAGGACCAAGGTACAAGGAACAAAGACGGAGCTGCTATTATTGAAAAGCTTCACTTAAGACCAAAGATGCCTTGTGTTCAGGAGTGAAACAGCTGCTGGTGAAAAATGCCGTCATAGAGCCATACCGTAGGTGGTTCTCACATTTGCTGTTTTCTGAATGGACACGCTGGTGGCATTTGCCTGTGATATTGCCATTAGAGAAGGTATTAATATTTGCAAAAAACAGCTGTGCAGCTTGGGCTTTTCAGTGAGGCCAAATTTCGATTACTGCAGCAGGACTTGGCCTTTCTTTTCCCTCTCTTCCTGAGAGTTCAGAGAGCAGTTGAGTGAGGAAAGTGGAAGTGCAGTCCTAGGGGGGAGAAACAGCAGCAACTACTATACCTGGAAGAGATATCTTTGATATCGTGTTATTTTATTCATAGTTTCATGAATCTGCCATCTCAGGTGGAAATTTCTTAATAGCTGTCTTCAGGCTGTCTGGAGTCTTCACCTGTCCTGTGACAGTCTCAGGGCAGAATTAAAAATGCAGATATGCTTCAGGCAAGAGCTGCATCCATCCTGATCTGTTCTGAAGCTGAAGATGTGATGGAGGAGCAATGTCAGTCTGAAAGCAATGAAGTGAGCATTAGCAACAGAAGAAAACTATGAGAGAGAGAGCTTGAGAGATAAAGTTGATGAATTGAACAATAGCCATAGTTTTGCAAAGCGTTACACAAACTTTGCTTCGCGTTTGCTCCACTGAGGTGTCACAGTGAAATGTCCTCCTTGTTTTCTTCTGCCCTCTTTTCCTGCCTTGCCTCAGTGTACCGCAGTGCTGGGATAGCCACTTTCTTCTCACCCTAGAGCCTCTGCCACCGACTTTGATGTAATTTCATAAAACACTGTTTCTGTGATTCTTTATAAACTTCGCATCTTTCATTCCAAGGCTCAGTGAAATGGCTGTAGCGGTGTTGTAGCTGTGGATACAGGAGCAGCAAGGTTTGAACAGAGGTAATAACCAGAAATATTGTGAAGATATATGAATAGTACTTCTTCATATCTACGTTTGAGTATTACTTGTTTCTCTTCTGTTGCATTTCATCCGTTGCTATCTACACATATTGGAATAGCTTCATTGCAGGAGTGTCCGTTTCCATAAAAATTTCTCTTTCAATTAATCTTTTTTTATAAAGGTAGTGGTAAAATCTTGCAGGATTTGAAATGTGCAGCCATGTTAGCTCCTTCAGTGAGCATAATTGTCCCTCTTTTATTCAATAAAGCATCTTCCTTTACTCGAGATTAGTTTTTTTCAATTTGTGGCATTATTTCTCTCAGGCTGATTAAATGAGAGTGTTGGTAGACTGCAACATGGGAAAACAAAAGAACAGCCTCACTACTGCTTCTGTTTGATTTCAAGGCAAAGGCACTTTTCATAGCTCCCTCTGTGGCTATCGGCTTTTTTTGTATGGTATTAAAACAAGACAGTAGAACTATCTATCACATTAAAAAAAGAAGAGATAAATAGGAACACAAAAATTATTCATTGTATATGATGAATAAATGTAAGCTCTCTGGATTCCGCAGTAGATATCTTGCTTGGCACTTTGCTGTTTATTGTAACTGTTATGTACATGCTAACAGGATTAGGAAAGTCACACACAAATACAAGAAATGATGGCTCTGAGCTGAATTAAAGGCATGAATTAATTTTCTTCTATCTCATGCATCATTAAATATTGCTATTGTACTGTCTGCCGATTATCTATATTATACCTGTCACCTGATAGCAACCACGGTCGTTATGGTAATGGCAAGATTATAATTATAGTCCCTTCTGCAATGTAGTCATACTATGCTCAAAAATGTATCTTTGAGGTGGTAGTGTCCCATGCTTGGTCTCAGCCCAAACACGAATACATTCTGAGATTTTTGAGGGGAAAAATATTTTGTTTCTGAGTTATTAACATTCAAGGAAAATTATATACTTATATGTACGTATTTGTGTATATATAAAAATATGGATAGCCTTTTATTAACAGTCAAGGAAAATTGTATACTTATATGTACATATCTGTGTATATAATTAAAAAACATGTAGCCTTTTGAACTATGGTTTTACTGCATTTGTGATAAAGAAAACTTGTCAGAACTTCTTATCCCTTGCCGAATATCCCTTCGGCTGAGTTTGGGAATTTAAGAATATAAAAAAATACAGTTATGACTCAGAGATCAAAGAAATCATGTGGAAGCTTGTTTGGCAGCATGTATCGGTGTGGTAGATAAGCCCGTACCCTTTTGCGGTACGATGCATGGTGCCCCGGGCGTTCCGGCTGTACCTCCCAAGGTCTCTCTTGTGGCAGAGGCTGGTGACTTCTGATGCCCAGAAGCTGATCCGGGAACCAGAGCCAGGACTCCTGGGAGACGCATGTTTACGAGACTGCAGGTTGTGGGTGGCAGGTAGAGGGTGACTTCCCAGAGAATGAAATACATGCTTTCAGAGAGTGATCTGATTCCTGTAGAATGTAAGGGCAGAACTCTGAGAACAAATTTTAAGTCATTATCTGGTATCTTCTTCAGATTTTATTACTATCATTGGTCTATATTCTTTTAGATTTGGGAGACAATTGTTCATTTAATTCCAAAGAAAAAAATATTGTCTCCTAAGTATACAAATGTATAAAACAATTATTTTCCCAAATGTAAAGAGGTTCTAGGGAAACCATATTGAGGAATCCGTGTGAATGCACTCAGGGAGCAAATAGTTCAAAATAAAACCCCACTACATGTAAAACTAAAGGTCTTGTAACCATTATCTCATTTAGTAACATCTAACACTATAAATATTATGTTAACCTAATGAATAAAATAGCTGATTATATGTTAATCTTATCTGTAATTTGAAAATAATTATGATCACCATAATCAGGATAGAACGGCACATACAAGTTTTTATCTTTAAATGGGCTGTCTGTAGAAATGTTGCACTGTTGTTTTGTTTCTTATTCTCATCACTTGCACAGTACTATATTGAAATACTGCTTTTTATTAATTGATTTGGACCTGGACAGGCTGGATCGATGGGCCGAGGCCAATTGTATGAGGTTCAACAAGGCCAAGTGCCGGGTCCTGCACTTTGGCCACAACAACCCCATGCAGCGCTACAGGCTTGGGGAAGAGTGGCTGGAAAGCTGCCTGGCAGAAAAGGACCTGGGGGTGCTGGTCGACAGCCGGCTGAACATGAGCCGGCTGTGTGCCCAGGCGGCCAAGAAGGCCAATGGCATCCTGGCCTGTATCAGAAATAGTGTGGCCAGCAGGAGCAGGGAAGTGATCGTGCCCCTCTACTCGGCACTGGTGAGGCCGCACCTCAAATACTGTGTTCAGTTTTGGGCCCCTCACTACAAGAAGGACATCGAGGTGCTGGAGCGTGTCCAGAGAAGGGCAACGAAGCTGGTGAAGGGTCTGGAGAACAAGTCTGATGAGGAGCGGCTGAGGGAACTGGGGCTGTTTAGCCTGGAGAAAAGGAGGCTGAGGGGAGACCTCATCGCTCTCTACAACTCCCTGCAAGGAGGTTGTAGCGAGGTGGGGGTCGGTCTCTTCTCCCAAGTAACAAGCGATAGGACGAGAGGAAACGGCCTCAAGTTGCACCAGGGGAGGTTTAGATTGGATGTGAGGAAAAATGTCTTTACTGCAAGAGTGGTTAAACATTGGACCAGGCTGCCCAGGGAAGTGGTTGAGTCCCCATCCCTGGAGGTATTTAAAAGACGAGTAGATGAGGCGCTTAGGGACATGGTTTAGTGGGCATGGTGGTGTTGGGTCGATGGTTGGACTCGATGATCTCAGAGGTCTTTTCCAACCTCAATGATTCTATGATTCTATGATTCTATGATTTTGAGAACAAAGTTGGTGAGTTGTAATATATTTTTGGTTTCAAGCACGAGTGTACAAAGCTGTTTATGTGCCAGCCATTCCTAGGTTGGCAGAGGTACTTATCATGTAAATACTTTTTATTCAGGTAGTCTGTGAACAAACTATTGCCAAGAATGTCCTTTACAACACTCAGTGATCGCAAGGTTGTCTGTAGATGTTAAGCAAGGGTGTCTGATGCTGGTGGATGCTGTCAGCAGTGAGGATAGTTGTGTCTGTATGCTCTTCAGGAACAAGAAGGCTGCTAGCCGGCAGCCTACTCTTTTACAATGGCCAGTACTCAGTAGCACACTTATCCTCGTATCTTCACAGAATTAAAGTGGTTTATGTGAAAAGGAATAAGGGCAGTGGAATCTCAGTTAGTTTGTTAATTATTTAGGGATTAAGGCCTTATTATACCCTAATCATTTAAGAAGTTTGGTTGATTAGTAGAATTTCATGGAAAATCTTTATCTTGCCATTGAGTCTGAAGTGAGAGTTTGAAGACTCGGCTGTTTTACTACTGGGCATTAGCAGCAAAAAGTTCATGTAATGATGCCAGTTGAGGGACGCGAACCATGCTCATGAGACACAGCAGGAAATATCTCTCCTAGCAGTAAAGAGCATATCAGAGAATTAGAAAGAAAGAGTAAGAAAACTAGATTGGATCTTGTATATTCCTGGCTCACCAGAAGCTGCCAAGGACGTGAGCCAGACCCAGATGTGGAAGAGACTTCATCTGCTCTTCTACTGCAGCCTTTGTTATGAGGTTACACCTTTGTTAAGGGGACTGCATTGGTTGTATGCTTGCATACAGGTAGGTCCTGCGTATATTGCAAAAGCAAATGAAACCCAGGCATCTTTGAGTGGGTCTCAGATTCCAGGTGTATACAAGGAAATCCATTACCCAAAAAGGGTTCCCATTTGACACAGCCTGTTACAAGGAGTTATGGTGGACCATTTCATGTCTGCTCTGCTATTCTCATAAAAAAGCCTTTGTTACTAAAGGAAGAGACACAACCCCTCCCCTCCGTCATCTTTCTCTAGCTTTTTTTCCTTTCTTGGCACCTCAGGGAATCTTCCAAGTCTTTTCAAATATCACTCCTTTGAGAGCAGGGATTCTTCTTTAAGAGACAAATGCCTTCAGCAATGTGAGAGGATTTAGCTATGTTGCCCTTGATGTCCTGTGAATTGCGTATTAGTATTGGTATGTGCCAGAGCTTTCGCAGAGGCACAGGTAGCTTGCCTAGAGCATCGGTGTGGATCTTGATTTTCCATTTTGGAGGGAAGCAGTAAGACCTATTCCAAAGGAAAATACATACTTTTGTCTCCCATTTTTGAATGGATGATCGAACAGGAGTTTATTGAGAGGCTCGGTGAGTAACTTCTTCCCCTTATTCAGCTGTATGTCTAGATAAATAGTCAAGACTAGCTTGACAATTATATTAACAATAGCTCCCTGGGTCTCCTTTTGCTACATCACATAGTTGTGTTCAGCACACAGATTTACTGAGGTCAGGAAAAGAGAAGCTAGATGGCACTATGGTCCAAAGAGATCATGTACTGCTGGTGAACAAGATGAAGCTGTGCAAGTCATCTGGTCTAAAAAGCCTCTAGAATTTAATAGATATCAGCAAAACCAGGGTCAGAATTCCTGAAGTGGAATTATGGCGAAAACAGGCTTTCCACTGATACAATTATTTAGCTTTTGGTTTTTTAACACTAACAGGCTTAAACTTAAGCATATAGACATGAAAGAGATTACAGATGTAAAATGGCTTTAAGATTGCCTACACAGATAAAACTGTAAGAAATAGGTTGTGCATCATTGCCTCAACATAACTTAAACATATTTGTGTTTTTTAAACATACACTCAGATGAGCAGATACTTCTGCTCAAATATGATAATATGTATGGAAGTAGATAAGTAATGCACCACATCTGTGCAGTTAAAGAAAACCAATACATTCATCTTATTGGGTCCAGGAAGCTAGAGAGGAAAAAATTCCACCCTGATCCACTCATGAAACTTTGCTGATTTTTTAAGGATGGAGATAAAGGGACCTGCACTGCCAAAGAATAAATTTTGTACAAGCAAATATCTGGGGTAGTTATTGTATGACACTCATTAAGTTATCTTTATATGCATATATTTCAACTTTCATATGTCAATTTTCCTAATCTCTATTTTTAGAACAAATTTTTTTTTACTCAGTTATACTGGTTTTTAGTTAACTAATATATGTAATTAATCCATTTTTATTTTTATCAGAAATAAAAGTCAGACAAGAATATATTAATATAGTTTTTATTAAAATTATAAGGCCAACCAAAGCCTTTGCCTCACCTATAATTAGTATTTATGAGTACAAGTAGGCAAGTTAAGCTTAAGAATTCCTTAGAATAATGTCAAAGTTATTCAAACGCAAAACAAATAAAAATAACCCTAAGCTTTGGAAGTCTGGGGAGGTCTTATTTAATAATGAGTTTAAAGAAGGTCTCAGCATTTGAAAGTAAATAAAATCCAGGCAGCCAAACAACTTGGTGTCTGTAGTGAAGCCAGCCTCTAGGCTTTTTTGTTAGTATACTTTGCTCATGCAATGAAGCAGTATTGCGGCATGCTATGTTTGAACCAAGGTCTTTTGCTAAAGGAAGAGTCCTTTTTTTAGAGAAGTTGAACAGTTGTTGGTTTAGAGATAAGGTGTTGCTGTACAAACTGGCAAGTTACAGAAACATGCGTCTGTCACGAAACAGATGCAATGAATGACTGATTTTGTAGTATTTTATCATGGCAGAAGGTAAACGTGGTATACCATACTATTCCTTCAGGGTGCAGTATGTCATTAACGTGACAGTAAGGGTTATGGATGGGCATGTAACTAATCTGGAAAGGCTAGAAGAGAGGGAACCTGTAGACAGAAGGCATAGTAGAAGAAGAAGGTCAAAAGTTTTGTAGAAAGTCTGCACAGAAGCAGGTCCATATTAATTGGTATTGGGACTGGAAATGTGAAGAATCAGGCTATTAGAACAACCATACACTGGAGCAGCAAAACAAATTTCCCTTGGGCTAGCGAAGAGCAAAAAATCAATTACTTTTAACATGGCACTTTGTTTAAAAATAAGAAAAAAGTGAAATGAATTTCACAGCAATTATTTTTGAGCTCTTCCTCCCAATTCAAGATACACTGAATTTGTCAGCTCCTGCTTTATTGTGTATTTGATGATTCAGGAGTCCTTTTTAGCTCCTGTGTTTAGTATCAGTATGCTAGGAGGACATACTTCACGTTTAAATGGGAAAAATTATGCTTCCCAAGAGATGGAAAACATAAAAGCCCTCCATGACCAAAGCGGCTAACTCGAGGGATTTAGGAAGAAAATTCAGAATAAATTATAACAAATTACAAAATCTTTTCCTTCTGGCAACAATGTGAAAAACTCTAGTTCCTGTTAACACCTTTCAGAAACACTACTTACTTGCTGATCTGCCCCCTGTTTGCATTGAACGCGCAGCTGCCGTAGATTACCCAGAAAAATGAGCATCATCCATTAAGTAGTATCGTTCCTCCAATTTACGTTGACACATGGCAGATCATGAGCCTTGTCCTTTACTAACCATGGATTACTGCTGCTTTATTAAACACCAGTCTTTATTTTTTTATTTCTTTTTAACCTTATGGGAATCGTACACGGTTTTTTCCTTTATGGGGAGCGTACTGTGCAGTTTGCCATTTGGCTTTGGACTTCTGAGAACTGACTGCAGGTTTCAGCCTTCAAAAGCCCTAAGAAATATGGTAGTGCTGCTAAAGTACTTGTATATCTGTGAGTTTTGCTTTGTGCCGCCTCAGCAACAAGGAGGAGGACTGTCCACAGAGTACTGTCTGACCTAACAATGTTTCTGTTCTTTTCTTTTTTTTGCCATTCAAGTGCTTTCCCCCTAGAATTCAAGGAAACCCACATTTTCTTTTTTCTGATGATGTGTCAAATCCTTTTAAAGTAGTGTGGATGTTGGCTGAACCTTCTGCAGGTTCAGTCTATAATGGCTAAACTGAATGAAAGCCAAGTTGTTCTCTAATGTCCATTAGAAGTCAAGGGTCATGTTGTATATGGAGCAAAATACATGTATAGTGGCAGGAAGCAGACTTTTCCCTATGTTTTAAGTAAACAATAGCAGGTCCAATTTCTAGTTATTGGTGATAGGAAGATCTCCTCCTTCTATCAGATTTCTGTTTCCTGTGACACTCTATAAGGTACATCTCCTTCATGTTTGCTGCCATTATTTGTATTTTCTAAATGTGTGATGCAGCAAATTCTTAAAAATAACCATCAACTTTGTATTTGTTTTCAAGAAAGTGCTGATGCTAAATAAAGTACTAATTTTGGGTTGCAGCAACTGCCCTAAAATGAGCACACTCAGCAAGAAATCCAGCATGACTATTTTTTGGATTTAGTGTCATAGGTGAACTGAAGAAAGCACGAGTTGATAAATTCAATGTACTTTAAATCTGTGAGAATGTTTAAAAATAATTGTTCTAAATTTTTCTTTTTTTTTTAATTGCTTCCCATACATTGAAACCGCTCATTTTACTTCACTATCCTTGGATGAATTTATCCACAAGATGGTTCATCAAAACAGTATATTTTAAGGGAAAACTGCAGCATATTTGTAAAATACTAGAAGTAATAGGATAATTAAATTTTGGCTTGTGACTGTTCACAGGAAGTCGAAACAGGCCTAGGACATTGTGAGTCTTCTGGCAGAAGATGCAGACAGTACATGAAAATATTGACATTTCTTAAAGGTGTTAATTGCTCCGAATTAATGATCAATTATTTATTACAATGAAAATAGTTTCTGAGTGATACTAGGAATGTATTAGAAATATACAACATTATAATGGGATGTTGAGTAGGCTCTTCATTGACATAGCACTTTGCACTGTACTGATTTGAAGAGCGGATTAGAATTTCAGATAATTATTATAAATACATTTATACTGCAATAGTCACTTAAAAATCACTCTTCTGCTTTAAAAACTGTTTCTGGTAAATTAATTTGTTTAACATTCTTGGAAGGTGCCAAATTAATTATGTTTGTTTATTTCAATCCTCTGTGAATATTTGCTGCAATATTCCATTGCAAATTCTGTGACAAATTCCCAACCCTGCCCCAGTATTTCCAGTATTAGTTGCAGTAATTCAGCTACAATGTGTCTTCCAGGCTACCTGCTGAAGAAGGCAGGCTGGAGAACAGAGTAAGACCTGAGGTTGAAAGACCGTTTTTCTGCTTGCCCAGCTTTAGGATGCAAACCCCAGCCCTGCTACTGCATTTGCAGATAAAGAGACAGCTTGTGGAAAGCCACACATCTTTCTTTTCATCTCCTGTTGAAACTCTTAATTTTGCTGGCTGTGGTAATAGCTTATGTGCAAGTGACTCCAGTCTGTCTGCCCAAGCATCTCTTTCCTTTACAGCTTTGAAATTGGCTGCAGCTTCCACAATTGCTCTCCACCCGCAAGATACCTCCCCAGGAGCAGCAGCCTTCCTTCCAGGGCCTGCGGCGTGGAGGAAGGACAGAGATTCCCGCTTGCTTCTCACTTGTGCATCACTCTTTTTTGCTTCTCTTCTTTCTGTTTTCTCGCCAAGTTTAAGCTTTGAGCAGTAATGCAGCTCTAAACTACAATATTTCTATCATGAGCAGGAATGTCTAAAAGCAACTCACTCCAGCACAGGTGAGGTCTAAAGAAAAAAAGACAAGAACATTTATAGAATCATAGAATAGTTTGGGTTGGAAGGGACCTCTAAAGGTCATCTAGTCCAACCCCCCTGCCGTGGGCAGGGACATCTTCAACTAGATCAGGTTGCTCAGAAAATCAGAAAAAGGAGGGGCGACAAAGGAAAATAATTAGGCTGTAGCTTCAATTGTGCATTCCCGTGCAAGGTGCCCTGACTCGCCGCAGCGATAGCAGTTGACTTCACTGGTCTTGCTGCAGTTGATGGCTACATGGCCAGTTTCACCACACCTATAGCATTTCACTTTGGTGCAGTCTTTTTGAATGTGTCCAAACTCTCCACAAGAATAGCACTTCTGCTCATCCGTCCAACCTGACCTGGAATGTTTCCAGGAATGGGGCATCCACCACCTCTCTGGGCAACCTCTGCCAGTGCTTCACCACCCTCAGCGTAAAAAATTCCTTCCTTATATCTAGTCTCAATCTACCCCTCTTTAGTTGAAAGCCATTCCCCCTTGTCCTGTCGCAACAGGCCTTGCTAAAAAGTTTGCCGCCATCTTTTTTATAAGCCCCCTTTAAGTACTGCTAGGCTGCAAGAAGGTCTCCCCAAAGCCTTCTCCTCTCCAGGCTGACCAACCCCAACTCTCTCAGCCTTTCTTCATAGCAGAGGGGTTCCATCCCCCTGATCATTTTCGTGGCCCCCTTCTGGACCTGCTCCAACAGGTCCGTGTCTTTCTTATGCTGAGGGCTCCAGAGCTGGACGCAGTACTCCAGGTGGGGTCTCACCAAGGCAGAATCCCCTCCCTCGACCTGCTGGCCACGCTGCTTTGGATGCAGCCCAGGATACGATTGGCCTTCTGGGCTGCGAGCGCACATTGCTGGCTCATGTCCAGCTTTTCATCCACCAGTACCCCCAAGTCCTTCTCGGCAGGGCTGCTCTCAACCCCTTCATCCCCCAGCCTGTCTTGATACCGGGGGTTGCCCCGACCCAGGTGCAGGACCTTGCACTTGGCCTTGTTGAACCTCATGAGGTTCACACGGGCCCACTTCTCCAGCTTGTCCAGGTCCCTCTGGATGGCATCCCGTCCCTCTGGCGTGTCGACCGCACCACTCAGCTTGGTGTCATCTGCAAACTTGCTGAGGGTGCACTTGATCCCACTGTCTATGTCATTCATAACTAGTGGAACAAGCCAGAGAAAAGACCCTCACCTCCATGCGTCTGCTCTGCTGTCTGCAGCATTTGGGTGAAGCGGGTGTTAGTTTGACCGTATACGTTCCTTTTCCTCTTCTTTCTGTTCTAGTCTAGTCTTGTGAAATACAAGAGTGATTCCAAAAAAAATAAAGAAGGGACAAATACCTAACAGAGATGAGGTTTTTACTGGGAAAGAATAGTTATGAGCAGGAGATTTTTGGAACAGCCCAGGCCCCTGTGGATCTCTACAAAATATCAGGAATGCAGGAAGATTTTTCTGTGTTCCTAAACATTCAACTTCATCCATGACTCTGATATTAATTTTTTATAAATAAATTTTTGAAGTAATAATGGGATGTGGGGGGATTTCCATTTCCTCTCTTTTACAAGGGTATTTCCACAGCTTTCAAATGCTCTTTAAACAGCTGTCTGCTCTTAGTACATATGTACAAAACGTGTTCAGAGCTATTAAGATGTGATTGCTACAGTAAAAGTTTGTTAAGGTTTTTTTATACAAAGCCTGTGAGCCTCTGAGTTCATTGGTCAATGCTCTACCAACTACAGGGAGTATCTTCTATCATTTTTACACCTTCATTTACACTTCTTATTTAATGATAGTAAGGGCTCTTTTAGCAAAACTCTTAAGCATATATAAGACTGCAGTTACATAGTTAACTGGAACTAATGCCTTCACTGATGTTGTATATATATTTCAGTATTTTGGAGAACTAATAACCAAAATTACTTACCTTTAGAGTACATCTAAATTTTTTTTTTTTTGAGTTTTGAGAGTATGCAATGTGCTGAGAGCCTACGCTGAACTTAGTGTGAAGAGTATTAAGATAATTTTTTTAAATCCTTTTTTGTTTTGTTTCACAAATAAGAGGAATTTTTATCCATTTTTTCTTCTTTTTCTTTCTTTTTTATTCTTCTGTAGAAGGCTTCATATCTCAGAATTTTTTTCCAGGTTTCTAAGTAGGTGGGGCATTTCCAACAAGATAACTGAAAGAAAGAATAGTAGGAAATCTTAATCAATTTAATTCTACTATTTTTGTACGAATGAACTAGCTGGAATGACAGAGCAGGAACTAGGTGGGAAAAGAACAATAGCATGTTTACGCAATACTAGCAAGTAATATGGGTCTAGATTTGGGAAGGATTTGGAAGCAAGGAGTTTGAGAATTCAGCTAGTATTGGAAGTTATAATAAATGTAAACAGGTTAAATGCCTGCAAATATTATGCTACAAAATATCTTACAGTTCTGCTAGTTTTAGCTGTCAGAGCAGTTGCAGGCTACATTCAATAGCGACTTGAACCACTAATGGCTTGTGAAAAAGTATTCAGCTGAGGGGTCTTGCTAAGTCTTTTCAGGTACAAGTGAGGAAATTTTTACAAAGGAATAAGAGAGATGTTCAGCATATTGAGTAAGAGATTAGCTGTAGTTCAGAATGTTAGAAACTGACTTTTGGTAAGGCATACTGGAAAATAAATGAGAACGTTCAGCCTGTGATCTTGAGAGGACTGGAAAAAGGCACAAGAACAGTTATGGTGATAGAAAATGTGAGAACTGTCAGTGTAGAAGAGAATCTTTAAAGAAAAGAACAGCAGGTTTTTGAAGTTACCCTCTGCAGAATTGAGAAGAGAAAATAAATATGCAAAGGGAAACTGGATGTGCTGGAACTAGTTTATAAGGTTGCAGATGATTTCATAATTAAGGATAAAGATAGTCAAACTGAAATCCTGAAAATAAGATGAAAAATTAATTACCAGCAAGAAGAGTTTCAAAATAACTCTTAACTTACTGATAAATGAAAGGAAATTGAAAGAGGAAAGCCCAGGTACTTAAAGAGACACTACTGCAAGAAAGGTTCAAAAGTTTCATATACCTGATATGAATTTAAACGCTAGCACTTGCAACTGTTCTATCACAGGAGAATAGCCAAGGTTTGGTATTATACATGTTCGTAAGAATAGAATGACAGAGCAAGTTACCTTTGTCAGCAGATTGTCTTCATCATTCTAAGCCATTGCTGTTTGCTTGGACAAAAGTGCCGAACAGTTACAGGGAACCAGAGGCTGCTAAGGCATGTGATAATCAAGAAGAAGTATAGGCATGTGATAGTGAAGAAGGCAATATTTTCAGTTCCTTTGGGTCTGAGAACAATTTTGTATACATGAACTATATGCTTGTGAGAAGTAGATCTCCCGGGTACTTTTCGAACAGTAGTGTTGAAAGCGTTTCAGTGCTTTGTGCAGTGGGGCTTCCCCAATCTTGAACTCACCAAAATAACTTGGGGCATTTGCCATTGCAGTACTGCAAAACTGCTTGGCAGAGAGGCAGCTTTCTTCCCAAGGGTGAATTTCTCTTTGTAGCTATCTTTTCATAAGATACTGGTTCTTTATGTGTTCGTGCTCATTAGATATTTATGCCATGACTTCCTACTCCCCACTGCACGAGGCCATCAGCATACTCGGAAGGAGTTTGCATGACTCCTGACTGTCCAAAAGGAAAAGAAGAAAGAGGAAATTACTGTGAGAACATGGCCTGCAGCTGTCTGTATGTCTGAATAAGAAAAACTATGTACTTATTCACAAAATGACAAAGAAGTCATTGGGGATCAGTCATTGGTATTTTTATCAGGAAGGAGTGCTATTAATGTACATCTATCTATCAACAAGTTGTTAGTAAATGTATTACTGTGGGCTGTTTTACTTTTTCTGGATGTAGTTAGAGCATTTAAGAAAAAAGGAAATTTAGAAAAGATTACGATGAGCTTCTGCACACTATTGACAAAGTATGTTATTATGCAGAAAATTCTAGAAAGAGCAGCAAATTGTGAACACGATAATAGGTAGACTATTATTTTTGCTATTGTATAATGTACACTATTGTGCATGGGACATCTAGCTGGGAATGATTTGTACCATAGCTAGTTGAAGCATAAGATTTTAACATGAGCAAAGGTTTCCCTCACAGCATAGGCCCATCCGCGTTTGAAAATGGAGATGATAATAGAAATGTTCTGAAGCTTTTGAGACCTCCAGGGCATATACTTTTGTATGTTTGTTGTAAATAAATCTTTTTAAGGTTACAAGTAATATGAATTTATCTGATATTAAACAAGCTCAATTCCACTCTTTTTTTCCATTGTATCTCCCTACTACAAGTGTTACGTCACACGAAATCCCCCAATGTTAGGAATCACTGTTGGATCTAAATTCTGCATGAGGTCTTTCTCTCCATAGTCCGAATGTTGTTCTTTGGTCGATGAGCTCTCTGGATAGATTCTTCATGGTCAACTTTAAGACTTTCTTGTAGGAGCCCAGAGGAGCCTGTGCTGTGGAGGGGCTCGCAGCAGACACCGCTGGCTGCTTGGGATCAGGCACCTGGGTTCTCCACAAGTGCTGGACTGTTATCTGTGAGTTGCTCCTCATCCAAGCTTCACTAATCTGATTTATCGTGTTTTATAAGACGGACTGTCACAGAGCAAGTTCTTTATCAGTCCCATTTCTAAAAAGGAAGTGTTTTCCTGGTGTAACTGAAGGACTCTGCATGTGTCCTGCTCCAGGGACTAAAATCTCAGTCTCTGCTCAGAGATGTTATTTCCCTCGAGTTCTCTGGAATTTAGGTGGGCTTAGTACAGGAAAAAATGTGAACTTCTGGCAAGAGAAACTGCTGTGAGGATCTGGGTCTTGCTTGGTGTTCTTTCCTTGTAGAAGTGGATGTGTTTGTAGGAAATGGGACAAATGGGTGTCACTTCCCATGTGACGGTGAAAACCGTCTAGAAGCTGGATATAGCCTAAAGCTGTTTTTTTCAGTTGCTCAGTTATGATGCCTTCTTGTTTTCATCTGTAATCTCAAAGCATTTCCTCATAATCATGAGGATATTACGGCAATTCCCATTAGTAACAGGATTTAAAATCTTTCCCTTCCCTTGCAGCTTTCAGAGGATAGTAGATGTACTGAATTGAACAGTAAATGTACTGAATTGTACTGAATTGAAGCCATTGAAACAGCTTTCAACTAAAGGGGGATAGATTTAGACTAGAGATAAGGAAGAAATTTTTTACTCTGAGGGTGGTGAAGCACTGGCACAGGTTGCCCAGAGAGGTGGTGGATGCCCCATCCCTGGAAACATTCCAGGTCAGGTTGGACAGGGCTCTGAGCAACCTGATCTAGTTGAAGATGTCCCTGCCCACGGCAGGGGGGTTGGACTGGGTGACCTTTAGAGGTCCCTTACAACCCAAACTATGTGATTCTATGAACACGTGTTTTTGTTGTATCTACACCCACACAGTTGATGTAGATTTCCAAAACATGGAAGATAACTGCCACTGATTAATTTATTGGTTTTTTCCACCCACTTCTCTGGAGCACCTCAACTCCGTTAACTTTGAATGCCTAATTTGAACACCTGAGTTTTCAGAGTAATAAGCATTCCTTACTACTTTAATTAGGCAAAAGATAGTTCTCACTAACTTTAATTGTGGCTAAATAAGGCAAAGTTCAGGTACAAAGAGTCTCCCTCGTCCTCCAACTCCTCATTCATTCCCACAGTCAGTCTATCTTCTACGGTAAAGGAACTGAAGGTTTCCTGGTGAAAACATATGTGAGCATGTAAGTAAACTTTAATTCTCTTCTTTCACATTTTATAGCATGTGGATTTGCAACTTTGATGGCATTTTTAAACATAATATCTTATTGCAGAAATTCCATCGTACTGTGTCACACTGACAGAGACCATGGGAACGCCTTAAGCTTACAGCTCCACTAGATCAGCTGTGCTGTTGGGCTGTGATGTATGTGCATTTAGGACTATCCTGAGTACATGCAAGCAAGAACTGAAATATATTTATTTGCTCTGAAGGGATGGTATGTGTATGGTCTGGTCATACACAATAGTTATGAGGGGATGATACCTGCATTTGGAAATAGCTGAATTTTTTGGTCAAAAAATTTTAAAAAATTGTTAAAATTTGCAGAGTTGTGTTTTAAGGAACATCTTAAAATAAGTAATGTGAGCAACTATATATTTTTGGGTGCAGGATGTTAAAAATTATATCATAAGAGCAGCATATATACCATGAAATCCACTGGAGACTTTGCTATGACCAGTCTGTTTTATATGGAAGTTGCTAAAATACTGGTGATGTGTTTTAAACTCCAATATGGTTGAATAACCAAGAACCTGAAAATGTGTTTTCTACTCTATTTGTAAAACAAATATGTACACAGGCATTCATATGCGTAGGGAAGGATCATGTCTTGAAGCTTAACAGATCAAAAAATTCTATAAAAGATCAAAAGTGATGTTGAGAATTTTGAGATTTTACCTAGGAAATGGTTCTGTAGTGATTTTTAAGGATGTTGGTAGTATGGAAAATTTACACAGTTCAGTGGATGTTGTGAGGGGTGCAGACATTTTCAAAATAGTCTTAATTGCCAGACAACATCTCAAAGCCAAAAAGCCTTTATAGGAAAAATACAGTCATTGCCAACAACCTGCTTTAACTCACGTACTGTAAAGACAATGAGTGGGGACTGCTGAGGCTTTGTATGTCTGGATCAGATTTAATTATTTTTTTTGGGGGGGGGTTGTCATTAAAGTCTGGGAATCAGATCAGTGCCGTAAAGCAGCACAGGTCTAATCAGATTTCATGCTGTTGCAGCCTGTACTTTGAAAACCGTTGCCTGAGATACCAGCAAAAAAAAATACACTAATCAAATTGAGAGATTCTAGACAAATTCTTTTAAGCAGTATTCATACTTTACCAGAACAAATTTCTGAGGTCATTAAAAAGTATCTTAAGAGCTTAGACACAACTTGGGAAGGACAGTACTTCTGAGTGTCTGCTCTCCAGGTTTCTTAAAAGCCTGACTCATTCTCCTTTTATCAAAGAGAGAAAATGGACTAAAACAGGAGATATACTTCGGAAGGGACCCTGAGATGGATTTTGTTTTATCAAATGGTGTCAATACAGAATTTGACTATGTAATTTTTTTTTGTTTCTACATATAGCTATTGATGTGGGAGTTTCTAAGAAAGTGTTTTGATCAATAGTCATCTTCACTAGAACAAGTTTGGAAGTACAAAGCACTTTGATTTTATTAACAGTATTTGATCCATGACTAATTGCTTTTATCCTGTGAAGCTGTGTTTCCGTAAATGTATCTTTATGGTTTTAATGAGCGTTTTTAAAGTCTAAAGCTAATCCTATAGCTGAATGAACAAACTCGTCAAGAACTAGGAAATTAGCTTAGTTCAATAGTTCAATTTTCTTTTTTTGTGTATTTTTAAGGCTTTTAATTATTACTGTAGCACCTCAGAAATATGAGGTACCCCACAGTGAAAATGAGAAGACAGGTCCTTAGTTCAGGTAGGTTCACATCAGGTTCTGATCTGGCACGTACACAGTGGTCAGTTTGCACAGAATTCACAGCTGTGTGAAAGCTTAATTTCAGCGATTGAGAAGATTTACAAACAGGGCACAGGGGCTGTAATGAGATGAACTGCATTAAGGTGAATCTTTTAGCATTTAGCATCTGTAGCTGAGGTTTTGAAAAACAGGAAACTGTTTTAGGGTGGGGACTCCTAAAGCACCTACTGTTCTTTAACATAATTGTGTGAAATGCCTATGTTTCTGTAACCGCTACATGGGCATTTGGTGTTCTTTATTTTTCTTCTCTTTGCTTCCTCAATATTTTTAAGCTTCTGCTGATGTTATCAACTAACTGCCTCTTACCATCTTTCAAATAGACACCAAAATGAAATAAAAGCTTGGAAATCACCTTTAGCAAAATATTTGGGAAAAATGTGGCCATAGCAGAGGGAGGAATTTTGCCATGCTCCCATCACAGAGTCGATTCTCAGTACAGCCAGTACAAAGCAAGACTGTCTTAAGAAAGAAATTTAAAAATGATTGGTCCTAAAAGCTGTACTGAAAACCAAGATTAAAATTATTCTGCATCTGGGAACTGGCTGTATGTTAGCTTGATGTTTATCCGCACCCAGTAAAATGTAATGCAAAAACAACCTAGTTGCAAAAGTAGCATTACAGCAGGTTGACTTGCCCCTAAATGTAACAGTCTTCTCTCCTAACTAAAAAATTCTTAGAAACTGCTCCATTCCACATGCCGTGGCGTAGCATGACATATACTGGAAGCTATATAGTCTTGCAACATACGTAAATGTTACCATATGTTTTGTTAAAATGTGTCTTACCTGTTACCGTGTGCTATATATTTTACCAAAACTATTTTTTCTGCTCGTATTACATATGGAACAGCTCATCCTGAATTGTCTAGAGCTCATCCAGGGGCATGGTATAAGCCACAGCACATACGCTTACAGCTGCCCCAAACACCGCCCTCCGTAACAGAGGAAAAAGTCATTCTTTGCTACTGTTGCTCCAGCTGTGTTAGTCCTGGAAGATTTTCGTTCAAAGAGAGACACACAGCAGAGCTGATTAGAGTAACATTGTTTGTCAATTAAGAGAACAGGCTGTAGCAGTTCAGTGCTACTTAACAGTAGTTAGTTTCCAACTGTCCTAAGAATATTTTTCCTTTTACAAGGTATTTTAAATCATATTTGGTTGGGTTTTATTGTTTCAGATGAAAGGCGCTACCTTCCTCTGCTCCCCAAAAGGTTTTGTATAAAAAAATTTAGAGGGAAACTTCCTACTGCATTGTTTTATCGTTATTTTTCCTAGCAAAGGCTGCTTGTCTTGGCTGTCATTTATAATTTTGAAGTCCTTCCAAAGGAAGACAAGGCTCCATCCTCTTTGAATTCGTCCAAAAGAATGAAAATTCAATGGCTAGTGCTAATCCTTGCCAATAACTCTGAAGTTATTGCAAATAAAGAACTTGCAATGCCTGATTAGTGGCAAGATTTACAGGGCCCCCATGAAGAAAATCTCATGAATGTTTGTAAGGCCAAATCACTCTGGTCACATATTTCTCTGTAGAGAAGCAAAAAAAAAAAAACATACTAGTGTCTCTCAATTGGCTTAATTTTTTTTCCAGATGAGTACTCTCTCTATTATTATTATTATTATCATAATCATAATATTAATAACTCTGGTGCTTTACTACATAATAATGCTGGATGGACATTTATAAAAATATGACTAGAATGTCAACTCAAAAAGCTCTAATAATATGATAAGGAATAGAATGTATTACACATAAAAAAAAAAAAAAGTCAGTCAGGATATTGAAAGCAATTGTGTACCTGCATCGGAGAGATGACTTCTGTGTTCTGCTGGTGAACACACATGACAATTATGTCAAAATCAAAACAAGATGTGGGTGAATTATTATTTTTTGTAACTGAAAATGTTTTTCAACCATTTTTTAAAGAAAACTAAAATTGAGATTGAGTTGCCTATTTGCTTATATAGGGACTTTATATGCCCTGTAGAGAATACAGTATTTCTGAAGATTGACATAATTCAACATGTAGATACATTGGTTCAACGTTTGAGTTGTCTAGAAGGATTCCAATAGAACTTGGAATGTTGTATTGTTTTCCCTCCCTTTATTACTACAGTTAGGTCTTTAACTTTCCTGTGTAGTTCATTCACAGTGAGTATTTTCCATCCCAGCTTGAATAGCAGCACACATTTCCTCTGAGCTTGTTAGACAAAAGTCAAATAGCGGTTTTCATCGGAAACAGTAGTCCATGGCCTCCACTTGTGCACATACAAACAACTTGGTGATAATGGCATTCACCAGCAAAGTGAGAAAAATGTTTATATATGAACTTAAATTTCAATAAATCTGAGATAATTTCAACTCTAAATTCCTTGTCTTATGGAGAATGGGACTAATAAGTTCATTGTTGAAATGAGTTGTGTTTCTCTTTTTGCTATGGAGTTTCTTAATACTGAAAAAATAAATGCAGATATAACACTCCTTGTGGCACTAGGAAACAAATTATTTGTATTTTATGTAGCTTTACTAAAAGATAGCTTATAGGAGACATTTTCAGTAGTAATCTGCAGTATATACATAAATCACTAAGTAAAAACTTATTCTGAAAGAAATGATAGTATATGGAGAAACAGATGTGTATTTTCTCTTTTGCATATAATTACTTAGTATATATGTCTCTCAGACATTAATAACTTACTATATTGATATATCTGCATATGTTTCACATAACACAGAACATTTTTATAATATTAGTATAGGCCATAAAATTCTGTGTTGTAAGGAGTTTTAAACCGTAACTGGGAAAGAATATCCTTTCAAAGGGACATAACAGGATGGGATTAAACTGCAGATATAAACACCTAAATGTAGGATATCTGTAGGTGTCCATACGTCAACTTGCACAGTTACTGAAGTTCAATAAAACTGGTCTAAATCCTACAGCTAGGTGAAATGTATAAAAAATAAAAAAATCAGTTTTTGCACGGCAATGATTTTAACTTCTAGACCATCATAAACCTTAAGTTCCTTTTTTTTTTACATTTTTTCTTCTTTCTTTCTATAACTTATTTCGATTAAAGGTCAACTATTAAGCTCACAGCCTAAATACAGGCAATTCCAGTGTTAAAAATATCACAGCATAGATGAAATGAGGAAGATTACTTTTCTTATCTGAAGAATAGCAAGCACTGTGCTGTGATAAGTGAGAATTCCTCTCATTTCCAGTCAAATGTTTCGCATTTCCTTGAATTAAGTAGGTTTTGATTTCAGATAATGATACTGTCTGATTATATGACAGTTTTTAGTTGGGAAACTTTCAGGAAGTTTCTTGCTGTTTTCACAGGTAAAATGCTAGAATTTTATACAAATTTATATGCTCCAGTATTTACCACTCTTTGTATGTATTGTTCATTCTGCATGGGTTTTGACTTTTTTTGAAAATTTTGTGGTTTTTCACTGTTGAAGGAATAGTATTTGCAGTAAAGTAAGCCAAGCTAAAGAAGGAAGTCATACCTCAAGTAAGGGGACATAATATTCTGTGGAAATAAGGAAATTATTTAAAGCAGTGCATGATGAACTTGGCCTGTTATGTGCAGTCTTCGTCTTCCGCTGGAGCACCCGCTGTTGACTATCGCTGTAAGTTAGACAGTGGACCAACAGTAAATGCTGCTGATGTGGCAAATTATCTGTTCCTCAGGCAGATTTTGCCAGAGTACACTATAGTCTTGCACTTCTGGCCTGAGAACGATGGGTCTTTCTGTCCAGGTGGCCAACTTTGTCAGGACAATAAATCGATGTTCGTTCTTCTCTGTCCCAGAGGAAGTGGGGAGGAGGGAAGATGGTCTTCCTTCCAAAGGATATTTGCCTTTGCCATAGTGATAGAAAAAGCTGATGAATAAATCAACCAGAAAAACAAAACAGAAGGGTCAGAAAACTTATGGCAAAGGAAAAAACAATGAGAATATTGTATATGTCAGGACTCTGGTTGCCATTTCATAAACAAACTTCTTCCTATTTTTGTACATTTTACTTGGATATCCTGTTTCTTTCTTTATCCCCTGTGTGACATCGGGATTTTGAAAAGCCATAGAAAGGTTTCATCTATAGTGTATTTGGAGAAGGTGGAGATTTTTTTGCTAAAATTGAGAAATGTTTAAAGAGTGATAATAGATGCCACTAAAATGGTAAATGCCAATTTTCTCTCAAGAGGAGAATGGAAAGAAACACATCAGAAAATAAAGTGATTTTGACTATATGCGTTAGAGATTTACTATTTCATATGTTTTCTTTGAAACCTCTTTGTATTTTGCAATCAGTTTTGACATGTATTTTCAAGTTGTGTTGCAAAACCAACTTTCACTCTTTAGATAAAGATGTTTATTCTTCGTGATAAAGTTTGCAAACTTGTGTACTGTGGCAAAGACAGCCTTCTGAAATAGAGCCACGCTTTGTGCTTGAGCCCTGGGTTGAGTGTCCCCTCGTAGCAGGAGGTCGCCTATGAAGTACTTAAGAATCTTGTTCCTCGTGACTTCAGTTACACAGATCCGTGGCAGCAAAGTAGCTCTTTAGTCTTTCAGTCATTCCAGTTTTTAGTGGTAGTAAATGTGATGCTTTCAATGTCAAGAAATCAAGTAGTAAGTCATTACACAGCTGAAGGGGACAATGCAAAGTCTAATAGTATCTCTAGAAGATTCTCTATTTGAGTTCATTGGCTTTTAGAATAGGCCAGAATGAAAACCTAAGTAAGAAGGTAACATGATTAACTTAGGGAAAACTTATCTTTAGAGGTGGATGCCAACAGGCAGCTTTGTAACAGCATGTAGTGCAAAGTCAGCGGATGGACGAGCTGCTACACAGTAGAGGCAGCCAAAACGTGGTAACAGGACTGAGAGGTGGCCTGGGAGTAACGCATTAGCTGCAGTTAGCAGGCAGCAACAGCTGATTTGCAACGCAGAAGTTTGACAGAGTCTCTGTGCAAAATTGGGATGCTCAGAAGAGCTCATCTGATAAAGTTCAGTGGCATTCTAGATTCAGGAATGACTGAGACTGTTTTGCAGTTGCATGGAGAAAAAGAGATTTTGCAGTAGTAGTGCAGAGGAGAGCTGTATAAAGCAGCAGAGTTGGTTTTAGAGTGGCAGAACAGAGCAGGTGATTCTGGAGTTCTAAATTAACTAGTGTAAGTAGTACTATTTCTGGTTTTCTACACTGGTTAGAATAAGATTTTCAAAGGCTACAAGCTTTAGGAATACATGTCAGTAGACTTGTTTTTCCAAATCTCGTAGACGTTACTCAAATTTCTTTTCCATTTGCTCATAGGATTTCTCTCGTATTGAATTATGCTCTCAAAAACACAGACTAAATGCATAGAAACCATCTCTCTCTGAGTCCCTGTGTAAGCAACCATGTCACTTGTGCTTCCCCCATTCTCAAACTTTTATCTTTTCATCTGCTTTTGGCCAGTGTCAGGGATGGGATTCTGGCCTTGATAAAATTCTGACTGATCCACTGCAGGTGTTTATATATTCTAATAAAAATCTAAGTTTAATAAACCAAAACCTCAGTGGTGTGTCAAAGTCTGGATAATGCCATCTCTCTCTTCTTATAAAAACTACACTGATGAGCACAGTCAAACAGGATTTGAATTCAGAAATATTGTAAATGGAGGAGGGGTGAGGTCTGGGGTACTAGCTATCCTCTGGCCTACTTCCCATGATTCTTACGAAGATTCAGAGGAATATTGAATTAACTGGAAAAACCCTCTTTCTCTTAGAAAATTAGACCTTTACATCAAAAGTTTTGGTGTAGGGTTGCATTTCTTTCAATATATTACGGAGAAGATCACAAGCAAATAGTTCTAAATGTAAGGGAGAAACAGCAGCAGCAGAATTTGTGGATGAAAAAGGTTCCTTTTGGTGTAAGAAGGTAAAAAGTGTACCCTCCAACCCAAAACACGTCATGTGTTTTATAGTACATGAAAACAAGAATAAGAGAATAAGAATATTCTCTATAATAATTTATCTGAACTGTACATGGTAGCACCATTTGTCCTTCCATTTGAACTACTTGAGAAGACAAAACATTTTTCCTAAAATGTGTGAGATACTGAAGACTTAAGACTATTTAATAATGTTTCTGGAAGAGCTTTTTCCTTAATATCCATTTCCTGTTTTCCATTTTTTCTCTGTTTTTTGTTCTTTTATCTATTTGCATTATTTATTGTTTTGTGGAGCAGCTGTAAGTGATTCTTGAGCAGAAAGCTAGGGTTTGTCAGGAAAGATTTTAAGCTTTAGAGTAAGAAGAACTTACAGTGTTTGTAAGAATCTGTTTTACTACTCTTTCGAATAGCCTCTCACCGTGTGGATCCTGGAAATTTTATGAAGAAGTTCATGGCAGTGTCTGGCATTCATGCATACATTGAGTAGTAAATTTCTCAGTTGAGTAGTTAAATTTCACAGGCTCTTCTCTGAGAAATTATCTCTGTGGAAAGCACTATGACATTGGCAGGAATGGTAGATTTCATTCCTTTTTAACAGCAAGATTTTAAAGCTGCCTTGGGCTCCTGGGCTCTTACTCCATATTCATTTGAGAAGCACAAAGCTGCTCTCACTGTTACTGAACACTTCTGCGTGTTGTAAACCCAGGTGTGACAATGCAGACTACACTCGCTTTCACTCCAGGCTCTTGACATTCCCTGTACTTGAGAGAGCTCTCTGAATAATGTAGACATTTCTCTTTTGACAGATAGTGAGCAATTAAAGCCAAGATAAAACTGGAAGTTCTCTATCACATATCAAGTTAGGCTTCCATAGCGTTTCTCCTTCAGTGACCTTAAAGAGTAGCTATGAAATTGTTACAACTGATATAACTTGGTTATTATGAGATTACCAAGAAATTACAGATGACTTCTTGCTTGTTTTTATGTCCTATTTCTTCTAATTAGATCCTGCCAGGATTTCCAGTTATTCACAATGGTTTGCTTTATAGCTATGTGCCAGAAAAGTGCTATTCCCAGTCGAGTCCAGCAGATAATTGTGTCTGTCAGTCAAAGCACTGAACTTGGTTGTCTGGGTTTTGATTGCCTGAAAAGGATTGAAAGGATAAAGTGAATCTTAAATGCCGTATTGTACAATACAAATCCTGACGAAAATAGACAAATACCATAGTATGAAATGCATTCATTAAAACATTACATTTTATAAAGAAGAGTAAGAAATTAAAAGATCAAGGTAAGTTTACAGATAATTCACAAAAATTAAACTAACTTCACAAAGAATGTTATGCAAAATTGTCAACTCCTCATGTGTTCATCTTTATAATAATCTGCAGCTTTAGTCTAAATTAATGGTCTTTTTCAACTGTACTGTCCAATCCTTTTGATAACTTAGAAAGCAGTGTTGTCACTTGTATTAAAATAGCAATATGATGATCTAGTAGGCACTAGTAAATAGTGCAGATTAATTTAGTAATTGCTTTTCCCCTGGGTTTAGTTATGGATTTTTAAACACACTGCTTACTTTTCAACCTTGTGATAAATTTCTGTGCATTCTTGTAATCATTCTGTACTATAGACTTCACCTGAAAATTTGTCCTCCTTTACCTTAAATGTGAAAAACTTCTAGTAATATTTTTAAAATACATTTTATTTATTTATTTTCCAATTAATAAATTTCATATAAAAATAAATAAAAATAAACATTCCAATTAAAAAATCCAATTTGCAGGATAAAGGGAAACAATTTTTTCTTAAATTGTCTGAGATCCTAAATTGTTAATAGAATATATTTGCTATGTACAAACACATTTTCTGAAGCCATAAGCTACAGCAGGATCCATATGCTGACCTTAGAGGTATAATGAACATCTCTTCGTGCCACAAAATTCAGTACAGTCACGGCACAAGACACCTGAAAGTGCAAGAAAAGCAAAGTCAGCAGCTGGATCTTGGCACCATAGCAGATGAGTCAGTGTAATAAAATGTAATAATAAATCATTTAAAGGCTGATAGTTTTATATCAAACACTTTAGATCAATAATACAGAATTATTCAAGAGTATTTCTCTTTAGTGTAAGATAATTCTGTTGTATTCTTTCAAATAATCTAGGAAACTTAGTGTAAGATAATTTGCTCAAAATCTTAATGAATTCTCCCTTGAATATGCCCCTGGAAATTCCTGTGCCTTGATCCTGACGGTCTTGCAGATACCAAGTCACCATGCTACTTGATATCCTGAATACAGAAAGACATTACAGAGGTAAGACTAATCTCAAGCTCATGAGCCTACCAGAACTTAACTGGATTTAGTCCTTGATGGATTCGACACCGCATATGCAACATTTGCATGTCTTCCTTATCTTTTAGAAACTGTGGGCTGCACAGAAATACCTTGTTTCCCGTTAGGATAGCCCAGCTTCCAAGTGAAAGCTCTGGCAGTAGCTGCATGGCCTTCTGACCCAGTCAGTAGTGATTTCATTCAGCAGGGGAGAACCTCGGCCAGAAAACCATATAGGTAGAGCATTTGTCTGAAGCTGAGCTGTTGGGAGACAGGTACTAATATCTGTTCCTCATGCTGTGGAGCTAATTATAGTCAGAAATGAAGTCAATAGAGGCAAAATTTATCCAACCAAAAGGGTCATTAAACCATCTGTTCCTTATGAGTTGGTATTCACATATTATTCTGGGAAATTTCAGGAGGGATCCTTGGCTAAGAAGCATGGGAATGTTGAAAGTCAGACATTTCTCAAGCTAATTCAGCACAGACCTTTATCCTGCCTGACAGCAATTTCAAACACGCGTCACATTTCTCAAGTTGCCTCTCTTATCACTAGAGAGTAACATGGTCTATGATAGAGGGTGACACAACTATGAAAGTCATGCTCATTGCCTATATCAGACAACAAGGATTGGGGCTTTGATGCCTAGCCAAGTGATTGTCTTGAAAGGGGAAATAAATCCCAGCAACTCGCATCTTTCTTACCCTTGCTTGTCTAGAAAAACTCAGCTGCCCATGGTTTTTGTCACTTAGCTACTCCTATATTAGCATATTCCTTCCATGAAAGTGTTAACAAAGCAAGTAGTTAAGATGATACTTAACTCTGTGGGGAAAAAATGAGAGAGAGAAACAGACTAAGTAACAAAACAGCATCTTGTTGATTTAGGGTAGAGCACATTCAAGAGATAAAGGAAAGGTGCCAGATCCTTAACAGACTTGCAGCTGGCTTTAAGTGTCACTCGGTTTATTAGTATATGTACACACACACAAACACACATATTTTGCTACTGCAAAATACTTTCTCTTGGATACTTGTCATTTTGGCTTGACGGAAATAAAAATCCGTTCATTCTTTCTTGTTTCTATTTGGAGTGTCACTTCCTTTAGAACTTTCAGTCCACTTCCAGAGAGGGAAGAGTGACAATATCTAGATAAAAGAAAGATTTCCGTATGTGTCTTTAAAAAAAAAATAATAATAATTGAGCAATCCCTGGAAGATTTAAAAAATCATGATTCTTGAATCATGCAATGTTAAGTTATTTAATTCCTTTCTGATACCTGTGTAATATTTCTACCTGTTAGTGAGCCAGTCCACTGTGGGACTACAAAGATAACATTTATATAACGCAGTGCAGCAAAAATAACATCTATACAGCTGAACACAGCTCCAGAATATGAACCATTGTAAGAGAATAAAGAATATAGTCTGTGATAGACAAGTTGAAGGATAATCAATTAGTAGCAGTGCAGTTTTCGGTAGCCTGTGTAGGAGAACCCAAGTTCTGCATCTGTTTCAGCTGGAATGGTCTGTTACAGACCTTGCTCTCATCATTCCCCTTTGTCTTTCTGGGTCCATAGGGACATACATGTACCTCATAACTGAAGAGCAGGAAGGAGGTGGAAAACAAGGAAGTGACTGGTCTCCATTTTCCCATAGTCAAGGATCAACAAGTGCCTTGGAGAGCTGGTGAGTAATAACAAAGCTTGGTCAAAAAGTTCTCCACCCTTTTCTTGATTAACTTCATCTGATCATGTGAAATGCTGGCCTTAATGAGGTACACAATGATATTTAGTGGTATTGGAATTTCATGTGGAGTGTTGAGGGAGTTAAGTAGCTTGGTCATATTCCTTGTTAAATGTTTTCAGCTGACTTTATCTTGCCGTATCCCAGGTCCTAGCTAGCATCTGCACTTTGATCCAAATCCCACTTTATTTTTTGACTCTGACCATTTTGAATGAGTTTTGTCTGAAAAGCTATAATTCCAGTGAGAACAAATGACTTTGACATGTCTCAATATATTTGGCTCAAAATAAAAGTAGATCTGAGCTCTCACTTCAAAATTCCCAAAGAGATTTTTAATACTCCAAGGTTCGTATTTGAATTTGGCTCTTGATATACACTGGGGAATATTTCAAAAGAAAACTTTTTTTACATATGTCACTATGAAGACAATAGAAGCTCAGCTACCCAAACTAATAAAGTTTGACTTACAGTACAGTACTTGGCACTCTAAGAAGTATGTGGATTTAAAGGCTATTCAACAGTTTCACTTTTAGATCCAGCATCACTGAAATCATACTTTCTTTTTTTAAGAAATAGATTCGGAATTTCCACAGCTTGTTTTTTGCCAGCAACAAGAGATTAAGATAAAAAGTAGGGACTTTTTTCTCTGGTGGCTTCTATTTATTTTTAGATTAACTTCTTGCTCCTTCTGTGAAGTGAAATAGACAATGCCTCTGAATAGAAGAAAATAAGAAATTAGCTATTTTGTATTGTCTTGTCTATGCAAGGTATCATACTTCTGTATTATTTTATCTGGCATCTTTTGTGGCTTCTGGGTGCCTTCAGGCTAACCAAACAGGAAGTGTCATAGCTGGGGAGCTGGTGCCTGAGAAAGATAATGAAGGAAGTAGATGCATTTATTTTTATATACAGTATTTCAGAAATTCCAGAAAAGTGAAATAAGCAGTTGATAAAACTTTCTCAAGTTGTTTCTTTTTTCCCTTTTTTCAATAGATGACAAGTTAGATGTGGAGTACAATTGTAAGGTGTGATGTGGGTTACAGGGTAATGCGTTGGTGTTCTTTTTGTAGCTAGGAACAAAGTTACAATCCCTGAAACAGACACAACCCTTTAAATAGATCTGCATGTAGATCTCATCCTTCCCATCCGGAGATGAAAATTATAGGGAGTCAGTGATGCTCTCCTCCCCCTCTTGGGGGCTATACGGAGGTTGTATTATTGTCAGGTGATGAGAAAAAAGGTGGAGGGAGTTAGGGAAAGCAAAGGGTCAGGGAAGCTCTGGGAACCAAAAAGCCAGTAGGCACTGAGGAAGGAAAGACAGTATATAACCCATATAGCAGGCTGTTGAGGTTGCTGAGAACTGAAAATTTTGAGGCTGGCAGATCATTATCTGCTGTATAAGCCATATAGTCAGCAGTATTCATACATGTCCTCCAGGTTCATGTCTTTTCAGTTACTTGATCAAGATATGACCATATTAAAGGTGCTACCTTGGATGTGGTGCTTGAAGGGCATTCCTTCTTTGTTGATGCAGGTATGTTTTCCCTGCGAGAATAGTTCTCATTTGAGTTATAGCACATTCCTCTTGCTTTTATTCTTTAGGCATGATCATACCGTGGAGGTATCGGACACTCTTTGCGTAGGGTGAAAGCTCTTCATCCCAGCTGCTTCCATAAAGCATCAGAAACTCTGTAAGAGGCTTTCTTATACTCAGACGTCCAATGAGCATCCCAAGGAGATCTCTCATGAGATGGGCAAGGGCTGCAGTTTGAATGGGGGACCTAAGTATGAACTTGCTGTAATACCTCCATGATCTGAGGCTGAAGAATTGTTGAGTTAGACTTAGCTGCATCTTCTCCCCTGAATGCCATGCCTTCCACAGACAGATTCTGCCCTCTCAAGCACACAAAAATGCTTAGTAGTAAACATGTTGCATATGTTTCTGTGTTGGGGCCCTGTATAGAAGTTATTACTCCAGCACTGGGTATTTTAGCAGAGATCCCAAATGGTGGCTCTAGATGCAGATATTGGTGCGAAGTGCCATGAAGCATTTTATTGCTGACACAGGAAACAGAATGTCAAATTACATGAGTTTCCTTCTACCTTTTTTTTTCTAAATCTCCTCTGCCAAAAGAGAAGGATTAGCCCTCTTCTCCATAGGTCCTTGGCTATAAATCATAAAACCAGTGGTGAAGGTTTTAAAAGACCAAATTCTGCCTGAGGTTTAGCCTTTCAGCTTTCCTCTAATAGCCTCCATAAGACAGTGCAGTACATTAAAAATGCAGGAAGAGGGTTAGAAATGTTGGATAACTAACATGTTGCATAACGTGCATTTTGTTCAAATAATTCATTAAGGTATCGAGAACTTGTTATCTCTTTTGTCTAGAGGAAATTAATTGAAGTTCATTGTATAGGTATTTAACAGGGTTGTAGAATATGAGTTAAAGCAAATGCTTAGCACAGTTCTGAAATGCTTTTCTTTTCTTATATTCTGGAAAAGCCTGAAGTAAGTTTCAGTTTTCCTGAAGGGCATTTGTATTTTCTGATGCCAAGCCAAAAATGATGTGTTCAGTATTTCCAAACTCCCTTCGGAGACACACAATTGTTTTATCTTTGTCCATCAAAGCCTGAGAAAAGTCTCTTTTGATTACTAGATGTATTGGAAAACATGTATTTACATCCCAGTGCTTAATTCTTTTAATCTCTTTTGCCTTTAGTAATATTTTTGTAATACTTGTTACATTCCAGTCTTCATTATGCTCTGCATGTGTCAAAATTTCTTCCAGTTGGTCCTATAATACTTGATCTCACTGTGAATCTAGATGCATCCTCTGTTTTTATCCCCAGCATCCTCCTCTGTGCCATTTGAATGAAAAGCTAGATTATCTGAACTCTTGAGGTGAACTGCTAAAACTTGTCAGCTGATCTCTATTTGTTTTCAGACAGAACAGCCAGTTCTGAAAATAAGCAAACGTGATACTCATCCTATTTGCAGGCTGATGCTGAGGATAGTAGGAGCGACAGTGAAGTACATGTTCTTTTAAAAATACATAGAAGGCTCACATTTGAAGCTGAGTAAAGAGCAAGTTTTAAGAAATTTTTTAATTTCTTGGCAGATCTGTACTTCCTTTAATAATATTTGTTGGCTAACTCTGCTCTTACCTATACTGTCTGAGTTAAATTTGTCTGATCCCTCAGTATAGTAGTCCCTCTGGTAAGGATCCAACTCCACTGAAGTTAATGGCAACTGTCCAGTTTAATTTACTGAGAGCTGGATCAGAGTTATTTCCTATTTCAAGTTATCTGATGAAGGACTTGATTACAGTTTTTCCAGCATGCGGATATGGCCTCCTATGTTTATATCTTTTTGTGTCTAGAAACTGATTTCCCAGAAATAGGGAAATTTTGCCTTTTCTCCTTCAGCTTAACCTATGATTATTTAAGCAGCCAAAGCAGAAGAGTTTCATTTCTTGCTTCTCTCTGCCTATGATTAAAAAGTATTTATTTGCACCTTAACTAAGAGAGTACACTTTTCTCCAACAACACCCTTTTCTGTGAAGTAGAGTCACATTCTGTAGATGTTGTTACCTACTCTGGATAGATTTGGGGTTTCTGGATTTGATAACAGTACTTCCAGAACAGTACTCTGCTTGCATTTCCTGAGACTTACGAGATTTTTTTTTTCTTCCTCCTCTAATAAAAGCAATGGTGATGATAATAAAAATAATCTCTTAGGGGAGAATCCACCGTGGCAGTTTCAGTGAATTTCAGCTTTAGTGACTTTTGGTTAGGCATTGCTAGGTGCTTCAGATTTCCCTGTTTTATTGTCTTCTGGGTAATTCTTTGGTTTTCTTGTTTAGTTTTTCCATATTTCTGAATATTGTTGTTGTTATTAATTCTTATTGAATTGATACTTCAATT
The DNA here is from genome assembly GCF_965638725.1 of Aptenodytes patagonicus. Taxonomy (NCBI): domain Eukaryota; kingdom Metazoa; phylum Chordata; class Aves; order Sphenisciformes; family Spheniscidae; genus Aptenodytes; species Aptenodytes patagonicus. Next base: position 78,775,336 of record NC_134953.1, on the reverse strand, counting down.
CAATTGTCTATATATACTTACTTCAGTTGTCTATTGAAGACACACTTTCTGCCTGAGATCACAATTTTATCTTCCCACAATCATTACGTCTCTTTTATATTTATGAGTTTATGATAAGTGTATGAAAAAAGTGGTTGATGCTTCTTATTTTACCTAGTGTAAGGTCTTTGACAGAGTCATATATGTATTTATTACAATGTGCTTTGGTGTTTCTGTAGCAGCTTGTACTGTCCAGCTATTCTTTGATGAGGATGCAAATGTAGGGGCAGCTGCAGTCAGGGAAAAAGCAGAATAAAATAGTTCCTGAAGAAGACACGCTGCCTGTAGGCCAGCGGGAACCTTATATCCTCTGGTACTACTCTCACCTGAACACGGTATTTTGGAGCTAGCATTAGGTTATTAACTGTAAAATCTGCTTGACTCAAAAAAGTATTAGGTTGATGTAGTGCCAGCTTTTCATCAATTAAATTTCTTTAGCATTTACAGCATTGTTACTTCAGCCTTTATTTTTCCAAGTTATTACTCATTTACTAGATATTCGAATGTATGCTGTTTATAAAATATACTATATGATGACAATATTTCATAGACATCAAATGACCAAACTATTACATACCAAACGATTTGCCAGAGACATTTTAAAAACATGTATGTTTTGTTTTGAATTTCTTGCTGCTTTTATTTAGTGATTCATAATCGACCAATATGAACCACTCAAGTAGTTGAATAAATAAACAATTGAGATTTGGAAACCTTTATCCATTCTTTGCATTCATACCATTTCCCAATTGAAAATTAAACACTGAAAATGTTATTTTACTTTTTTCATAATATTGTTGCTATATTAACCAGTAATAGTTGTCCTCAGAAATATTTCAAACTGGATTTGTATACCCACTGGAAACCAAACGCTGAAAATAATCCCAGAGTTATATTATCAACTGCTATACTTCAATTATACATAAACAGGACATGAGAGAGCTGAGAGGCATATCAGTAATGTAATGCATACCAGTAGCATCTTGAAAGTGGGACATTTTAGAGACATTTTTAAAGTGGAATTGGGAAAATTGGTTCATTCAGTTCATCCGAACAGGATGAGCCTGATTCAGGATGATCAAGTCAGATCTTCAGGCTTCTGTCATCTGACTTATTTCTTCATTTTTAGGGATCAAAAATACTTAGGAACGTGGGTAACATCACCTCTTAAACTGGTGGCACAGTTTTTTCAAAGGAAATAATGAGTTAGGTAAAGTTATTTACAGAAGTGAGTATTGTTAGAAGTATTCTCAAGACACAGCGGTACAAAAATATTTGCACTGAAAGCAAATTTGAATAACTTTTCCATCTGAGATATAGTGCCATGCAATTACTTGGAGTTACCCACATTCTTTCATTTTATCAGTTGTTTGCAGGATCAGATCTTGACTTGGTCTTTTTAAGTCTGGTAGGCACTGTATGACAAGTGTTTAATATTTATTGTTTTCCAGGGCTTTAAATTCTGTATTTAAAAAAGCAGCAGAGGGCGCTGAGCCCACTGCACAGCCCGATACGATCTCTTCCTCCCTGCTCTGGATTTCCCCGTCCAGGGATTTCCCACTCCACCTCGAGGAGACCCTTTATAAAGAGCACGCTGGCTCTATTCTAATAAACTGTTGCGGAGCAGCAGGATCTCACTGTGCCTCTTCACAGAAAACAAAAAGCAAGGCTTTTGAATTTACTTTCTTCACCTAGTAACAGCAATTACAAATGTTAAAACAGATGGGAAGAACAAGCCAAGCTGTGCTAATAATTTTGTGTGTGTTAATGACTGGTAAGTTGGGGGGGGTGTTTGCTTTATTTGTTTTTAATTTTATTAAGTGTAAACTGACCTAAAATTTACTGTTTGATCTTTATTTCTCTTTGTTCCAGTTGCTTTTACATTTCAGTGAATACGACTGTCAATTAAGTAGTTCTGTCAAAATGTCAGGAAGCTTTTTTTGACATTTACTTTGAGCTTTTCTGTGCTCTGCAATGACACAGTAATTTTCTTATTGAGTTCGCTAAAAGACAGTCTAGGAGACAACTGCAGTATATCACTGCATGTTTGATTTTTACTGTCATCCCTGGCAGTATCAGTCAAGTTTGGTACTAAATGTCCTGTTGAAAGTAGTTCTGCAGTTAAGTTCTTGCTATCTTACTTGCCACCCCCCCCCCCTCAAATGTTACAAAGTTTTAGAACCAGATCCACCTGACAAAAAAAGTTATATTGTGCCAATGCATTTATTTTCACTGACAGCATTGGGTTTATGCCATTTTATACATGAGAACTGTCTGTTAGAGTCCTCTGAGTCTGTATTATCTTTGACAAAAATAGCAATGTTTATGGGGTATTTTGGAGATGTAAACCACTGTATGAGCTTTATTAGTTTAACCTCCACACAACTGTAAAGTAAACTTGCAAAGTAATGGCCTCGTGTCACAGTAGAACATGAGAAGAAATGGGAAAATAAATCTTGAGAATGCTGCTGAGTTTATGTATGTTCTCCCTCTTGTAGTTAAAGGTTTTGAAATGGAGATTACACCTGCTAGCAGAATTGTTGCACAGATTGGAGAAACGCTCATACTTACATGCAATACTACTGGCTGTGCATCACCAAGTTTTTCCTGGAGAACCCAGATGGACAACCCCCTCGGAGGAACAGTGAACAACCATAGGACATACTCTACCTTGACTATGAATCCAGTTAGCATTGTGAATTCTCATGATTATCTGTGTACTGTCTTCTGTGGTGCGAAAGAGAAAAAGGAGAAGAGTATCAAAGTTGAACTTTACTGTAAGTAAAAATGTAAAATTCTCTTTAAGTAGTACATGTTCGTAAAAAATCAATAATTGTTTTTAGATATCGTGGTTGGTAGTCAACTGATAATGCTAGGATAATGAGTCTGCTATAGCTCAACATATATTTCCTTGTAAGATTCCTTTATCTGTCTGTCTGGGGCTCTTTCTCAGCCCCTTTCTGCTTAGCTTTCTGCACTGAAGGTGGTACATGCTGGTCTTATTTATTCTTATTCTTGGTAATACTCGAAAGCCAAAACATAGACTCTCCAAAACATTCGTAGAGCTGGGAAAAAAAAAAACAAACAACCAATATGGTTGAGATGGATGTATTTGGGAAACCTGCAAGTGCAGAGCACCCAATCAAAGCCTTTCCAGTTTGCAGAGGAATGATTCAGATGTCTAAACCTACCAGCACAGAAAACAGGATACCACCAGTGTATGGATTGCTCTGGGTGCCTATATTTAGGTAACTGTATCACTGCCTAGGTGCCTTGCTGGATCTTATTAGATCATTTATGATCATATTTCAGCGATTCAACAATTGTACAAATATAATTCCTGTTAGTGTATGAACTGCTTGTAAAAGACCTGTATGTCTTCATATCAAGATATGTCTTATAATAAAGTTGGTATAACATTATGTTCTGAATGCCTCTAAACTCAAGATGTTTGATGTCTGGATCTTGCTCTTATGTTGACCCTAGAGCTCATCTCTGCTAGACTAAAGAAATGGATTTTATTCTTTTAGCTTTCCCCAGTGATCCTATCATTGAGATCAGCCCATCCTTAGTTGCTGGAGAACGAGTCACTGTCATCTGTAAAATTCCTGATGTGTATCCTTCTGATCACCTGGAAGTACTCCTAAAGAAAGAGGAACATGTTCTTCATATGGAAAATTTTTATGAAGATGACAGCACAAATACAGAGACCAAAACTGTGACATATTCATTTAATCCCACGGCTGAAGATATTGGGAAAGAGATTACCTGTGTGGCCAAATTACCAATTGCTAATATGGACTTTGAACCCAAAGAAAGAGTAACTTCTCAGAAACTGAATGCAAACTGTAAGTATTTTTATTCTAGGGCTTTCACACCAAGTACTGTTTAATGTTAAGTTTCATGGAATGGGTTTACAAAGTGTCTGCTATAAATCATTTATAATCTGCACTTCTTATCTGTATTATTTTTGTAGGTAATCTATTGTATTCCGTTGAATTCTGTTTTATTCAGTAACAGTCACTGAGTCATTAAATACCCACTGTTGTTCATGACAGAAGTTAGGCAATGCTTTAGTAACTCCTCTCTCACTCTCTTACCTTGGGCATGGGTGCTCAGTCAGAAAGTAAAGCCCAGAAGAAAAATGGCAGCATGCAGATAAACAATTGTTTTTAAAATTGCCCTTGTACACTTAGCAGTTCCAAGTTTGTAGTCCTAAACAATAGGGAGACAAATGTAAGAGGGAAAAAAAAAAAAAAAGTTGTACACATTTTATCTAGCTTAGCTTTCAAAGCTGCAAGCTAAATGTCTTATCAAGTCTGCAAAAATTGTTCCACCGTGTTACTGGAATACACATCATTCATTTTTTCTTGGTATTGTGTGAAATGTACCTCTAGAGAAGCTAGAGTTAAAGATGTGCATGTCATTCTTCATTAGCTTACTGACCTTATCTCTCTTTTGTTCTCTTCCAGTTGGTCCACAAAATACTATCATTACTGCATCTCCAGGCAACTTGCCAATGGAAGGAGACTCTCTAAAACTCACCTGTGTGACTGAGAGTAATCCACCACCACAAATAGTTTGGAGAAAACATCTGGCTGATGAAAGCATTCAGCATCTGACAGAAAACAATGTCCTTTCTATTCCCCATGCCCGTTTCACTGATTCAGGACAGTACATCTGTGAAGTAATTAATCTGGTAACTAATAAAACAGAGAAAGCAACTGTGGACATTGTTATACAAGGTACAAGTCTGCTTGAATTTAACTTGTATTATCCAGTACCCAATTGGCAGCTGCCTGTTAGGTTGGAGGATTCTGAAACACTGAAAATTAGGAAATTATGTGGCCTTCTTTTTTATGTATTCAGGATTTCGCTTTCAATTTACTACTGCTCTTCATGGGCTGTGCTTTTCATTTCTATGCTTAATTTTCAGCTAATTCTCTCTGTACTGCAGTTGTACATGCATACCTCTATACATTTCCTGCAATGCAACACTCAAAGTGATAAAAGAATCTGAGAAAATGGTGGTGTGGGGGACACTGTTATTTCCTTGAAATGCTAATGTACATAGCAATTTCACAGGGTCATCACAGTCTCCTTCTTTGAACTAGTAGTTTTAGTCATTAGTAGTATATTTAGTAGTCATTTAATAGTAAAACTATTTTGGGTTATTATTATTAATATTATTACTATTACTACTACTACTACTACTGCTACTGTTTCAATAGAGCCAAAAGTCTCAGATGGAGACTGGGACCAAAACCAAAATGAACAGATCCTTGGGCGAGCAATTTCTGCTTTCTTAAAACCCTCTCCGTCTTTAGTACTTTTGCATTAGTATAACAGCCTTTTCTTTTGTCATGCAGGTGCTCCAAACATTGCAGAACTCTCCATTGAGCCTTCTACAACAGTTCAAGAAGGAGAAAATGTTTCCATACAATGTTCTGCTGAGAGTAACCCTCCTCCCAAGATTATTTTAAGGAGAAAATCTGACAGTGCAGACATGGGGCCTTACAGTGAGGGGAGAATTCTTCTTCCATCTGTGACGTTCCTAAATGGAGGAGACTATGAATGTATAGCAGAAAATAAGTTTGGGAAAAGTAAAAGTGAAATAACACTTAATGTGGAATGTAAGTATGTGTAATGTTTTCCCAATCATTTAAAAATAATTAGTTAATTCTCCACTTACTTCAGTGATAAATGTAACAATCAAAATAAACAAAACCCTGTGAGTACAAAAAAATCAGCATAGTCCTCTGCTCTTCCCCAAAGAAAGGAGCAGTGCTGATGAGCAAAACAAAGACATGAAATCTTTAATGTAATGACAGTCTTAAGTCAGGATCTGAATGAGCGAGAAACTGATCTACCTTCTTAACATTCTTGGTTAGAGGTACTTGGTTAGTACGTTTAGGCTGTAGAGAGTTTGTATGGAAGCTCTGATACTATGTGCTTTACTTATTCTGAGAATGAAAAATAAATTAACTTTGGGAGGCCGACAACCTGGCATCCAGCAGGACATGTTGGATCCATCTCTAAAAAATCCAGTGATGATTAACTACAGGATTCTGTCTTTCAGATGGACCGAAGAATACAATGATCTCTGTTATCCCTGCTACTGCTGTTAAAGAAGGAGAAACTGTGATGATGAAATGTACTAGTTCTGGTAATCCGGCTCCAGTGATCTCTTGGAAGAAAAAGAATGCCACTGGGCAGTCTGAGAAAATTTTTAAAGATGCAACTTTAACTATACAGAACATACAAAGTCAAGATCTGGGGCTTTATGAATGTGAAGCTTATAACCAATTTGGCAAAGAAGAAAAAGCTGTGAAATTACTTGTTCAAGGTTGGTAGAACAAGACAGAACACAAGTTTTTTGTTTTATGTATTTTACGTCCATTTTATGTCATTCTGTGAAGGGCGGGGGAATTCTGTCTTTGTCAATGGAGTTAAAACGTGGCCCTGATGTCATTAAGTCATTTAGAAAGCTTTAAACAATGAAAGGTGAAATCTGCTTTAGTACAGATAGCTTAGGCAAAGTTCTCATGTCAGCTGAGCTTCCATCACTCCTTCCAATCGGCAAATGTATGCATGAGGCAAAGAAGCTACGCAGTGCCTGTATTTTCTTCCAAATAGGTCTCAGTGGAGGATCCAGATACCAGCATACAAAAGATTCAAAGGGAAAGTACATGCTGAAACTTCTCTGTGTAGGGACTGTATTACAGCCCCTTGGCTCTCCTTTAAGTTACGATTCTGAATCCTGTTCTTGCAAGCTGCATTTAAGCTATACCAAATGCTGATTCCTCAACCTACGTGCAACGATAGCAAAGTTTCATTTTAGGTAGTAAGCGGACTTCTCTGCTTTAGCCCTGCTGCTTCCATTTATTGCATGGCAACGGTATATTGCTTAGGGATCACTTCTGCCGCTAATCCATCTCTCTTCCTTATTCTTTACTATTTTTGTAGCTGCACCAAAAAATACACTTTCAGTTTTCCCTTCAAGTGCAGTGATACAAGGAGAAAGTGTTACCATCTCTTGCATATCTGTGGATGTTACATCTGTTCAGAGTACCCTGTGAAAGAAAATAGGTGATGGGATCACAACCCTTGAAAGAGTAGATGGCAAATATACCATAGGCAGGGCTCAGCTAAAGGACGCAGGAACATATGAATGCATATCATTAATGAACTGGGAGAGCAGTCTCAGCACATAGTACTTTATGCCAAAGGTTAGTTAAAATAACTACTGTACAGTGTTAATATTAGGATTTGTTTTAGACAGACAGAATGACATCTTCACTTCAATTCCATTCAGAATGAACTGTCTTTAAAAAAACTGAGATGAGTTGCACAGGTTCTTGTCATAAGTGGTAGGATCTTAGTGCTAATGAAAACTTCTGTCCAAAACGGCAGATGCACAAAATAATTGCTGCTTCAGAATTTTCCCTAGTTCCACTTCCACCTTTGAAAACAGGATGTAAAATTGTGGAACCTAGTGAAAAAAATACTATTCTAGGACTCCTTCCTCTGCCTTTTCTATTCCTCTTCTGTTGAAAGAAGACATCAACCTCTGGGTCTGTTGGTCTGTGTCCTTTCATGAACTCAAATGAATAAACAGTGAATTTAAAATAAGAAAAGAAGAAAAGGCTCCATATAATGTAAAGGATATGCAACATACTCCGTCAATTGGTAAAATGTTCTTTCTGTCAGCTGCTGTTCACTGCAGTGTGTGAAGGATAGCCCGTGACAGAGTAGTGTCTAAAGCTATGTGCTCAAATATTATAGTTAATCCATTAACTGGATTAGTACTTTGTGTGTACGAACTGCTGATACCTCATGAGTTTTTTGCTTCTGTTTGTTGCTAAATCCTACCTTGCATTTCTTTTCTTTTCAGTTCCTCCCCAAAATATTACTGTGTTAGTATATCCATCAGAAAATGTTAAAGAAGGAGAAAATGTCACTATTATATGTAGCACATACAGTAACCCACCATCACAGATGGTCCTGAAAAAACTCCATCAGGAGAAAGAAATTATTCTGCCATCAGTGAATGGAACCTTTATACTCTACAATGTCACCAAAAATGACACAGGCAGATATTTGCTTGATGTTTTCAATGAGGTTGGAAACAACATCAAAGTGATTGAGATAGCTGTTGTAGGTAGGTTGCCTTAAACTTATTTTGTTTGTACTTTCTAATGAATTTTGTGTCTAGGTGAGCACAAATAGTTCATGGCTGATCCTTGTGCAACAATACTGCAGTTAACCTAAAAAAAAAACCCCAAATCAAACCAAATAATAGAACAGCTGGTGAGAATAAGCTGTATTTAACCTCCTTTCAGTGTGGATGTTATTGTCTCTCTTACCTGAGTTGGTGCAGTAGCTTTAAGGATAGGGCCAGAAAAAGGTGGATCGTGGCCGCATTTCTGTCCACATGCATGAACAGTGGGACTAATCCAGAGAAAGTTCTGCTTCACAAAAAGATCTAAAGATTGGGCTTTTTAAACATGGTCTTCTCCTGAAGCATTGTTCCCAGGAGGTAGAAATGTCCCCAGATGTTTCCTGGGTAAAATATGTGATATATTTCTTGTATTCTTCATGAACTCCATGGTATTCTTCATTGCAGATGATATCAGATGGGTTTGAACTCGCATAGCAAATTCAAGACCAAGCTAGTGGCTAGGAATTAAAGTGTGTAATATGGAGTTACTAAAGAAAAAAGCATAAGGAAAACGTTTTGAGATGTGCTTTGTGCATGAAAACAGAAACAGTGTTCCAAATGAAAGTCATTAATAACACTGCTTTTACAGTAATATGCATGTATCTGTTTCAATCGGTTTTTGCACAACTTTTTTCTCCTTTTGTCTCCATTTTCAGGAAGATTGGAAAAACCAGATCAAATGATACCACTGATTATTGCATTCTCCTGTGTAACAGCAGTAGCAGTACCTGTAGTTGCAATTTTGATCTACGTGTCAAGAAAAGCAAAGATAAATGGATCCTACAGTCTTGTAAAAGCACTCAGGCTGAAAGTGTGATCGCATGGATATAAGTCTAAGTTCATAATAAGCAATGTTATTTATTGTTGTGACTGGGTCTACTCTTCTATAACATATGGTAACAAACAAGTGACTTAAGAACACCGCCATGTAATAGCAAATGGAATTTTTTTTTCATGTTTTGATAAGTGTTTCAGTATTTAAATTAAAGGGAAAGCTAGCATCCTGTCCTAGAAATTGATAAATCACTTCTGTGTTGAAGCATGCTGAACAAAGAGTTCCTTGGAGAACTAGGTTTGTACATAGTGTATAATTTGTGTTATAAATATGTTCAACTGAATATCAGTTTGTAAAATTGCAGTCTTACTGCAACTGTACAGAGAAATGTTGTTCATTCAAAGATATAAATCAGCATTACTTGAGCTGATCAGATGATAATATTTTATTTTGTATTACTCTACAGAGTGAATGTTTTTAATATAATTTGTCTGCTTGTGGTAATGTTTGGAAAATGTTCTCTTTTCACTCATATTGCCATAAACTCTGTACCTTCAATGAAGTTACACAATCACTGGGCTATGCATTTCTAATTATTTTAAATTAATTGTAAGATCTCAAGGCTCATTTGTGAAACATTTTATTTTAAATATTATTCAGAAAGCGTCTGGGATTATAGTCTAGTCAGTTTTAGGACAGCTGAGGTATTTTTGTAGGGTTTAATCATTCTCAGATCAATGTCAGAATTCTGTTAGTTCGTGATCAAGCCAAATCAGAGCCTTCATGTAGAATATAAGCTGCTGATAAATACGTTTTACAGATTTCCACTGCAAAATAAAACTACCAGTAGGTTTATTTGACTAGATCCCCCTAGTGATTCTTGCTTAAGATTATGTCAGAATACACGTTCCTATGGAAGGAACCAGTGAAAACCATTATCCTTAGCAACAGCAGATTCGAGTGTCATGGGAAGCCCTAGCTGTAAAGGCACAAGCAAGGCAGGCAGCAACCTAAAGGCTTAGGCAAGGGGGAGAGGCAACGTCTATGCAGCCTCAGCAATGGTGGTTGAGTTGTTTCCTGAAGAAATGCCCTTCCCAAGCTGCTTACTGTGGAAAACTAAACCACTTGCCTGACAACTTTCCTTTTAACAGGCAACCAGTGCCTGCATGGTGCACCCTGGTTGGCGCCTTTTTTCACCGCACACTCTCTCCAGTGTTGGCAGAATGGCTGTGAAAATAGTGGGCTTTCTGTGCAGAGGCAAAGATGAGGGGGAAGGAGAGGTGGAGTTTGATGGTATTCTCCCTTACATCCCTTCTCCTGGCTACCAGTGCTGCTTTGACTCATCTGGTTGGTGATGTTCAGCGCTGAAGGCAAGGTTGTGGGAGGTGCAGGCACTGTGGCTGAGATGTTGAAGTGCATCTAGTCTCAGCAGCCCTGAGCCGCTGTGTTAGGCACAGGAAGGTGGGCTGGGCTCCCCCAAACTTGCACACACAAGGTCAAGCAGAGATATGTCAAAAGAGTTTCTTTATGTTATACAAATGGTAACAACTGCTCCCAACAGTGATACAAACGCAGATGTCTCTTGGTAGCTAGCTGCAGAATGAGGCAGTGGTGCAGATCTCCCATATCTTTTTCATAGCATGTTCAGCTGTGTTTTGTACACAGTAAATCCATGCATGCAGGGTCCTGCGCTTATCTACAGTTGGAAAGGGAGGCTTGGAAAGTGGGGGTGTAGCAGAAAAATGGGAGAGCAGTGTGGACTTGGCTTGGAGGAATATGAGCATGCAGTAGGAGGGTGAAGAAAAGATTGAAGACAGAGGAGGAGGAGAGCTTTGACAGGCCCATGACATAAATTTCTTGGAGGTGGTGCCAGGCAGATTTATTCAGAATAATGTCAGGCCTGTCTCGGTGCTGTCTTGTGAACAAACCAGAAAGCATAATTTTTCCACTGTGCAAAACTTTGGTGCACACACCTTTTGCCTACTGGGTATAGTTCTGGTATCTGTGTTGCAAGAAGGATAGTTAGAAAAGATATAGAGGGGGAGGACTGGAAAACAGGAAAAATGAAAAATGCCTGGGACTTTCCAGTTTGGAGAGAGAATTCTGAAGGAGGAGGGGATGTGACTGACGTTTTCCAAATTGCGAAGGCAGTTCTGCAATGCCAGAACTGCAGGGCACGCAAACTAAGGAGAGAGCGGTTTAATGAAAATAATAGAAAGTACTTTACACAGTGAATGGTGAACTGCTGGAAGCTGCTGCAGAAGGTTGTGGAGGATAACAGTATCAATTGGCTCAAAAGGGGAATGGAAAAAATAATGGACTAAAGGTCCATAAACAAATACTAAAGGGAATAGACAGAAATGTACTATATAACATCCCTAATCCAATGGCCATTGATGCTGAGCAGTCCTCAGGGAATATACTGCAGAAAGTGGCCAGGTTTGCATGGTGTCCTGAAGTAGTGCCTCCCACTGCTGGAGACATACTGGGGTAGCTGGATCACTGGTGGGACCCGGTAAGGTATGTCTTGCCTTCTTGTGCCTTCTCCTGCCTTCTCTGAGCGGTCTTGGGCCAAGCCTACTTGGAGAAGGGGCTTAGCAGTTCCTGTGCTGTTTTTCCCTCTCCCGTAGTCCCTTAGAAGGAATAAAAAGAGGAAAGATGAGTGGGAGAGAAATAGGAGTCATCTTGCAACAGCACTTTGGTGCTTGTGTAGTCTTTCCTGGAAATCCCTCCATGGGTTCTCAGTATCCTGTCCACTGTTGGTTTCACCAGTACTTGTGGTACAGATACAGACCTTAATGTCTACGTGGCTTGTCTGCCCTCTCAGGGTCTCCATTAGGTCATTTAAGTCAATAGGAGTTGGCCTGTGATTTCAACAGGGCCAGTTTTTCACCCAGAAACACTAAGTGAATAGATAGAGCTTGTAGTGCTCATTTTAGGAGAGGCTGCTCTTGTGCGGGCAGCAAGCTTCCTCTCAGTGAAATCACAAAGAAGGACCTTGCCAGGGGATCTCCTCCCCTACTGCCTGATTCTCAGTATTTTCCAGGACACTTAATGATTTGGGCAGAAGCTTGTCCTATGGAGGTTAAAAGTTCACAGTCAAATAACTTATCTTTTTATTGCAAATTGCAGAAGGAATATTGTTTCTCCTTGCACTATTTCTCATCAAGCAAAATGCAGAGCCTCTGCCCTGGCAAAAAGGCATGAACAGCAGCTCCAGCCCAGCAAGCGCTTTCAGAAGCGGTCAGAGCCGCCTGAAGATCTAGGTAAGAGTCCGTGCCATGGGGCCTGTCTTTATGACCAAGGAAGTGGTCTGTAGAGCAAGGGGTGGTGACAGGTCTGCTCAGGCTTTCTCTACAAAGTCACCTCACAGGTTTTAGAGCTGTATTTTCCCCTGCCTGGGCCTGTGCTCGAGCGCACCAGTTGCCCTTGTGTCCTCAGAGCAGGGGTTTATCCCAGCAACACCATGGGGCAGTGCTAAATGTTAATGCTAAAATAATGGATTTTAAAAGGTGATTGCAAAACCTCACTCCCCGCAGCTAGTTCAGGATGTGCTCTTCCTTAAAATGTAGAGCTCAAACAGAAGAAGATATGTTTTTTAAACTTCTCCAAGAATGCTTTCAAATTATTTTGTAGGTATACTGAAGGGAACAGTTAATATATCCTGTGACAGAGGTGCTGTTATCTGCTGGAGATAACACTGGAGGCCCTGTGTTTGCAGGGACAGGCTCCCCGCGGTTTCAGGGACTAGCAGGGCCCGATCATGATGTTTAAGGCCAAATGATGATCTGCTGTCTCTGGCTGCGGCAGGCCATTCAGCTTCACCGACTTGCTGCTGTGCTGGACCAGGAAACTTCTCTGAGCAGAGTGTGTCCCCCAGTAAGGAATCTGATTTTGACTGGAAATTCCTCACAAATGGAGAATATACCACTGTCCTTGGTAATTAGCTGTGCCCTTTCTGTTGTATATACATGGCCTACTTCCTAGCCCAATTTGTCTGACATTTTACGCCTTTCTCCCCACAAGATAATTGCATGCTGTAATCAAGCCGTCTCTTATTTCTTTGATAAACTAAACAGATTGAGCTGTTGCAAGCCTACCTTTCTCTATAAGGCATTTTCTACAGTGGTAAATAATCCTTGTGGTCTTTTCTAAATCCCCTCCAGCACTTCAACATACCCTTTAACATGTGGCAAAAGGTCTGTATATGATCCTCCAGTGCTGTTTCTGCCAGTGCCAGAGGTGATTTTGCTTCTTTACTCCTCCTCTGTGCAGCTCTGCTTCCATAAACAGCCTTTTTTACATCTGCCATATTTTTGTCAGAGAATCACTGCAGGGAATAAAGAATAAGTCAATTCCTTATGCTCATTACGGTTTCTCAGTCCTTTGTAAGATGCAGTCCCTCAGAGCTGTTCTTAGTATGTTTTTTTGAAACAGAAAGCTATGTGGTACAAAGTCAAATGCCTTATTAGTCCAAATACCTTAAATCTAATTTGTCTGATAATGCCTACGTTCCATAAAACCATGCTGACTGGCACTAATTATGTTTTCTATCCTTTAATCCCTGTATCAGCTTTTCCCATTATTTAAAACTTCGTCGTACCAACCAGGTGGTTGAAGGCCACTTCACATTTAAAAAAGAAGTGAGAGAAGCGGTTATATCAGGGAAACTACCTCTCTTGTTCTGTTGTCTGTTGTGTGGCTCAACAGCCTTTAAGCCTCACAATCTTTCGGGGTCCGCATGCTATATATCCTGCCACCAAAGTGATGCAAGCTATGCTAACAGAAATATGGAAATGCTTGTAAAAAGAGTGATGTGCTTTGCTGTTAGCTACCAGGCATCTTAGTAGTTAAAATGTATTGTTCCGAGCACCTGGGTAGCCACCAGGTACTAAAGCAGGGAATCTTCTGTCTGTCCTTCTGCCCTTCCCACCTGAGGAGTCCTTCTGATGCTGTTGAAGTACACAGAATGGCCAGACGTGTGTCTATGAGATATAGGGGCGTGAAGTTCCCCTTGCTTACTGTGTTCTTGGTTCCTCTCGGTGATTCTGCTGTGTTTAAGTTTTGTTGAAAATTTACCTTTACAAAGTAAAGGTGCCTTACGAGGGCACCTTTTGACTTTTGCGATGCAAAGAAATTTAGACATTTAAATCCTAAGATTTGTGCCAGGGCTAACTGAAGATTTATTTTTAAAAAAGGCAAATAGGTGTTTTATAAACAGATGTGACAGAGGGTCTGGGGCTCTGTGCTTATGTGACTTGAAGTAGGACAACAATGACTTTTTTTTCTTTTTTTTTCATTGCAAAAATGAAAACTATGCCAGTATGTGTTAACTGAACCAGAAAGGAGCATAGGAGGAAACTAGAATGACTTTACTGCTCTTTGCTGTGCCTAACTGTAAAAAAACAGAATGTTGTGACCTAATGCTGTTGATTTTTTTCTCTTAAATATTTTACCTTTCCTTTGAATGAGAGGCAGATATGGGACATCTGCTCTCAGCAGTTCAAAGAGATAGTGCCATAGATGTTGAATGAATTCATGTTCCCAACACAGATGTCATGTCTTGAATGCTCCCACCTATTTCAGACTGTTATATTTTATGCTGTTCTTTCATATTTATTAAGGGCTCAGAGACTTACAGTGATGGAGACTATCAGTTCTAACAGTGATGTAACTTTGAGACACTGCTACCAGTCGAGTCACAGAGCCTCTTTGCTTTGGCTAGTCAAACCTAGTAGATTAAACCAGCTTTTTACATTCCCATGCACTTGGTGTGCATGGGAAAAAGCAGCGCTAGATCCTTTAGCACTACTTCTAACATGCAGCTGAAGAGCGAACTTCAGAAAATGGGGTTGGGGTATTTACTGGCATTGTATCTTGACCTCCAGCTAATGGGCTTAAGCAACAAAATCTTACCCCAAATGGTGCATTCATTTGCTTGTCTCAATATGAGAAATACATATAAAATAGAGTTAAAACACGACTGCCTGCAGTTTTTAAAATTACACTGAAAATGTATCTGCTATTGTTTCTATTGATTCCCTGTTCAACTAAAACTCAGGAACATTTTGTCCCTCCACATATATCCAAGCATCGTAACAGTAGAGTGAGGCAAGACAGCATGATTCTTCACTGTTGGATAATTCATTCAGGCACTCTTATCTGAAAAGAATTCAAAAATAAACATTTTAGGGAGATAATTTAGTTTTTGTAGATAAGCTCTGGGAAAACGGAATGAAAAATTCCTTCTCACAAACAAAATGCAATTCCAGCACCACATTGTCGTTGAGTCTTTTGTTCTAGTTCATAGTCACAATGGCCTTGGTGCCGATAATGGAGCAGGGACGGAGCAGATAGCAAGATTTTGTTTGTGTTGATTAAAGAACATCACTTCTTTTGAGAAATTGTGACAATGATGGCATAAACCACTTTTCCCAAGTTGTCTGAGTTGAAGTAAAAAGCAAGAACATGGCAGAATAGTGCTCCACTTGCTTTGTCTGCCAGCCAAAAAAGCGGTATATCTGTAGAAGCAGCTCAAGAAATGTATAGGATGCAGGAGAATTTATTTCTACATCTAAAGGTAAATTCATAGGCTGAAAATTCTGTGTTCAAAATATAAATGTACTGAAATAGCCTGTTTATTATATCTGTAAACTTATTGACAGAACTTAGTTCTTCTTTGTCTTGTTCCCTGTTTCGTAGCAGGTATCTAGTAGCAAGCAGTTGTAGAGCACATTTTACCAGTAGCCTGCATGTATCATTATTCCTTTTTCTTTCCTGTGTCTAGCTCACTGTTAATTAATAGATTGGGGCTGTGTAAACCTCCAAGATCTGCACTTCTTTGGACATGAAAATCCACCTCCTAAAAGCTGTTGTGGTTTTTGTTAGCAAAGCCCTCTTGTTGCAGAGGGAGTCAGGTGAGTAGATAAGAGTTATGATCGAGGCACCTGTTTAGCCTTGGGCTTGATTGAATAGGGAAGTGAAGGTAAATAGTGGGTGAGATTAATGCTGACTCACCCCCAAGGTTTCTGCAGTCTTTTGTGAGTGCACACAAATTTTGGAACCAGACCCAGGTAAGGAGGTAACAACGTAATTGTAGAAAGACCCAGTGAAAGGGAAATGAGGTTCACTATGATGTAGAGCATAAGAATGACGACACTAGGTCAGACTAAGTTTTTTAAGCAGCGGTAGGTAAAAGTTAATGCCTAAAAAATGCTGTACAAACAACAATATTGTAATATATTCTCCAAATGCACTCCCAGCCTCCAACAGTTTTGAAGCTCAGGAGTTTCCCGAGTCAGAGTTTGCTTCACTGTATTTAGTAACTTGTAATGGATTTGTTTTCTGTTTGTCTTGTCACTTGAAATTATGTAAATTCATAGCATGCACAACATCCTTGTTTGCAGGGAATGAAGTACAGCTTTGCTGAGTTCGATATCTTGCGGTGGTATGTCTGGGAGCTTGCGAAGTTGGTGTTTTATACTCTTTTGGTTTGTGTTTTCAAAATGGAAGAAAGCAGGAGAAAGTTTGAGCAATCTTTCAACACTGAGCTATCTAGATTTCTAGATAATGTTTGGGACACAGGAGAATGTAGTGTGAAGAACTCTGCGCAGCATTGCCACAAGCTGTCAGCAGCAGGAGGGAGGGATCTGGCAGTGATCCCACAAATTATAGCTGGAGGGCTGAATGTGCAAAATCTATTGAGGAGTAATTCTGCATACAATCTGTATTGCCAATTACTGTATTTAACACAGTACAAGTGAGTAATCAATTACGTTCACATTTGAAGAACTCTCACTTAGATATTTAACATTCAAATTATTATTTTTTAAAACAAATGTAAGCAGATTGGATAATTACTTTAAAAATTAGGTCAAGTGTTTTCTACAGAATTAGAATTGGAAGAAAACCTGATACTTTTTATTTTTGAGGAGGGTAGTCATACTACTGATGTAATAGTATTTTTGTTTAGAGTTTATATTTGAAATAGAGTAGAATGTTAAAAATTTTCAAAAAATCAGTATTTCCGTGCTGTATCTCTTCGAAATAAAAACTGAGGTTATTCATTGGAGGAGTGTTGCAATCACGTTAAATGAATGCTTATCTTTAAAACCCTAGCTTGGTCACTTTTTGGATGGCTTAGAATGTTATGTCAGTTCACAAAATTGCTTTTCACCTAGCAAAGTTAAAAAGACTTCTTGTCCAGAAGGTGTATAGTAATTTAGAATATCGCTGCTTTGTGAGACCTGGGCCCTTCTGAGGAACTGAAATCAGGGTAAAGGAGGACAGTTTTGAGGTGGGGGAAGGTTTTTCTTTGGCTCATTGAAGGGCTGAAGAAGAATCCCCTTGGGTTTGTTGCAGAGGGATTGTTTGACTTCTTTTTTTTCTGTTACGCTGTGCTACGCTGTTCCTTTCGTGGAGCATACAATGAAGCAGGGGATGGCTGTGACAGTCAGGTCCAGGGCTGGCAGGAGCAAAACTAGCCACCGCATCTTCTCTTGTTCATTGCGAACAAAATGAAAGCCTTCACTATGCTTTTCACAACAACCCTGGGAAAATTTTTGATGTAGGTTATTCGGATTCTAAGAGAGTCTAATGTTTTTGGTATGTAGAAATCTTGACCAGAGAGTGTTAAAGAAGAATGGCTGTTACATTGTTGAATGTCCTAAACTGTAAAATAAGAGTAATAATAAAACAGGGTAGAGAGTAGTAATAAAACAGATGAGAGAGAAATATTGGGAACCTTACTGAATTGGTAGAACATTTTTAAAATTTCATAGAATTTTATAAAAGATTGTTTACATAGGTATTGTTTCCACTGTTAATGACAAAAACTTAATTTCAAGGTAGCATTTTGTATGATTTATCAAAATGAATATGTGAAACAATAGACCAACAGCATGAAGCACAGATGAAACAAGAGCTTCTTTTGTTGGAGCCTGTGAAGAGTGTGTAATCAGAGCTCAAGTCTATGACACTTGAAAAGAAAAACTGTCAGTTCTGAACCACAAGATTAACATCCCTGCCTGTACTTAAAAGATGAATACCTCTTTTTAGTTGTATCTTTCCTGCAGTTGAACTGTCAAGCACAGACATCTTGAAAGCATGTTTTTTGAGTGTCTTAAAAGAGCCATCCTCGGGCTCCTGGTTTTTTTATGGAAAGAGACAGAAGTCTGCAGTCTAGATAAAGGAATGTAGTACAGTGCATCTCCTAGGTCACCCTGAGATTATGGCCCATACACAAGTTGTACAAAGAAGCACCTTAAATTTCATATAATATGCTTGATCAATTTAATTCTTGATAATTTGATTTCCTAACTTTAAAGAGGTCACACTTAGATTGAATTAAAAGCATAGGCTTTTTGGAAAATATACTGGTAGCAGGTTTAAAAGCCAAAGTATGAGAAATTCTGTGGCTAACGTAGGCCTACTTTTCCATCCCATTTACTCTGTTTTGTGATTTTAAGTTTGTAATCTGCAGATATGTCTAAATACTGTTGCCATATAAAAAACGCATCTTAGAAGGGCAAAGTGTATTTCTGGACTGACTGTAGTCTTTCAATATCCGTCCACTTAGCAGGGGTTAGAGAGAACACAGAGCCAGTCTCTTCTCAGAGGTGTACAATAAAAAGACAAGGGGATACGGTCAAAAGATGTGACAAGGGAAGTTCCAATTGTATGTGAGCAACAAATTCATGGTGGGGGTGGTTCAGCACTCAAAACAGGTTGCTCAGCAGCTGTAGAACCTCTGTCCTTGAGGATTTTTGCAATTCAGCTGGAAAAGTCCCCGATCAACCTAATCTTAACTGTAAAGTTAGCCTTGCTTTTAGTGGGATGTTGGACTTCATGACCTCTTCTGGCCAGCCCCGCCTAAATTTTTCTGTAACTATGCATGACAGAGGCTTCCATGAGATACCGTTGCTTGTTTTGTAAGGAGCAATGTAATTCCCATACAAGATCAAATGAAAGATATTCAGTACACTGGTCTTGGGCAATAAGCAGCAACCAAAGTTTCGCAGAGGGATGTAAGAAATACCCCTGAAGACAGATTTAGGAACAGCTGCTTCTACGGTATTGAGCTTTTTTTGATGTTTTTTTGCTTAAATGTAAGTCTGCAGGCATGAGACTTAGTCTCTCTTCCAAATCAGTGGCATTAGTCGTTAAGTCTAAATGTCCAGTCATTTCATTACTCTTTTTAAAGTGCTATCCCAAATTACTTCCTGTGGAAAAGAGTTGCATAGTTTAATTAGACACTTTGTAAAAAGTATTTCCTTTGATTGGTTTAAAATACTTCTCCTTTTTGTCCCTGGTTTTGAATTATGATGCAGGAAAACTAAAAGTTTGTCATCTACCATTTTTCTACTAATCATTAATGTGTGCAATTCTGTCTTACTCATATCTTGTCTAAATGAAAAAAAAAAAATCACCAAAATATCACTCTTTTAAGTCTTTATATTTAGAAATGCTTTTCACTTGCCAATAATCTCTGTCACCCTCTCCAAAACTTCCATTGCAGCATCACCTTTCATAGGCAGTGATCAGTCTGGTAGTTTCTATTCCAAATGAACCTCCATCATTCAGTTACCTTAAAGGAGTTATAATGTTTCTTGTATTATTCTGCATCTCATTCCTTGCAGACCCTAATATTCTGGGATATTGCTGTCGTAAGCCGACAAAGTCCAGCTGATACCAAAAGAAGACATTTCATAATTTCCAATCCCAATCGCCCATAGTAGGCCAAAAGGAGAGCCTGCTCCTTACTGAAAACTAATTTCCCCCCCCCCTCCTTTTTTTTTTCTGCTGGGTTAATTTTTGACTGGATCAGGTCCTGAATCCAAATTGCTGTAGGGTCTTACTCATATTTAGGCTAGTGCAACCAAGCTAGTGGTGGTGATCATCAGCACGATGACAGAGCCATCTCTCCCACACTTGCCTCAACTGAAAGTGTCTGTGAAACCAGTTACTCCTGATAGCTGACCTTTTTTTAACCGTAGATGCACACTCAGCAGAGACCTTTACTGAGCTTAGAACAGTATTTGTTAATTGCCTACTTAGTAACATGCACACTACTTACAGTGAATTTAATGACTTCATCTAAATGGTCATTGTTCAGCATGTCACACAGCAAAAATTTCCTGTAGGAAGTCGAAAGCCGTTAGCTTCTCTCTGGAAGTCTCTGATATTTATAAAGCCTGACCTGGATTTTCCAAGTAAGTTGACTGAAAAATATTTTCCCTTTCCCTGAAATTTGAAGTGTATTTGATAATCACATTTAGGACTTCCTTTAGAGTATCCTTGATTGAAAAGTGTATTCAAGTAAATCTTTATTCGCAGAGAGAGTTTGAGGTTGTCTTAACATTCTTTTAAATGCAAAGAACTGTACTGTAGAAATAAATGAGACTTGTCAGAGATTACACAGGATACGGGATTCAGCCCTTACAAAGGAGGATGTGATGATGGGCTGTTTCTCTCCTACCGTGGCCCTGCAGTGCTTTGCAGCCATATCCCTTTCCTTTTCAGATTATTGCAAAGGGCATTTAGGATCAGCCATCTGTAAATCACCAATATCGTCAGAAGCCAATTAAAATATAGATTTGCTCACTATGGAAAGTTATGAGAACTTCTGATATGGGGGAAGGCCAGCATGTTCTGTTTTTAATGAATAAGCATTGAGTAAAAGAGAGAAGTATTCACTTCTCGTTAGTATTAGTTATAGAAAACACCTCTTCTGCTCCTCTCCTGTTTGAAAGTTCTCATTCATACATCTGTTCTGGATTACCTGTCTTATGACCACACCAGCCACATCCCAGGTGCAGCCGTGAACTCCAGTATGTGCTTCCCGATGTTGCTGAGATAACACCTCTTCAGTGTCTTCCACCTCAGCAATGGCATTAACCGAGAGTCACGCTGGGTGGAACGGCGGGACACCTGGTCCACAGGACAAACCCAGGGCTGTGAGCTGCATCAGGATGGTTCAGTGTTCACCATCCCTGGAGAAAGCCTGCAGTCTGGAGCCAGGCACTTTCCCTAAGGGACCTGGTGAGCAAATCTAAAGCTGTAGATGAAAGTTCGCTCTGAGTTACTCTCAGCAGTTTTGCCGTACCAGTGATACGTATTGGTATGTCAGCAGCTTTCCAGCATTATTTTGAAACAGCAAGTTGGTTAAGAATACATGCTGTTCCTGTCATCTTGTATTATCACCCACTTGCTCAACAACACCCCCCCCCCAAAAAAAAACCCCAAACTTTGTGTCAAAATCCATGAGTCAATAACATAAATCTACAAATTGCTGCTTTGTCTTCCTACTGTCTTCTCGTAAAGAAATTGCTTAGGAAATAATTTTTCCATGATAATCCAGAGTCAGCTGGTTTAGACACATATCTGTGTAACATCAAAATTCATCTCAACCAACAGCTGTGCCTTTTTAGAGAAGCATAACTATAGTGTGAACTGACAGCCGTCCTTGCAGCTATTTAATACCCTGACCTAAATTTAGGTGTTTGTCACCATCACCGACACTACTACTATTTGCTTCTAAGATTAAAGGGGGAAATACTGTCTCTGTCTGCGTGCAGTTGTAAAGCTGTGCCAAAGTAGGTTTTACTCTGTTAATTACTAAAATCTGTAAACTGTAAGTAAAAGCTGGTGCTGTTTATGATGGCTTTTTTGGATAGTAGAAGACATTTTTAATATTAGTAATAGCTACAATTTAATTTGATGGACCTTTAATTTAACTTTGTTAACAAATTTGTCTCCTTTCTGAATGGTTGAGTTGCAATGGTATTGACAAGGAAAGTAGTAACTAAGTTGATCCCTCATCACTTTGCACTAGACATAAGTCATCCCAAAGGCTAAGATCCATTTTGTTAGTCTTTAAAAATTACCATGATGCTCACGCGAAGTAACAATCTGAGCCAGAAAATCATGTATTAACAAAACACAATGCTTTTTAAATGTGTAAGTAAATTCAGTGCACTTCATTGAGGCTTCAGTAAGTCTTTTCAGGACTTACGACCCAACCCTATGCCACATGCACGATGCGTGACCGTAGAGCTGTGGGGTTGTAATTGCAGAAATGTTGTGGAGGGGAGACAGGGTAGCAGCTTGTGAGACACTGGAAGGATGGCCATGAAAGTGCCAGGAGTCATGAAGCACAGTGACCTAGGTTCTCAAAAAGCCTTCCAGACGCAGCAGTTTCCCTGCAAAGGTTTTCCTCTCGATTTTGTGTATAAAATCCTAAAAATTGCCACAAAATTGCACTTGATCCTAAGCTGAGACCACCCCAGACTCCTAAAAGAAAGTTGTTTCTGAATTACTCTCGTCCTGTTTTCATGCTGCATTCTTATTTGCAAAGAGGCATTAAATATGTTCTGTGTGCTTGGGAGTGTTAATGCTCTACTGGAACAGCTGTGGTACAGCACACAAGCTGGGTGTTAGATTTTGTTCCAGAGAAGAAAATTGTGCTAAATTTGAACAGTAAATGAGGCACTTCTGGACTTTGGAGAGATCTGTTAGCATGAAAATAAAAAGATAGGTTTTTTAGCCCTATACTAGAGAGATTTAAAATATCATTACCATCAGTGATGCGCGGAAATCTTCAAAATAGTTATAAATTTCACAGTCATTATGAAATAGTACAAGCAGTCAGGCAGTGCAAATAGGAACTGAGAACCAGGGATCCTGAAACCTGCTTTTTGACTCAGTCTTTTCTAATATGCCTTTTAGCAACTGATTTCACTTGTCCGTCTGTCCTGTATCTTGCCTTGTTACACTGTTTTATCTTACAGGCATATAGGGAAGCTTAATTCATGTAAATCACCTTGTAACTACTAGGAGAAAGACGCTGGGGCAGAAGAGTGCTCTTCCTCATATGGTGGTAGTTTGAGTGCGGGGCAGATAAAGCATATGTAGGAGTAAAATGCTGGGAAAGAGGCTTTTCTAAAATTTGATCAAGTTTTTTTTTAGTATCTGTTTTGTTTCTGGGCTTTTTGTGGACTTTGCATATCTTGGTTTAATTGAAGGTCAGTCTTACATTTATGTGAGAAAAGCCAGTCTTGTTCTTTTCCTGGATGAAGTTGGGAAACCTCAGGAATCCCATGCAAGTCATTTTGTGAAATTCCCATCACAGCTTCCCAGCAGTTTGGATGCAGTCTTAGGCAAACTCTGAACGATACTCTGTCACGTAAACAAGGAGAACTAAAAGAAAAACAGCCTTCTTTCAAAGATGTCTGTTGTCTGTGGGCCAATAACTGTTATTTTGCTAAGGACTGGGAGGTAGTCACAAGCCTTCACAAATCTCCACGTATACAATGGGGATCCATTTTTGCTAGAATGGTATTTGACTGCATGTTCGTCTAGACTATTTTTTAGCTTGCTTGAGCTGGAACTCCCAGGTAATCCATGTCGCCTACACATTAAATCTCACTTTGTCTAAGCTGGTTGAGCCAAGGGCTCTCCAGGAGGAGTGACTCAGGCATGGGCATAGCCAGGCTCACATGAAAGTCCTACGCCTCTAGGCTCTGTGGGTGCAGCTGGCTCCAGGAACTTGAGCATAAACTCAAGCGCAGCTACAGCATTATATATGTGAGCTTAATTTGCTTCAGTTTCATGTGGTTTAAAGAACAAATTGTTTGATGCAAAAAACCCCGACCAAACTCTGTAGGAGGATGTGTCTCTCCTCTATTCATGCAGAAATAAGGTGAATCCCATATTCCAGTATTCCTTCTATTTCACGAGATATCCTGAACCACCATTTACTGTAGCTGTCTCTGCGGGCAGAGGCTAGTGCTGCATTCATGGGAACTGAGCCTCTGTCCAGTTAAACCATAGGAGGGGCATGCAGAGATGTCCTTGAATGCTCTCTGCATCTCCAATTGTTGTAGTTTGCAGGAAGTAAAACGGTTTCACAAGGACCAAGGTTAGCTGGAGCCAGACTGTGCTTCTAATTCTGTAATTTAACAATACTGTGATATTGTAATGCTTCTGTAAGTAGATGTGAATGTGAGAGGAGGGAGGAGACGGGAAATAAATGTGAATTTGGAGGGAAGGTGAGGAAACGCACACAAAGCAGGAAAGAAATGAACTGGAAAGCAGAGCATAGAAAATAAAAATATAAGCAGAAAATTAAAAAAACAACAAGAATTTAAAAAAGACAAATCTTTTTCTTTTTTTTAATTTGATCCTATTTGTCATAAGTACTTGGTTCCACTGCAAGTGAGTCTGCAAGCTGGAGATGCTGACAGTCTGCAGTGCAGAAAATGGGCATTGGGTTGCTCACTTCTTCACAGATTCACATGCTACAGCCAGTGATACAAAGAAAGTGAATAGTGACTAGGGAGAGAGAATGAGAAAGAAGGCAAAAGAAGGGCTTACATCAATAGGGTGCGACTGTGTAATTTAAACCTGCTAAGTATCAGAGATTTTGTAATATGTCATGAGATCGTATGGAACATCGTGCAGTTTTTGCTGAGATTTCCTTATTTTCTTCTGCTGAATTTTGACCTTATTTATCTTACTCATACTACTGACGTGTCCAGGGGACTAGTGGCTCCTGGAAACAGCCTGCCTATGATTTACTGGAAACTTGGATTTCATGCAGT
Organism: Aptenodytes patagonicus; assembly: GCF_965638725.1. Lineage (NCBI taxonomy): Eukaryota > Metazoa > Chordata > Aves > Sphenisciformes > Spheniscidae > Aptenodytes > Aptenodytes patagonicus. The sequence goes on along the minus strand of NC_134953.1, from coordinate 78,750,702 downwards.
CAAGTGGTGGGAGAAGCAGCTTTAAGGAAAAACGGTTAGATTGCGGTGGCTGGCTCCGAGACTCAAATTCCTGGACAGTGGGAGCCTGGGTTTGCCCCCCAGGCTCACTGTGCAGCCCATGAGGAGTGGATCAGGGAACCATCCAAATTCTTGGTGATCGCTGCTGAGATCTAAGCGGTACGTGGGTATGTTTGAAACCCAGTTCTTCCTGCAGGGACGTCTTTCTGTCCGTTTGTGATCTTGTAGTGTGAGACACCAGCAACCTTTCCATCAGAAAGACAGGAGGAGTCATTTAACAATCAGATCAAGAGGTGGTAGGGTTTCCTTCTTTTCACAATGTGTGAGTTAAAGCATCATCCAGGAAGAAAGAGATCTGGGTTTAACTTCTTCCTCTGCCAGAAAGGATTTAATTTTCCCTCCAAATTGCAGCAATCACTAGCTATCCAATTTGCTGTGGGAGAGAGGCTCTCCTCTTTTCCTACATGATAACCAGAGTGGCTGGGCATTCATATGGAAGAAGGTTTCATCGGTTCTGTTTCAGGAACATTAAACAATAATTGGATAAAACACGTATCTAAATTCTGCCTAAATGTGGGCTTGGGCTTGACTCTTGATTGAGTGGCAAAGCGTTGGAATTGTGCTTATTTTACAGAGCACATATTAATTAATAAACAGGATACAGGAATCTGGCTTGCAGTCAGAGGACATAAATCTTGTGGTCCTGGAGGTCACCATCTTCTAAGACGGAAGCAAACAAATCTATCTAAAAGCACAGTTTCAAAATTATTTGTGCTGACTAACCAAAATACATTAAAAGCAAGTTAGTTCAACATCACATTGACCTTTTCTCTCTGACGGTGGTTATCATTGATTCAGTTACCTTAATTCCTTTCTGCAAGTACAAAGGGTTAATATATAAAGTATTTTTTGTTAAGTATACGGCTTTTTGGACTATATTAACTCATTCTAAATATTCTGTTTCATTATTACTAATCAAATCTGTCTTCAGCTTTGCAGGTTTTACAACTGATTTAAGAAAAAACCAAAAACAACAAAAAAAACACCAGAAGCAAAGAAAACTTAAACGTGTCCTCAGCTTCAGAGGAGCTGAGCACACTGCAACAACTGTAAACTTTGGTGGGAGCACAAGTAGCCACTTCTGGAAATAAGACTTCGTACAGGTATGTAAGTCTTCTTTACTTTACCTAGGAGCAGACCCTGTCCTATTGAAAGATGTAAACTTCTAAATCAGTTAGTTGCTTTTAAAATTTTGCTCCAGCAGTCCATCAAGTGTGAAAATTTTGTTCCAGCTGCAATTAATAAGGTGAAGGAAATCAGCACATTTGAATGTTTTCATCAATTAGCTGCATAGGTCTTTTCTTAGCCCTCCTGCAACAGTAGCAGCCTAGACTGATTTTTTGGGTTCTTTGAAATTGTTCCTTTTTTTAGCACTGAAAAACAGAGAAAGAAAAATTATAGAATTAAGAGTTATTTTCAAAGGCTTTTGAGACCAGAGACTTTTACATTTTGGAATGGAAAGAGAAAAAAACAATTAGTGATACTATTAAGAATGTTTCAGCTGTGAATTCTGTGTAGCAAAATCACTGGTAAAGCTGAGGAGCTTTAAAGTTTAAAGTCCAGAGCTATGATGTGGGGGGCAGCAAAAAGATGAAAGGTTTGAATGGATAGAAGGCCCAAGATTTGCTGGGCTTTATGGAATGTAATTAATTTTTAAGTCCTGTTTTGAGCTTATACAGTTCAGCTTAACTCTCAGAGTCTTCCTTTATGGTTTTACATCTCATAATTTGATTATGAAAATGAACTCTCCCACATAGAAGAGAATGCTAGCAATCTTGTTCTGATAAGAGATATTTATACAGCACCACCAAATCACTTAAACATAAGGGGGCCATGTGCTTATCCTCATTTCTGATGACGAGCCCACTGTAGCTATCTAAGATTTGTCAGCACGTGTTGTTATTCCCTGTTCAGTTGGGGCCAGTGCTTTCCAGTGCTACTTCAGAGCAACTTCTTTGACTTACTTGGGTATTCTGTGAATTTAATCACTATAAATCGAGAATCTTTCTTTACACTCACATCTTAAAATGGTACTGATAGAGGACCTAACTTTTAACCTATCCTTGATTAGGGAGAAAGGAGAAATCTAAGGAATCTTGGGGAAAGGGGCTGGGGAAGAGAGGACTAACTTTCGTAAAAAGCAATACAATTGGTAAATTTGCGGAGCTGAAAGATAAGTGAGTGAGCACAATTGATTTGCTGTGGAGTACTCACTAGCAAACCATTACAGCAAAGTATAATTCAAAATCAGAGTAGTCTGTGGCTAAGTTTGAGGGGATGATGGTAGAATAAAAGTGATGCAAATGCTGTTTAGACTCACTGCTTACTCTCCCCTCCTTTCTTTGCCAAATGCTGTAATCTGATAATCTTTTTCATTTATACATATAGCCCAAATTCCATCTTCAGTTATACAAATGTAAATGCCCTTAGTCGTGGTTTCATCATATTATAAGCAAAAGTTTGCTGTTGTATTATAAAGTCCTGACCACCGTTTCTAAAATACAGTATACTGGAATTTGTCTTAGTCTGCACAGCCTTTTTGTATAAGACCCCCTTCTGATAAAAAGTGAATGCTTTATTCATTACCTTTTTTTGACTTTTTTGATGGACTGTAATACCAGTATCGGAAAGAAGTCTGGGATTAAAACAAGCCTGACTTTGTTCGGATACTACAAGGACCAATGGCTGAGAAAACATACGATCTACTACCACATTCCCAGATTACAAGAGTTGCATAAACTTCAGGTCAGCTGGAGTTGTATAAACTAGAACAGTGCAGTGTGTGTAAAATACTCTGTTTATAGAGGGGTTTCCATGTGGAAAAATCATTAAACCCTTTCACAAATTGTCTTTTTTCACAGGAATCATTCATCTGATAATGGCAGTCTTAAGTAGCTAGACAAATATATTTCCAAGGAAAGAAAGAGAAATAATTCTAGATGTTTTCTGAGCTAATAAGATTTGTTCTTTTTATGGATCTTTGAAAACTTGCATGGTGTGGCAGAAAATTTGTCTAAAATTTCATCCTAAAATACTTGTATGTGAAGAAAAAGATTCAGTTATTATTTGAAAGTGGGATTTTCAAATCAGAGTTCCTTGTTCTAGCAGATATCCTATCACTGCGGGATTATGGTATTGGGTTTGGAAAGCATTGGGCAGAAAGCCTCCTCGGCAGAGGAGAGACTGTGAAACACCTAAAAGGCAGCTGGGTGGTACAAAACCTCAAAATCACACAGCTTGTAGTGTGAGCTTCTCCATATGCGTACTCCATAAGAGATTTTAGCTTTTAAGTGGACTTATCAGTAGGTTTCCTAAGCCTTGAACTTTGGTCTTCAATGTACTAGTAAATCTGGGATTAAAGGAAAAATTCTGGTTCTGCCTAAGTTTACACAGGACTGTGCTCCCACTTGTTTTACCTCAGTCTTTACAGACTTTTCTGCAGTCAAATATTAGGGAAGCACTTTCCAGCTGACCTATTTAATTGAGTTTTAGATACTGATATTACTTCCTATTCTCTCCAGTCACCAACAGATTGAATCTCTGTGTTTGCATTCACTTGTTTTTAATTCAAGGAGATGTAGCTCTAATTCTAAAAAAATCTTCTCCATTGTTGCCATTGTAAAGAATTTAATTTGGCATTTTTTTCCCTTTTTTTTTTTTTTTCACCTTTATTTGGTATAGTGTTTTTTTTTAACATATGGTTCATTTTAACAAGGTCAGTTATAAATAGCCTGTGCTGGAATATTTTAGAGAATTCTTCCGCACTATGTTCGGATGATCGTTGGTTGCCAGATGGGGCATTCAGGATCGTAGGATAATTGAGGTGGGAAGGGACCGCAGGAGGGCTCTGGTCCAAACTCCTGTGCAGTGCAGGGTCAGCCATGAGCTCAGGCTACGTCGGTCAGGGCTTTGTCCAGCCTGAGCATCTCTTGTTTCAGCTTACCCCCGCTGCCTCTCGCCCTCCCGCCATGCACCAGCATGAAGGGCCTGGCTCCGTCCCCTCCATAACCTCCTCGCAGGCAATGGCAGGTTGCTGGCGGGTGCCCGAATCCACCCCCTCCCCAGGCTGAGCAAGCCCCCTTCCCTCAGCCTCTCGTCACAGGACTCCAGCCCCAGACCAACTCGACCATTGGTGTCCTTCTTGTATGGAGGGGCCCAAAACTGGATGCAGTATTCTCAACATGGTCTAGAAAATAGTAAACATTTTACTAATATTTTAGTGACCAGAATGAGACGTGTAGGCTCAGAAGAGGAACACTTACCAGCTGAAGCAGATTTAAGGGCACGAGAGGGGAAAAGGTTCAAAGGTACTCTTTTCGAGAGTAACAGAGTTCAGTCAGAACCAGAGCGCGGTATTTCCTGGGGAACTTTCTGTAACGGGCTGCATATAATGCCCTTATTATTTGTCTTGAGACTTCAGTCCCCGCATATCTCAGCGCAGTGCCTTTCTCTGATCATCGCATTCATCCAAACGCAATTCTCTCTCATGGAAGTACACTAGGGACACACGGTTTGAGAGGATTAATCCCATTTCCTTTGTATATCAAACTCGTGAGTCATCGCCACTACTTGTTTGAGCAGTATCAAATGTAAGCATCTTAGTTGTATCTATACACCCACACTGAAGTTTTTATATAAGATTCAAATGTGCCTGATTAACATAAGAAAACCCAGTGCATATTTGTAGAGCAGGTGCAAGCAATGTCTCATCTCTTCCTGAACAAAAGGTTAATACATTCCCACAAGTGACTTAATCCAACCTTATCGCTAAAAATGATATGATTGTAAGTGGATATAAATGAAAGTTAAAAAGCTTCAAGTCATGCACTGTAATTATTAGTTAATATTCAAAAAGGGCAGGAAGTTTAAAAAAAGAAAAGTTACACCACTAACTACCAACAATTAATTTGCACACACTGCATTAATTTTAAGAATTAATTATGCTGTAAAGTTTAAGCTTAAGTACATACGGCACGTGCAACGTAGGAGTGTGATGTAACAAGATCTGCAGCTCATGTTTTGACTTGTAGATTTAAAATCTAAGTGAATTGAAAGTAAATGTAAACCCGGAGGATTTAAGTTTTGTGATGCGGAACCCCGTTGAAAAGGGAAAATAGCAACTTGGTAGAATATGAATGATACTAGTAGTCCCAAATTCATTTTATGAATTTTATTACCTCGGTTAAAATTTGTTCAAGTATATATGTGATGAAGAGTAATTAATTATTATATATAGAAGAAGAACAGGAATTATGATAAACGTTTCCTGGTAAGAGGTCGCCATGAGGTGACAGGATGTGAATTGGGCCTGGGTAACAAAATTCTGTGTGTGCGTACGTGGGTGTGCATGTATAGCAGGGAGTAAAAATTGTTTTGGGAATTGGATCCTATTGAGGAGTAAAATCTGTTGTGGATGTCTCCCTTCTAGAGATTTTCTAACCCCCGAGGAGAAAAAGGTTGCATGTAAAGCCTGATCAAATCAGCACCAGGTTCCTTCAATCCAGGAAGCGCTGCAGGGATATTTCCAGGGATATTTCCCTGGAAGTATTTAAAAGACGTGTAGATGAGGGGCTTAGGGACATGGTTCAGTGGGCATGGTGGTGTTGGGTTGACGGTTGGACTCGATGGTCTTAGAGGTCTTTTCCAACCTTAATGACTCTGTTTCTACGATTCTATGATGGCTAAGGGGACAGCCATTACGATGGCAAAGGCGAGCAAGGAAGGGCCAGCACACCTGCCTCCTCATCCATGCAGCGGTGGCCCCAGCGGTCACGTCACGAGAAGAGGGGGCTGGACGCTTGAACGGGCCTGCAAGGAAGCTACCGAGGACTGCCAATTATTAAAGACCAGCTGCTCTTTTTAGCAGGCTTATGGAGAGCGGGGAGGTGCGGTAACAGTTGCTGAGCTGCTATTTATTGTACATTTACTAAGAGGAGGTTTTTTTCTGGTAACCTGGGTTTTGTTAACCTTTGTTAAATATGTTGGCTGGGCATTTATATGCTTTTGTATGTCTGTTTGGAAGACAGGAACTGCATTTCAATTTTTCAATGGGAATTTTTAGTTCAACTGAATTTTGTTTTGTTTTGTTGATTTTTTTTTTTTTTTTTTTTATTTTCCTTAGAAACAAAACCTGCACATTTTAAAATTCTTTCCAACAGAAATTTTTAGTTAGATAGACCTGATTTCAGGAAGCGTGGGATAGAGCTAGAAATTCTAACGTGAGATAGTTCTCTCAAGGCTTCGCTAGCTCTTCTTTTTTGCTGCAATTGTTCCAAGACAGTCTTGGGCATATATGAATGTGGGAAAAATTTTTCCCCAGTCTGTAGCACTGCAGACAACACCTCAGGTGTGCAAACTGGCATAGTTTTTCAGAAGCAAAGAAAAGCTATGAAAAGGTATTCCAGCCAGCCTTTGAGACCAGATAAAAAATCATGCTCCAGCTTATCCTACTTTTCATACATAATGCAGTATGTATATGTGCACAAATATATAAAAGTCTGCCTAAATTTAAAAGATTTAATTTAGCTGTGCTTTTATTCATAAGGCTTTCTTAACATGACAGGAGGCTAGTTATGCTGATTTATTTAGTCTTTAAACCATCTAGGCATTAACATCTAAGTATGCTTACAGTCCACAAAGAATCTATTAGGCAAGAAAGTGGGTCATTCTTACTTAATGATTGCTAAAGTGAGGCAGTGATTACAGGGCAAGAAGGCCAAGTGTGTAAGGCACTCACTAGAGACTTTAAAACCTAAAGGGAAGGCGTTAGTTCTGGATTGTGATTTATAAAGATGTACACAATGTTGGCTTACTTTGAATAACAGTACAAAGAATGTCAATTTTATTATCTCTCAAGGAGCATAATTTCTACAAATGTTGGAATTGCATAATAAAAAATAAATTCAATTGCCTCTACTCTGAAAGTTGCTGGATTGGATATTGGTAAGAAGATACTAAAGTACAGAGAATCCAATGATTGAACTTCAAAGGTAACAAAAAGGAATACTTTAACTACACAGGTTACAAACTGTATTCAGTATGCTTTTCTGTATTAGTTTTCAGCAAGGATATATAACCATTTGTAATAAATTTTTGGTTTTATCATCTTAGTTCTAGGGCTTACTGAAGCTTCCTTGTTCTCAGCTGCCAGAGCAACCCGAGTATTTCCCACATACCAGAAATATTCTGAGTAAGGTAGAACTGATTATATCGTTTTCTTCTGCCACGTTTTCTTCTGAAGAAATAGTGAAGAACGGGTATATTGCTAAGCTCACCTTCCCAATATGTTTCCTGTAGCAAGAAATAACTTCCATTTAAGAAGCAGTCCCTCAGCTTAAAAAAAACCCAACCAAACAAAAAAACCCCACAAACGCTAAACGAACAAAAAGCCTAACCCTTTTGCCTGCTCATGTTAAATATCAGTTCTGGGGGTGGTTAACAAGTTGCCCAGAAAAACTGTAGAACCTCCATCTCTGAAAATTTTCAAAACCTGACTGGACAAGGCTCTAATCAACCTGATATAACTTCTACGTTAGTGGTCCTTTGATCAGGAAGTTAAGTTAAATTACACCCAGCCATCCCTTCAGCAGGAATCTCTCCATTAGAAGTTAAATTAGTCAAGTATATTAATTTTTCGAATTGTGGAAACAGGTAAAGATCCAAATGTGGTTTAGAAGAGCTTGTTTTCTTAAACAGACAACAAATCTTTGGGGGCTTTCTTTCAAGTTTTTTTGAAAAACACATTCAGAGTTCTTCCAAAAGGAAACATTGAAAATCATTAGGAGCACAGACTAGTAATTCAGAGAGGTGCTCTTCAACGGCAGCCGAGTGTGTTACATACTTCAGCGGGTATCTGCTGCCTCCGTCAGACCATTCCCAGTAATGCAGAAAAAGATTATTCTGTCAGAAAGTCATAGCATCCCATTCTTTTGCACCAGTTTTCGGGTGAGGAGAGGGGAAGAAGCCTAAGAAGAAAGATATTGTTAAGTAGATAGTTGGTGAACGTTTCTGTAAATCGGCAAAGGATTTTTTTCGTGTTAGAAATGCACAGTAATGCAATTATCTTAATGAGTAAGACAAACCATACTTCAAGTTACGTCTTTAGCCATTAGGTTCAACAGTCACAACTGAGATAAAAAAGATCTTAGAGCAAAGGCTGCAGTCTGGGCTGTGGAAAACCTGCAAATCAAGTCAAGCTTCCAGAGTGCATTTATATAGTTTTGGTTAAGTGATTCCAGCTCTGTGGTTCAGTTCTTCATATGCAAAACAAATTATGCCCTCTCTCTCCTTTTATCTTCCTTTTACTTCAGCAAAAGCTTTTGTTGCGCGATCAAGGCCAGATTGGCAGAAGGTCTTCCTTACTTAATCCACAGATGGTGGATAATGCAACTGGATTTTATATGCCTAAATAGGCCTGTGTGCATACGCAGTGCTCACTGTACACAGATGTATGTATCTGTGTGTAAGTATGTGTGTTCAACAGCTCCCTAATCTCAGCTGAAATTAAGTACTCCCTTTAAAAAGAACAAACAACAGCAGCTTGTGAAAATGCAGACCCAGTTAGTACACTACAAGGACAACTGTAGGTAGAAAATCCAATCGTATCATAAAGCTAATATTTTGTGTTTGGGATGTAACGCGGTACATTGCTTTAGCTATTTTTTTTTAAAATAGACGAAAAGAGAAGATATCAAAGAGGATTATTTTATGCATTGAGTGTTCTTTCGGTAGGGAGAGAAATTATGCTTCTGACAAGTTACTGTGTATCCATCTCCCACTAACAGAACCTGCCAAGATAACAGCAAATATAAATACCAGGCTTTCTTGTGGTGATATTGCTTTATTATTTCCTCGCACACAATTTAAGCAAAATGGTTAAGGAAGAACAGTGATACAGATTTGATGGTGCACTTCATTCCATATACCTCATAACACAAAGGTTCCCAGAGAATAAAACTTACATTTTTTTAAAAGGGAAAGAATGTATCAATATTTTTTCAAAACTGAAATAGTTATTTTCTACTTTGGTGAATCTGAGTAATTTTCAGAGCTTCTCACTGAAGCTCTCAAATACATACAATGCATTCTATTTATTGTCCTGTCTGTACGCATTTTGCTGCTAATAGTAAAAAAAAAAAAAAAAAAAAAATTCCCATTTTTCACACCACAGATTCTCAGCACACCAAGGAAAAACTCGACATCATCCTTGAAGTTAAATCACTCAGATGTGACAGAAGGCAGCCCCTGTTCACATGCATATTATACACCCATTGAAATGTAGTGCAATACATCACTGAGGTATGTTGAGTTTTGCTTTTGTCAGCTTGCTTTTTTTTTTTTTAAACCCTATAAGTTTGGGTTTATCATCCCCATTCCTTGGCACTCAATGATGTAGGTATCTTTACTGGGATCTTCCTCTTCCGATTTTGTCACAGTAAATTTGGCCTAAAACAGGATTAGAAATATATCACTAATTAAGTTATAACATACATAAGTTTAAATATTCAACATCTGATGCCCAATAATCGTATTGCCACGTGTTTATGTATATTACGGCTTTGACCGATTTCATTAAAAAACACTTAAATAAAGGTGGTAAAAGTATCTGACCATTCTAAAGGCATTTAACTCTAAAGTACGTTCACTTTCTACAGGTAAACTCCCATATAAATATTGTAGCAATTATTTTATCAGTGCTTGTCCTCCGTGATCAAGTTCAGTTCACAGTGCCCGCTAAACTGTACACTGCCTAGTTACTGGATGACAACCAATAGATAAGACTTCCTGAACTTTTCGACTCACCTTTGTTAGCTGCTCTGTAAAGTGTATAGCCGTTTGAGTATGAAGCGTAATTGGTCCACTTTTCACCCTAGACACCCCCTTTGCTAGCGCCATAAAAATGATCAGCTGAAAGGGAGGGAAAGGTAATTACTAAGTAACTCTTCAGATCCTAGGAACTTATTGATTTAAAAAAAAAAAAAAAAGGAAAAACATGCAAAATGTCTGTAGATGTAAAAATGCGGTCTGCCAAGTTTCATAAAAGTTCATGATGCTGAGTGTTAAGAGTGATCCAAGGCTCAAGAAGCTTGGAAATTACTACTGTAATGCCTATTACAGAAGGGCTGCTACTTTTCCACAGTGGATTTTGCCACTGAATTCCTGCTACTACATTTAACTTTGCTCTCCCCCACCCTCCTACCTCGAAATTCCCCAAAGTCATGTCAGACTCCAGAATGGTAGATTACGTTTATGGAGAGAAAAACTCAGGAAGAGGTTTTTTAATTCCATCACTTTCTGATGACATATTCGCCAGACAGATACTTAAAAAAATCTGATTTGATTTACAAACACCACCATGACAAGTACTCTGTAAAGCATGATGTAACTCTGAGCAGTTCCCGTACACACTGAATCTAGCTGTGGCATGTTTCCACCAATTGTACTGTGCAAGCTTTGGAAAAAGTAGGATGAGTCCAAGACCTAAATACTTCCTATTATACTGCATAATAGTAATGTGTGGCCAGAGATAACATCATCCTACCTAGAACAGTCCAAGATTCTTATCAGGCTGCGTTATTGAAAATAAGATAGCGGCGGGTCTTCGTTCTCAAATGAAATTAGGTGAGCAAGACAAACGGGAGCACCTCCTAGATATTCTGTTCTCTAATAGCTTCACTTAGCATCATTCTTAATGTGTAACCAGGGAGCTATTTTTACTCCACTACATGGAGTACCAAATAGAAGCAAATTCCTACCTCTTTCTTCCATACCTACTAAGATTTACAGGAAGGGAAAACTTAAGGGTGTTGGTGCAAAGGCAGGAGCATCTGTGGTTCCTAAGCACTGTATGTAATTTGCTAATCCTAGTGACATTGTGACCTCCCAACACTTCTAATTATCAAATAATTATGTAAAGCCACGCCTACCTGTGAAGATAGAGTCTAACTTTGAAATCTACATCTCATTCTTTCCCTGTTCAGATTTATATTCTTTACAAGTAATACAAACATGCATGTTCTTGCTACTTCAACTTCACGTAAACACAGACAGGAGCCTTACTTGGTCTTGCAGAGAATCATCCACAGTTCCACCGTGTTTAAGATTCCTAAGCAGTATCTCAGCTGCTTCAATGCCAACCTTGTCAGAATTCTTTCCTAATAAAGAAATTCAGGAGATTAGGATGCTGCCAATTATTATCTAACATTTTAAAAATACAGAAGGGAAAAAAAAAAATCAAGAAATGATTAACTTTCTAAACCTTATTTCCATGCTCTTGCCTCAAATGCGTGCTTAAAAATCCCCTGCCATCTTATGATGACATATAGTTCATACTTCCTAAGCAGTGGAAAGAAAGTAGCCCCACTTAGTCAGAGAAATATTTTGTTCAAACCATTTAAAACCAAAATCACTTCTATTCCTTTTAATCTAAATACACATCCAGATTCACTGTTGAACAAAAACTTCACAAGTAAACCACAAAGACTGTATGTTCTTAAAGTCCAGAAGCATTTTCAATTCAGTGACCCTTAACAATACATTCTGATAAAAGGCGAGTTTAATAATTTTGTAATTTTTGTCACTATGCAGAAGCAGCTTAGTACAAAGTGTAAGATTCCATTTACTACGTTTAAAATCTGTTCATTGCCACTGTCCTTTATTACTAAACAACATCCATTTAAAAATGCAACACTCAAAGCATCAGATCTTTGAATAGATTATACTTCAGATTCCTATTTGTTAATAGTACATTAAGTTAAATCTGAAAGAGGTATGGTATACCTCATGGAACTCTTACCTCTCTTGCCAAGTGACGAACCAGCTAACAAACAGCCTGTTGAAGTCTCTGCAACAACGCTAAGCAGAAAAAACAGAATCAATATTAAGAACAAAATCACTCACGTTACACTTTATTTATCAGATATGTAATCAAGATCTAGCTAATCAACCAGCAAGGCTACAGGTATCAATAGAAGGTTTGGCTCATCTTACATTATTCCACTCCCAGTCCCAAAGGCTTGATCATCAGGTTCTCGAACAGGCTGAATGTTAATGTAAAGATCTCTGATTTCTTTTCTGATGCATCTCACTGCTGCTGCTGCCATGTCTTTTGCCAGCTAGCAAGATAAGAGGTAAAAACATTAATTAAATTATGTAACTATAGTAATACTTTTTCCTCATAAGTCTAATTATTACAGCAAATGCCTGAATAAAGGCACTACTTTATTAACTAGAAAAACAAAGGATTGTTATAAAACCCCTACAAGCAAGCACTGAACATCATCTCCTCCGAGAATTTTCCCACAAAATTAAGGTAACATTAAATGGTAAACAAATGACAATTATAGTGATGTATGTAGAAGCTTCAATATCAATAGAAATTCAAGAACTTTTCTCCGTTCATAGGGAGAAAGATTTGATTTTAGTCTTGATTATCTCAAGGCATTAGATTGTAAAAAAACCCAAAAAACAAAAAACCAAAAAACCACCCCACAATTACTATGTACAGGATATACGCTAGAAGAGATAAAATAACAATTTTAAATCACAGGCAGGTGGGGGCAGATGAAGCTTATCCCATCCTTGTGATCCAATCAGAGCCAATATTCACAGGTTTGGAGATTTTTAAGACCAAAACCAGCAGTCCACAGCTCTTCAAAAAGTAACTCAGTTTCTCTTCTTCCTTCCTCTACTAATTCCTAGCCTGTGTGTGAGAAGGAGCTTTAAGGAGATCCCACCACTCATTCTCTGTACACACAGACAGGATAGGAATAATAGAAAGAAGGGGGTACAAAGGAGCAAATTTCTTTCTGGTTTATCCTTGGCTAAACCTACCCTTAACTTGTTCTGTCTAATACCCTTAGCAATGGTTGAAAAATTTGATGTAGTCTGACCTCTGCCTGTTACAGTGCACCATAGTTTACCCATAAATCTATGAAAGAGGGCCATGATTTCAGATTTAAAATAATCCACGTAAATATGAACAATACGTCAATCAGATGTAAGATACCCCTCAATATATGCTAAAGACTTTTGAACAGTCATATGAAGGATATCAAGGATACCGTTCTCATTTCCTGTTTTAGCTGCTACCATATTGCTATGCAATAAATGCATTTTAGAAATGTCCAAAATTCTATTCTACGGCCTGAATAATTGAAACCATTTTATAGGGCTACTTAGTTTGTATGTGAAAGACTGCAGAATACAGGAGCAGTAGAAGTATGTTAAGCAGTTTACATGCAATTTTATATAGATATATGAAGTTGGATACTACCAGAGCTATTATCAGCACTTACTTTTATAGGCAGCGCTCCAGCAACAAATGCTCTTCCATATATCTTTGTCACTGTGCCACGTTCTGTTAAGTTTATTGGGCTCAACTCTTTGACTGGTGACATTTGGACTACAACTTCACCACCTCCCTGAGGATAGTAGCCCCTGTTTAGAAACGGTAATCAGATATAATTAAACGCAAAGATCACAAGGAAACCAAGAAAAGAGCCAGAAAGCTCTTCATATATTTCATTATACATTTTTATGTTCTCTGTTACTGTACATATGAATTTTCTTGATGTGTGCCTTGGAAATTTTTATAATAGAATTAGGTTCTCTAACAGTATTACCTCGTAACACACACCTTATTAACTACCCAGCACCAACAATAACTGGCACCTCAGAAAAAGCTCAGTAATGTACTGCCTGTTCAGCATGCGCTTCCCTCAAGGTAGCCCATAGGAAACATTAAACAGCAGCTGAAGATTCAGCAATGAAAAAAAAGCCAGGAAAGAACCACATCACATTCATCATGTGGTGACAGTATACACAGGGGCAGATAATGCAGATTAGTTCATGTATTACAAATTCATCCCTCAGCTTGATTGAGGGCACCTTGTGTGTGTGCCTCTGTGCTCACACACTGGTTCAGTAAGGCCTGCCTCTGCCACACGTCTCCATAACTCACCTCTTTTTTATGTCACAATTAAATGTGAAATTGAACTTTTCAACTATTGGCTTGAAAACCTGAAAAACAAGCACATATAAAAACACAGAGTGAATCTGTTTTGCATTTATCATTTCCCACTATTTTATACAGTCTTACCAAAAAAAAAAAAAAAGTTCAACACAAACATTTCAGTTACATTATTTAAAAAAAAAAAAAAAATAGCCAGTCTCATCCATACAGCTTACTTGACATTCCTCATACTTCATTCTGAATGACAGTTTGTGTAAAAGGATTCTCTTATGGAAAGAGGAAGAGAAATTCTTAACAACTCACAGCACTTCTAGAATAAAGAATATATTTTAAGTGAAATTTTCTTTAGTAATTAAAAGCAAACAGACTAGTTGCTGTTTCAGGGAATTCCATGAAACACTGGTTGCTCTCTACATACAGTACACTAATAGTGTTATACTCCCATGCCCAATTCCATAATTACAAATAAACTTGCAGTAAGAGCAACAGAAGTACAGTAGTTACATTGCATATATATGCATGAAAGATGCACCAAGCCAAAGAAATTTTTCCCTACCATGACTGTGTAGTCTATCTGAGGAGCCATCTCAGCATTAGTCCCACCTTTTAAATGAAGTTCTGATGGGGAAGCAGCAAACAGCACACAGGGCATTGCTACCTGCATCAGTAGACACACACTCCTAAAAGCAATTATAAGATACTCAAATGTCGTGCAGTCATAATCCATAGAATTCCACAGAATCATTACGTATCAAAGGCAAATGACTTCCCAGAGCATTTACATAATTATTTGATTTTGAACATTATCTATAAAGTAAACTTATTAGTCTTAAAAAATACTAATTTAAAACTTCATGTCCTTAGCAAGCCTAAATATGAAGGGGTTAGTTTCACAATAATAGCATGTTTAATATTCCTGTTTGAAATAAAAGTAATGTAGCTTAGTTAGTATAGTGATGGGACTGTGAAAACTGTAGGTTTAGCCAGCAGATGATAAAAGCAGAAAAGGCCTAGGCAGCAATTTTAACATTTTAATACTTACTTAATAACAAAATATTCAGAAAACTACAAAATTGCTTAGAAGCTGGTTAGCATCCCGCACAAGAAAATTCAGGGGCATAGAAAACATACTTTTAGATACAAGATTCCCCTTATCATTGAATCTCTCCACATTTCATAGATAATAAAAAACTTCCAAAATAAATTTTCCAAAAGTAAGTTTGTTCAGCAAAACAAAACAGTTATCTCACAGGGGTTTCAAACATCATTTTGAATTGTGAAAACAGTAATCACCACTGAACTGAAGAAAACATGGTTTTGTTTTCTTAAATAACTTCAAAATTTGTGAACCATACTGTTTCTCTTTTTTTTTTTTTTTTTGCTTGTGCTTAATTACTAATTCTGCTGCATTGTTGCTTACTCAAACCTTTCTGTGTTAAGTAAAAGGCATCAGCTTGGTTGTTTATACTATTGCAGCTCAGAAAAATATTTCTCTTAACTTAAAGGAAACTTTAACTTATGCCTAACCTGGCTTATGCTTCCAAACAACTGTTCACACCAGCCTTCCATAGCTAAACCCATTTACTCGGTTTTGCAACAGATTCCAAGAACAAAGGACCCAACACAGAAATACAGGATAGAAGAAACACAGGCACAAAGAACCGTGGATAGAGTATGTTCCCAGTTCCCAGTTCCCAAAGACTAGTATCCCATATTGTACCATTACGTGCGTAAGTAAAATCTCAAAATTTACTTTATTATATGCTGAGGATTATTCCAGATTTCACAGATTTGAGATACTTATCTAATTTGATGCATTTGACCTGATATGTAATGTATGTTGGAAAATAATGGATAAAGTTTTATATACACGGGCAGCTGTTTTGCTTAACATTAATCAAGTGTTCAACTTATATATCAATCATAATTTTAAAACTATTACACTTGCATGTACTTTATTCATACATATCCTGCCTACGCTAAAAGTTCTTTGGTCACACATATCTGGCTCAGGCAGCACAGCTTTTGGCACATTACCCCTGTATTAATGTTCTTTTTTTCCCCGCTCTTTTGTGATAATTTTAAAGTTACCAAAATGTCTCCTGTCATAATTTTGAAGTTACCAAAAGCAGTTAAGAGCAGTTACCGGCCAGTCATTACCCGTGTACAAAGACATACCCTGCTGTTTTTGTGTCTGCTATGTGGATTCCACCTTTGATCTTCCCAGGAGTGAAGGTTATTTCTGTTGAGCCAATTTCTCCGCCTTCCAGCTTCCCCTCACATAGATCTCGAATGATCTCCAATCCGGACAGATGCTGAGGCCTTGGAGTGATGATACGAAGTTAAAGATACATGCAAGTAGACTACATACTCATGTTACATTCAAAGAACTACTAAACACCAACTAATAAATACTACAATTGCAAATTTCAGATCACACAAGGATCAGAAATTCAATCTGGTTCCTACAGTACTTCTCCTGAGTTCACAGGAGCCAAAGGAGCAGCATTCAGGCCATTCTGGAATTTGCAGGATTCTGGTGTGTTTTCCATTAAAGTGGGTCCAGACAGACAAGATGCAGGAGCAGTCGCTTGTCCTAATGTGATAAATGCCTGGACAAAAATGCAATGGGATAACGACGGCCATACTGAACTGGAGCCAAGCCAGTAACTGGTTGCCAGAGCCACAAGAGAGCTAACAGTTTTGCTATGTATCTGTCTTGCTGTGCTTGCGTTTCCATTTGTTTGAGTAATTTAAACAGGAAAGAAACGGAACTGTTCGTAACGCTATACGCTCGGTGAACCATGTTTTGCTGAGGCATTACATGACCTCAACTGTACTTCACGTTTCGGCCTGCTTAGCACCTTTGAAAATATTTTCGAGACGCTCTGTAAGTCAGCGGTGCCTGGCAGGTGGCGACAGGGGCAGCGCCCTCACCTGCCCTGGCAGCCGGCCAGGCCCAGGGGCGGGAACTGCGCTGAGGGGAGCGGGCGAAGGGGTCCGAATCCTCCCGCCGGGAGGCTGCCGGGCGCCCGGTTCATACCCTAGCTTTCCTCCGCGCTCAGTCCTTCCACGTAAGTGAGCCACAGACGGGATTTTCTGATAAAAAGGCCCTCGTAAAGCAACGGAAATACATGGGGTTTGTTCTCGGAAGTATTTCGGACAAAAGCAAACCAAGGCGTTTGCACGGCTACGCACCCGGCCCGAGAGGGCCTCACACACGCCGTAACGTGACTCCGCTGAACGCGCCCGGGGACCACCGCGCCCCGGGACACCCCCCCGGGCGAGCGGACGTGAGGACGCGGGAGGGGCCGTTTACCTGAGGCCGGGCTGGCTCCTCCCGGCGCGGATCCGGCGCACCCGCAGCGGCAGGCCCAGCAGGCAGCTCAGGGCCGTGGACACTCGCAAGATCTGCCCGCCCTGCACAGAGAAACGGCGCTCGTCAGGCGCTACGGCACTTCCCATCCAGCCGGCCGCTACCGGCCCGCCCGTCACCGCTGCCCGGGGCAAGGTAAGGCGAGGCCAGCCCGACGCTGGTGCTCACCCCCTCCATGATCCCGCCGTCTATCTCCACCCTGTCCCCGTCCATGACTGGCGGTGAGCGGAGCTGCCTCTCGCAGAGGTCCCTGCCGCGCCGATGGGATCCCGGCGGGGCCCTGCAGACGGCGAGCCCCCGGCGAAGCAGCCCCCCGGGGCCGCGAGCGCTTGGCGACGGAAGCGCGCCCAAGATGCGCTCCGGTGGCGGCGGCGCCCCAACCTGCCGGTGCCTGGGCCAGGCGACGGCGCTGGAGCAGGCGCAGAGCGGAGCCACCTCCCCGCCCGACCACCGTGGGTTGGCAGGGGCGGCTCCGCTGCGTGAGGAGCAGCCGCCGGGTCCCAGCGCCCGGGCAGCCGCGTAGCTGGCGGGGAGAGCTTCCTTCTCCCCGCTGTTAAAGACCACGTCCCGGCACAGGGCAGAGCTGCGGCGGCTCGGCGTCCCGGAGGAGGCAATGCCTTTCCCCTGTCCCGAGGCTACGGCCAAGGGCCACGCTAGGCCGGAGCGGCAACAAATGCGGCACGCCGAGGGCCGCGACCAAGAGGCGGCTGGGACGGCAGCTCCGCGGGCGCAGCTCAGCCCCGCAACGCCCTGTGCCGCCGCCGAAGGCCGGAGGAGAGCGGCCGGTCTCCTGCCGTCACGGTTACAAGCGACAACAAGTAGTTGTCCCCAGAAGCGAGATCGCTGACAGAAGCACGGAGAGACATAGGCGTGTTGGTCTGGCAGTCACGCTCGGGACTTTATAACGGGCGTACCGGGGAAGGCCGGGCCCTTCGCGCTGCCCTTCACGCCACTTCGGCCAAGGGAAATCGCACTCCCTCCACCACCGCCAGCGGCTTTGCTACGGGAACCCCCGTGAGGCGCTGGGGACAGGTGACGCCCTCCCATTACTTCCCGCGGGCGTGTGACGGCCCCGAGGCGCCGCCTGCCCTCCCCGGGCGGCGGCCGGGACCAGCCGGCTATCCCCTCCGCCGCCGCCGTCCTCCCTGGCCCGTGCCCAGGGTGGCCGCCCGCCGCCTGGTTGGCTGCGGCTGGCGTGGCTGGCCTCCGGTTGGCTGGTCGGTGGGAGGTGTGCGGGGCGCGGGGGCTGCCTCTTCCCGGAGGAAGATGGCGGCCGTGACCGCTCTGAGGAGCAGCTGCCGAGCAGTGGGGCGCCTGGTAAGGGGAGCAGGGGACCCTGCGGGTGGTGGCGCTCCCGGTTAGCCGGTGAGGGGGTGGACAACGCGCGGCATCTCCGCCTGGGCGGCGGCATCCTGAAGCCCCGTTGCTTCCTTCCAGCCGCGAGCGAGCGGCAGACCCTCGGAGCAAACATGACACGCTCGCGGACTTGCCGCCTCCCCTCAGCCCTCCCGGCCGCCGCCTCCCCTCAGCCCTCCCGGCCGCCGCCTCCCCTCAGCCCTCCCGGCCGCCGCCTCCCCCGCGCCTGCGGGCGGGCAGTGCCCGGGCTACCCTCCCCGCCTCCCCTCAAGCCTGCCCGGCCGCCTCAGCCGCGCCTCCGGGCGGGCAGCGCCCCAGCCCGCCCCGCCGCTGCCCCACGGTGCGGCGGCACAGGTGACCGTGTCCCCCGCAGCCAGTCAGCCCACAGTGCCCAGCCCCGAACGCCCCGTGCTGCCGCGGTGCCGGCGGAGCCCGTCCGCTGCTCCCTGGGGGTGAGAGTGTCCTCTCTCCCCAGGGACCCCCAGAACACGCTTCCTCCGCCCCGCGCTGCTGCCCCCTGAATGTCTTCCCCGTTGCCCGTGTTTCCTGTGGAAGAAACGCGTGCCTCCTATAATAAACCACTGACGTCCTTATCTTCTGTTATTTCTTAGTCATCCGATTCATTGCATTGCCTATACGTTACACTGCCATCACTGCTCCTCCGCCCATGCATTGCATACCGTATCTGCACAGAGGCGGTGTAGTTACACACACAGAAAGGGGAAACGTATTTCTTTGAACCCCAGGAGCCTTGATATTTGTAAATTAAGTAGCTGAGATGCCTTACCATGCTTCAAAAAGTGAATCTACTTGGTTGCCCTTTAAGATGCTTATAATCTCATAAACACATACCATCATGAGGACCTACTTCATGCTTTCTTCTGCCTTCTTGTATTATAGTCTTCCTGCTGTAGTGAAGTGTTGGTTTCCAATTATGTCACTGCTGTTTTGTGGAATGTCAGAAAAAGAAACATCTTTTTGTAAGATAATCCAAGTGAAAACAAAATTAAGGACCACTTCTAGTTTCTATTATTATTTTTGCTCTTAATAATAATTCATATTGTATTTTGAAAGCATAGTAGTGAGGAATTTTTTCAGCAATACTCTTGTAATTACCTAGTTTTAGCTATATTACTTGTATATACTTAATATATTACTTATTACATATAAGTAATTTTACTAATTAAGAATATTGAAAATAGCGGCAGCTTTTTAGTTTTCTTTCTAACTGAACCATCTACTCTTAAATCCGGAGGGAGATTCTGATAAGATGAAAATGCTTATCTTATTCATGCTCATTATTTAGGTGAGGAATAATGTCTGACTGAACCATGCTGCCAAGGACATTGGTTTGGTATATAGGCAACTATATGCTATATATATATACTATAGATATAGAATATGTATGCAAAACAAATCCAGTGTAAGTAAACGTTCATTAAAATGACTCAATGTGACGGCAAGTCAAAAGAGTTCTATAGAGGAGTATCCTTTAATGAGGAGTGTCCTTTAATGAGGAGTCATTGCCTTTGAGCACAAACGATTCAATTTGACTTTGAAATTCAGTGTTACTTCATCAGGTAATGGGTCACCTGCAGGCTGCATAAAAACATTTTGTTCTGAGGCCGGCAGTAGATTTTTAGGATCAGTGGTGATTCAGAAAAGCACAGTTGGCTTCTTTTTAAGGAAACAACCAAAACTGAACTAAACAGGGGCAAGGGAGTTCTCCCCCATATAGCGTACAGCTCCCATGTTGTCTTGGGGCAAACCACAAGTCTTAGTCAACCAGATATCAGTGGCTGAGGTGTCCTCGGTATCAGTGAGAGGCTGGAGTGGGCCCTCGCTTTCTTCTCACCACAGTAACTCTGCACTTTGAAGGCTTGCATAGGAAAGGTGTTATCTTACTGTGGCATTATTACCTTTAAATTGTCATATAGCTTAATAGTGGTGACATAAACATAACTGCTAGTACTGTGCTTGTTGTTTTTTTATTACTATATTTTTCCAGACATCAAGATACGTAGATGGTTATGCTATGGATAGTGGAACTAATTTTGTCTTTTACATGCTTTTGTTATTTCCTTATTTGGCATTACACAGAAAATAGTATTACGGTGATTAAATACTGAAATTAATAAGCACAGCCTCTTTATTTCATGGATTTTAATTTTTTCCCTTGTTAGAAAGGACCACTGTTCTATGAAGAGATTGGGTACTGTATTATTGCTTTAACATACTAGCACACCAACTTTTTAGTAGAGAATGTCCAAAACTGCAAACCAAAAAGATTCCATTTTTTAAAATTGCAGTAGTTTTGAATTATTCCTACAAATATAATTTGAAACAGCATTGAAACTCTTCTGTAACAAAACCAGTCTGTTTTTTTGGCAGTGACATTACTAATTCACTACCTCCATTGGTTACCAAATGTTAAAAACACATGGAAAGCATTATGAAACTTCACATTTAGAAATAGTTCAGAGATTTGATGTGCTCCTTGTGATCATCTTCGCAGGTAAATATTGACTGTTTTCCATGTAGGGTCATATAAAGAGAAAAGAGTTTTATTTTAAGTTTGGAACAAAAAGATCTCGTTGGACAAAAAAATGTAACCATGGAATCAAGTGGGAAGAAAAACAATTAAAAATAGGAGAAAATAGGCTTGTGAAGCTGTACGTTATATACTAGTTTTGTAACTGAATGAGAATTTTAAATGTGTTCATAAAATAAGATTTGTCATAGCTTAAAATTACCATTTTACCTGATTTTTTTTAATAGGGAAAATTGCTTGGAGGACTAATGAAAAGGATTTACTGTTTGCTCATTATTTGAGTTAGAAAAAATACTTATTCTAGATCAGTAGATACAATCTTAGTAGCAGGCAGCTGAAAAGTAACTCAGTATAACTTTGTGGTGTCCTTTATGGTAGATTGTATTGTATAAATATTTGTTCCTAAAAGGAAGCTGATATTAAATATAACTTGTGATGCTAGATTAAATAATATAGAAAATGTGTACATTGTCAGTTCAGAATTGTACGGTTTTCTGAATAATCTACTTTTTTTAAAGTGTAATATAAAATCAAATAGTTGAACAGTTTGGGGGGCAGAGAGGGCAATCCGGAAGTTTCATATACTCTGTAATTACTGAAAGGATTTTAAAAAAAAAAACGTTAAAATGAACTTTCCCATGCAGGTGTGCTGTTTTCTGGCTCCTCTAAGAAGATAATTTCTAAATTTTACAGTTTTGAGCTACTTGAGGTACATTGTAGCACCTGAATTTTTTTTCATATCTCTAAATTAATTAGAGATTACATTATCTACAGATAAATTGTTATTTTTATTAATTTTACAGCACTCTAAGACAACATAACACCAGAATTACATTAGATTTCTTAAATCTAATGTAATAGTAAATAAGAAAGGGTCTGAACTAACTCCTGTTGAGATTAATGATAAAATGCCTGTTTATGTCAATGCAAGTGCTACTGGCTTTGCTTTTGACCAAAATCATGACTGATTACATGATGCTTTAAAGCATAAGGTTTTGTCTGAAGAACCTTTCAGAAAATTCCGTTGACCCTTTAAGTTGATTTCTGGATAAATATAATTGTAACCATGAAAGAAAACCATCTCTCTCCCAGTTCTTTAAAAATGTCATTAAAGTTGATGTGAAATCATATTTACTTGAAGATGATTGCCTCCTATATATTAACAGAAATAAAAGGGCAACTCTCTGTGCCCTCTGGTGTGAATTTCCTTTCCAATTAATACTTCTGATCAACCTTTGATTGGAATAAGAACTGACAAAGAAAAATATGCTGATTTTTCCTGCAGTCTAGGGGACCCTTCCAGCATCCATTCTGGATGAGAATATTTCAGATGGCTGATGTCATTGATACTATGTATGTTTTTTGTGTGTGTCCCCTGATTTAAACTAATTGCTTAGGGAAACAATAGCAAGTATGAATCTCTTACCAGATCTTGTAATGATTTTTGTTAATTGGTTATGTTATTGTGGCTTTGATCTCCCCATGTGTTGTGTTAGTGAAAGAAGTTAAAGACCTGGCAAAGCTTATGCTAATTTAGTGGTTATTGTACATTCAGTATGTATTCATAATAATTGTGTTTCCATAAGAACTTCTCTCATATAAACTAGAATTAAACTATTTTAGTATTACTGTTGCATCCGGAATATTAAATGAACTCTACATTCCTCCATCCATTATATTAACACTTGAGACTTTTCTCCCCCAGGTTTGCATTCACCGTGTTAGATCGTGCAGCAGCATTCGCTTTATAAAATCAAAATATGTGTGCGTGTTTGACAAATCTGCCCTCAAGTTTAGTCATCAACAGCGATTATTCAGAACATCTGCTGGTAATCTTTTTCATAATAAAATAATTTATTTTATTTTGCTATTTTATGAGTGTTATGTTAGCAGTTTGTATATGACTGGTATGTAGACTATTTCTGATGCATTCAGATTTTTCTGTCTGATATCTTGTACTTAATATTAAACATGTTGTATTTCCTTATTGTCTGTTTTAAGTTTCGTGTGGCCAAATTGTCCAGTTTAAGCTTTCTGACATTGGAGAAGGGATTACGGAGGTGACTGTAAAAGAATGGTAAGCTCTACTTTCTTAGAAATACACTAAGAAATCAGCAAGTAGTTTAACAGCTGTGTTATCAGTTATTTATCTGAGAATATGTTTTCTGAGTTACTAATGATGTTTTTCAAGTTTCATTTTCCACATTTTAAAACCTTGTATATACTGAGCTTTACATTTTGTTTATTTGCAATCTGGTTTATTTGGGAGTGGAAAAGGTGGAAGGAATGGGATGCTCTAACTGAAGAGGGCTTTAAACTAGAGATGCCAGGGGAGGGGAACCTCAATCCATCCCACTCCTACCAGTTTGATGCCAGGGCCAGCAATAGATGCCCAGAGCCTGAAGAAGGAACACGGGTCAGCAGGAGAGCGCCTGAAGAGCAGCACAAAGGAACTCCAGCCAGTAAGACAGCTTCATCGGGGGCCCAACTTAAATGCCTCTATGCAAACGCACGTAGCATGGGGAATAAACAAGAGGAGTTAGAGACGTGCACACGCCTGCAGGGCTACGACCTTATTGGCATCACAGAGATGTGGTGGGATGGTTCCTATGATTGGAGTGTTGGGATGGAGGGATACAGGCTCTTTAGGAAGGACAGGCAGAGGAGATGAGGAGGGGGTGTTGCCCTCTATGTCAATGACCAGCTGGAGTGCGTGGAGCTCTGCCTGGGGATGGATGAGGAGCTGACCGAGAGCTTATGGGTCAGGATTAAAGGGAAGGCAGGGACAGGTGACATTACGGTGGGGGTCTGCTACAGGCCACCTGACCAGGAAGACCGAGCGGATGAGGCCCTCTATAGACAGACAGGAGCAGCCTCACGCCCACAAGCCCTGGTCCTCATGAGGGACTTCAGCCGCCCTGATATCTGTTGGAGGGACAACACGGCAGGGCATAAGCAATCCGAGAGGTTCCTGGAATGCGTCGATGATAACTTCCTTCTCCAAGTGATAGAGGAACCAATGAGGAGAGGTGCTATGCTGGACCTTGTTCTCACCAACAAGGAGGGGCTGATGGGGAATGCAAAGCTCAGGGGTAGCCTGGACTGCAATGACCACGAAATGGTGGAGTTCAAGATCCTTAGGGCATCGAGGAGGGCGCACAGCAAGCTCGCGACCCTGGACTTCAGGAGAGCAGACTTTGGCCTCTTCAGGGATCTGCTTGGTAGAGTGCCATGGGACAAAGCCCTGGAGGGAAGAGGGGCCCAACAAAGCTGGGTAATATTCAAGGATCACCTCCTCCAAGCTCAGGAGCGATGCATCCCAACAAAGAGGAAGTCAGGCAAAACCACCAGGAGGCCTGCATGGATGAACAAGGAGCTCCTGGACAAACTCAAACACAAAAAGGAAGCCTACAGAGGGTGGAAGCAAGGACAGGGAGCCTGGGAGGAATACAGAGAAATTGTCTGAGCAGCCAGGGATCAGGTTAGGAAAGCTAAAGCCCTGACAGAATTAAATCTGGCCAGGGACATCAAAGGCAACAAGAAAAGTTTCTGTAGGTACATCGGGGAAAAAAGGAAGATGAGGGAAAATGTGGGCCCTCTCTGGAATGAAACGGGAGACCTGGTTACCTGGGACATGGAGAAGGCGGAGGTACTCAATGACTTTTTTGCCTCGGTCCTCACCGGCAAGTGCTTGAGCTTCACCGCCCAAGCTGCAGAAGGCAAAGGTGGGGACTGGGAGAATGAAGAGCTGCCCACTGTGGGAGAAGATCAGGTTGGAGACCATCTAAGGCACCTGAAGGTGCACAAGTCCATGGGACCCGATGAGATCCACCCGTGGGTCCTGAAGGAACTGGCGGATGAAGTTGCTAAGCCACTATCCATCGTATTGGAGAAGTCGTGGCAGTCCGGTGAAGTTCCCACTGACTGGAGAAGGGGAAACATCACCCCCATTTTTAAAAAGGGACAAAAGGAAGACCTGGGGAACTACAGGCCACTCAGTCTCACGTCTGTGCCTGGGAAGATCATGGAACAGATCCTCCTGGAAGCTATGCTAAGGCACATGGAGGACAGGGAGGTGATTCGAGACAGCCAGCATGGCTTCACCAAGGGCAAGTCCTGCCTGACCAACCTAGTGGCCTTCTGTGATGGAGTGACTCCATCAGTGGACACAGGAAGGGCTACGGATGTCGTCTGTCTGGACCTCTGTAAGGCCTTTGACACAGTCCCCCACAACATCCTTCTCTCTAACCTGGAGAGGTATGGATTTGATGGGTGGACTGTCTGGTGGGTGAGGAATTGGTTGGATGGTCGCATCCAGAGGGTAGTGGTCAACGGCTCAATGACCAGATGGAGGTTGGTGACAAGTGGTGTTCCGCAGGGGTCTGTATTGGGACCGGTACTGTTTAATGTCTTCATCAATGACATAGACAGTGGGATCGAGTGCACCCTCAGCAAGTTTGCAGATGACACCAAGCTGAGTGGTGCGGTCGACACACCAGAGGGACGGGATACCATCCAGAGGGACCTGGACAAGCTGGAGAAGTGGGCCCGTGTGAACCTCATGAGGTTGAACAAGGCCAAGTGCAGGGCCCTGCACCTGGGTCGGGGCAACCCCCGGTATCAATACAGGCTGGGGGATGAAGGGATTGAGAGCAGCCCTGCCGAGAAGGACTTGGGGGTACTGCTGGATGAAAAGCTGGACATGAGCCAGCAATGTGCGCTCGCAGCCCAGAAGGCCAATCGTATCCTGGGCTGCATCCAAAGCAGCGTGGCCAGCAGGTCGAGGGAGGGGATTCTGCCCCTCTGCTCTGCTCTGGTGAGACCCCCCCTGCAGTACTGTGTCCAGCTCTGGAGCCCTCAGCATAAGAAAGACACGGACCTATTGGAGCAGGTCCAGAAGAGGGCCACGAAAATGATCAGGGGGGTGGAACCCCTCTGCTATGAAGAAAGGCTGAGAGAGTTGGGGTTGGTCAGCCTGGAGAGGGGAAGGCTTTGGGGAGACCTTCTTGCAGCCTATCAGTACTTAAAGGGGGCTTATAAAAAGGATGGGGGCAAACTTTTTAGCAGGGCCTGTTGCGACAGGACAAGGGGGAATGGCTTTCAACTAAAGGGGGGTAGATTTAGGCTAGATATAAGGAAGGAATTTTTTACACTGAGGGTGGTGAAGCACTGGCACAGGTTGCCCAGAGAGGTGGTGGATGCCCCGTCACTGGAAACATTCCAGGTCAGGTTGAACAGGGCTCTGAGCAACCTGATCTAGTTGAAGATGTCCCTGCCCACGGCAGGGGGGTTGGACTAGATGACCTTGAGAGGTCCCTTCCAACCCAAACTATTCTATGATTCTATGAATGCATCTGTATATAGGCTTTCCTTCAGTGATTAATGTTTTTAGAGTGCAGGAGTTCTGTCTTTTATTACACTTACTTAGGCTGAACCTTCGAAACAAATGACTAGTCTGGAAAATCCACATAATATTATCCTATACTTCTCTGTTGACTTTAGTAAAAGATTTGAACATTTAAATTGTTTGTAAAAAGCCAATGATGAATGGATTAAGCAAAATCAAAGTGTACAGTCAAGGAAGGCAGTGTTGAAATGCCTTGTTCTTTGTACAAATAGGTGAAAATACCTGTCTCTGCACAGAAGACAGTGTTTCCCACTTTCAGTTTCTTTTCTGAAACTCATCGTATACTGATCCTGGCAATTTGAAACTAAGAACTTCCTTAGGTTCAGACTAAGCTGAGCTTATTTTTAGGTGGCTTATAATCTGTCAAGAAAACTCTGCTTTACTAAAGTAATAGTAAAAATACATGTGCGATGATATTCTAAATCATTGTGTCATTTCACATAACGAGGGGTCTGGAGCAGTCAGGCAAAAGGTATATAGCAAATGTATCCATTCTGTAGAATTTATCTTATCTGGAATGCATTTTCATGTTGTGGGGATGTACATAACTGAACTTATCAAAAGAGTACACAGCATAGATTTTTACACAATATGTTTTATACTAGCCTGTGTCTTTTCTCTTAGGTATATAAAAGAAGGTGATAGCGTGTCTCAGTTTGATAGCATCTGTGAAGTACAAAGCGATAAAGCTTCCGTCACTATTACTAGTCGTTATGATGGCATCATTAGAAAACTCCATTACAATTTAGATGACATTGCTTATGTTGGAAAACCACTAGTGGACATTGAAATCGATGCTTCAAAAGGTATTATAAGCCATTTTTTTCTCTTGCGTATTTTATGTTTGTTGTCATAAAACCATCAGTGACAGAGGAGTTTACTTTTTCCTCCTGAAAATCTGAAAACTGAAATTTTTTTTTTCCCTTTATAAAGTCAAGAGAATTAAGTAGAAAAAGCTGTGATATTTTATTAGGATTTAAAATCTCAAAAGCCAGACGTTTCCTATTGACAATTTAGCTTAAGCAGCAGCCTTTAGCGTGCTATATTCCCACCCACAGTAGCTCAAAGTAAATGTTAAAAACTTCAGCTGTCACAGAATCACAGAATGGTTGGGGTCGGAATTTAACAAATGCTTATAATGTAGTAAAGTTTAAATATTTCTTTTTGTTTGCAGGTGTTGCCCCTGAAGAAGATGTTGTTGAAACACCTCCTATGTCTCATGAAGAGCACACTCACCAAGAGATAAAAGGTCACAAAACATTAGCAACCCCTGCAGTTCGTCGTCTGGCCATGGAGAACAATGTAAGTTTGCTGAATCAGGTCCTGCTGCATTTTATCCATCTTTTATGTAGCAGCTTGACTGACTAGGAGAACATTGATCTAGAGGAAAGTGCAGTGAGAAATGACTTGTTTTCAAATACATTTCAAATGTGTAAAAACCGTTGTAAAGATGAAGAGGGTTGTGCTTTCTGATGATTGTGGTGGATAGGAAAAGAATTACTGGGCTTAAAATGCAGCTAGGATACTTTAGGCTGGAGATTAAGAAAACCTTTTTAGAATAAAAATAATAAAGTATCAGATTCCTGGGACAGAGGAAGGAGGAGGGAAAAATGGAATCTCAGCTTTAGCTACCTTGTTCTGTTTTTCAGATTTGTGTTAGAGCAGAGGATGTACTAGGTGATCTTTTAAGCGCTTTTCTAATTCTTTTTTCCTGTGAATCTATGAATATTCCATTGGTTTTGAAAGTCTGTAGTGCATTTTTAGTAGAAAAATAAAACAATAAGTAGAGAAAACTAAGTGACAAACAGCTTTCCTCAAATTACTATTTCACTCTTGATCCCGTGAGGTAATTAAGAGGTAAGTAGTATTCATAGCTCCTCCTTAAAGGATGCGATTAGACACCTAGTGGGCCTTCTGGATGATTTGAACAATGTTGAGTACCTAATAAATCATAGAAAGGGAAAGAAAACTGTAGGTATGTTAGGTCAGTAACTGGAATAATTTTTAACCGTAGCTCACAATATAGGATATTTTTATATTGCTGTAAAACAAAAGTGTCATAGCTTGTTATGTACTTTTCAGATTAAATTGAGTGAAGTTGTTGGAACAGGGAAAGATAACAGAATCCTTAAAGAAGACATACTCAATTACTTGGCCAAACAAACAGGAGCTATTTTACCTCCATCACCGAAGGCTGAAATTATCCCACCTTTGCCAAAATCAGAGACTGTGCCAGCTGCTCCAAAGGACAAAGCACGCAAAATTCCTGTACCTGTTTCCAGACCCATTGTGTTTTCAGGAAAAGATAAAACTGAACCTATAACAGGTAAATCATAAAATATAAAATCTTGAGACCTTGTTCACAGTAGACTACCAGTAAATGTTACTCAGTGAACAGTTGATTCCTTTTGATGGGAGTGTGCTTCGTATTATTGTCATGCAAGTGAGCAATAGAAAAACATGCTCTGTAAGAAGGTGTTGCATGAAATTATTATTTTATTAAATAATTGTTAATGTTTTGGTTGGATGGAGTTGGGCTGCAAATTGCACTTCTCATTTTTAATCCACGTTTCTTCAAATGTATGCTGAAACAGGTAGGAATTCTGAAACACGTGAATTTGTCACAGTATGAATCATTATGCAATTAGTGGCAAAGTGCAGTGAATTTAAGGGTTTATCAGTGCTTAATAATAGCGTACTTCAGCATTCATACTTGTTCTGGAGAAGAGTGCAACAAAAGACACTAAGGTAAGAAAAATCACATTAAAAGAGGAAGATAAAAGGTTTTTGCTTGCCTTTCAGGCAGTGTTTATTTGGAGAGGCTGGGAAGAGTAGTGTCAATTAATGTATAATGATTTCAGGTACATGCATACTGAGGAGAGATATGCAGTGATATAATCTACACTATTACAATTGTAAAAATTGAGTTGCGTGTGCTGAATAACTTGATCCTAAAGTGAGCTTTACCCTGTCCTTTTTTTGTTGTGGTTGGGTTTTGTTTTGGTTTGGTTTTTTTAAGTTACGTAATTTATTTAATGGAAAGAAATAATTTAAATTTCACCATAACTTTCCAGAAGCTCATATTGTTGGTTTAAGAAGTCAGTGAATATTTTCCAGGTTTTCACAAGGCAATGGTAAAGACTATGAGTGCAGCCCTGAAGATACCCCACTTCGGTTATTGTGATGAGATTGATTTGACTCAGCTTGTTCAGCTGCGAGAAGAGCTGAAACCTCTAGCACAAATTCGTGGAGTTAAGCTTTCCTTTATGCCTTTCTTCATAAAGGTGAGACGTGCAGCAGAGCACTGTATGGAGCACTTATGCAGATTTTGCCCAAATCTGATCAGTGATTGTTGTAAGTTTGGAGCACCTCTCTATCATCTGAATAATTACAGGTCACAAGAAAAGTCTCAACTTTTCTTGTTTATTGAACCACTTATGAATTTACTGTTGGAATTGTAGTTAGGGTTATATAATATCATGGAAAATTTTTGAAATATTAATGGGGAGGGATAGAGCAGATAAAGCATTATTCATTATGGGGGTAGGCATCACTGGGTGTTTGAATTACAGAAAACAAATTTTGGAAACTGTCAGTATTTTTTATAAGCCTTATTAAAATGAACCTCATGTGAAATGCATTATTATTATTATTATTATTATTATTATTATTATTATTATTATTATTATTATTATATTTTTGTTGGTAATGAATCCCTCAGGTGAATGAGTGTGTCTCTTCTGTTGTTCAGAAGACCAGGCACTTGCATTCGTTTAGTTGCCATGGTTCCGTTTCCAACTGTTGATATCAGTGAAGGCTGATGCACTGCCTAAGCTACGCATTGAATGCATAGCTTTGTCTGAAACTTCTGGTAATGCTATTTCAATTAGAGTGCTAAGTAAGCCCTCATTCTGCTCACTCTCTTTAGGGGGAATTAATATTACTTCCTTGAAATAATTGTCATCTGAGTGGAGAGCTGAGAATGACATTGCTGCTGAATCTCATGACTTGTGTCATGGGATATTTGATTTGAATTGTGGAACAGAAATAACGAATGCAGATTCAACTTCAATTATACTTGGGAAAGGGATTATCACTTTTTATATGTCTGTCTGATGTATATTTGGGTTTTGTAAGTTGTCTTTTTCTTCTGCTATCCTAATAATGACAGAATATTGACAGACAAGTTTAGGAGAGTTTAAGCCAAATTTGATTGCATTGAGGAAATCCATATTGTTATTAATCTAAATTGTCTCCCACCGTTCCTTCCTTTCCATGCAGCTCTCCAGTTATAAAACATAAAAATCTATCTTTTTTTTTTCTTTTATATTTAACAGGCAGCCTCTCTGGGATTATTGCAGTATCCCATTCTTAATGCTTCTTTGGATGAAAGCTGTCAAAATGTCACATATAAGGTTTGTAAACTACTGATAAAAGTTGTGAGTAGAAGACCTAAACTAACAGCTAACAAGGGCTTTTCAGAATGTCTGAGCTAATTGTAAGAACCAAAATTATGATGTTGTGCTGGAAAATAATTTGTGTGTCCAGATTCTAAGATTGGATTTGATTTATTATTTATCTTATTTCAGTAGTTTGTTTAATGAGAGTCACTTTGTTATTCAGGCTTGCCTCAAAAATGCATATTAATATAGTGATTTCCTATTTTTCACCTGAAGATGGGCCAAGCATTTTAAATGAAAACATTTAAAATCTAATACAGTAATTTTTTAGTAATGGCACAGTGGTTCCACTGTTCCAACGTTCAACCCTTATGTATTAAAGTCATATTTTAAACTCAGTTTTGATAAAAATTATTTAATTTTCATACAAGGAGCTGGATTGATACTTCTGGGCAGCGAGTGTCTATTTTCTTAAGTGATGTGTACATACTCCCTGCAGTACAAACTCCTTTTGTGCTGTTTTATCAATCTCTCTCAGATGAATCCTTATATATTCCTTCTAGTAAACGAAAGGCAACTCAGTTTCCTTTTTTTTAGTGTTCTCTTTAAAATCTGCTAGTCATGTTTTGTTACCCATATAATCATCCTAAAGTGAAATATTTTCAGTGCAGAAATGATTCCAGGATTTTGTATTTCCTGGATGTGAAATTGTCAAAATCAATTTGCACTTCGCAGATGTGGAAAGCTAATATTTAAAAATTTACATCCCCTTCTCCCCTCAAAATTGTATAGAGGAGCTGCTTACTACAGACAGTGCTTTCTAGGTTAAAAAGATATATAAAGAAGACATTATTCAAGTGTTTTTTTATGTAAAATACAATTTTATGTTGACTGCTTACGTTAATGTCCGGTTAATGAAACTTGTTGCAGGCTTCGCACAACATTGGAGTTGCTATGGACACAGAGCAAGGTTTAATTGTCCCAAATGTGAAAAATGTTCAAGTCTGTAGTGTGTTTGAAATTGCTTCTGAATTAAATCGCCTACAGTCCTTGGGCTCTGCAGGCCAACTGGGAGCAAATGACCTCACTGGGGGAACATTCACCCTTTCAAATATTGGCACAGTAAGTACAGGAAAAATCATAGAATCATTAAGGTTGGAAAAGACCTCTAAGATCATCGAGTCCAACCATCAACCCAACACCACCATGCCCACTGAACCATGTCCCTAAGCGCCTCATCTACTCGTCTTTTAAATACCTCCAGGGATGGGGACTCAACCACGTCCCTGGGCAGCCTGTTCCAATGTTTCACCACTCTTTCAGTAAAGACATTTTTCCTTACATCCAATCTAAACCTCCCCTGGCGCAACTTGAGGCCATTTCCTCTCGTCCTATCGCTTGTTACTTGGGAGAAGAGACCGACCCCCACCTCGCTACAACCTCCTTTCAGGTAGTTGTAGAGAGCGATGAGGTCTCCCCTCAGCCTCCTTTTCTCCAGGCTAAACAACCGCAGTTCCCTCAGCCGCTCCTCATAAGACTTGTTCTCCAGACCCTTCACCAGCTTCGTTGCCCTTCTTTGGACAGGCTCCAGCACCTCGACATCCTTCTTGTAGTGAGAGGCCCAAAACTGAACACAGTATTCGAGGTGCAGCCTCACCAGTGCCAAGTACAGGGGCACGATCGCTTCCCTGCTCCTGCTGGCCACACTATTTCTGATACAGAAATGAGAACTTACATCTGAAAACTGCTTCTGAAATGAATACCTTAGTGAAGTTTAATATGCAGTGAACAAAACCTGTAGCAATTAATGCAAGAGGCAATCTGCTTTTTAAAAAAAAAAAAAAATCGTTAGCTAATATCCCCAGCTTTTTCTTTTCTAGATTGGTGGCACTTATGCCAAACCAGTGATACTACCTCCTGAAGTAGCTATTGGAGCACTTGGAAAGATACAGGTATATTAACTTTATCTCAGTGATGTGAGTGTTTAGCTCTAGCTAACCGAGGTCACCTGTAATGAAAATGAAACGTGGAGTGTCCCTTAGTTTTGTTTTTCTTATATAAACATTTCCTCTTTATGTTACAGAAACTGCATAGCTTGCGATTGAAAAGTTTTGTGATGTTTTTAGATGACTGTGCAGAGACACCAAAAGCTTAAATAGAAGTCTCTTATGCCAAAGGTTCACATTTGCTTTCTAGAATCCTGTTATATTTCACTCACATCTATGTTTAGCCTTCTAGTTATCAAGAAACAAGGTAAATTAATTTTTTACAAGTTTTGCAACATGGCAATAGCCATTCTGCTATCATCAAGGAGAAAACTTGAGACTAACAAAGTATTCTGATAATGAAGTTTAATTTCACAAGCCAGATAACTGAATCCATACAGAACTCTGTGTGGTGAAGGCACTTTCATATTTTCTGAATTTCAGGCTTTAATTCTTTAATATAGACATTTGACATCAATGCTGGAAATGAAATTAGTATTAATTTAAAACACTCTTTCTATATTCTTCCTATGAGCCTTTTGTTTAGGGAATGCTCTAAGGAAACTGTCACTTTGAGCACTAACAATGCAATAAACTATTCAGGAAGAAACTTTTGAGTCAAGAAAGGTTTTTACTACTTCAGTATTTCCATGATGCTGGAAACAGGATATGACTGTTTATTATGTAGGTTTGCAATATATTCTAATCTGCAGTACAAACAATAATGGGAAGGTCTTTTTTTTTTTAACGGTACTACTGCTGTCTGTCTAATTTAGCAAAATGTTTAAATTTAGATTAACAAATTAACAACCAAAAAATACAGATTTGTTAATGAAAGTATTTAATATTTCTATTTTTTTTCCTTCCACTGATTTTTAGGTTCTTCCTCGGTTTAATGGAAAAGGTGAAGTATTTAAAGCACAGATAATGAATGTGAGTTGGTCAGCTGATCACCGCATCATTGATGGAGCTACAATGGCCCGGTTTTCTAACTTGTGGAAATCTTACTTGGAGAACCCTGCTTCAATGCTGCTAGACCTTAAATAAAGAAAACCATGGCTAGAATATGCCTTTAAACTTTGTGGATTAGACTGAATAATTACCAAAGCTGGCTCTGCTAGCACGTGCCCTTTGCTACTCACGTTATATAATAATTTTATGCGGTTAAAAGTTTTCAACAGCTGATATCAGTCTATCAATTAGTTGTTACTTCTTTTAATTAATAGTGCTGTAATTTCTTCTACAGCAGACTGTCAAATTAATAGGTCATGGCGCGACTTCTGAATATGGTGATGGAATGTCTTTCTTTTGCCTTTTATAATACATACGGTTGTGAGGCTGGTGTGACTGAATGACACTGATCTACATCTGCAGTATTTATAATCTGATTAACCTGTTTTGAAGGGAAATACTCATAGTTCTTCCTTGTTGGACACATAAATTTATTTTAACAAATAATATCCAAATTCCCAAAAGAAGTTATGCAAAAATCATATACAAATAAAATGCCTTTTATGCTTGTGCTGTAAGACGTCCAGAGAGCTTTTTGTTGTTTAACCGAGTAAACCTCTCAAGTCTTTTGCTAGTCCACTTTTTCCTGGCAATTACTTGCACAGGTAATGAAATTACTCTTAATCAAATTATAAATGAGAGGCCATATTTATTCAAATGCTTATTGATAGCATTTATTGATCACTATCAGGGCCTTAATACTCTCTAGAATATCCTGTATTTTTATAGGCTGGAAGTAGTTGCAGTCCTTAAATACTTTCCAGTTATTTTTGTTTCTTATAGAAAGCATCTGTCTGTTAAAAAATAAAAAAAAAAAAGAAAAAAAAAAAGAAAAAAAGGAAGATCTCATTTGTTATTCTGTCATTAGGTAAGCCTGACGGTAAGCAGAACTTGTTCTAAAAGCTTGCATCACCTTGTATTATTGATGTTCAGGTACTAGAATTTGACAGATTAATCAGATGGAACAAAGAATTAACATTAAAAAAATACTATGTGAGATAAGGACTTTTTAAACTCATATACGAGGCACATAATGAATGGGTTCAAGTTAATGCCTTCAGAACAGACAACAGTTATGTGGCTTTAAGGTAAACTAAACAGATGATGAGGATTGCACTGGTTATTTAACAGGAGATATGAAGAAAACTGTTGGATATAAATACCTTCTAGAAACATAAGTTGCAAACAGACACAAGAAAAGACAGTTACATGGCCTTAAACATTAATTTGTGAGGCACAAAATGGCCATTTTCTCCTTTCTTTAGATAGATCAAAAACTGCCTCTACAGGAGTATTCTCCAAAATTGTAGACCAAAGTTGTCTATTGCATTTAGCTGTGAAGATACAAGACGTAAGCTACGAGAGGCAGAATCTCTGCTATCCTTGATGCTGAGACTGAGCAAGAGGAAAGCTGGTCATGTAGGGGAGGGAACATGGGAGCATACATGTAAGGTGCTATTTATATTACTATTGTGGTATAAGGGTCTTTTATATATAGGTCATTTCTTGCAAA
This sequence comes from Aptenodytes patagonicus, assembly GCF_965638725.1. Classification (NCBI taxonomy): domain Eukaryota; kingdom Metazoa; phylum Chordata; class Aves; order Sphenisciformes; family Spheniscidae; genus Aptenodytes; species Aptenodytes patagonicus. Next base: position 78,715,053 of record NC_134953.1, on the reverse strand, counting down.
GTTTGACTAACATATCATGCTTATCACCTATTTCATTTTTATCAGACTTAGTTATTCCTAATAAAAAAAAAATTAAAGCCACAAAGAATTGTAGTAATATTGTTTCTATCTGTGAATTTCATGCAGGCAATCCTGTACAGGTGACTCAAACTTCTATTTCTTTTTATCTTTAAGAACCTACTGCACTCAAGTCTACCAAAAGAACACAGCCTAATGGTTACTTTCCTACGAGTATATTGTTGTGGTAAGGGCTTAGTCTAAATAGTATATTTTTTAATCTGATGACCATGGAGAAAATAAATTGAGAAAATATAAGTGTATGATAGAAAGCACTAAAGTGATTTTGAAATATTTGAGACAGAATTAATTTTGCTCACATAAGGAGCCTGAAATTTCTTTGTCTCTCAAAACTCCAATGAAAGGGAGTATTTTTTTTTTCCTAGCTCTAGTTATCTGTCTTTTTTAAGGAGGAGGAAATTAAGTAGTTAGGTTTTTAGTTAATGACTTTTTTAGATCAAGAAAAAACATTGATTAAAAAACACTGTGGGGATTGAATCTACACCAAAACTGAAAGAAGAAATACCTATACCAAAGAACGTGTTGGATCATTTTTGCTTTTGCATAACTTCAAAAAAAAAAAAAAAAAAAAGGTGGAAAGCTAAAGCAGTTAGTGTCTTTTTAAATAGGTATTGGTGTTTAGGTAGCTAGCTGGTCACGGACTGGAGAGGGTTTTTTTGGTTATAAAGTTCTATGTGGTAATGCTAGAATCTAAGGCTAATAATGAGGAAAAATTATTTCTACTGAGAGAGGGTTATAACCAAATGAATGATATTTTTAAAATTTCATCTTCACGTTTTATACTCCAGTGCAAGAATTGGTTAGAATTTTCCAGTTTTATGGCTTCTGCCTCAAATAGTGACCTGTGATTATTGCTGTCTCTCTCTTTCCATTTGGTTGAAGAAAAAGCTTCTGACAGAGTTGTTCTCCTTTTATCTTCTCCAAGGGCTCTTTGAAGAAATAGAATGTTAAAAATATTTCATGATTGGAAGCATGAAAAGGGGTGAGTAATAACCCCTCTGCACATCCCGATAAAGATTACTTTTCTGTCTGGACTTGGATAATTTGCACTAAAATTCTTCAGCAAGAGAGTTCTTCAGCATGGGCAAAAGTAATGAGTAAAATACATAGTGATGTAATACTTTTTCTAGTCTAATTAGTCAATGTTGCTGTTTAATAGCACTTTGAAGCTCAGTTGTCTTGCAGAGAAACATTACTAGAGTAAAGCAAGTAATTGTCATTTTGAATTCAAAACTAGCTTATTTTTCATCGTGGAGCATAACAAGTACTCCTTTGTTCTCTTTGTTCACAATTTGTAACTTTTGTTAATGGGAGTCCAGGAGTTTATGGGAGTCCAGTCACATTCAGCAAACTGGGAAGACATTAAGAGTGGTAAATGCTTGGGGGTTTTGCAGAAGTGCCTCATGTGATACCTTCTATTCTCAGCATAGGTTAAAATTAGAACTAGACTGACGCTGCGTTGGAGTCTGAGTGAGAGTTCTAAATGGTTTTGGTAGTACAGACAAGATTTGTAATTTATCTCTGCTCTTGCCCAGAAAGCAATGAGCCACAGAAAATCCTTGGAAACACCAAATAATTGAGGTAAGTAGTTGTTAAACTCTTTCAGATGCTTGGAGGTGAAGTTGTTGGGAGATCTGATTACTTGGGAGTAAATTTGCCGTTGTTTTACAGCCATACTTGGGAATTCACTTCTGAATTGTTGGCCGTGATGGCATGATTATTATGGTTTTTATTTTCCTGACAAATAAGAAGATCTAAGAACAAGAAGCTTTTGATGGTAGTCCTGTTGTTATATAATTAAATCTCCTTGAAAACAAAGTCATATACTTGGGCCCTCTTTCATATTTCATGGTTCTAAAGCAATGTTTATTGAATAATATGCTTTCCACAGCAAAAGAGAGTTGCCCAATGTAAGCTTTACTAAAAATAAGTATTGTTTTGACTGTATAGTCCCATACTGGTTTTAGTAGTACAAGGATTAACAAATACCTCTTCAGAGATCTGCACCGCAATGTCTCTTTTCTGCACAATTTATATAAAAAGATTTCTAGTTTTCTACCTAAAAAAAGCTTATAGTTCAAAAAAAGTCTCTAAACAACAAGAAATGATAGATCAGGTAAATCACTTAATCTCAGTAGAAGTTTAATCCTGAAAAATACGGCAATTTAAATTGTAACCACTAATCAGAGCAAAAAACCTAGTACAATGTCTTAGTCATTACTGTTGCATATTGGGATGAGGAATGGGAAAGGTAGTTACTATGAGGACCACTGAAAGAGAAGTTAATCCTTCAAACTAGAAATGTGATCACATTTATGTGGGGGAGGGAAAGGGGATACAATCCTATCTTTACAGGAAAAAAGTCAATTGCTTTTTAGGAACCCAAATGCCAGACTGCATTGTGCCACACTGTAGTTGCCATTTGCGTCACCTATCAAATCCTGCCATTTTTCCTTAAACAGAGAACAGTTAAGAATCCTTAATATTAAAGTATTGGACCAGATTCTTCTTTAGTCAAGCATTATAATTTGTTTTTATGCTGTCTTTACAACAGGAAGCAATCCTGACAAGTTATATTTCTTATTATTTGCTTGCCTGTGCATTTTTAATTAAGTGATTTCAGTATAATCAGGCTTTACAAATTACTGTGTTAGCAAAAGACATGGTAAACATAAAATAGAATGATTGACAGTTTGAACACAGAAACGTTCACTAAGCAATTGTGGCGTATCCATGGCACACAAAATTATAGTGGAATAAATATGATGGAAAAGATTGCTGTAAAAGACAGACCTGCAGCAATTATTGTAGGGAAATATATGTATGAAAAGACCTGAAATTCCACTTTTGTTATCTACCTGCTTGTTGGGAAGAAAGTTATTCTCACTTTTTTAGTTTGAATGCATATGTAAGATGTTTTTCTTACTTGTCCCTGCAAGTATTAGTAAACAGTTAGAAAGGGAGCATTCAAATCATCAGTGTTCAGAGTACACTGCTGTTGGCATGACATTCAGCCCTCCGAGCTTATCTGAATATCAGTATCTTGGCTCCAGTTATTTCCAAAAAAACCCTTCCCCAGATGACTACAATAATGGCAATAAGAATGCTTTTTAGAGGGGCGCACTGATTAGGATGACCAAGTATCCTATTTTGCTGCTCTTCAGGAAAACGTGTGTTAATTATCTCACTAAGGAATAGATGACTTCAAAACTTTGGGCTGATTTTTTTTTTTTAATGTGGATCGTGACACTCAGCAGGGCTACAAGAAGATTCAAAGAGAGATCTGAAGAATTTAAAAAGCCTTTTCTTAAAGGTAACGCATGACTAACTATAAAATACAATTAATTAAATTATGAAGAAAATGAATGCAAATAAAGTATACAAATTTATTTCCAGCAACAGTTCAGTTTCTCTAAAGTGCAAAACTCCTTTAGTTACAAGTATTTATACCAGGTAGCTGCCAGGATGCACCTACCAGGATTTAACTGACTTAAATGGCAGCTTCATTTCTTCCTGGGAGGGGAATGAATGCTCATATCTGTACTTAATAATTATGGTCAGTTCTCAGCCTACCATTGGAAGGAACTGAGAGAAGCAGTTGTTCACTGACTAAGAATGCAGAGACATTGCAAAGATACCATTTCTTATTGTAAGAAAATTTAACTAGGTGCAATTATCTATTTTTATAAAGAGAAAGCAGTTGGTAAAATTCTGTCAGTTCTATACATTAACTAAATTTAGTAATATAATCAAGTGGGTATTGCAGTATTTTAGTTTTCACAGCACTGTCCCCATCTGGGAGCTCATACATGTGCTGATGCATTGAGCCTGAAATTCACAGTCAGATTCTTGTGCAGACTGAATCTGAACATGTAAAGATCATGACTGAAACTGCAGTTTGTGTCGGAACATTCACTGCTGTGAAGACACTTTGGGAAGTGAGAATACACAAGATAAATGAAGAATTACAGAAAGAAAAGGAATTCAGAGAGAGGTCTGCAGGAAGGTAGGTAAATTGTAGATCTGTAAGTATGTGAGAAGCTAGACTATATGTTACATTTAAGAAAACTGTAATTGGTCATTTCAAACTCATCCAGAGTCTAGTTCTTTAGTCGTTACTCCAGGAGAATTCCCACTGCTTAGAATCTAGCAATATGGTCAGGTCAAACCAAGAATTGTGTTCTGTGATAAAAGTATTAGCATGTATACTAAATCCCCTAAATTTGGATATTAAAATCCTCTCCTGTGTGGATATTCTAACCAGTGGAGATTTAATTTGCTATGCTTTCTTCTCAATAGAGGCATTAACAGGGTCGCTTGGTCTTCTGTCTGGCCAGCAATTTCATGAAATGTGAAGAAAGTTAGCATTCTGTTTTTGGAACCCTTCCTAATTCGTCAGATGTGTTTGAAATGGAATAACAAAATCAAAAGTTACAAATGGAAAATACAAGCAGAAAGAAAGAGATTTAGCCTAATTTTCGTAATTCTTGTTTAAGTCCTCTTTGGAAATCAAGCTAAAAGAATCCCTATCTGATTGACCTGTTTTGATCGCGCTTACATTTGGTGGAACTGAAGGCTTTCTTTTTAGACTGCTTCAAAATTTATGGCTTTGGAACTTAATTTCACATGACTTTATAATCTGTTGCCCTGCTGCTGCAACGTGATGAAAGTGAATGAAGTTATGTCTTCCTTCTGACTGTAAATTTGAAGAACTGTAAAATAGAATTCCTATAAATTACCTCAGCCAAACATTACTTTATGTTCTTCCATCAAATTGATAGTATATTTAGCATCCAGATGTAATAAATGTTGTTTGACATCGAAAAACGCTATGGATGTCTCTCTGTTCCAGAAAATAGAAGGGATAGTAATTATTGCCTGTATTCATTGTTGCACCACTGACAAATCTTCTTTCCCTTGTAGGCTACTACTTGTCTGGGAGGAGAGAGCTGCTTTAGCAAAGCTCAAAGAAAAAGTTATTAACAAAGATGGAAGAGCAATTTTGAGGATAGAGGAAGAAGAATGGAAGGTAGCGTTGATAGGAATGAATATTGCTTGGGTTGGATGACTGATGCATTAGAAAACTACTATTTACAACTTTACACTCAGAGTTGTACTATTTTTAATCTATGAAGTGCTCACTGTGTGCTTTGCTAACAATGAATTGAGACACACTGTTGTGAGAGTGTAAAAGCAAGCTGATATTTTTAGTTCTGAATATTAAGCATTACTCTGCAAAAATATAGCCCAAAAGGCTTTTCTGCATTAGAAATTATTTACACTGCAAATTATGAGTTTAATTATGTAAATCCTCGTTTAACATTAACACACCAGAACTACTGAAACAGATCAAGGTGAAAACTCTCTGCGTTTAGGTGCATGAAAATATTTCTTACTGTTGTTTACTTTCTCTAAGAGTGAAAATGAGCCAGTAGATTCCCAGAACACTGTTATTCTTGTTTCTAATGCACGGGGGGAAGTGGCTAACTGTAGAATCAACAACAGAGTGGAAGCTAATAGTCTGTTCAGAGCTACACAGAAATGCAGATGCCAGTTCTATGAAGTGAGGAGAATTAAGATCATGTTGAGGCCAGAGAGTGACAGCAACACCTGGCAACACCCTGGTGGTCCATAAGCCAGTGTTCCTTGTTCAGAACTCATAGCATACAGACATTGTAGTTTTTCTATCGCTTAGCTCTTCTGCTTTCAGATGCTCACTGTTTTTCGTAACAGAATAGGAAATACAATTTAGATCACCATTTAAATGCAGAAAGCTATTTAGAGCAGTTTCATCTTCAGCTATATTGGCTTTGTTTAAAAAAAAAGAAACAAACAAAAGCAAGCCTGAGGCTTTTCAAGCAATGACAGTAGTGCAGATAACTAAATCCTGGGAGCAAAAAGTGGGCAGGTTAAATCTGTGGTCAGAATGACCCGCATTGATGGTGTTCATTTTGGGATGTTGTTACAGTATAGCTTGAGAAGAAGGAAAGATTTCTTTTTTCCCCCTTCTTTTTTTTCTTTTTTAATCACAAGACTGTTACTGTTTCCAATAAAACTTCTACCTAAGCCTGTATTCTTGTTGCATACTAAACTGAATTTCTTCTGGTTCGTATTTCTTACCTTAGACACTACCTTCGTGCTTACTGAAACTAGTCCATCTCCAGGAATGGCAGCTTCACAGAACTAGTTTGCAGAAAATTCCTCAGTTCATTGGAAGATTTCACAATCTTGTTGTTCTGGATCTATCCCGGAACTCAATTGAAAGTGTACCTAAAGAAATTGGTGAGCTGTGCTTTCTTTTATTTTAAGCTGCTTTTCTAACAAAATTAATCTTGTGCAAAGTGCACAAACATGCCATTTTTATGCACTTTGCCTGTCTAACAATCCTATTGGGTAGTTAGAAAACAGATGATTTAAATCTAACAGTGAGATAGAGATCTTAAAACCACGGATTCCTTATAACTTAAAAAAAAAATGGCCAGATGAAGGAGACATCTTTATGAAAGCTCCCCATGAGAAAAAAGGTTGTAAGCACAGCAGATACTAGACATCAGAATGCAGCTAGAAAAGTGATACTGAAAAATAGGCTTCATGTTCCGAGTCCATGAGTAGGCATGAGTAGCCTATGTTCCTAAGTTGTTTTGGGTTTTTTTTTGTAGCACTCATTAGTGTGCATTTCTCATTAGAGTGCAGTTCTGTACTAAAGAGTCCTGAAGTCCTATTATTTGAATTTCAGTGAATCTTTTTTTTTTGAGAATGCAGAGCACTTGTATAACAGTATAAGGATAACACAAAACAAGTAATATTGTACTTCAAATAGAATGAACGTGAACATTTATCATTTCTCATTTGTGCTCTCCGCAGGCCAGCTGACTAGCCTCCAAGAGCTGCTTCTCAGTTACAACAGAATAAAGTCTGTTCCTAAGGAAATAAGTAACTGTGTCAGTCTGGAAAGATTGGAACTGGCTGTCAACAGGAGTATCTGTGATCTTCCTCCTCAGGTTTTGACAGACTGCTTTGTTTTGTTTTGTTTAGTTTTGTTTAATGCATATTTTGAATTTATCCAAAACCAATTATCATTAAAAGTTGCACTCCACGTTTTCAGATTTGCTTTGATACTCTGATTTCACAACTACTCCACAGAAGCACATATGTGAACGATATTTATATGACTAGCCAAACTGAAGCCACATGAGAAGGACGTACATATACCCGAGCAGTTGAAGGAGCCAATCTTTATTTTGTCCAGATAAATGACTTGGTGGTGCTTACAGGACAGTGATATACTTGATGTTAATTTGTTTAGGCTGAAGGTCTTCACTGATTTACCCCACTGAGGATCTGACACCTTAGCACAGAGAAGTTCCCTTTTATGGTTGAGAATACAAATTCATACCATATGCCAGGACACAACTGTAAGCATCTTTACCAGAGCTGCTAGCTATGAAAAGGGTTTGTGTGAGTTATACAACTGCCTATGCACAGAGTTGAAAGAATGTTGTTCTGAGATGTTGAAAGCAATTAAGAGAGAATAAAAACAACTGCTTACCTACTATTGAGCTTTAAGCTGGACTGACCTAAATGTGAGAGACACCTGAATCTCTTTAAGTATTAGTCTCTTAGATAGAGATGACAAGTATGTAACTGTATTTACTTGTTTTAATTTATTTAAAAAAACAGTAGCAGCAATAGTTGGCAGCAATCAGTGCTTTACAAAATTGAGTGAGTCCAAACAGTAATACCTAACAACAAATCTTCAAATGAAAATATACACTATTAATCAGAATCCAGAATTTACAAAATCTATGTGGATACAGGTTACATGGTGTAATGTCGAGTGATAGCTTTTAAATTAACAGCTCATAGCAAATACATACTTCTGTCCTATTGAGACTATGGTGATGTGAACACCGTGAAGCTTTGGTTATATGTACTTGAGTGGCATTCAGTGTTTAGACAGTTGGACCAGATTTGCAAAAAACCATCTTTGCATCACTTGAACATTGTAAAAGCACCTGGAGGCATGATTCGCCAAAGGACTTAGGTGCTGCAATACTGAATGATGCGATGTTTCATTTTTAGAATGTCTTGCCATAGTAGTAGACTTCACAACATGGAAAGTGTCTAGGTTCGCTCTAAAATACAGTCCATGCGATTTGAGCCATAAAAATCAAACCAGTTGATGAATGAAAAATGGCATATTGCATGGAGAAACACCACTGAGTATGAAATACTGAGGACAATGGTGTCTTTAAAATTCTTTTTCTTCTCAAGGCTTGGGGTGTATCTGCATGGTAGTCATGGCATTCAGCTTCTCAGCAGTTAGGGCACTCACCACCAGGTGCGAGATAAAGTTCTTCTGCCTGATCAGTTTCAAACCAACCTACCTTCCAGGTGAGAACTGTAATTGTTAGGTAATATCAGCTAATGTGAACTCAGAAACCATTCTGTGTTTACTAACTCCAAAATGTGTTGTAATGTTTTTCAATTGTTTCTTTTTTTCAGTCAACATTATTACAGCACTGCTGTAATGAAACAGCTATACAAACTTGCATTAAATCTCTATTTTCAGCTCAGTGATTTAAAGAAGCTTTCACACATAGATTTGTGCATGAATCAGTTTACTACCATCCCTTCAGCTCTTCTCAACATGCCAAATCTAGAATGGTTAGATATGGGGGGAAATAAACTCCAGGAGCTTCCTGATGCAATTGACAGGTAAATAAATCTCAAAGCTCACATCTTAGTCTCAATTCCATTGCATTGAAATTCTAATTATTAATCCTACTTCAAAAGATTATTTTAATGCTAGCCTCACTGCAAACTTAAGATTTATCAGCCCTAATGTGATATTTTGGATGAGCTGGAATAATCCATTCAATAAACAATATATTCAGTATCAACTATCAAGTTAAATATTTCTTGCCAATGGCATTTTCGACTAGAGGTTAGGTGATTATCTTGAATATGGGCTTTTCTTTGAGAATTGTTGTATTCTTTATGCAAGTCCTTTATGTGGCTGTAAAAATGAATCAATAACTTTATATTAATGATGGATAAGATTAATTTTCTAAATCTTGATTGATTGCACAAATACCTATTTTACAGAATGGAAAATCTCCATGCTTTATGGCTCCAAAGGAATGAGATAAACTCTTTGCCAGAAACCATTAGCAATATGAAAAATCTTAGTACTCTTGTTCTTAGCAACAACAAACTTAAGGATATCCCAGCTTGTATGAAGGACATGACAAATCTGAGGTAAGAAAAAGCAACAGAAATATAAATAAAAATACTAAAAGATAAGTTTTAAAGCCTCCCTTGAGTTGTGTATCAGAGAGTGATGCTAAGGAAGTGGAAAAGGCACGTCCACAGTTGTATGGATGGACATAATGCCATATAAATCAGCATAATTACACAGATTCACAACCGCTGAGGATCTGGCCAAGAAAGCTCTGTGTAGCACAACTCATTTAAAGAAGTAAGCTATGACAGTTACAGTCCCAAATGTGAAAGGAGACTATAATACAGTTTCTTATTCTGAAATGCCCAATTCGAACTGGCCTTTTATATCACTCTCTAAAGCCAAGAGCTAGGAGGAAAAATATGTAACAAGCATAGAAATGACAAAAAGTAGAACTTTGGCACTGAAAAGTCAAGCATTCAGAATTAAGCAAAAAGGATTAGATATAAAGCTATAGATGAAACTCTCCAGTACTTGATTGAAAAATAAAAGAGAATGAATGCAAATTTTTAATTGGTAGAATTGGAAATATTAGTTTGTATACTGTGACAGAAACTTTCCTGTTGTTTGCATTTTCATTTGAATTACTGGATGCTGGCCATTTTGGAGAAAGAATGCTAGTCTAAATAAATCACATCTAACCCAGTAAGACAATTCCTGTTTTCAGATGTTTTGGAAGCAGCAGCACCTCTTTAAACAAATACATACAAGCATGGACCAAGAACAGAGGGAGACAGGGCTGGCTGTTGCCTTGCAAAGTTGGGAGGATGCAGGCATTTGCACTCTTGTTCTCATCCACTCATCTGTTTGTGGAAGCTCAGTAAGGCTGACAATGGGGTGAAAACCTGAAGATAAAAAGACGAGGACTGCAATGTTTTCTCCCACCACAATCAGCTACAGTTAATATAAGGCATCTCCTTAGCTTAGTTCTACTAATATAGTGGTGGGTTTAGTATAAGAAAAGACTTGTTTTATTTTGCTTGAAATACTGTTTGAGGAATCTTAATTCAGTTTCAAAAGAGTTGTTCTCTCTGGACAAAACCTATTGCAAGAGTAACCTTTTCTGGTGAACTGTCAGATTTGTCAACTTCAGAGACAACCCACTGGAGTTGAAGGTAACACTCCCTCCATGTGAGAATACAGAAGAGGAGGAGCAACAGGAAATGTTCGGCATTGAATTCATGCACATGTATATCCAGGAGTCACTCAAGAAAACAGGTATGGCTTTTTATTAATTCTAATCCCTCTGGAATACAGTGAGGAAGGGAAGGATAAACTGGATAAAAGAAAGTTAGGATACGCATACAAATGAAACATGAATAATCTTCTTAATAAATGATTAACATTTTCCAAAAATCTGTAAGCAGGGGCACTTTTATCAGGAGTATCAGGTCTTCACATGAGCAGCATATATTCTAGTAGGAACATACTGGAACCATGGAACACTGGAATAAACATGCCTGAGTTACCTACAGCCCGGATAACTGGAAGTTGATGACTGTCTCTTGTATTTGCAATTTAATTAGAGTTTACATAGTGTAGGTCTTCCAGCACTGTTTGTCTCATGAAGCTCAACTTTCCCTATTTTTGGATGTTGTACAGATGGGGACTACCAAAGAAGGATGTAAGGGAGAGATGCCTATGTTCCCAACATAAACCATTTTTTAGCAATGAATTATCAACACCTGATAAACAGATGTTTCTCGCAACTTGCTTTCCATGACACAAAATCCAGTCACCTAAACAAAACACCCCCACAATTTCATCCCACTTCTAAATCACTGACAAAAAAATGCTGTTAGTGGTCTCAAAGGTAACAGCTTAAAGGTTGCAGTAAGAGACCAAAATAAGCACTTTTGAACAGATACGCAGGTGGCAGCTGTTACTTGCAGAGAGAACTTCATGCATTGCAGGTATAAAATGTTCTCTCTGATTTTAATTCTATGTATCAAGAAGGCTTAAAAAATGAATGACTGAAATGCTCTTGATTTAGAATGCTACGCCAGCTTTTTTCTTACCAGTATTTCATGAATGGATAATCAAATTAGCAAAAATATATCAAGATGACAGTTTACAAGGAAGTTTTCTTCCTTAACAGATTCCCCTAGCAGCATGGGCTGATGAAAGTACCTAGGCCTACTTAAATAATTAAGAGGAAATACAAAGCTATCCTGAACTTCAAAGTGAAAATAAAGTATGTTAATTTTTCTTATTTTAACCCATTGTCTTTCAGGAAATCTGGAAAGTTGTACTTCTGGTCCTTCTCCTATCATAAATGCTAATGAATAAAGAATGTAACTGTGAATGGAAGAAAATATCAAGTATACTTCTTCCTAACAAAGAGGCGTACAAGAGGTTTCAAATACTCTTAGGGATTTTATTTTTCCACTGATGAGAACTGGCTTGCATATTTGTAATTCCCAGTGAAACTGGGAAACAGGAGACCTTTTCCTGGGTACAGGAAAGACTAAAACAGTTTTTTTGTAAGCAAGGAATTAGCTTTTTAAAAAATCCAGATAAGTTTTATAGGGTTTTTTCCTACCAATTCCAAATCTATCGCCTGTCATGTAGTTGGCTCTGGTATCAAAGATGGACTTGGGACAGCTGTCAAGAGGACATTCTCCAAGGACACAGCAGACTCTGTATAATACTGTAGTGCAGCCTTGTATCCTCGTTGTTGTAAATATTCAATCCGTCCATGATCAATCAGCAGTTTACAGAGGCAACCTATCTCCTTTCGTTCTTCAAAAGTAAGTATCCTAATTTCATAAAAAGGAGGAAAAGAACAAACAACATATGTCAGAAGGACAGTTTTGTTAATTAACATTAGTAGTTCAAGCTTAGAAAAACTACTGAAATCACTGTAAGTTCACTTCAATTCAGGCAAGCATGACTGTTTAAATATTTTGAAACGTATGGCCATGAAAATTGTATTTTTAAAGTAGAATATTTCTATAAATTTAGTAATTAAAATGTTCGATAAATTAGTCATTTTGAGGACCCAAAACAATTTCATATACCACTATACATAATTTTGCTTTTCTGCAGGACTCCATTTGCTAGAAAAAAAATTACATACCCTTGGAAAGTATCAGAACCACTCTCTGTCTTGCTGAATGTTTGCTCGTGTTCTTCTGTGTCATTAGTTTGATCTTCACTTTCTTCACTTGTAGAGGCTTTGGTTGTAGTTTCTCGCATGCCACAAGTAGCCCAGCTACTCATTCTCTGAAAATAATGAAATTCTACTGGTCCAAGTCCTACTGATTTAAAGAACTCTCTGCCTACATAATGTGTCCAGTCACACTTGTGATGGCAGCACAGTGCAATAACAATTCCAGCTACAGGCTTACAGTCGTCTTTGTTGCTTTCATTATCAGCAGAATCGTTAGAAGCCACCTCTGTCTTATCATTCCTAGAGCGTTTTGGTGCAGGCTCTTCATTTTCTCCATCACTGCAAGTTGTATAACTTTCAACCAAGCATCTCAAAGCAAGATCTGGGAAAAAACAGATATCCCCCCCCCAAAATAGTGGTGATCACCATGCCATTATTTATACAGGCTGTATCATGGTTGGGAATGTACTTCCCACCAATAATAATAAAAGTGTACATCACAAACTAAGCCAAAAAGCAATTTTAAGGATAACTAAAAATTACAAGCATGCTTTGAAAACATGAAACCCCTAAATGCTAAATGAATGTTATGTGACCTCTGGAGCTACTAAGGGCTTATCCTCTTGAATATTTGTTCTACTCAAGTGAATTTGAAATACTTTGGTTAACAAACTGGCATATTGTAGGAGGATCTCCTCTCTGTAAAACATGCAAGTATTTCCTCTAAGAGTTTGATATCTAGGACACAATCAATTTAATATGTACATGTACTTCTTAAATGCTTAACTGTCTCATCTTTGTAACGGTACCTATATAGGTGTCGTATTTGAGATGTCTTTCTCTACTTAGTAGATGCGTAACGTTAGAAAAAGTGTAGTAGTTGAAAATTATCAGGAGAGAAACACATTTGTTTGCTTGGGATACGTATTCAGACAGCCAATACAAATTTAGAAAGAATAATATTTCAGCGTAGAGGCGATGGTGTTAAAAAAAACCCCCAGAAACAAAGGATATTTTCAACAGTTTACACATACATGACCCAGGCCTCCATACGCTATTCTTTGTTCTGCTCTATAGAAAACAAGAAAGGTTCTACTTCTGTCTAAAGTAGCCTTGTATCTATTATCCATTTACTATTCCACTGAAGTCAACAGATATTTAGAATATAATTGCTACATTCACCAACAAAGGGTTAGAGGGCAAGAAAAGCTTAAAAGGACAGTTTGGAAGATCAGTCCATTCAGACTATAAGATTTAGCATCCTAACTTTCTGCATTTAACACATGTAATTCATACCTGTCGCAGCACCACACAAATGCTTCCCAATTCCTACCACTGGTAGTTTTTTCTTCTCCAAAATAGGTACCTTATCTGGGGGGAAAAAAAACCACGAAAATAAACAAACACACACAATCCACAACAACCCCAGAACCTCTATTATTCTAGTTGGGGCAGTATTTTTTCTGGATAATATAGTTTCAGCACACTTTAAAAAAAGAAATAAATGTTTACCACTACTAAAAATACAGTGATCTGTACATACAGTTATAAGCTATTAAAAGGAAAGGTTTTTTTTCTTAAACAACTCAACCTTGTCCAAAGGCAAAGAATGCATTTTAATGCTGTTATGAAGCAATACGATTTTGTTTCTGAGCAGCAACACTACTATATAGCAGTAAAATGGTTACCGGAGAACACTGGACTGATTTTCCTTAACAGAGTTATCTGCAGCCCAGAGATTAGCTCCAGCTAAACAGTAATATAAATACTTTGCCTTTTATTAAAATGAAGTATTAGAAATACAGGATTTTGCATTTATGCTAAGATAGTTACATTTATCTATTTAAGCATTTCAGCCTTTCTATACTGCCTACGAAATGTAAATGTGACATTAATGCATCTCCTAATCACAGGTGTTCCCACAAATTCTATATATGCATAGCATGTAGTTTGCATTGATATGCAAACATTGATATGCATAGCATATCAATGATATGCATGACTTGCTTCATTCCACACACCTAAAACAAACAATGCAAAGGTTTTTAATCCTGCAAGTTCTAAAAAACCTTCAAAATGTTTTTGTTTTGGTATTTCTCACCTATAATGATGTCCTTTAAGTGTATAAAAAGCAGAAAATTTTAAATCCCCATTTAATATATATGTGTCTGTATATATATGTATATACACACAGCATTAACGTGTCCAAGCAACCACTGAGAATAATCTTCAAAACCAAATACATTTAAGCATGCTACATACAAATTGACTTGAACTCCAGTATTCAAAATCTAAAATTAAGCCTCTCTTTCAGAATTACGCAAGCCAAGAAGGAACTTACTTAAACATAAGTGTTGAATATCAACTTGAAGCCTTTCAAATATAGAATTTCTCCTTTTATGTTTTCCATCCACCTGTGTAAACAGAACAAGATCATTAAGTAGGGCTGGCCACTAATAATTATAATTTTGCTCCAGGTATTAATGCCGGACTTTTTACCTGTCAAGTCAACATCTGCACGTTTCCAACGTTAGACACCAGGATTTTTTTCTAATAAATTTGCTATCGGCAAAGTATGGAATGTAGGCAATCACACTTCCAAAACTTTTAACATTTCAAAGGCTTTATGTTGTTTTTGAAGATAAAAAGCAAATACTAACAGCTTCAATGACAACAGTTTAAAAATTATACTCTGCTAATATGACAATATCCTCTCTTACCTTGAATCTTGTAGTTGCCCTTTCCACAAGCAAAAACTGAACATTGTCAACATTCTCTAAGGCAACATCAACCCAATGAGACAGCTTTCCTCGCCCAGCTCCAAACTCAACAAAACATCTTCCTGGACCAAGTAAATGTAATTTTTCCATGTTACCTAAAATAGAAGCCTACAAACATCAAAAGATTATTTACAAACCAAGCAAATATATACACTGTGTATTGTAATGCCTGATAGAAAAATGATTACTTCACCAAACTGCAGAAGACTCTTTCAAGTCTTCTCTTCCATGAGGGATTAGGGAAAAGATGTTGTGTGTTACAGCAGAAAGGGATTATAAATTCTGGCTAGTCAGCATCACCCTGCCCTTCTTCCACTGCTCACAGAACTCCACCCAGAAGTTTTTGGAATGGATTTTTGGGATCAGGTACACATTATAATACTGTTCTCTGCTGATTCTCGAAGTAGCTATCCAAAATATGGGTACTGTACTGGATTTTCTGTAAAGCACGAGTGCCTGCAGAGCCCTCTCTTTCTGCTGCAGTTACACGTTTTATAATACATAGGAAAAGAAAGTAGAGCGTGGGAAGAAAATACAGAAAGCAGACATTTCTCACTTTTGAAATTTTCTTCCCAAAGCTTTCTATTTTGCTACAGTATGCAATCCATCTCTCTTAATATTCCTGCTGTTCAATATACATTAAAAAGGCAGAAGGTAAACTCAGGCTCTCCAATTCTTTTTATGCCCCTGTTACACAACTAGGAAATCTAGGACCACCTCTTAACAGAAAAAGTAAAAAATTCCTTTTACTTCTTAGCAAATACAACATTTTACCTTTTGTAGCTCAGATTTATTATGAGTTAATATAAAATAAGTAAAAATTCAGAAGAACACCACACAATTTGTAATCTATTTCAGTATCCTAATAAACTTTTGTTACTAATACTTAACAAAGCGGCCATTCAAAGGTTGTATGTGTGCTATTAGTTGAAGACCATAGTTATAGAGCATATCAGATCTCCTCTATATGAAGTGACTAGCATTATGCACACACAGTCCCTCGAATTTACAGTAGCAGAATTCCACATGTTTAAAAACATCTATAGCTATTAGTAGAGCAGTGACCATACCTGCTGTTTCAAGTGTTTGAAAGCGGATTCCCCATTCTTTGGGTCATTTAAGGCTTCTTGTAAAGCCTGGTGGGACAGTATTTGTTCCTCAAGGCGAAGTTCCAGGCCTGCATGCAAATGCAAAACTTTTAGGTATAGGTTTCCAGTTTCAAGAGTTTCGGGTTTTGTAACACACACGTTAACAATACTCAGACATGAGCTCAATTTCTAGCACTAACAAAATAGTCTGTTGGGAGCATAAATCCATCATCATATGTTTAGAACAGAGCTGTATTGTTATCTGTAGTGATACTTGAATGGGAAATAAAAAACACAAAAGGAAGGGAAATTAGCTATATGAACAAAAGATCAGTCTTTTATCATTCTCTCCATCTAGTTTATTCTTCTGAGTAAAATTTAGCTATTGGAGGATTGCCTACATCTTGATGGTAATTACTTCAGATGTGTTTAGTGCCAAATGTCTTACATTTTCACAAATATCTAACAACAAAAATAACAATGAAATATTTAATCAATTCAATTTAAAACATCTTATTTTCAGTATTAAGTAAGCTCACCATTACTTGCTTTTTTCAACTTGATAATTAAGTTCTCCAGCTCTTCTTTGGATAGAGAAGAGATAGGTACCTTTTTAAGGAAAAAAAAGCACCACCCATAAATACAAGAGTGTTTTATTTTTGCTAGTTCTTTAGTCATATGATAAACTGCAACACGTTATGTAGGGACAGAGCTTTAGAACAAATAAATGTACTCACTTGTTTTTCTGGTATTTCTGCTACATCTTTTAAACCTGCATTAATATCTTGAACAAAGTAGACCTTTAAAAATCAAAAGAAAAGAAATCTGATTCTGTTAATTACCAGGAAGCCAAAAGCTAAATTCTTCAGTGTTTTTATCATAAGGTACACAGCAATAGGAATCCACTGCAAAAGAAGATATTCCAAGTAATTTTTTTTCCTATACTCTGATCCTGAATCCCCAGCAGAAATGACTGTTCTGACACATTTTGACAAGATTGAACACGTTCATAAGAGTTAAGCTGTCAATGCTTACTAGACTGATTCCAGAGACCATTCTAAGGTTTCCCAGGTAATACTAAAGGTGCAATACTGATAAAGCAGAAAGACAGACAATAAAGAAGCCATCTTCTGTTTTCTTGAAACAGCTGTTGAGACACACATCCTATTCTTTCCCTCAGCACTGGCTGCAACTGTCAGCCTAATTTTCCATAACTCACTGCTAGCTTGAGTGAAGCAGGCAGCTGGCTAGGGCAGCAGCCTGCCAGAGGTAGGAAAATGCCTAGAGCCTCCCTGCTAGTTTTGCTTTCCGAGGACAATCTCTCACCAAGCCTTTAAAATGAATGGCATTGTGAGAGACTGTTCTTAGAGAACGTTTCTGAGAAAAATGAATTCAGCATTTTCATTTGTAACTAAGAGAACTGAAAAGTTGTACTGAACTACAGTGAGATGGGACCTAAAAGGTGAGGAGAGTGGAACATGAATTCCATTTCAGCAAGTACTTATTCAGCTTCCATACTGTCATTACTGTAGTGCTTGCTGAGACTGCTGTCCTCCAGTTCACAGCTGCTGTCAGCACAATAAATTCTCTGCAGAGCTTTAATGTTTAGGGTCTTAAATCTGAGAGGAAGTACTGCTGAATTTACACTGCACTTACTGGCTTTGGCTTCTCTCTTGAATTACATTTTTTTAAATGTTTTTGTAGTTGGTCTTCATATACAGTGCTAAAATCCAAATGGAAAGAAAAGTAAGTAACAGCATTTACCGTGTGAACTCTGACAAAGAACAGGAAAAACATTTACATATACTTACTGTTTTGGATCAAGAGGACACGGAATTCTTTTTCTGTCACTTTCTTCCTAGTTATAAAAGAAAAGTTTTAGACAACACTTCAGCATGCATCCAGTGTTTCTGTTTTAGAAAAGCTGTTGAGGGACATCTGAGTTTCATAAAGCATCCATTCTGAGGTAGGTGGGTTAACCGGAATGGAGAAACTGAGACAAGAATTTAATACCTAAATGGATCCTAAAAGAATAAACCTGTAATGTAATGGTAGCGTTACTGCTGGCCTTGGCACATCCAGGGCTCAAAGGAAGGCGTGGGCGCTGCCTCTCCTACCCGTGCCGTGGGGCCTGCTCAGGCGGACCTGCCACTCCAGGCCCCCCGAGGTGCCGCCGGGGCTTCCCGCCTGCCCCAACCCCTCTCAGGGAACCCCGGGCTCCCCTGACCCCAGGAGCCCATCTGCCCTAGCCGGAGAAGGGGGCCTGCTGCTCCGCCCGGCAAGGCCTAGTACCTCCTGCTGCCCATGCTCTCCGCAAAAGCGCCTCCCAGGAGCCGGGATCATCTTGCAGAAGCGCTTCTTTCTCGCCACGAAGTAGGCACATCGCCCTGGGACCGGGGAGCCGCGGCCCGGCTCCGGTGCCGCCATTTCCGTCCCAGCACCCCCTGCGCTCGCCTCCTCGGCTCCATCTTGAGGCTCCTCCTCCGCGGGAGCCCGGCGCCAAACTCGAAGCGCAAGATGGCGGCGGAGAGTATGTTCAACCGGCCGGTTTGTGTGCAAGTGAGGTGCCAGGGCTGCGAGGAGAGGTGAGGGGCTGGCGTGAACGGCGCGGCGGGCTCTGACTTGGTTTCCTCACCAGCTGCGCGGAAGGTTTATTGCATTCTTTAGGAGAAGGGCTGCCGAGCGGCAGGCTCTTTCCTCCTCTCTTTTCTTCCTGCCTTGTGCCCTAACAGCTGCTGGGCGAGAGGCGAGGCCCTGCGCGTAGTACGGGCGGTGTGCTTGAGTAGCCTTGTACTTGCTTTGGGGCTGCTTATGGGGGGACCCTCTGGGTTAGAGGGAAGGGGACTTGGTCGCAGCAAGGCTGGAGGTAGTCAGTGAGGGCTGGAGCGGCTGCGGCGGAGGCCTTGCCAGGCGAGAGGGAGCGGAGGGGGCACTGGTAGCGGCGAAAACACGCAGTGGCTTTACAGAAGCGCTTTAGGGGTACGGGGGCAAACGCGTCGCCCCTGCAGGCTACGTGAGGGTCGGGGTTTCCGCCTCGGCCCCGCGCGGGCCCTCGCAGCGCTGCAGGTCTGTCCGGCTGGCCGGGCCGGTGTTTGCGCGTCTCCCAGGCCGCAGCGGTTGCCCGGCGGGCAGGCCCGCCTCCTCTTCCTCCTCCTCCTCCTCGCGGTCTGAAGCCGGCCTCACCGCGGCCTCCTGGGGCATTTCAGCTCCCTCGTTACTGCCCCTGCGGCGTGGGCGAGCCCACACGTCCGTCCCGATCGGTTTCTGCCGAGGGATAAGTCCCCATCCCTGGAGGTATTTAAAAGACGAGTAGATGAGGCACTTAGGGACATGGTTTAGTGGGTGGTGGTGTTGGGTCGACGGTTGGACTCGATGATCTCAGAGGTCTTTTCCAACCTCAATGATTCTATGATTCTATGATAAGTCGATTTGGGAGCACCCGCGTGCGTGTGTGCGTGGCTTAGCACTGGTGTTTGGGAAAGCCCAGGAAATATTTTATGTGAAGTGTCTATTCAAAAGACAGTGAATTTCAGCAATATAGGTCCTATCTCGATTAGACGGTGTATGCAGGCGTTAGGGCTACTTTGGCTTGCCTGTATTAGAAGGCACAGAAAGGCTGATGTCTGTGGCTGTATTTTGTAATGCAAGTAACTTCTCAGATTACTCAACAAGAAGTAAATGAAGACAAGGTAGTGCTGTATAAGTGATTATCAAAAGTTTCAGCAATCGTTAATAAATTTCAGCAGGCTTTTCCAAAGGTTCTAGTTTCTGGACAGAGTTTCAAAACTTCTGCCTTGCTATTTAAAGTTTGGCGGATAACAAACAACAAAAAACCCTGAGCTGACTGAGGAGCTGTAATGATAACTGAAACTGTGGGGCTTTCAGATATCTTAGCAGTAGTCATCAATGGGAACTTTCTTGGTATTTCTGCCTAAATTTTTTTTTTCTAAACATCATCTGATTCCTGTAACGTGGCTGCGAATGCATGTTATTTGGAGAATGTTTTCTTGATTTGTTACTAAGTTTCATCTTTTTGTACACAGGAGATTAAATGTTCGAGTGAATATTGAGCTACTGTCAATTTCTAATCCTGTTCATAAAAAGGTTTGTGGATTAGTTATATTTGTGTCATTCATTAGGTCTTATCTGAATTTCAGTATATAAGAGGACAAATGGGCAAAGGAAAAGCAAAATAGGATTTTAGTATGTTTGTCACTTGACCTGATTTTATTTTTGATATAATTTCTTGAGTAATTTAGTTGGTTTGGTATGGTGGGTTTTTTTCCTAGCCTTTTTAGCCCTCTCTTTTAGTTTGGCTGTTCACAGGTCTTAGTAAACTTGCAAATTAAAAGTATTTGGAGACCCTCAGAGGAACCCGAGTTAGAGCTTAAGAGCAGTCTCGCTTTAAATATACTCAACACTTATTTAAGAATGTAGAGCAGCAGCTGTCTTTGCAAAGTCCTCATCTTAACTAGCAAAAATGACAACTTGTATGTGAATGTAACATTTTGCTTTTTATTGATAAGTGTGTTAGTCTTTGAATGTTTGGAATTCATCCAGTGGGAGTAGGAAGGAAGAAATGTACTAAATTTGCAGTGAAAAAATCTTCTTAGGAAAAATAGCAATGAGATTACTACTGGAGGTTATAAAATCTTTTTTGTATGTCTAATTTGTCACTTAAACTGTACATCCACCTACCATGATGTTAAGATTGGTCATTAGTTGGTTATAGTGTTACTGAGTAAAGATTTGTTTGTAAAGGAGTACGGCATTTTTTTGTAAGATTCTGCTAACTGTGACAATGATAATATTAAGTGTGAAGAAGCAGTTCAATTAAGAACTGTGTACCAAGTTGCAGCCTGTGTCGGCAGGAGCCTGGGAATCCAGTTGGGTACATCAGTGAGTGAGCAGTCTAAAAAGATAACTTCAAATGCTTGGATCGGTTAATGGGACATCAAACCAAGCAGGCATTCTTATACTACTCAACAACCCGCCCTAGTTGGTTTGGGGTGGCATTAGTTTTAACATAAGCTAGCTGCGCATGTAAATCCCTAAGTTTGTTCATACATCTCCAACTGAGAGTTTTGTTAGTGATACACTAATTCAGTAATTCAGTATCTGAATTACTGAAACTTGTTTCAGTTCTGTGTATGTGCATGTGCTATGGTCACACTTCAGTTATGTTGGAAGAGCTGTCAGCTTTCTACTTCCTTTCTTTCCTCTGCTAGGGAATATTATATTCTTCACACAGGTTTGAGCCTCGTTATAGAGAATGGGTGCCTGGGCCTAATGTGCCAGGTGTTTTGCATAACCCCAGCCTTGTAATGAAAGACTAACGTTTACAGAGAGGGCAGTTTTTCCAAAACACTATGTAGACCTCCAGCGAACAAATGAGTTTATTTTTAAAAGCTAAGCAGTGTAATGCTACAGTTTTCCTTAGAAGCTTACTGGACTTCAGCTGTATCCATTTTATGTTTGCTTTGCAAAGCTCAGTATTCCAATATATAAATTCTTCAGGTGGTGGTTTCTTAAACTTTTAGGAGCAGTATGCTCTGAAAAACTTCCAGTTATGGGAATGATGTGTTTGTGATCCATTACAGTGGACTGCTAGTGCTACACTCAATTTCACGATGGGGAAAAATAGCAAATAGTTTTCTTTCTGTATAATGATGAAGTCACCTTGAATTTTGAAACCTTTGCTGCTCAAAGTTGAAGGTTTTTACCTGGTTTATTTTTGTGAGAAATAGCTTTCCTGTTTTTCCCACTGGAATATGCGGAGTTGTGTTAAGCATTAATGTTTTCTACCTTCTGAATTAGCTGCCGCAATTCTATTTTATTTTTGGTTAAACAGTAAAAACATTAAATACAGTTTGCAATATTGGTTTACAATATTTAAACAGTCATTACAGGGTGGTTTATAGTATTTTAAATCATATTTAAACGTCTGTCTTTTCAGGATTTAGCTGTTCGATTGACTGATGATACTGATCCTTTTTTCCTTTATAACCTTGTCATATCTGAGGAAGATTTTCAAAGGTAAGTGAAATTATAACGTCTTGCCTGTGAAACATTTCTAAATGGCAAAAAAGAATGAAGGAATATTTTCAGCTTAGAATGGTCTATCTTAGAATTTAGGTTTTGGCATTTTTCACTTGTGGAGTTTTGTCAGTATTTTGGCAGTATTGTTCTCTTTGACCGGTTGGTGAAACAGCCAAGTACAGGAAAGTGATTGGCTCAAGATTATACAGATGCGTGACAGAATCCTGATGTTAAGTTCCCTGCATAGCTACAGTACCACAGTTTATATTACTACTTGCATCTTCTGTTTGTCGTAACTACTTCTTACAGACTACTGTATGTGTGTGAACTATTTCAAGAAATAATTGCAAGAGGAAAGTTGGTTTGCATGGACATGGATTCACAGATCTGAGCCTTTGTCTTATGGGTTTCTTGCATAGTAATTGTACTGTTGGGTCTCATTTTACTTTACTTGCTCAGAATTTGATCATCAAATTTGGGCACCAGGCATGAACAGTTGAGTTTCTGCTTTGTTGTTTGGGGGTTTTGTTTTTGTTTTTTCGTTTGTGGTGGTGGTGGTTTTTTTTTTTTTTGAGAGATGCGATCAGTGTGTGGATCAAAAGGTAAAAGTAAAGTAGTATTTGTAAAACAGATGTGCAAAAGTGTTTTGTTACACAAAGTATGACTGTGCAAACGCTGTTGCATGTCTGTTTCTGTCTTTGAGTTTACTGCGTCTATGGTGAAGGTGCACAATTAAATGAACAAGTAGGCAGATAAAGTCTTGATGACGGTTGAGTCTCCCCTTGTTGTCTTTTTTCTTCCATGTGCCCCTATCCAATAACATTACCACTCTGTGCTGTAAGGAAGACGTCTACTCAAAGGAGCACATTTGTTCTGCCACAATAACTTCGTTTTTTTTCTTAGTGTGGCCCATTTGCAAGAACTCTTGAAATCAAAATATCCTCTGGTGATTATTATCCAAGACGTGATCACATTTCTTCCGTGTTCAGGATTGAAAATAACATGCTAGCGAACTTTAATGACACGATCAGAATTAGTTCTTTCTACTAGTATAAACAAAATATAGGAAATAAATTACACTTCTATATATTGTTAATATTTTTTTTTTCCAATCTGTTTATGTAGTTTAAAATCCCAGCAAGGTCTCTTGGTAGACTTCTCTGCTTTCCCACAGAAATTTATAGATCTGCTTCAGCAATGCATTCAGGAACAGAACAAAGATATCCCAAGGTAGGTAATAAGTGAGTGCGATATTACTCTGTGTGTATGTGTTGAGGTCTTAAAATACTTGTCAGCCACTCGGACTGAGAAGAGTCAGTAGAACAAGAATAATTTAACCTTCCCTGGATGCATCAGGATATCAGTCAGTGGATGTTGCTGACAAAACCTAAGTCTCAGGAGGATGGAGCAGTCTAGTAATGGTCTCCTCATCTGAGTTGAAGCTGGCAAGCTTCACAAGCAGCAGAAGTGCAAGGATGCAGCACTGGTCCTTTTTTCTTTTTTTTTTTTTTTTTTTTTTTTCCCCCCCTAACAGTTTAACGCTAGGGAGCTAATCTGAATTTGATGGACCGAGGTGTAAATCATTCTGTTTCACAGGAGAAGGCAAAGTTATAAGGCATTCTGACAAGGATTTTCTGTCTTTCTTTTCAGTGTTCAGATATTAGCATGTGAGGGGGGAGACCTGAGGTCCACCCTTCCTTGTAGTGGCCTTTTCATATGTTATTTTTTGTTTGTGTGGGTACCGAGGAAAGCCCTGTCCGGAGTACCTAGCTCCACTCCAGTAGTCAGGCCATTTTCTGAAGTATGTACTGTGGGCTATGAATTTTATTAGCCTGTAGGATACCTAAAAGTCAGGAGCCTGTTTTCCTTTTGAATGTGATTACAAAGGCCTTACTTGGTTTTGGACTCCTAAGTCTAAGATGGGCTTCTGAAAATTTTACAAATAAAGAAACTGATTAGTTTTGTACGTTTCTTATTATAAGGTGCAAGCATTTTGGTTGATATTTGTAGTATTAACTACAACATAGGGATTGAATTTCATAGTTCTTTTTCAAACAAAACCTGGGCAGCCTTTTATTGCATGTATAACAATGTTTTTTATTTGAAAATAGCTTGTAGGATCTACAGGTAGTTTCAGGAAAAGAAATATGCTAAACATTTGGTTATTTTTGATTTTCCCTAGGTTTTTGCTGCAGCTAGTTTCTTCAGCATCTGTTCTAGATCACACACCTGTCTCTTTAAATGTGGTGGAGACCAACCCTTTTAAACATCTTACCCATCTCTCTCTAAAATTCCTACCAGGAAATGATGCAGAAATAAAGAAGTTTTTAGCCAGCTGTTTGAAATGCCTTAAGGTAAAATGAAGGCTTGTCATAGCTGCAAGTAGGCCTTGATGCTGTGTGTACTTAAGCATTCTTTTGGTCTTAATACTCCAAAAGTATGTACCAAATTGTATGCTCTGGTTTATTTTTTATTTTAGCGCATATATGTCATTGCATGCAGTTATTTGGGTGCATGTTATAAAACTAAACTGTTACTGTCACTCTAGCAATGAAAATACTACATGTATATTCAACCAAGTGCTGCCATTTGAACTGGCAGATCAGGTATTGTACACATGCAGTGCATGTAGTATGCAGCTGTTGAATGCTTCTGAATGCTTCAGTGTCTCATGCTTCATAGTCTTCTGCTGATTGCCAGATCAACGGCAAAAGTAAAATACTGTAAACTTTCAGTGTCTGCGTTCTGCCATTGGGTTTAGGAAAGCATGTGTGTGTATATAATTCTAAGCCTTTGCGGACTTCAAAGGGCTAGTAGCTATAAATTAAAATTGTAATGTTGATGCAGTTGGTAGCATGCTAGGTTTTATTTAATGCAAAATTAATGGTCTCCTAGTCTGACTGTTGTCTGTTTTCGGTTTCATAGCCTGGGATTTGTGTCTCCCCTATTGTGCTGTCATGTTTATAGCCGCCTAACCAGCCATTTTAATAATATAAATTTACAGTATTTAATTTGATTTGTTGTTCATGCAACTCCTTTGTAAACAAGTCTTTATGATAAGATACTATTTCCTTATAGGAACTTGGTAAGAATTTAATTCAGGGTTTTTACCTTGTGAGCTACTGCCTTTTTTTTTAAGTTTATTAATTATATCTTATTCAATATGAAATTTATTTAATAAGATGATTTTTCCACAAATATGATGGGTATGTGGCTGCTTAGGCAGGGTATGCTGATAAAATGGAAGCTAACTACTGCTTGTGTTTTGGGGGCTAAGGATTTGACTTGATGTCAATTTGTATGTAGGAAGACAAAACGATGTTGGAAGAAAAGCTTAGAAAAACTGAAGAGGATCTTACCAGACAACTGAGCTACACTCAACAGGTAATGTAAATTTTTAAAAAAAGCACAACTTACAACAGGAAAGTTAATCTGGAAAATGTACCTTCTTGTGGGCTGGTTGGTTAGCTGCTACCTGGTCAAGGTAATTGACTTGGGAGTGAGTGAAAAGAAGAAAAGTAGTCTACTGTAGCTTTTCTTAAGAATGAGTAAAGCATGCAACTGAAGAATAAAATTTAGTTCTTACAGTACTAAAACAGAATTTTACTTTATTTTGTACAGAGGTCTGGCTGTATATGCACACACAAATTATATACTCAATATATCACAGTGTGAAGATAAATATACTCTACATATTCCGTGAATGGTTGGAAATCCTTATATTTGGAAAAATTGTAAAACCGTGGTAAACAAATTGGAAGTCTTGGACTTCATGTTACTCTGCTGCTTTCTGATTTTTGCAGTCAGCCCAGTAATGACTTCACATTTGTGTTTCAGGAGCATGATTTGGGTCAAATTCTCGAATTATCAAGGTGACTTTTTTAACTATCAGGAAACCAAAAAATTCCATTAAAACTCCTATTATGGAGCTTTTTTGGAATGGAATACTTGTTTACTTCATCTTTGCAGTTTCAGTTGGAGTTAACTGGAATGTGTTTGCTGAACTGGAATGCAGAATTACAAATCAAAAAGAGGAAAAGATGGCTGCTGAGGAACTCCCCCCCCCCCCCCCCCCCCCCCCCCGAGCACTTTGTGTTATAAGGGTAGGGAACATCAGCAGACTGTTTTTTCACTCTTAAATAGTAGTTGAAAGAAAATACAATTGGAAATGAAGATTATTTTATCCACAGTGTCAGAAAGGTGCTCTTTAGCTTCTCAGTGCCTTACTTTCCTGTTTACAGAATGAACAGGTATTTTGGCATCTTGTGCTGAAATTTAGACTTTTCTTAATAATTCCATGTCCTTTTTAAGAAGTAACAGTAAAGAATCATTCAGCATTGACTGAAATGCTTAAATTTTTAAAACTTTACATGCTTTGCCAAACAGAGCTTGTCAGAGAAGAGCCGAGAACTAGACAAACTGAAAAATGAATGGACGTCATACACTACAGCTCTAACAAACAAACACACACAGGAGCTGACAAATGAGAAGGAAAGAGCTCTCCAGGTATGACAACAGAAAAGAATTAACAATATTCTTATATGTGAATAGTTTCTTGGCTTAATTTTCAGATTCATTGAATAACTGCTTAGTTTCTTTGCTTCTCATAGGCACAAGCTCAGTACCAACAACAGCATGAACAACAGAAAAAGGAATTAGAAAATTTGCATCAGAAAAGTATTCAACAGTTGCAGAACAGACTCTCAGAACTCGAGGTCATCAATAAAGATCTAACAGAAAGGAGATACAAAGGAGACTCCACAGTCAGGGAACTGAAAGCAAAGCTTTCTGGAATAGAAGATGTATGGCTTATTAATTTCCATAACTAAATTTACTATTTTTAGAGCATTAACACTGCCTGCCTATGCATGTAATAGAAAATACAGCATATTAAATTTGTTCAGCTCCTCTTCATTCCACGTTATGCTTACTATTTAGATATATCTGTTTAAATTACTATTACAGATTTTCTTTAAGAAAATAAAATAAAATTCCTTCCCAACGTTCTAGGAATGTCAAAGAGCAAAGCAGGAGGTGCTGTCACTGCGTCGGGAGAACACTACTCTGGATGCTGAATGCCATGAAAAAGAGAAGCTCGTTAATCAGCTACAGACACGGGTTGCTGTTCTGGAACAAGAGATCAAAGATAAAGATCAGCTAGTTATTAGAACAAAAGAAGTATTAGATGCGACACAAGAACAAAAGGTTCCTTCTAGTTTCAAAATAATTTTCTCTAAAGCTCTGTAGAACCTTCTTAATTGCAGTCTCTATAGATTAGCAGCTCACCAGTTTCTATGAATACAGCGAGTAAGCTTTCAAATGTAGTTAAAGATGCTAAAGTATGGCATCAAAAGTATGCTGGATTCAGTTTTACAACAGTCGCTACTGTTTTAGTATTGTGGTGCTGGAGTAAAGTTAGTGGTACTTTTTGTAAACAAAAAAAATGGATGAATTGAGATCCTATGTGATTTGACAGAAAAGCAAGGACTGAATTTCTTGTAAGGATTAGTTCTCAAAGAATTATTGAGGCTCTACCTGAAATCGTAAGCGATGTCTGTCACATATCTTTATTATAATATCTTTAATATTCTTTTAAAGGCGATACTGGAAGAGAGTACGGAGAAAAAACAAAGTCATATTGAAAAACTAGAGACAACAATCAAGTCACTGTCAGCTGAACTTCTTAAGGTTTGTTTGAATATGCCATTATCCTTATGAAATGTCTTCCTTATTTTTAGGTGTTTCTTTATTTTGAGAATATCCGATTTTTTTTTTTAATAGGCTAATGAAATTATCAAGAAGTTACAAGGAGACCTGAAAACTCTAATGAGTAAATTAAAATTGAAAAATACAGTAACAATTCAACAGGAAAAACTATTGGCAGAAAAAGAAGAGAGACTTCAAAAAGAGCAGAGGGAATTGCAGGAGACGGGACAGTCTCTTCGAATGAAAGAGCAGGAGGTACTGTGAGAGGTTAACCCTCTGTCCTGTAAATGCCATTGTACGTAGTGTGTTGGGTTTTGTTTTTTAACTTACTTATTTACAGCAGTAAGGTCTTAAATCTTTCCGTAGAATAGAATGTACTCTTTCTCAGTTAACACGTTTATTTAAATGTGTAATCAACTTTTCATTTTCTTTCATGTTAAACTGATTTGTAAGAGCCACCCTACATATGGAAGAAAACTAAAATTATATTAAGAGTACAAAGCAATATAATGGATGAGTCGACATGCTTTAGAGGGCATATTCCTGTGAAAGTTGGTGAAGGAGGCAAGAACAGGAACCGAGCGAACTACTTCTTCCATTAAGTATATTCCCGTGCTTAGAGTCCTTGCGTTATTTAGTCATAGAAAAATTAAGGTCAGAAAGGTTTCTGGCTGTCATCTTGTTGAAAACCTAGCTAAAAGTAGGGCTTCTTTTACAAGAATTATCATATTGCTGTTGTAAAAAAAACTGAGCTCAAACTTCTTAAATAATTTTAGAACAACTTCATAGATCCTTTTTTATTTATTTATATTTTTTCTTCAGTTTGTAATTAGTAGTAGCTTCTGATAGTGTTACAGTTATTATGGGAATATTGCAGGTTTGCAAGCTACAAGAACAGCTAGAAACTACCATACAAAAACTAGAAGAAAGTAAGCAGTTACTGAAAACCAATGAAAACGGTAGGTTTATACAATTTCATTTCTTCCTCTGTAAAGATGACAGTGATCTAGCTGCTGCTGAAAATTAGTGGAAGCAACTATATTGCTTTACTTGTGTTCTTTTTTTTTTGTGAAGAGCTGCGATTTATTGTCCTTTATGGAAAATAAGCTTCTGTCTGTAGTGGGTACGCAACAACCTAGAGCCGCAAGTAGAGAAGACTTCCTTTGCAGTTGGTGCTTGTGGTTGCTCGGAGTAGCGTGCGTGTGGGGGGCGAACTCTGGAGGAAGGAACAGAATGGCATGTAGGGGTGGAGGAAGCTTGAACAAAATGGCCTTTCATGACACTAGGACTTCTAGTGACGCTTGAGCTTAAGGAGGAAGAATACCCCCCCACGTGGTCACTTTTTTTGAGGAAGGGCTACTTGCTGTTTTAAACAGGTCAAGCTCACTTCCTACCTCTTAGAAGCTTTTTCTTCTCTCTTCAGTAATCACATGGTTAAACAAACAGCTGAATGAAATTCAGATGGCAAAGAAGCTAGAGACTTCTGCCAGTACACATGGTGGTGGTAGGACTGCCGTTTCACCTCATGGCATGGTAAGATACAACTATAAATAAGCTGGTTATGACGTAGCCATTATTTCCTGAAATGTATGGCCTTAAAGGGGGGAAAAAGAAAAGTGCTTTCATCTTCTTTGAGCCCTGTAGTTTCAGGTGAGCGTGGGTTTTGTTGTTTTGTTTCGTTTAGGGTTTTTTTTTAACAACATAATACCTTGTTGGGTGCTACTTGATGCCCTGGCCGCCTAAGTTGGAATTTTCTAAGCTCTTATTTATTAAAATACACAAAACAATGCAAAATTAGCTTGGAAAAGATGAAGTGCAGGGTGAAGGGGGGGGAAGGCGGCATTTTTGTGTGGTGAGGTTAACTCACATACTAATTATCCTTGTATAGGCTGAAAGTGTACTCTCAATACTCTTATTAGTCATATTTAGAAACATGAAAATAAGGGGTAACAAACATTACGTACTATTGTCGTTAATACCATAGCTTACTGGTTCTTATTCTTTGTTGTCTCTGTGTGTGCAGATGTCTCTTGTCACCTAGCAATTGATGAGCTGCTTACTCAGTAGTGAAAGGGCATATTCATGCAAAGAGGTCTCTGATTTTTAGCTAGATACATTTAATGTATTAGTCCTTTACAGGGTGTGTAGCTTATTATGAGCTTATAATTATTAGCTAAGAGTGGTCCACTCGTCTAACTTGTAAAAAGTTACGAGTTTTCTTTAGGAACGTGAATCTTGGAACAGTGATGTTTTCTTCCTGTCAGGAAGACTCAAATGAGCGTTAGCTTTGTAATTGTGGTTAGCTGTTAATTTTGGAATTTTGAATCTCTACAAACAATTACTTCAAGAATTGTTTTTCTCCTTTATGGATGTATTCTATTTCTCTTACAGCCTGACCGACCGTCCTTTCCCAGCTCAGGAATCAATCATCCTATTTCTCCTCTGTATGCCTTCCAGAACTTTCTGGAACAAGCACACAACAAAAATGTCAATTCACAATGTCCAGTACCAAAGGCAGGTGCTTTGACTTTTCTGTTTGGTTAAGAATGTGATAGCATAAAAATATCAAAGCTTAATGTTTTGAATATTTCTCAAAATGCGTGAGATATTTACTGTATATCCCAGTACTCCTGAACTCCCTGTCTTGAAGATTACCACTCTTAGTAACAGCTAATGCTTGTTTTTAGGTTGCTTATTCTTGCATGCTTTGCTGCACGGAAGTGCTATGCAAGGTACAGAAACGTTAATCCCTGCAAAGTTCACTCTCTGAATACACTTACCGGTGGACCATCACATCTGGAGTAGCTCTCTTTAACCTGCAACTCTTGTGTTTCTGCAGATTCAGTTTAACACACAGCTTTCTAAAATGAATCGATGTTCAGATGTTCAGACAGCGACTGCAACTAGTCATCCAGCAAATAAGGAGAAGTAAGTGTCATCATCTATTGCATTTTTAGTGGGGTTTTCAAATTATTATTTTATAAAGCCGTTTGTCTTCTATGTGTGTCTGGAACTGAGCAAAATGTTTCCAGTACCAAGCTAGTTCTGCGATCGGCCTTTCTGCATCAACATGTCCGTGAATTCAAAGTTGTGGCAGACTTAATCGGTCACTAAGCATGGTTTGTAGATAACAAGCGAGGAGCCATGCTTTCAGGAGCGGGTCCCAAGGAACAAACATTCATTGTCCCTCCTGGTGACAGGTCGAAGGCTATCAGGTGATGGGTCAGTCAAAAAATCAGTTCTAGACTGTTCTTAAGCTACTCAGTGATGGTTTATCTTTAAAGGATAAGGTTCACAGGAATGCAGTAGTTCTCCTTCAAGTTCAGATTTTTCTGAATGAGTCTGTATCCACACTTGTAGGTAGGTATGTAGCAGTGCATTAACAACCTTTGTTTTAATTTTTCATTGGCCGTTTTATTTCTAGTGGTGATAACCTGGGGCTGGAATCGAAGTATTTCAAGAAAAAAGATGACAGCATTCCTTTACGAGGCCTTAGTCAAAATGCACTTAACTCAGGTATGTATGGAAATAGTAAACCAAGACCTTATTTGACACGTACTTAAAGGGTATTAATAGTTAGGGTTCTATGAACAGTATCTCGTTTCTGCTGTTCTACAGAGTACCTGAAACCGTACTTACCAAAAAAAGCGCAACCGTCGCCAAAAGCTGCAGTAACGCCAGCCTCAGCTTATTTTCCTGGATAGTAGACAGGGTTCTTAAAGTAAGAGTCCTCTTTTAACCATTTGGGGGGGTTTTGGATGTCCTGTAATACAGCGTATTAGTGAAGTATCCATGTGAACTGACATGATTTTCTAAGTCTGAATCTGTTTGCTTTGAGAAAGGTATCTTGACTGACTTGGATGACTCTTCAGGATACTTGCGCCTGAAGAAAAGATAAAGCTTTAAGCAGCCTCAGCCTGAGTGGGAACAAGGCCGTAGTTAAGCCACTGGGGCTGCGCAGAATCTTCTCATGGTATATTGGAGCCCCGTAGTCTTCCTAAAAACCCACTTAATTCCTGTAACAAAAAAGTCAGTGCACTTGGCAAGTGTGGCTCTGTAACAGATGAAATGTAGACTCCCACATTCCCTGGGAGAGAACACTTCTCTACGACTACTTTTCTTGACTCCTTTCAGAGAAAGGATGATGCAACTAGAAAGTGCTGGAGACCAGGGTGATGCTGTCAATTTTAATAGTGGTCAAGCTCGTAAGTTAGCATGACTGCCTCATTAATCCTCCCTTACAGTTTTAATATTAAAAACCTGCTTAATTTTGGAACCAGCTTACTTGACTTGCATATAGACTTACAAATATATTTAATATTAAAGATGCTAAATTATTTCACTGAAGATATAAAATTATAATTTAAAACTCTTACTCTTGGCTACCCTAACTTTCCTATTAATCTGTCAGTATCATATTCCGCAGGCTACCATGCAAAAGACATTATAAGATGAAGTATCTGAACAGTTAACTATTGAAAGTATCACAACACCTGAAAGCTACTTTATTTTTACTCATCATACTTTACAACTGTACAGAAATGTAAGATACTCCTAATGTTCAAGTGGGCTGAGTCTGTTCAGCTTGTTCTACTACCTGGGCTCAAATGCTAGAATCACTAACAAATTCATTCTGTGCCACCTTTCATTTGGTGGCATGCAAGTATTTGCAATGTACAAAATGTTACACTTTTTTTTTAATGACTATTTACATACTTTTGTTGTTAAAGATACCTTTAAGTGCAGCCAGAGGATTGTATATTTAAGGAAGCGGATTGTTTTGCAGTGCAAAATGTGTGTATTTGTTTGTAAATCAGCACCATGTTAACCTATGTTCACTTGTTTTGGCATGTGTAAGTTTCAGTGGAAAATATTAAATGGTTTTTATCAAAAGCTCTGATTAGTAATGTTTGAAGACTACTAAACCAATGTCTCCACTGTACTGAAATGCTGAGATGAGGTAAGTGCTGGAAGGGTACTGTTTTATTCACCTTACCTTGTTCTGGAGCTTTCTTCCCAGCTTATTCATTTCCCCACGCAAGGCAGTGCTACGGAACCAGCACTACGATGCATGTACAATCCCCAGATGGCAGCCACCCCCTGTTCTAAGGTCTGTGCTTACGCTACTATTTCTAGTTAAGTTTTAGTAGGTGTAAATTAATGTGAATTTGGTCTTTTTCTCTTGAAGTAGATGTAAGCTGCTATCAACCAGGAAGCTGGTAATTAAAATGAGGTAGTCCCAGTCCTATTCAACTCTAAAATGAAACAAACAGAACTGTAGTGGGCCTGGGAAGAGTGACAACACAGCAGCACAGGGGAGGCAGAACCTGCAGGGTACTGAAGGGTGACTGTCTTTGTTACGGACCCCTTTCCTGTAGCCTGTCTCTATCGTAACCCTGCTCTGTTAGACCCCCAGGAACCAAGCAGCCAGCTGCAGCCAGCCTGTGCTGCTGAGCCAAGGGGAGAGTATCAACATGCTCAAGGCAGCCTTATCCAATGGGTAAAACAGTGCTGGACCTGTACGCCAGCCTTTTTTTCCCCACCTACACTGCAGAACTTCAATTAAGGTTTTAAGAGACAGTAACAATTATTTAAAAATTCATTAAAATATTCAACTTTATTAACAGTGTATTTACATATTTTTTTCCCCCCACTCTTGGTCAACCATGGTGAATGTCCAAAGGTAAAAAAGCATTAAGCAATAACCACAAGATGAAAACATTTTAAACCTATACAATACTTTGTACACAAATTTATACAAAGGAACACTTAAATAATACAACCGGACACAAAAATAGACACTTTTAGAGAAATTCACATCAGTAATTGTATAAAGCTCTCTTCTGTACTAAGGGTCCTGAAAATTTAGGACTAAAACATTAGCTCTGTAATGCAAAAGGGTTATTGTGACAGTCCTCAAAGGCCACGATATAGCACACGGACATAGTCAAGGCTATCAGCTTATATTTCAGTCTGTGTATTCAAGTTTTGAGGTCCTTTATGATTACGCGAACATCGGAAATATAGTGGTATAATAAACGGTACTTAGGAAAGCAGAGTTTTAGAGCCAATATTAAAATTTGGAGGCTCAAACCACCCACTTAATATTTAAACAAGTGTTTGATGCTACCGTTTATTCAAAAATAGAAAGAGTAAATGCACTTACATAAAAATAACTTTTACTGTTCAGCAAGCGTGCTCAAGTGATTTTTATAGTAATACAAACTTAACTTAAAAAAAAAAAAACCTGCCATATGACTTTTGAAGTAAAGGATACCAGTTCACCTTCTCCCTACTTGAGTACATTTACATTAAGGCTTCGAATCGTCTGACCCAAGATTTTACAACGTTAAAATGAATGGGTCCACGTGGACGCTAGTATAGTCTCATTGAGACTTAGCATGACTAGAATTAAAGCTCACCACCTTGAGGAAACAGAAGGACACATGCTCATCATGCCTCAACTCTTCTTTGTCTCTGAACTAGAAGGTAAAGTTTAGTAGTAACAGTATTTCATGGCAAGAGACAAGTATGTAACAGTTTGTTTTTAAAAGCAAGTGATTAATTCAATGGCAACATCTTTGGAGAAACTTCCTTTTTGTTTTTTAATTCCTACAAATTTCATGCAGAAAGATACTTCTTAAGATTACCTTAAGAGGTTACGTTTTTTCTGATGGAATTGGAATGTGTATCCCAAACTGCTGATAAAAAAAAAGTCTCAAAGATCTTCCTGGATTGTTGTCATACATTTGTATCTTGCAATAATGGTTCTTTAGCTTCCCCAGGAGCTTGTGGACTGTGGGGATGGCCATGGCTGCCACAGTGTTTCTTCCAGTTGCTGGAGCGTACATTTAGGTTCGTGTGTTCAGGAATAAACAAGGCAACGAGTAGTGCCAACAGCACAGAGCAGGCTCCAAATAAGAACGGGGGTCCAGGGATTATAGAATTCTGAAAACAACACCAGTGACACCACACAGCGTTAGTGAACCGTTAGACACGTTACCAGACTACAATTGCTAATTACACAAATTTCAAGAGCAGGAAGCACTTGTTCTTGCTACACTAGCCAATACAGTATTTGTCCCCATGTGGAGTCTTTGAGAAGAAGTGTGGGAAGAATGTTACATCCTAAGACTTTGGATAGGGAGCGTATGGTGGTTCTTATTAATGCGCGCCAACTTCCTTTTCTAGTGCAAGTTCTTGCTGCTGAGTTTCCTCAACAAATTAATATCTATTAGGAACTAAAAAAATACAGAGGGCTTGGTTAAAAGACTAAAGGACAACAAAAACGTACAGCATATAAAAGGTAAATACAGCATCAGGGAGACAAAGGAAGAGGGGGGAGCCGTAGTTATTAGTCCATCCTTCCCTCAATTTCTTCTCTTTACAAGGGTTGTCAGCTGTATCTCTTTGAAAGTTACAGTAAACCATGCCATCTGGTTAAAAACAAACCGACCCTCCCCAAGAGTGATTCCAGACCCTTCGTTTACAGTTAGCATAACAAAATGTAATACAGCATCGCACTCAAGGCCTGGGGGGGCACATGACCCCTTCCTAATTTCTTTTTTTTTGGAATTAATAAGTAAAAGAAGAATACCTGTTGTAAATGGTACTGTGTGACCACACTACCTCCTGAGGGCGATTCAGGCATGGGGAGTTCATTCAGTTCAACGTGAAATATATAGAATATAAAACCATAAAGTGCTGGTCCCAAACCATTACACAGTCCTCGAATTCCTGTTATCATCCCTTGAACAACACCTGGGAAAAGTGAAATACACTGCTATCTAGCTGTATTTAGACATCTCTAATTCACTACTTTTAATGGCTTATGAGCAGATCAGCAAGACTTTCTTCACTTCACCTTCAAACCGATGCAAGCAGGAAAGCTTCTCTAACTGGCCTTGCGCTATGGGTGGCAATAAACAAGGGCTGCAGAAAATGGTCGCTGCAGTACACCCAAGGGTTTTTTCCATCTCCCTGTAGGCACGGGGCAGTCCTTCCCATGCTGTGCTCAGTCAGAGACCAGCACATACGCACAACACGCTTGCTCTCGCTGTCTGACGCAGGAGAAAAAGCACTGTATGCAGCCTGGCCAGCGAAGCCAACTTCTGCCAAAAGCGAGGAAAATAAAGAGCCTACTGAGTTTGCTAAATATTTTGCTACTGTTGGGACCTATTCCCCTCTGTGCCAGCGTGACACAATACACATGTATTACAACTTCCAAGTAACTTGGATGTTAACATTTTGTGCCCTGTGCTCAGGCGTACAGGCTACGCCGTGCCAAGACTCCGGCTGACCGACTAGCACTACGACGACACCCTGACACGTCCGTCCTCGCAGTGTTCTTTGGCTAGAATTCAAAGCAGCAGGACAAAACCTACCCTGCTGGTCGGCATCAGCAGTTCGGGAGACCAGTGCGCTTACAGCTGGGAAAGTAATACTGGACATGGCCGCAACAGCTCCGGCTGCCCACATCATCCTGCAAAAAGTACAGACTCGAAGTAACCGCTCCGCACGGATGGCGTCCTGTATTTGGAGCGTGTGTATGTACACGTGTCGATAGATACACGTATGCACACTTAAGCGTCTCCCTTGGATGAAGGATAAAATGCAGAAAAATACCATGTCGTTCAGATATTAAAATGACATTTACATACCATGGTTCTGATCCAAAGCCGTACCACGCAAGTTGTAGTATCTGAAATCCTAGGCCCAGTAGGATGGTATTTTTATTTCCAATGGACCGCATAAGTAAACTCAAAACTATTGTCTGACAGAGAGGGGAGAAAAGGAAAAAAAAAAAAAAAAAGAAAAATACCATTTTATTCTAAACGTTAAATTCATGCAGACAGATTAATAAATTAAAAAGCAACAAAAAACCTCAAAACATTTTATTCTAAATGTTAAATGCATGCAAATAAATAAATAAATTAATTTTAAAAAGCCAAGTAAAATTCTCCAAAAGCAGTATTTGCCAAGTATTCAGGAGCCTCTACCAAAAAACCAGCAATCATTTAGCAAGTAATACAAACAAACTGTCACCCCTTCTTTGATGCACAAAGGATTTAGTTTCCCCAACACAACACACTTTGGATATTAATGAACCAAACCCTGGCTGGCAAGCTGGTTCGCCATCGAAGCTGAAGTCCGAGTGCTAATCAGTTGTTTGTTAGAGACTTAGAAAAACAGGCACAGAAAAGGCGAGTCACATTTCTGGAACCGCCGCGTGGTGGAAGATCTCCACAGTGCTGAGCTCTCTCGAAGTTACCGAATCAACGAAATGTGTAACTCACCTGTGCAATAATGGAGAGGATCCCAAGGACTGCTATAAATGCTGCAACACTTTCAGATGAAAATCCCATTATCTATATTAAAAAAAAAGCAATTTGATTATTAACCATAAACCGTGTATCATGATGTGACAAACATCAGTGGGGGAACACACAATGCAGAAGAGCGGTATTGTTCAACTCCTCCCTAACTTAGAAAAAAAGTTGGGTGGTGGGTTTTTTTTTTTTTTTTTTAAATCGAGCAAGTATGCAAAAATAAAGGGGCATAAATAGAAAACAAGTAAATGGTTCCCACAAAAAATAAACAAAACAGTTTAACATAGTGACCCTCGTAGTCCAAGAATAATGCAAGTAAGTACAAAATACGAGAACTCGTTTTCTAACTCGCTCATCTCTCTCCTCTCTTCTTGTCCCTCTAAAAAGAGACAAAAACCGAACAGCAAGAGAACTTCAATCAGCTGCTGGAAGCTTTTAAATTAGACTAGTTATCTACACTTTCTGTGTTAGTTCAGCAATACTGAAAACTTCCCTGTAAATTCACTTTTGTTCAACTCCGTATCCAAACGTTAAGTTACCTGTCTGAGGTATAGGAAGAAGCTGGAATATTGACCTGCCTCTGGGAGGTAGGAAAGAAAGACTGTGATGCAGATGAGCAGCACAATTGAGTCCTGGCCGACTTTCTTCAGCGACTACGGCAAGAAAAAAGTATTATAAAACATTTAATCTTCATATTCAGAAAAGCACACCTAGCAAGAATCGGAAGAGCATGTCAATTAATGGAGCCATTATGTGGTACCACCAAAATGTTCGCTGCACGTTTAGCAAGATGGTTGGCAAAAGCATTAGCAGCGGCGCAAGGTTAAACGTGAAAAAATACGGGCTTGTTTTTTCAAGCTTGAAAGGTAGTAAATTCAGTCTCTTCCCTGTCTCAAAAGCTCAGCATTTACAAATAACAAAATATTCCGTATTTAAATAGCTTACTGCAAAAGGGTCAGCCTGTTCCCACGAAATGGGTGCTCCCCAGGATGCCGGCCTCATCTTCTCTGGCAGCGATTCCGGTACAGCAACAAGAATAAAACAGATGTCCAACAAGGCTATTGCTGTAGCCAGGACCACAACCAAGCTGTCTCCGTAGACTCGACCGAGGTAGGCACCAATAGCAGGGCTGGTAACTAAACTTGCCGCGAAAGTTGCTGAAACCTAGAACAAATAACAGCCGGTAAGATTTTTCAGTGATACAAGTCAACAGTATTATTACCCACTTTTCCTCATTTTCAAAAGTGCAACCATTTTAATCAGATAGTGATTAAAAGTCACCTTTTTCCTGTGACCGTGTGGTAGCCGCTGTGTATTTCAGACAGCCAAAATTCTTCAAGAAAAACAATTTTTTTTGTTTTTGATAACTGGACAGCAATGTGAGGCTCACAGCACTCCTGCATGTACTGACATAATTAGGTTTAATTAACTATACAGTCTGCTGATATCTCTGGGAAGTGATGAGCTGTATTTAATCTTCATATTAGTGAAATACACAATGCCCGTTGAGAGGGAAAAAAAAAAAAATCACACGTCTCATGGGCATATTAAATTTAATATGCTGGTTAATCCAACTCAGTACAGTGGGTCTTCAGAAAGTAGTTTTCGGTTAAGCAGCTGGTTGTGAAAGACGTTAACTTTAAAACTGAAGGAACTTTCTCAGCGTATCTCAATCCCTGATGCGTACAGGCAGAAAGAAACTATTTAGTTCTATATCCATTCCTTTCGGCTCTTCCCGCTGAATACGATAACGGATTCTCTAACTTGAACGCAACAAATAGTTCTGCTAATCCACAGTACAGAGGGCTGTGCAGGCTCCCGAGATCTGGCAGGTTAGCGGGAGATAATGGAGAAACGGCGGCGAGTTGTAAGAACTGAAGACAGACAAGTTACTGAGCTGCATTTGTTCTGAACCGAAGCGCAGCAGCGGGATCGGAGACACGAGCGGGAGTCGTCAGGTACCATACAATATGGCAGTTCCAAAATTATCCGGAAACAACAGGTTAGATTTTTGAAAAGATGGCAGAGTAGTATGAAAAGATGGCAGAGTAGTACTAGCGTGGGAAACAATGGAGGAATAATCAAAGCCCCTCAAATTACATCATTAGCACTGACAATAACTGTTAAGACAGACATCTGCAAGACAGCTTTTAACATGGTCACATTTTGTTTAAGTTAGAAGCAGAATATTCAAGAGATACGGGACTGGATGACAAGAGCAATTAAACAGAAAAACCTTACTCCAGACTAAAATCAGCTTGCCAGAGAAGAAACAAAAATACAACTTTGCAAAGCTTTACCGCCTGAAGTGTTTAGTACTGGATACCACAGGAGCAGAGCCAAAAAAATACATACCAAACCATAGGCCATGCTTCTTTCATGTTCTTGGGTTATGTCTGCTACATATGCAAAAACCACAGAAAATGTCACCGCAAAAACTCCAGAGACGGAGATAACAGCGAAGTACCACCTACGAACATTATAAAACAATTAGAACAGCTAAACAGGAACAAAAAGTCTCTATTTACAGTCCAAGTACAGTTCAACAGTCAATCATCTTGTCCAACTTTTCCTGACCAGTATTAAGATAAACTTGGATGAAGCCACTGTGACTGCGCCTCGATACAGTTGTACAATTCCTCCTTAGCGCACTGAGTAAAGACGAACAGCATAATTTTGTAACATCTACAGAAAGCTGCTGCGATTTAAGTACTTCTAGGAAATGAGGTGTTGGGCTCACTTCGGCTGGATGCCTATGACCCAAAGCAAGTTAGGAACTTCAGTATTTTGAGAATCTCGTCATCGAGAGGTCTCAACGTTAGCCTTATCTTCATGCTACAGACACTAGCGCTCGTCATTTGAAACATTAATCTATGCTTAGGAACAAGCTACTTCCCAGAAAAGGGATGAAGAATCCACAAACAGCCTGCGTGACCGGAGAGAAAACTGAAAAGGCTCACGGAGCTACCTGAACAGCTGGCTCTGCCCTGCGTCAGTGCGCTCTGTGTCACTTCAGCTACACCCTCAGGTACAGCACGTGGGTAGTCCACCACCACTGAGAGCTCTGACTCATGCTCTACCTGGGGAACGTACGTGCCAGTTAAGAGCTTACTAACTCACACACAGCGTGAAAGTTGGTGGATTTTAAAACTTGAGAAACAAAAGTATAAAATTGCAGCCACATTTTAGGTTACAAATGGTTACTTCATGCGCTAGCCAGCATTAGGTAAGGTTTTTCATTTCTGTATAGTTGGTTAGTATTTGAGTAATACAGCCACGATAAAGACCTGCACAGTTTCCTGGATAGCATTCTACTGTCTTCTGCAAATGTGCTAAGTAGGAAGTTGGGCCTACAGCACAGAGCTCAAAACCAGCAGCTCTTAAAATTCTGACCAAGGCATTTGGCCGCACGGCAGCTACTTCAGTTTGACTCTGTTCTCCCAACTTTGCACCGAAGTAATACAAAAGCCTCAACCTTCCATGGAGCACAAACAGTATTTTATCAGCGACGCCACAAACATAAGCATTGTGGAGCAACCCTGACAAGAAACGGCAAATCCAGTGTGAAAGAATTTACTAACCATGGGCTGATCTTCATTAGTGGTATTGGTGCACAGGTGAAAAATACTGTTAGCAGCAAGAAGGACTTTCGTCCCCACACATCAGAGAGGGCACCTATGAGCGGGGCACTGAGGAACGACAATAAGCCCTAAACGAAACAAAACATTTTAAGTTAGAGCTAAGCGGTTAGAATCGTGACGGCCGACCACACCACAACCTGATAGCAGGCTGGGCTCTGTTTTTATTGAGGTTGACGACTACAGTGCAGTGCATCAAAGGCAATATGGTCAAGCACCACCGACCATCTATCCCATGTCTGGTTACATAAAATTTGAGATTTACTACCTCAGAGCTACGCAAAATTCAAAATGCAGATGATCCAGTCATACTAGCAGTTCTATGAACTGTGTTTTATATCTTTATATATTTAGAATACACATAAATGCAAGTCATTGAAAATATCCTACTGGAGCAACAAGCTCCAAGTAAAAAATTCTCAAATTTTAACACCATGTGTGACATTTGGGATGAGTCAACTACCTTTTTATTTGCTGAACCCAAACAGCAGGTACAGATCAAGCAATATCTTACTAAAAGTAAAATGATGCATATTTGCTTTTTTAGCAATAATTTATTCCCCTGTTTTATTTACACCGTGAAAGCTACATTGAAAAACCCCTTGAATGTTTCTCTCAATTGGCGGTCATCCCTGTATTCCTCCCACCATTCACTTTAAATTGTACTTGCGATTAACTTCTGTCACCTTACCTTTACGCCTTGAATCAGACCATTCATTAGAAATGTATGTTTTGGGAAGGTTTCATGCAAAACCTGGAGAAGAAATACAAACACTGTCATTTAGACAATATTAACTATAAATACTGCTCATGATGCATCCAACTTCTACAGTGGCACACCCACAGCAGTTTTATATTTTCACAGAATACAGGGAAAGAAAAAAAAGACACACCACAAATAATCGATTTAATCTTTAATTCACAGGGAAGGTACTGTGAGATTTTAGCTTTACTTGATAGAGGCCTCAGTTCTCTCAACACTTTGGGACGGATTCACATCATCCAATGTCAGCGTCTGAAATCTAAATAGACCACAGAGAACCTCGAAAATTTTGATCTCAGACCAGACTCTCCATGTGTTACTGTGTCATCTGCGGGGGGCTGGGCAGAGAGAGGAGAGGCATCATCATTCTGAAGCGCCTCTCAATTTGGTGACCAGAGCCTGGCAGGTTAAAACAGGCATCTCTCTCAGTCTGACTTGTGTCACGCGAGATGGATTCCGTTCAGTGACCGACGTGCAGTTTATATCCAAGAGACTGTTCGTGGTTAACATCAGCTTACAGAGCCGCACGGAGACTGCATTTTAGGTGGAATTTGCCCAGAGATCTTTAAGCCTTCGCTCCTTTTAATTTGTAAGCATGTGTCACTCTCCAAGATTAAACCCAAACGGAAGGCAACCAACTACATTAGAAAATAAGTTGGTACAAACACGTTGGTATGACTGTCTCGCTAATCACAGGGAAGGTTTGACCGGTGTAACAGGG
This sequence comes from Aptenodytes patagonicus, assembly GCF_965638725.1. Classification (NCBI taxonomy): domain Eukaryota; kingdom Metazoa; phylum Chordata; class Aves; order Sphenisciformes; family Spheniscidae; genus Aptenodytes; species Aptenodytes patagonicus. Next base: position 78,672,555 of record NC_134953.1, on the reverse strand, counting down.
TCTGTGCTCTGAAGCTTCCGTTTAAAGCAAAGCCAGGTCAGCAAACATCTCCTTACCTACACACACGTGCTTGCATAATCTTACCAAGTTTCAAGTGTATTTCTGTCCTTACATTTGTAACGTGCCAACTTTTTGTAGCATCTTGAAAGGAAAGATAATTTCACTACTGTCTTACTGGTTTCAAGTCAGAAAATATTTACATGTAAGCTTGAGCGTTAGCAGACTTGAACATAAACAGCTATGCTGCAGCATTACACTGCTTTAATGAAATCATTTTTTAATTCCTGATTCCAGGTAAAAATACAAAACTTTTCACTCGCACAACAGAGCAGCTCGATGACATATAATTTTCATTTAATTCAGAAGATATCCAGTGCCTTTGCAGTAATTGCCCCATCTCCCATACAGCAAGAAAAAGCTTAAGCATATATCACTTACCACCAGAGTGGGCGCTGTCAAGAGTCCCCAAGCAAAAAACTCCAAGAAGATCACTATAACAGCGTGGTAGACACTAGGTGAACCTATTCCTTGAGGCTAAAACAAGAGAAAAAAGAGATGATGAAGACACCTAACAACCTATCACAGTCCTGAGAAATGCATCTGAACGCTATGAACAGAAGCATCAAGAAATGAAACAGGACTCAACAGGACGGAATACAGCTACTCAAGCGAGCTGGTACTGGGTGAAATTCCTTTCCTAACCCTTCGCTGCTAACGTCCTGAAGGGTTTTAATCCTCCGCAGAATACAAGTGCGCTCCCATCTCAGATTAAAAAACAAACCACTTACACTGCCAGGCTGGGAAACAAGGACGCTACTGAAAGCAGAAACAGACTTTTCTTTGGAGAATTAGTGCCTTTTCCTTGAGAAAAATGCTTAAGCCCACACAATGCTGCACGGGAATCAAGTTTTTGTAATTTCAAAACATGGTAGTGTTCACACTCGGCTATCCCAAAGCCTGATTACCTGGTCTATCAAACAGCTTTGTAGTACTTCTGTTACTAAAAGGCACCATGGCTACGTACAAAACTTTGATAGCTCTAAATCAGAAAAGAAAAACTGAAATAACGAACACCAGAAATGAATCTCAGGAACAGCACTGATCGCTTCCCAAATACTGAGAGCAGGCCTATTAGCTGCAGCGTGCTTCCAATGTAGGAAGAGATCTGGAAAAAAGATTGGAAATAAGGAACTTCAAATTCTTTGGCGATTCAGTATACTCAGAGGTAGCTTTTGAGGAGAACAAAAAGAGCCTGGGTGGGACAACCTGCTCATCTCATATACTCTGTAAATGCTACCCTGTCGAACAAGATGCCACAGTTCATCATTTGCAAATTGAGGAAACGGTGCACTGATTATTTTCATATGAAGGTAGTATGAATAACTCAGATATCTCATTTGCATTCCCTTAAGCTTAGAAGTGCTGCCTTAATATCTACTTTCCCAGCTTTGTGTGAAGGTGAGTTACTAGCAGAGCGGCACTGATTTGATTAGACCCAGCATTTATACTGAGCAACACACGCAGGCTAAGGTCCTCAGCTGCTGCTGAGGAAGGCTCAGGGGGATCTTATCAATGCGTGTAAATGTCTGATGGGAGGGAGTAAAGACGACACAGCCAGACCCCTCTCGGAGGTGTCGGTGACAGGACTGGAGGCGCACACTGAAATACAGGAAATTCTACTTAAACCTTGAACAAAACCAACCCCTGGAGACAGGCTGCCCAGTGAGGCTGTGGAATCTCCATCCCCCAAACCTGACTGGACACAGCCCTGAAACGAACTGCTCCGGCTGACCCTGTTTGGGGGAAGAGAGTGGGTAGTTGGATTAGAGATGTTCAGAGGTGCCTTCCAACCTCAAATACTACACAATTTAAAGTTTCAGTGAGGTAATACTAGAGTCTTTCTTTTATTACAAGGTTTATGCAAGTCATACCTAGCTTTTCTTTCCAGATTCCAGTATTTCCAACGCAGAAAAAAAAAAATAAGCATTTTGAACAACTGTAGGAAATAAATACAGACCCCCCTCGGCCATTCACCCCTACTGCTAGAAAAGACCCTAATTTTCAAAAGTAACCATATCGATATGTAAAAGGTGAGCTACGGAAGTACCTTAGCGCTGTGCTATTTTTCCTTCCCAAGCCCTCTTCAGTAAATACAGACATACCATACAGATATTTCTGCTATTTTTTCATCCTAATCTCTCAAGGAGGTAAATTAACAGTCTTTATAGGTACAGAAAGCAGCTATAATTATCTTCGCTTCCCACAGTTCCTTTCCCTTTCCACCCACAACCCTTATTTTAGTTTTGGGTTAAAAATTTATCCAGCTCTGCGCAAACCGTAAGCAACCATCTCAGCTGTTTGGCTCAGGCTGATACAGAAAATCAGGTTCATTCTCACAGTCCCCAGATTCCTGTCAAGTTGCTGGCTCGTGACCCCCCAAGGTCTTACAGAGGGTGAGGCAGGAGTCACGAACCATCCCTGTCCCTCCAAGCACCAGGGGTCAAAAGCACCTCCGTCCTGTTCACCTACAGCAAACACAAGCTCAACAGCAATCTGCCCCTGTGCTGCCCTTGTCCAGTTCTGGGCAGCTACTCGGAGATCACGGGCACAAACCAAACCAGCAGAATGAAACCAGTGGCTGTTCTGCACAGCTAAACTGCTGGCGATTTGAGAGGCATGCAAGCGGGTGACTGCTGCCCTCTGCCATGTCATCCAGCTGTAAGCAACCTGATCAGATGTTTCCATTGCACTGGCAGAAACAAACAGAAGTGACATTTAGATCACTAGGGTTAAACTTCCTTGCTTTCTTGTTGCTAATGCTCACTTACCACAGGTTTGGTCTTATCTATATAAAAAAAAAAAAAAAAGAGAAGTGATTTAGTCACATTTAGATCATCACCTCTATAGCTATTTTTAAGGATGGTTGCAACTATAAAGTAGCAAAAATACTCCTGAGGTGGAAGAAGGAGGGAAGGACATTAATAAGTGGTTACACTACAGTGCATTGAGATATGTTACGTGCGTTCAGTCCACAAGTCTTAAGTACTAGTCCGACGTACCCTCCTACCGCAACACGTACAACACAGGTGTTGGGTACTCAGCCCTCTCTTACTCTACAAACCTGCCCCGCTGTGCTTTACAAACTGGCTAACATCGTGTAAGGTAGTGTAATAACCTAAGTGCAACCGAATCAGGCAGCCTTACACCTGGAGATAAGAGATAAGGAGCCTTTGTGTGAACAACCTGGAACTGAGATGTTCCAATCAGAGTAATCGCAACCCTTCCCTGCAACCATGTAGCCAGAGCGGAGCGTGTTTATGTTTGGCAAAATCTGCGGCACAAAACAATGCTCTAAGAATGCCCCTTTCTCTAGTTCGAGAGAAAATGTCTTTAGTCAAACACTTTGTACTGTCAGTCATGCCAGTGATAAAAAGTGTATATGCCCGGCAACCCTAAGAACACGCATCTGACAACAACAGAGTAACCATCAAAGCAACAAAAGCATCAGGTACAAGATCATAGCTGCTGCTCCTCTGCTGGAAAGGAAAAGGCACCAAATAAAGTACCAAGCTCTCGTTCTCTCCAGCACTGCCCAGGCGTGTACCTCCTAATTCATTTCATGAGTGCTTGAAAAATATGTAATGTTACATAAGATGAATTCCAACTGGTCATAAAGGAAGGCAAAATTAAGAACAGCGTTGAAACCACTTCACTGGTGTTACTGCCTCTCCTTTGGTGAATCTGACCACACACACTTGAGTACACACACCATTACACATTATTTTCTGCGATACAGCTACTAAGCTGCAAAGAGAACACCACAAAAATACCACCACACACCAACCCAACCTCCTGCACCACCCATCGCCGCGCCAAGGGGACCCAGCGTAACCTGCGGCGGGCGGACAGCCTTTGCAGAGGCAAGGGGTGGTTTTTCCCTTTTGCTTGTGTTTTCCTTTCCACATCAGAATCAGTAATTAGAAGTGACAATAAATTAAACTGACCGAAGTTCCCCATCAGTAAACTCTTTTTGCCTGTGACACTGCCTCATTAAACAGCTGTATATTCTTGCCGGCAAGAGAGTCACACACAGTTTTCTTTGATGTCAAATAGTTTCAAAATAACCAATCAGGCTGCAAACTGTACACTTAGATGCTTGATTAATTACTGCTTTGCCAGTTGGAGACTTTCAAGACACGGGCCATTTCAGTTACCTCTTTCCCATAGTGTCACATAGCATGTTCGGGTAAGCAAAGAAACCAAGGAGACTGAGCACGGAAGACTAACTAAACGTTTCAGCAACCATTAAGAAAAAAATCCAAGCATAAAGTTTTTGCTGTCGTTATAAAGAACACTCTGCTATACCAGACTTCATAACTTTAAAAATGTCTTTAAAACAAATACATTCTCAAAACATTTATTTGAAGGCAGAAAATATCACAAGCTGGTATTTTTGTTATCTAACAACAATCTACACACCTTCATCTAATGTTCATAGCCCACTTTTCCACCGTTTTAAAAACAACTGAAAATCATACAGAACTCACGCAAGTTTGCTCTCTGCTTTTGAAACTGGTGGGAGACACCGAATGCAGCACCGTAAGTATCACTGAATGCAATTATTAGAATATCCTTTCTCCTCTCTCGGCAAAAGAAAGTTCAAGTTGAGAGATAAAGGACACTTGGAAGTATACTGTATTTGAATCAATGATTACTCCAGAGAGAAATTCTGAAGCACCACGTCCCATGAGTAACAACATTTACTCTGCTTCTATTACGCGTTCTAGAATATTTGCATTTAGCCTTTGTACAAGGTAATCTCGTACATTTCTATCTTTACAAAGTGCAGGAAAACATGTCCTGAAAAACATCAACATCCACCACCGGAATTAGTTTTGCTTCTCACCACTAAGTAATCCAGACAGCTGGTCACCAGTTCGATGAACAACTACAGTGACTCTGACACCTCCCTCTTCTCCATTACTGTTCCAGAAAGACAAACTGAAGGGCCACCAGCGATTTAGTCTGTCAAGATGTCTCTTTATTTGAAATAATGATACTGTATGTAGAGGAGTGCACATCAAAGCTGCACAGCGTTACATGGGGGAAAAAAATCAGAGGCAATGATACATTGGAAGTAATGCTACTCGTCAATTAAAAAACCCAAGCTCCGACAGCCAGAACAGCTTCCTTTCTTTTTAAAATTTATGTATTTAAGAGGAAGCAAGATAGTGGGTGGGAACTGCAGAACACTTCTTCCAGGCACCCTTTACGGGACTTCTCTGATGCAAGAGCTTGTCCCACTCGCCGGCCCGTTCTTTCTCAGGCTGTGGAAACAGAGAGGGCAGAGGGCTGCTGTGATGGCGGTCCATCCGCCGTGCGGGCACAGCCCGCCCCAGACGGGCTTCGCACCACCAGCAGAACTGCGTCCCAAGCGCACTCGGCGCTTCCCGCTGCCCTGTGCAACGGCCAACTGCCTGCCCGCACCGTCCCGGGCTATTGTGCAGCCAGCTGCTGCTCCCGAGAACGCACAGCTGGCTTCCTAGCAGCGCTGCCTTCCGCAGAGATTCGTTTCAGTAATTTTCGGTGTGAAATCAGGTTTAGACGCGTACCGCGTGATCTCGGACACATACAAGCGATCTGCAGTTACCCACGCCTAACCCTTGAGACGACGCTCTTCTGCAGGCTTGCTCCCGAGCCCTAAAAACCGGCCCGCACTGAGAAAGGGCACTTACACGAGGACGACCCGAACTAGCGTGACACCGCTACAGGTGGTTCGCGGGCAACTGCCTCAAGGAAACCAGCCCGGGGTGCCGGCACGACGCTATCGGGGTCGGGGCGACCCGCGGCGTAAAAGAAACCCAAACCTCGCCACAGCGCCCAGCCCGGCCCGCTCGCACGCCGCCAGCCGCGGCTGCCCGAGGCCCGCGGGTCTGCCGCCCCCCCCCCCCCCAGCCACGGCCGCACCCGCCTCGGCCCCCGCCAGCCCTCCGCATCGCCGCGGGACCCGGGGCTCCGCCGCCTCCAGCTCGCCCCACAGCCGCTCCGCGCCCCCGGCCCCGCCCGGCCTCACCGTCCCGCCGTCCTTAATGATGATCTTCTTGGCCAGCATGATACTGCGGTTCACGGCGCGTTTCTTCTTCTTCCCCCCCTGGGTCATTTTACCATCCTACAGCCCCGGGGGGGGGAGCGGGGGCAGCAGCGGACCCTCGCCAGCAGCCGGGCCTTCGCCTCCCCTCCCCGCGCGGCCGACCGCCAGCCCCTCACGCACCCGGCGCCATCTTGGCCAGCCACCCCCGGGCGCCGCCGCCGCCGCGCATCACGCGATCGCCCCATTGGCCGGGCGCCGGTCACGTGCGCAGGCTGGGCCCAGGCGCCCGCCCTTCCGCCGGGCCCGCCGCCCCGAGGTCGCCGCCTCCAGCCCCGCCGCCGCGCCCGGAGCCCGGGCGGGGCCCCGGCTGTCGCCCTTGGGAAAACCGATGGGCAGAGCTGGAATTAAAAAAAAATAAAGTAAAATTCACTTTAAAAAAATAAATAGAAGAGAAGAGACTGCTGCCGGAAGCCGTGCCCTTCGCTGCGACGCGGCCGACAGAGCCAGTGCCCCGGCCCCTGGCTCGGTGCGGCGGGGCCCGGCCCGGCGGGCCTGCCCCGGCCGGAGTGCCCGGGGAGGACGGAGCCCTCCGCCGTTCCGTGCCACACCTCTCCCCGAACAACCTCCGTCTTTTGGCACACCGATCCCCCACCGGTGCTGCTGCAGACGCCTGGCTTTCTCCCCCACCCGGACAACGCCGGGATTTTAAAATACATTATCGCGGCCTTTTCTGCCCCTCGGAAGCCTCAGTTTCTCACAGACCCCCGCAAGCATCAACCCTCCGAGCTACCCCCTCCCAACCGAACCTGCAGGATCGTTTTCGCCCTTTCCTCCCCCCCCCCCCCCCGAGCCGGCTGAGGGGCCTGGAAAAAAGGAGCAAAAAAAGGCAGTTCTCACTGGATATACCTGTTAGACATCGAAAGCCGTTTCTAGAGCCCAAGTACATAACCACAGACAAAACCCATCGTAAAAACCCAGCCTGGAGACATTCTGCTTTCTTACTCTCAAGTTTTAAACTTAGCTTATGAAAGCTTTAACAACTTGAAACGGGCAGGCCGTGTCAGGTTCTGATTTACCACACAGCCTGCAGGTAGTAAGATAACAGGGATGGGCTTTCCCAAGGCATCATACCCGTTAGAGGAGAAAATCTTTTAGAAACGTGTACTGTTGTTATCAATTACTCTGTGGCTTATAGCTTAAAGTCCTTCGCCGCTGATGTCTGGCAGCACTAAACAGAGCAACATCTGTCCACATCCAGTAGTTACACTCGTGATCTCAGACACAACTCTCCGTGGCCATATCCACATACCAGTCTTTTCTCTACGTTCTTCTTCACTCGGCCCTCCACCTTCCAGCCTTCTTACCGCATATCCCTATCTCCCCAGCTCCTGCGACGTCCCCGTTTGCCCCAAAACCTCAGCCGCGCATTAACATCTTCCCAGTCCATACCGTGGCTGCCACCCTGAACCTCAACCCTAACACACAGAGCTGTACTCTAGCTCCCTCACACCACAGACACCACTCTGTTAACAAAGGGGTGTAAATCACTCACCACTGAAGATCATGCGGGTTTAAGTTAAACCATTAGCCTTAAGACCAAGCACCCTCTTATCTTATCATAATGCAGCTTTTAAAGAATTTAGCATTTGATGAGGTGTAGCCCTACTCAGGCCAACGGATCTACTCTGGTCTCGCAGTGAGACAAGTAGGCTCTAGCTCATGATACGAAATGCGGATCTACCGGGCTACCCATAGGGGAAAAAGGATGTTTGCAGCCATTGCTGTTATCAGTCTTTTGTTACAAGTTTTAGTAAGTTATGCCAAGGATGTGGCAATTCTGTTCCAGGGCTTCTCACCCCTTCTGTTTGAAAAGGAGAAGGGTCCTAAAATTTTGGCATGGTTTCCAGTCTACTCCTTGGAGAGAGTGCTGTTACATTTTGGTGGGAAAGTCACACAGAGACATGTACACGACACAGAAGGAACTCAGGTAAAACAGTTAACACAGCTACCTCTCAGCAAAGACATTTTGTAACCTGGCTGATTAAACAGCTGTTTTTCCATCCACACCTTTATATTAGACCAACCCCTGTTATTGACGTCATTATCCCAAAACAAACGCATCTTAAATATCAGGTTTGCTCATGTAGGCTGAGCAGACGGTTCAACTAAGAATTCCTAAATTTAGAATAAACTCTAGATAAATGTGACTTGCTTTTGCAATTAATTTGTCATGAATTGCAGCCAGCTACACATTTTCAAAAATCAAACTCCACTTACCCACGTTAAGTCCTGACATAATCCGCTCTGCCGTTATTTAACTGAGACACAAATTCCTGACAAACTTTTAATCTCCTGAAAAAGAGAAACAAAAATTGTCTGTTACATCTAAACACTCGTAGTGTTCAACTTTCTATACAAAGTAAATGCATAATAGTACCTGCTAGCTGTAGAAGATATTACCATCTTTTTGGAAGCAGAATGAAAACGGGCAGAGTACTTACCATCTTCCCAAGGGAACCCCTTGATTCTAAAGCACAGACAGACGATGGTTTCAATGGTTTCAGTTAAGACTCCTACAGATTGCTTTTAGGCCAAACTCGAAGAACACTGTCCCCTGCACCCCAGTACTCTGTACCAGCTATGGTCTTTTGATTAGTTGAGGAATAATTCATTTCTGTCACCTAATGGCCTAAAAATTTCAGTTTGAATCACGCTGCATGTGATCACTAAGATCAGAGCGGAGTTGACAAAAGGAACTGACAGAAATGAAGAGTCCTGAAAATTATTGGTGCATAGCTGGTGAAATGACCTGATTTTATTATATACATCTCTGGAAAGGACAGGGAAACATGTTATCCATCATCTACAGCAATGTGTTTGTGAACTCTGTTCAGGTCTTTGATATATTGTAAATTATAGCTATACAAAACCCCAGCTTCTAAATTGTAACATGAATCAACGGATTGTGTTGTATTCTAGAGGGTATATTGTACAGTACTTTCCACTGCTATCAAAATTAAATATTTAAAACGGTGGGGGGCAGGGGAAGCTACTGAATCACCAGCTGCCTCCTGGTAACTTGTGGCAAAACTCTTCTAGAAAGGATTACAGTGTTTTACAATTGCACACCGTACTACAGCTTGGTACTTGATACCCAGACGCTCCCTACCGCCTCCAGTGCAGGAACCGCAGTCCTGAACAAGGAGATCGGGGTTTTCAGACCAAAAGAGTGCAGAGACAGACAGTCACAAGAACACTGCTGGAATGCGCTTCACGAGAAGTCATGATACAGAGGTCAAAAAGAAGCACGTCCGAGACTGAGTCAAAATTAAATGTCTGGCAAAATTCAGTAAGCTGTATGTTAAAAGATCCCACTAACAAACATCTTACAATAGCTTTCTGGAGTTTATAGAAAATGATGCCAAAAATTATGTTCTGAAATAATAAATGTTAATTAAAACACTGTTTTATTTCTGCTAAAATATGCATAAGGCAAGCCTCTCCATTTACAAAGCTCTCAAACAGTTTTATATCTTAAATATTCTTCTTAATCGTATTCTTAATAAAGCCGGTGCTGAATTTTAACCAGGTTATTACTATAGTGACATTATCTACACATACAGGAGGAAAAAAACACAATATTTTACCTCAATGTGGATTAAAAAAAAAGACTGTATTAAGTCACGTAAGATGCATTCCATGGTTCAGCAGTGTTATACCAAAAAAAAACCCCCCTGTTTCCAAACTGCCTGGAAACACCATATATTAGAATCGTATTCAGTGTCATCACACACAAATATCAACATATTAAAAAAATCCTAAGACTACCTTAAAAATTTTGCTACAAAGTTTGAATACATGATTTATATTTGGGCTCCTATATTTAAAATTAAATTTAAAATATATCGACAATAAAGACAAACTTTCAAAAATCTGTAAGTGTGTTACTCATGGCAGCAAAGATAAACATATGCTTAGCATATAAGCAATTCTTACTGAGCTATAAATTACTAATGAAATGAATATAGCTAATTACAGTCAGAACGATGATGGAAGGTTGAAGGCAAGAGTTAAAAAAGTCATGTCTACTCTTGGATGCAAATGTGCAGCAGACATTCAAGAATGAGCACTGAACGGCACCTCAGGACAGATTTTTTTGCTTCTGGAAAGAGTTATAAATTCACCTGGCGGGAAATAATTAGAAAAAGTTATAAATTCAACCGAACAGAAATTTGGATTCACAGTAACCGGAGCAGAAGGTACCATCTAATTAATCCCACTTATTTTGCTGCATTTTCCCCTGCATTTTTTCCAGTAAAAATATCTTAATTCTAGATATCTAAAAACATATAAGGAGCTTACCTGGAAAGAGCAGAACTCTTTAGCAACTTCCTGTGGAAAATAATCAGCATTAAAAATGAACAGAACAATGAAAACAAAGGCAAGGAAACACTTCTTGGACTTTCTTACAATAGCTGAACACAATAGGTAGTGATACACTACCACATATATGGTATAATACCGTGTTATAGATAAACATTACCTTTCTAATACACAAAGAAACCCTTAATGTTTTTTAATGTCTCATTCTTACAAAACATGGATTTCAGAGAAGAAAACAATGAATAATCTTCCTCATTCACAATATCCAGCAAGAAACACCGTCAACAGGAGGAAAATGACCAACTTCAAATTTGGAAAATGACGATTGCTTAAATACAACAGAACATGCACGGCCGATAAGGAAATACATTAAAATATGGAAGTTACTGACAACAAAACCCAGAAGAAACGCAACGTTTCATTTATCAATTTTAAAACAATTTAACAAAACCCATTACAGTCTTTTGAATTACAGCCATAAAAATAAGTTAGGAACACAAAACAATTACGTGCTTCTGAAAATCTGTGAGAGGAATGTATGAGTAACTGAAACACCAGCATATGCTACCACAGTAAGATTGCTTTTCTGAGGAAAAATAAAACAATAGTTCCTAAAAAGTTACAGTAAAAACCCCAAGGTGTTATCTTGTAGAAGTCGGTTCTAGAACATTAATCTAACCATTATTAAAGCAAACAAAAAGGGAAGTTTTCTTACAGTTTGTCTAAAACAAAGAAGTTGAATAGAACTGTAAAATTATCTGAATTCTTTGAGAAAAAAAGATTATCGGGCACTTGCGGATAGCACAGAAATACAACCTTTAAAGAAAAATTTATCTTACTTTATTAGACCCAAGATTTTTCATCACTGAACTGCTGATTTGTTTTGCTTTGAAGATCATTCTAAGTTTATTGTTCTTTGACCATTTATTGTGTATCCCAGAGATTCTCAAATAAAACTACCAAATATCCAAGTATTCAATAAATACTAGTACTCCCATTATGCAAGTCTTAAAAAAAAAAAACCCAACAACCAATTCAAGTTATTGCAAATAAATACCTAGCTATTACTTTATAAATATTTAAATAAAATTCTGCTAAGTATAGGTTAGCCTCCTAAATATACAACTAAACTAACAAACCCATTGTCTAAAAATCAGAAAAACAGTTGAGACAGACAGGTTTATTTTTGGAAAGTTAAGACTCCTAGATCGCATTTAGGGCAAACTCAAAGCACAGTATTCCCTACTTCCCAATGCTCTGTGCTAGCTATGCTTCTTTGGTTAGCTAATGAGTTACAGACTTAAAACTGCCTTTTTTAAATTTTAAAATCCAGATACAAAAGTATCTCAATGAGAAAATGTGCATATGCTCTGAGATTGCAAAGGTTACAGAACTCGGTAAACCCTCCTCAAATCCCTTCTGTTCTCAAGAAACATACGCCGTCTTCCCTCTGTCTAGAACAATGCTTTTCAGCCTGGAGGGTCTCAGACGAGAGTCTTTCCTTGGCCTGTAAAGGGCTAAGGGAAGAGAGCTAAAAATGCAAATTCGTATTTCCTTTCCAGCAACAAGTATATGAAGAGATCTATCCCTCTACTGGAAAATTTAATGGAACTGTAAATTGAAAGCGTGGAAGAGTCACCTATCTACGGGCGGTGCAGCAAATAATTGTTTTCCAAAGCTGTACGACATCCTATTCAAAAGCAAAGAGCACGTGTTCCTGTTCTTTCCTTCAGACTGATCCTTGTTGACAAGTACTGACAGGTACACCTGAAGTACTAAAACTGGGGTTTATGTCACACAACTCCAGCAATGTGGCGATTATTTAGCCTATTTGGTCCCTTCCTGTGCAACCGGCTTTAAAGTGTTCTCAAGCCGCTTCTTACATTTTTTGGAGAAATTCCTTGAGGAAGTAACCAATTATATCACCTGAACGTTCCCACTACTGTGATTCATGAAATTAAAAGTACTACGGCGTAGGCCAAACTCCAATTCAGATATTACCACCAACACTTCTCAGATCATTTCAGAGTCACGCGCTTCCCGTTCTACACTAAGCACCGCTGCGAGCCACTGCTGTATATATCTTACCTCGTGTTGTATTTCAGTGGCGAAATGACTAAATGCAATTTTTCAAAGATTTTTGCCACATTGAGTGTTATAGGTAAAAGGTTTAATGTTAACATAGAATGCCAATTTAGGGTAATAGGAGATAGTTTTGACTTGCGAGTAGCAGAGCTCCTGCAATTACGGCATGCCGGGACGGATTCACAATTCACAAAGCTTAGCAAGCCCTTGGCATAACTCTGAAATGTCTTTAATGTCTTGCTCTGATACGATAAACAAACAAAGAGTTGATAATCCATGTCAGTGCCAACAGAAGGAAAACACTATTTTTACTTGGCTGACGTAAGTGGAATTTTTCCTTTCCCATTTACAGTACTTCATTAAAAAATCTCAGGGCACTCGTACAGAATCTCCTTGTCAATCCACCACTAAAAGGTGGAAAAGAGGATGAGGTACTTTGGTGAACATTTTAAAAACACCTCTCTTCACAACGTGTTCATTAGCACAAGACAGAACTGAGAAAGAGCGTGAGGGGGGAAAAAAGGAAATCATACATTTTTACCACTTGCTGTTCTACAGGTAAGGGACTATCGATACGTTTTTGTACAAATCTTTACCTTTACCAGTGTAACACGTGGCTAAGAATAATATCCATTGTGAATAGGTCTCCTGAAAACAAGGGATTTTTAAGACAGCTTTTTTTGTTTATTAGTTCTGGCATTTTTTTTTAGGTGTTTCTGGCTATATGCAAATACTTCAACAAGTGAAGTGTTCGTAACAGTCTAATTGATCTAAGTTCTAATCGCATCTAGGTTTCCTTGCGAAGCTTTTTTTTTTGGTTTTAAACAGCATGCTTTTATATTTACCTATTGCACAATTAATTACTTTTTCATCATGTTTCCTATTAAAGAAATTCCACTAGTAGACGGAATAGCTCCAGAGAACCCATTTCTGGCTCAAGGAGTTCCAGAACAAAATAATAACAATAATAATAATAATAAAAATTCTCTAATTAAGCCACTACATAGAAATGTACTGAAAGCGCCTTGGAGAGTTCATGAGTAAACAACACTCGTTTAAAAAACACCTCTGTAATAAAGTACAGTACAGTATACAGATGATATACCATAATAGCTCCACATGGAGCTGTTACAGACAACAATAATGCATTTAAAATGTTTATTATGGGCTTTTTTTTTTTTTTTTAAATTGTGGCTAAAAAAATCCCCAGAGGATATTTAAAGCATAAAAACAACTTTAAAGGTTCTACCAACAAGCTGATTTATAATCAATAAAAAGAACGAACATCACATCCGAGCAAGCACTCCATCAGAACCCTACTCTTAGTGCCAGGCTAGTGCAGTAACCTCCGGCCTGTGTTCACAGAGTTACTGCGTCTCTTGAACACTACAGGCTGTCCTGATGAAGGCTGGAGTACCACCACAGATTTCCAGCTTTCACTCTGAATTTCTGCCTTTGTGTACTTAGGTGAGAATGTTAACATTCTTACAATAGTTTTATATAAGCAACAGAACACAGATTTCTGTTATTAAATCAGCCTTCTAAAAATATAAAAATATTTGATATTGTGAAAGTGTCTTTCAATCATACTTCAATCTTCACAGTTTTAATAAGGAATATCTAATTAGAACCATCACTTTAGAACTATGATGTGTATTCAGCTGATTTCAGGTAAACAGACAAACAGTTAAAAACATATTTACTAAGATTAAATATAGTCAAATTGCAAAAACATACAATCTGACAATGTTGTCATGTGCTCTTTCAAAGAGTGCATAGGACATATTTCTGCAGCAGTCAGTACAGTAAATTCTTTTGACACAATCCCAGTCAAAGCTGTAAACATTCCTAATTGCAGTTTCTTGGAAACTTTTTGTTCCTTTCAAGTTTTTATTAGCAAGTTGCACTGGGCATTCCCCTGCCAGTTTTTGTTTTGTTTTCAGTTACAGACAGTATCATCAACGACCTTTAACCCATCTGGCTGTTCAAAACTACTCATAAGCATTTCTTCAACAGATTCAGGGCAGTAATCCTTCCCTTGCAGTGCACAATGACACTTCCCACACACCATCGTTAGCGAGGCCCCCAGTGCATGGTCTCGAGAAGCAGGCTGATGAGGAAGTCTGCTATGCTTTAATGGGATTTCCTGCGGGTTTGGGGTCATAACCGTATAGGAAAGTAGCTGCTATTACAAGGACGGCTCCGAAGAAAAAGACACTGAATAGAATAGGGATGGGGAAAAAAAAAAAAAAAGAAGTTAGCTCGTTTTAGTTGATGCAATTTTATTTGTGTAATACAATCAAAAGAACGGTCATTTTTCCTGTGGGAACACAGAAAGATAAATTATATTTGTCCACTTTAAAAAGAACAAAATAATTTGCATATATTTATTATAGAAGGATGCAGGAAGAAGTTGAAATAAGAAACTTACATCCACAAAATAATGTATCATTATACTGACATATTCTGAAAATTAAAATTATAGTTCCATGAAACAATTGTCAAAAGTAATCAGACCAATCCTTTTTTTTTTTTCCTCTCCTCTTTTGCCTAAAGCTCTGTGCAAAATGCAAGCAGAAGCTAAAGAAGTGCAACTACCGTGGTTACCCAGCCATTTTTAACATCTTGCGTACATCACGTTGCTGGACTTGTGTTTGCTTTGAAGCCCAAAGCTTATGTCAAAACAAATTACTGTTGCCCAAGAACCAATCTGCAAGTCAATATAATCTAATTTTTGGCAGATACATAAAGATTTATATAAGGAAAAGATAATAAAGGCATCTTTTGTATTGTGACATATGGGCCCTTCAAGTTGTTTTGATAGTTAAAAGTCTGAAACAAAATATCCAAAGCCAACAGACAATCAGTACACATTTTAGAAAAGAACCTTGTCATAAAGACATGACAATGTTGACAATTTGATCTTCTGAACCAAACACTAAAAAACCTGTGGCACATGACATGATAATCCTTCAGAGAATACAGTTAGCCTACTTCTGCACATGACCCACTGCAACACATTCAAGCACTTAAGTATTTTATGTCTATTATCCCCATCAAAAATGTTTAAGTGACAGGAACAATTACTCAGTTTCAGTTCAAATAAATTCAGTTGGCATAAGCAAGCTACTAAAAATTAAGTTTGCTTAACTCAAGTTAATCAAGTTTTATTAAATGAGATGGCTTCAAGTTCTACTTGCTGCTAGTTGGCTCCATCTAATTTAATTATTTACCACTGTTTCCATTTTCACCATGTTTGCAGAAGCTGTTAAGTTACTTATTGATTTTCCATTTGAGCACACAGAAATTCTTAAACCACTTTCTACATTTGTTTTAATAGGACAAGTATAGGCTACTTATAACTTAAGTTGAATGTCTTCCACTTTTTAAGCCTAAATAGTTGTTCTACTTCCTTTTTTGAATGTTTAAGTAAACTCCTGCTAATGTTGCAAATACTACTTTTAGATAAAAAGATCTTTTGTTGTATCAGATACAAAAGTTGTAAATATTATTCAAAATATTTTTACGCTATGATTATGTGTAACACAGGGGAGGAGTGTAGGTCAATTTTAAGCAAAATCCTATTAATATATCTGGAAAGTTGGAATATTACTTCTACACTCCATATATTAACACGCACTGCCAAGACAAGCACTATTGCAGAACCTACCCACGTACAAAACCCGCAGTGCACAGTGCTACTAAAATCTGATTCACAAAATGTCAGCACACAGTACTGGTCCTAGAAGCATATAGCAAGCATTTTTCTCTCTTTCTCGGTTGAGTGTTTTCACTAATAAATATGGTATTGTTTAGAAAAAAGCTCTGCCTTTGGGCTTCTGGGTGTCCTTGGGCAACTAATCGCTATAGTGTAACTTCCATGTGTGTACGATTGCAATTCTCTCTTTTAGAGACTGTTTTGAGATTGGATGAAAACCCGTATAAAGAGATGATCGCCATTGTCATCGTTCAGCCCTAAGTCCTCTTGCAACGAGGTGACTTGTGGAAGATCTGTCCATTTGGAGGACAAAGAGACAAGAAGAGACAGGCAACCCCTTTGTCACGGTCTTACTCAGAACAGCCAGCAGGTGGGAGACCAGTTCAAAGAGCAGGGCCAAAGGCAGGGCAAGGGAAGCGCCAGCACCCAAGAGGGCTGGCTTCAGCATGAAGGCAAAGTAGGAGCTGAAGGAACTGAGGGAGGTCGGGTAGGGAGGAGAAGGAGAGAAAGGGACAGAGAGCCTGCTAGAGAGTGGTTCGTCAAAAGCCAAGACTTCAGATGCAGTTATTCCTGACCTGTGGGGGGCTGCATCTTGCACAGAATTTAACCTTGCCAACTATACTGAAAAAATTAAGTATTCGTTATGGTATGTTATGAAACTAAGCTTTTATGTGCAAGTTGTATCTAAACATTCTAAAAGTGTGGCTTGGACTGGTTTTTTTTATTTATTTTTGCAGTTATTATCTGGTAAGCATTAAGTTTTCAACTACTTTTCTTTTTTTCAGCATACATGGAAAATAATTCTTACCTTGTAGGGACAAAATCTTGCAGCCAGAAATAGGAGATCAACGTTGACAGTATAATAGAGAGAGAAGTTGCAAATCCCTTTAAAATGTTGTCTGCATATTTTATAACAGCAGCAATCACCAGCCCTCCAAGTGCCTGAAAAATATTGAGGTTTGGGTTTGCAACCTGCTAATTCCACTGAGAGCAGCTATTTTAACAACACGTGCTTACTTTAGGAAAAACTTTTGTCTATGTTTAGGAGCATTAAATTTATTTTATGTTACGGATATGCACTGTTGAAGATAAATACTGGAAGAGTTCTTCTTTCCCCATTAAAGAAATTGTTGATCATATTACCATCATTAAATTAGTGGAAATGCTTGTACTATACATTTTTAGCCACAGGAGGAAGGGCATATTTTTTTTTTTTAAACATTGCAAAAGAAATAACACTTAGATGCTTTTATGTTGCACAATACTTAGTCATATACTCGCTATATATTTTCCAGGTTTTTATTTAGAGGTTTATTCTAATAGTGATAGATCAGACTTTTGACTATAGAATTCTCAGTAGCTTCAATGGCACTCAGTAGTTTCCCCAGTCATTTATAGAAGACTAAAATTCACAGAAACATGTGACACAAGGTATCTCACCTGTAAAACAACAACTATCCAAGTGAGTTTATTGTATCCTTGAAAAAATCCATTCTTTGACACTTGTTCTCCATCATAAATGTATACACCCATCAGTCCAAATATGCTACCGAAAAATCCTGAAAGTACAAGATTGATTTAAAAGCTTCAGGTGAAAAACATGCAAACAGGTTCCTTGTCCTCAAGGACTGCTCACATATATCCCATTTTAAAATAGGACTGCTACTTGCAATACCATCACGTTCAAATGCAGTCAGTGTTCAGACAGATACTCTCTTTTAAAAGCTTTTTTCCACACTTATAACAACTTTTGACTGTTTCCGTTAGGACATTCTTATATACTTATCTTCCATTGCTTTCTACCGGAATGGGGTGATTTTTGTTTATGGCATATAGCAAAATTCACTTAAACACAATTTCAGTTTTCCCGAAACTAGTCATGACTGAAGGCTGAGGTCACACTATAACCTGGAGAGAAAAACAGGGAAGACTTTCAGTGGAGGAGATGGTCGCTGACGTAGCAAGAGCGGGACTTATCAGTTTGCCAATTCAGACAAGGATCTTGGAAGTGGGATTCTTCTGAACCAGTCTCAAACACAATGAATGTTTACTAGTAGAAACTTAATGTCAAAAGAAGAAATTGAGATGAGATTAAAAAGTTTGTAATTTGGTGAGTCTAGTGTTCTTCTATCAGACAGGAAACTTTTCCTAATCCCCTCAGGCATGGAAGTAATGCAAGCACCTCCTCTGTGACGGATGTAGGCTCTAGTCCTGAGCAGAAAAGGGAACATTTTTTCCATTCCTTTTCTGTGAAAAACTGACCTCTATTTTCATCGCGTTTCTTTGCATCTGAAAAGGGTGGCATTGTTCTGAACAAAATAAAACCTTCCGTTTGACAAGAAATAATTCTTTTTGTAGACATAATTAAAAATTTAGGTTTAATTCAGATTAAAGCAATTACTTCTATTTTCCAATTGATCTGCTAAAATAAAAAAATAAAATCAACTATTCATACACCCCTAATATGATACTGGTATGCATTAAAAACTGAATTTTGCAACAATTATTCAAATGTTTTCCAATTTTTTCTACAGTTCTAATAATTCTCTACAGATATGAAAACTAAAACCAGGTTGGACATATGGTTTTTGTTGTTTGTGTTTTAAGAAAAGCTCTATTTCAAACCTCTTGCTTATGACTGACTTGCTCCTGAATGATACAATGTCTTAAGCGGGCAACTATCTTGCACTTGCAGAAAGGATACACTAACGTATTTTTGAAATTGTGATTTCATGTTTTAAATATTTTCTAAAAGCTGTTATCAGGAAACCCTCTATGAAATACGACAAAATTAATTTCATTTTTGAACTGAAAACAACCTTAATAGCAAACATAGTCTACTGAATTTTGTATTGAGGCAAATTAAGCTGACAAAAAATAAATAATAATAAAAAAAAAAGAGGTAATTCGATTCTCACTATTATCACAGACATTTATGTCCTCATATATCACAGTCCTAGTTATTCATTACCTTGAACAGTTTGTGTTTAGACGCAGTCTGTTCTGGTCTCATTGTTTTCACAAAGCAATTACTGGAATATTCAGTATATGACCAGGCCAACTATGAAACTAGTGAACTCTTTTTTTTTTTTTCCACACATACTTTTGTGCACTGTAGAAAAATCTGAAGAATGTTTTAGAAGAGATCATTGATTTTTCAACAATTACGAATGTTTAACTGGAAATTGTTTCAGATATCTGCATTGTTGCCCACCAAAGCGCTTTTAGCGTGGAAATTGAGAGTAGTAATAATCAGCTTTCCTTGGCAATGGATTTTATATTGTAGCTCCATCCAGAACCACAAATCTTACCTTAAATCCTGGACCAAGCCCCAGCCACCCACCCTTCTCTGCCTCCAAAATTCCCTAACATAACCTTTCCTGATGTATCCCCTACACCCTGTTCAAGAAAACTTAGTTTTAATATACACAATTTCAGTAAGTACCAGCAGATGGTAAGTAGAGGTTTAGATCCCCTTCTCTATCCTCAAGTTTCAAAACATTATGGACATGTAAAAATATTAAGATATAATCAAAATGCAGTCCTGCGTTTTTAACTGAAACCATTTATAATTAAAAGACAGCAGCAGGAAAAGAAAGGAAAAAATATTGCTTGTATTCAGACATTTTGGACCATACCAGTTTTTGACCAACTATGTAATTACAAAAAACTACACCATCTCCTGGTTTTTATGGTACTTCATTATATTCTACCAGACTCAGTACACAGCCCTGATCCACTAAATCATCCTCATGACTTAATTCTACAGTACTGTGGATTTGATCAAGAGTCCGTCCTAAGGTGCTGGAAAGTTCAAATTCTGCTGAAAGCATTTACTCAAATATGCAATAAATAATTATTGCCTACAGGTGAAGACTAGAGGGATTCCATTAGAGAAAGAAGGGCAACTCCAACAATAAGTTTTGTTTCCGTTGCAAAACAGGAACAAAAAGATATTGCTGATGTCACATTTCCAACCCTATCAACTGGACAAGATTGCTCTGAGGTGAGGGAAAACTCATTCAGGAAAATGGATCAACTCTGTCGCCATTAATATCTAGGGTCTAGAAGATCCAGAAATACTTTGGAAATAGGAGGTATTCTCTTACTGACAGGTGCACAATAGGTAAAGGCATTAAATAGTTAAGTTAAAGGCATTAAGTTAAGGCATTTAATAGTTAAATATTAAGTTCTTAATTAAGAACTGCCTTTTGCATATGCCTCTCTCCAGTGATTATACAGACAACTGAAACAAACTGACCTTTGTACTGAAATAATTCATTACCTCAACTTTATTCACAAAGCAAGCAGGGTTTTTTTGCATTAAAA